>NC_143088.1:3555000-4180000 GCF_061535455.1 Colias philodice
GATTTTTCCATAACTTCAAGGGAATGTAGACTTGTTCTACGAGTTCCTGAGAAAAAGGGTCTTGACAGAGAGACAGACGAACAACAAAGTGATCCTATAAGGGTTCCATATTTTTCCTTACGAGGTTCGGAACCCTAAAAGAACGGAAAAAAGTTCTTTAGAATGGCAAGTATAGCCTATTAGCTGTTAATTCAAATGCATAGTGCATATTGCTTGTAAATTTTTTTTATTTTTCTCGTTCTTGATGGCTATAAGAAATATAAGCATCATCAGTACAAATAGGTATTAAAATAAATTACATCTCGCTTGTACTTTCACATTTAATTGTTTCTTATGTGGTATTTTATCAATAATAGATTTTCGTAAAAGCCTTAATACAACTCACTGGATTATATCTCAATCAACCAACAATCAACCTAGTTATGCGTTAAAAAAGCAGACAATAAATACTTCAAAGGCATGGACATTGGACTGTGTCAAAGTATTTATTATATTATGTGGTAATTAAAGGTCGTATCTTAAAGCCATAGCATATGTGTAATCGTTCTAGTTATAATACTAGATTTCATTACATTCTTAACATGTCGACCTAGTCAGTGCCGGAAATATTTTAATTTCTAACGCACATTGTTACTTTTGACATTGCTTTCAAGGTTTTTTTTAACTACCGTTTAGAAATAGCCTGTAGGGGTATAAATTTTAGGCATAAAAGCAAACTTGTTTTAATCCCTCAAATAAGCTTCCGTGTAATATGTAGGACTGTAAACCTGATTTAAATAGAACTCTTCAAAATCTAAGCGTCGCAAAAAAAATATTGAAAATGTTCGTAGAGTCTCTCTATAGGTATGTATTTTCAGATGCTCTTTATAAGAAGAATAATTTAGTTTGTTGTGTACATTTAAGTGATATTACTAAGCGATATGCCTGTTTTGTATCGACATTTTACACTTATATTATATTCACTGTGACTTAAATATTACCATCTAGGTAAACCTCTGAGGTTTACTGTAATTGTAATTTATCTGTATTATTTAAAGGATAATAATAGGTAAATACAAGGAAATAAAACAATCACTTATTAATATTTATTTAATTTAAATACTAAATATACTTAATAGGACGTTCTTAACGACTACGAATTACGCTTTCTTCGGCAGTTTGTTCTTTTCTAATGGCTGGCCTTCGTAGTAGTTTTCACTGAAATAAAAAATGTCAATTAAGAACAGGAAACAATAGCCACTTAATTATTTTCGAGAAAAAACTCAAACTAATTATTTTTAAACTTAACTTTTACTGTATATTTGCGTAATCACAGCAGTATTTAGTTAACAAGATCTCACTTAGTTTGGGAAATTTCTAATGTGTGTTCATAATATATTACAACTGTTTTGATTTTGAATATTCCCTAGTAGAAAAATACATTATTCCTCTGTTCATCGGGTCCTAATAAAACATATAATTTATATTTATGATTGCTTCATTAACTGGGGTTTAGTCAAGAGGACACTAATATATATTCTTACCATCCAGCCACTTTCTCGGGATCGTCGCACATGAAAGTATCCTCGTTGTATACTTTCCCAGAAGGACAGCTGCCCTTCTGTGGTTGCACTCCGTTACGGCAGATATAGAACTTCTGGCAGTCCTCTGGGTGAGGGAAGGTGGGGTGGGGGAGAGCGCGGCCGTTGGGGCCTTGGACCTCGCCGTCGGGGCAGGAGAATCCATCGTCGAGTACGTCTGGAGAGAGTAAATAGGTATAAGCTAGGATCTTTAAATTGGATTAATTTAAACGTATAAATAAACTCGCTGGATAATGGAATGCCTATGTGCTTATTCAAACTACTAGGTATACATATAATAATACTCTGTGCCAATTATCGTACAGATCTGATTAGTTGTTTTTGCGTGGGGATAACGGACTTTGAAATATTAACTTTAAACAATATTTTGATTATTTTCCAACTTCATCGTTTCCTCAAAGCAAAGGATGTAAATGTTAGGCTATGCTTATAGATTTTGTTTAACGTAACTATGTCAAGTTTGCCAAATTTCGGAACTAATTACAAAAATATATCGTAATGACTTATCGTTATATTGAAACCTCGTTAGGTTAATTTAATGAACGGATATTTAGTAAAACTTGTCCAGAATATTTCATTTATTTTTGTACTCGTCAGTTAATTAGTTAATTAGCGCGTAATTAAACAATTCTATTTCGTTAATTCAAGACATGCACACCCTGGATTACTTTTAAAGAAGGAAACAAAATTTCAAATTTAGATTGCCGCATTTTTTTTAGTTTAGACCAGAGACTAGTTAAATTAAGACTAGAGAATTTAAGTTGCTTGTAAAATTATACTTCTTTTTAATTGGCGTGTCCAAGGAGGTTTTAGTTGTATTATATTTATTTATTTTGTTGTTCTCTAATTACACGATAGCTCCGTGGGATGCTTTTTTGCGGTTTCCAAACCGATTGACCTGACTCTTTTTGTGTTTGATAGGAAATTATTCTCATTTAGTCTTAAAATTTGGGAGGAATTATTTTAGGAATTATTTTACCACACCAGGAAAGTTACCTTTTCGTAGATAATAATTACCTTTAGTGATTCTATCACATTGTCTCTGTACTACGTCCTTCCAGTCACAGTTGGAGGTCTCTTCGTCGAAGTAAAGGCCGGGTGGGCAAGGGTGTTCGTTGGGGACACCGTCTGAGCAGAAGTAGAATTTGTCGCACGCTTGCGGGTCGGGGTGCTTGAAGTAGCCGTTTTGGCGCGGGCATCCCTTTGACGGTTTAGGCTCCTCTGTAAGTTAATTTTTGATTAGTATTGCAATTGCGTTATAAATTACATGTGATGGAAAAAATAGTGCTATGTTATGGACAATTATTTTCAAAGTTCAAGTTAATTGTAACGAAAATTTTTGAATAATAAACGTAAGTATTGATTGCATGTTATACCTATTAATAAAAATAAGTAGATAAGAGAAATATGTAAAAATATATGCAATAATAATAATCTGTTATTATTAATTAGCTTAAATATAAATTTACTTACGCAATTCCTTTCTGTCACCACAGTCTACATTAGAGGGAATGTCGCACAGTTCTTTGTTGGGGTTTTCATCAGCGAATACCAGACCATCGGGGCACAGCCTCGCTTCCGCCTTCCCTGTAAATATTTTGTTGATAAGCTTTTATTATAACAGTTATCATTCTATTGTATTGCGTTATTTTAATGATGAGAAACAATGAAAATATTTCTAATTAAATCACAATTGAGTACAATGCGTCATAAATACTTAATTATATAAGCTGATATAATATTTATATTAAAAGTTGTAGCTGTTTACATAATATTGCGATATATTAAAGGTATCAACGATAAATATTAAGTTTATCTTTAATTTATTTAAAAATTACGCAACCCTTAAACATTTATTGAATACTATTCATTTGTGTAACATGTGAATAAATTTCGCAAATACGATTTATGTTAACTTCCTTGTACGTGGGCTTTCGATAAACTTTCCTCTCGCATATATTTACTAAAATGTTGAAAATGTTTTTACAATTTCAAGCACGATTCTTTTGTTATACCATTTAAAATGCATTAAAAGCACCGTAAGTAATTTCAAATTGTTGTTATTACGAAACAGTCGAAAAGTAAAAGGAGCTCTAAGCCGTGAAAACATAAGTGTTGAATACTAATCAGCACCTTGTATCTCATGTACGATTTAAGAGACAACAAGATTTTAATGGGTTGCTTACGCATACATGTTTTTCTCAAGGTATGTTTATATTATACGAGAGATTGTCACAGCTTTCGCTTCTAATGTTTGAGGTTGTTATATGATTTTAAAATTTCCTTTACATAATATGTGAACAGAACTGTTTTGTCAATATGTTGGTATGAATTAGAGTACAATAAAAGTATCCTAATTTTGTGCAAAATTTGTTACAAATCCGTGTTTACGTTTTTACGTGATCAAGAAACAAACGTATAAACTTTCACATTTATTTATAGCATATATTAAGTTTCGTTTGCTTTCTCAAGCATAACATATAGAGTTGCAAGATGAGCGAAAAAGCTACTCTTGGCAAAATGTCACCAAGAATCTAAAGTTTAGTTACGTCCGGGCTTATGCAAGCGCAAGGTTGACCTATTGAGTTTGCAAATGAGCATAGATTATTTACGGAAAATTTTGATAGATAACATAAGCTACAGCATTAGAATAACAGCTATTAATCTATGTCGATTTTTTATTTTTATGCATCGAGAATTTGTTTATTTTCTATCTATGGATGGATTACTAGCTTATCCCGGCTTAGCCCTGGTTTAATCGGAATAAAAACTAAAAAAGGCTTGAGTCGCCCTGAAAGCTTTCTACTAGAGATAGTTGAATTCCTATTTTTTTTATTTCTAAACAAAAATCTTATCTGCCTCTTATAACATTAGTGTAGGACGTAGGTGAACATGTTTATATGAATAAATAATGTAAACATTATACATAATATTCAAATGATATTCTAATAAGTTGTAAACATGATACAACATTAAGAATGAACAACGTGAAAACAATATGTAAAATTTAATTACTGTAGGTATGTGTGTTTAATGAGAACATAATACTTAAATTATACAGTGCGTGAAGGCAAGTGACATATTGCGTGACACTTCAAAGGAAACATGTCGACCTTTGGCACACGATACTGACCTTTGGTACATTTGTAATAAAGGTCACACTGGTAGGGATCAGCGTAGAAGCCACTCTTCTCTGGACAGTCGAAGTCCTGGCCGGCAACTGAAAGAAAAAGGTTGTATGATCTTTACTAGTCCTATATATTTGAATCTACTACACTACAAAGACGATTATTACTATAACTAATTAGTATCTAATGTATTTTATGAGAATTTAAAGTTTTCACTTTTAATAGACTGGTTTGACAATTACAATTAATGAAAGTAACTCTAGCAATTTAACTACCTCAACTAATGATATTGTCATTGAATTTATATTTTTGGTTTTATGGCATTCAAATGCTTTATAAATATAAATTTATAAAGAATAGAAAAAATTCGATCACGAGGCGGGACTCGAACCCGCATCCTTCGCGCCATTCCGGGGCGGATGCCTCACCAACTCAGCCACTCGTGACCCGCCCGAGTGATCGAATTTATTCTATTCTTTCAGTTTTATGTGTCTGAAGGGACACACCGCGCGCCATCTATTGAGATGATTAACAACCATTTCAACCAATATGAAGCACTTTTCAGTGAATACAATATTGTAACGATGGAACACGACCTTTTTTGTTGAATTATATTGTCATTGTTCAAGTAATTATTATAATACATATGAGATCTTTCTAAGACAATAAAAAAACTGCAATTTGTATGCTCATTATGTTACTTTCTCAAATCTCTACATAACACAATAAGAGAAACCCGTAAACAATGGTAATGTGCATTTAAGAGCAATTAAATAATAATTAAGTACGCATAACTTGTGCTATTTCCTATATTTTGATTGCAGTAATAAAAACGAATATCCATATTACAGCATGTTTTGAGTATTTCCCTCTGTTTTCTGAGAAACATTTAAATTCTCGGTGTCATCAACTTCCTTACGTTTACATGATGTAACTGAAGTGCTATTTTAGATTTTAATTATGATACCAAACATTTTAATGATATATGTTCATAATCTTGCCTCTATACTATAAATATACACATTTTATTAAGTCAATTAGTACTTGATCATTATTATTATGAAAATTTCACTTTGAAAATCTTATTTATTATCTTATACGGAAAAAGGTAGTAGCAGAGAGCGCATAGAGATATTTCCTCACCTTCTCCACTCTACCTTTTTATACAATGTGATGCCAGTTTGCAGTTTGGGTTTTATTCATAAAAGCAATTAAAGAGCGATTGCTGAATTTGCTCTATTTTACGGTTACACACTCCACTTAGCCATTAGCGTCGAGTTATAGGTTTCGAAAAACCGATATACCGTAACAGAGTTGAATAGTAAAATTGCCCTTGCAAAACATGTATTAGGCAATTACTGGAGCACCGAACTTTGTACGGTGAAAGGAGGACGAACGATTTGTTGATATGTTATGATTTATGACACGCGAGTTCATTTCAGTTTTTTACAATTTACAGTAATTAGATGTGAAAAAAAAATCGCGAAGCGTAGACAAGGCGATGATAAACTCGGCCAACTGTGGCAGTGAGCGGTACATGTCGAATCTCAATTTGATATCTGTTTATCTGGGCTTTTATTGTTATTTATAAAAATAGAAATGTATTATTAGAAAGCATCTGAACATTAGAACTCTTTAAATAATACGAAGTTATAGTGAGATATTATAATTTACAATTGAGTAATTTAATCAAGGTTGATGATAAAGATTAATTTGCATTCTATATTAAGTACTCAATTATTCATGACTGAAAGATTAATTAATAATTTAAAGGTTGTAGGTGAACCTCTGCTTTTACTTTCTATTATCAGATGTTATTTTTCAAATTATAATAACCAATTATGCAACCAATAACCTATGTCAATAAGGAAGTGATGCAAGATAAAAAATAAATAAATTGAATAGCATAAACTTTAAAAAAAAATTGAATATAAAGTTGTTTTTCACATAGCCAAATCATCGAATGAGCACAGCGGAAAATTCCATATCCTTCAAACCGGATTTTTTGAAAACTGGATTGGAGACCAATAAATAACAATAATAATAAATTATCTAGTTGGTATTTAGGTACTTACACGAGAAGAGTAAACATTTATGTTACATAATATGACCAAAATCTACTTTTAGGTGGTTTTGGAATTTTATAATCAAAACACATGTTATGGATTATCAGGACTAGATGATGTGTTTCAGTCGCTGTATAAGTTTGATAAACATTAAAAAGAAAATTATACATTTAAATTAGTTTTTACATACTTACATAATATTTCCATAAATAATGTTCTTAATTGTCTTTTGAATCAGTAAGGAAAAATTGAGAGTATAAACTTCACGTAGTATTTCTCTCGTTAGTAAGTACCTATCAAAACCTACGTTAAAACTATATACTATGTTTACATTGTGGAAATTCTACGAAAGCTACGTAGCTAAGTATTGCGTAGTCTAGATACTGGTATATTTGCTCAGATTAGGCCACGAAGCCTTCCGCATTTGGTATAGCCGGTAATAGCTTGACAAAGGTGCAACTTGCTTACGCTATTGACAAATTTGTATCTCTAGTTTAAGAGAGGTAGGGCCTAGTAGGTCATATATCATACTGTAGTAATGACTTATAACTGTCATAACAGTGATTTATAATATCCTTTTAGGGCAATTATTTAAAAGTAGTATCTTGCTGTTTTTAAGTTACAAGAAAGATAAATATTTATATAATTTTCTAAGGATATGTTTAGTCCTTAAATATCTATGGAAAGTACATTATAATATGAATTTAAAGTACATAATATAGAAAATAACCTGCAAATAAAATTTTGTAACACAATTTGTTTTATTGTAAAGTGACAGTAACCACAATCCAATGGAGTTTGTAATGTGTCCTTGAAAACCCTACCTTTACTTTCATAATCCTTTAATGTAACATTTTACGTACTAAAGGGTTATGCAAAAATACCGAGAAGTTGATGTAAGAGAAAAATGCAGCGGCATATTCCAGTTTGCCGGCAAATTTAAATTACACCGTGAACTATGATAATTTACGAAATTTTAAGGAATATTATACACTATTATTTTATTAAGTATGATATTGATATATTTCCAGTTATTTTAAGTTTTGTATAATTAATTACACAGCATCATTTAAACACACTATTATGCAATGTCTCTTTTAAAAAATGGAGCTTTTATAAAAATATGAAGCTCGAGAACACAATTATTTAAAAATAATAAGTTTGTATTTAAATAGCTTACTATTTAAATACAATTAAACTAAAATATAACAATTTAAAGATCAATTAATATAATAAATAATAAATATAAAATCTACTCACCAAAGCAAACAGCGAAGCCGAATAGTATTAAAATTTTCATTTTGACAAACAAAACTTATACTAAATTAAAAATAAGTTTTTAAATGAAAGTACACGTGCGCCTCCCCTGAAAGGTTGTTCTGTATTGCCAAGTTAGTAACGAGAGCCGTGAACGACGCATGCGCGGAGCGAGTGTTGCACGCTCATAGGAAAAGAGTGCAACTTTGAATTAAACAGCATGTTTTATTTACGGTGGTCACCATTAACGGTACATTAAATAATAATGTGGTACTTGGTATATGGTAATTAGTATGCCGTTGTTGTTAAATTAGAAAATTATGCTTTAATTAATATAGGTTTATTAGCATTAATCACTTCAAAAGAATTAGTGTCAGTGTTGGATTTACTTTTTTTCGTACAATATATAACTTGATGATGGTTTAAATAATTGCATTAAGTTTCTATTGTGTTATTGTCATTATTTTGTTAGATCTATTTTGTATTTTTCATATAATACATATTAGAAAACAACGTAAACCAAAGTGTAACAAAGCTAAACATTCTTTCTTTTATCGGTGATGCTTTAGTCTAAATGAGTTTTTTAACAGTAATAATTGTAAAATAAACGACTTTACTTCTCGTTAAGACAACAATAGCCAGACTTCCTTATATTTTAATGTAAATAAAATTTTATTTTATTGCAAACATCGCAGTCATTCCTGTAGAATGAACCATTATAGTCGTGTCTAAAATGAAGAGAAAAAGCCATAATACTTATACCTAACTATACATCTTAATAGCATTGAATACATTTTTCGTACCCGAAGCAGTCAGCCTCGAATACCAGGACATCATGGTCAGTCTCATGGATACGGTCAAACGTCGTATCCAATTTAAAAGGCACTAAATATGGTTTAATGTCACCTTTCGTTATGTATCTTTTTGCTTCGAGCGTCTTCTTTTAACCTTTAAGAGGTACTTGGGGATTTATATCACAGAATGAATAAGTACTTTTTTAAGTTCACTGTACAGTGTACATGTGGAATAAAACCGACCATATTATGTTATCTAACGGAAGTAATGTTCGTAGAAAATAATGTTACCAGATAAAATTGTTTATATTATATTGTTAGTTCCTAACTCTCTTACTGTTTACATGGACTATTATTTAATTGATTGATTCATGCTTCAAATAAAAAGAAAAATGTATGTTTAAATAATGTACGATTGTGAAGCTTTTAAATTGTATTGTTTTCCGTTTACAAAATATCTCGTTGACATGAACTTTACAGTAACAGACCTACGTACTTATCGGAGTTAATCATTTAAATTTAAAAACTACATATTTACAAACGTTTATAATTTTTACGTTATATTTGAATACAGGCTATATTTTTTAAATTAACACATAACTGCACGAACTTTTGCCGTTTACGCTTTGGCCGTTTGAATATTCCAAAAGGATACATAAACAGTGCACATTGTGAATATACTTTATTATTTGAGTCACGCGATCAATCAATGGCGCTTTCTTCTAAATCAGCATTGAAACAATATTTATTAGTTTCCTAGGACAATTCATGAAACACGTGCGTCGATTTACAATGAGTCATTCCGGGACACAGAGCCTACTCGCTATTGTTTCATCATGTCTTTGGTTCACTTCGGTTCTTGAACCCGTCTTACTTCCTAGTAAAAGTTCTGTCGTGTTATATTGGTTTGTTTTTTTTTTATTCAAATCAATTGTACACTGAAGTCGGAAAACTATAGTTATGCTTAATTACGGTATGCACCTAGGAGTTAGTTTAAGGTGGTGTTGTGGAAGCCTTACAAAAAAAGGTACTCACTATTAAAACTTTAAAAATAAACTTACAAGAATCTGATTCGATTTTTTATAGCTAGATAAATTAAACTGTGAGGTTAATAATGAGCTTTTCATAATTACGACAATGTTTTTAACCAAAAATAGAAAAGTAATAAAACTATATTTATTCAATTATTGGTGAACATTGAAATAAGTGAAAAAAATATAATATGATTCACGTTGCAGTGAGTGAATTGAGGAATTTTAAGATTAAAGGAAGTGCTGTGTTTTTCAGAACCTTGTTGAATTATATTTTTATTATTCCAAGAATATAAGTAATAACGAAGATTTTGTGTAAAACTTTAAATAGCTGAATTAATATATCCTTAACGTTGTTTTTTGCCCGAAGTAATATTAAGTAGAAAATTCTGTAATATTTTTTCATAATTACATAAATGATAAAATATGATATGTACTTCAAAATCTTCAAATAGAAAGTAGTTTGACAAATGAAATACGCAACATTTCTTTTAGAAGTGGCATGCTAATGCGCAAGAATAAATTAAAAATAATTAGTAAATTCAATTAGAAATACCTACCGATGATTCCTTTCACAAACATTCTTGAAGGCTTGATATGACATTAGATTTAATATAATTATTGCAAAATTAGAATTTTTTAAAGTTTTTGTTGATGTAAACTAAGGTCATTTAAATCTAGCACGCATTATTTTTTTCCACTGTAGAGTATTTAATATGCTAATTTTAGTGCTACTAACGAATTGTAATTCAATCGTTCTCATTTTTACAAATGACTTTACTTGAAGTTTTGCGGTTTGGTTAAAGTACGTTTTGTACTCCTCATGGACACGAAAAGATGCTAATACCTAATTATTTTGATTTTAAATTGTATATTCAGACATCTAGACATTTTGAAAATTGTAATTCTAAAACGAAAAAAGCTCCCCTCTTGCTAAATTGCTCTTGAACCTTTTGCTCCGTTTTCAGGTGATTGTTGTTCTTAAGATATTCTGAAGTTTGTAAATAGGTATTTTATGGACTCTATATTTTATACGATCTGGCCAAATGTGGATGACCAAATCGTGAAAGATTGACGATTTAACGATCGGATCAAACTATGCTGGCCATTTCATGAAATGCGACCATTTCGTGAAATGATCAATCATTTCATGAAATGAGCAAATCTACGATATGGCCACGACATATGTACTACGAAATAACCGTAGCTACTGTTTTCAAGCTTCATTTTTCCCATAACTGTTAACAAGCATTTCTTATTCTAATCAGACAACTATGGGATGCAACGTGCCTCTATTAATAGATTATAATTAATCTACATCAGCATATCAGATCGAATGCAACAAACACTGGAGCTTGGCTTTATTCAAGGACTCTCCGACCACGACAAGATGGGCCTTTTACTTTTACGACTAGTATGATTTATCTGTCGTATGCTAAAAGCGACTACAAAGCCTTATATGGGAATGTGTTTGAATAGCAGCAGGGTATATACCATACATAAATATTTTTTGTGTCACGCTATCTATTACTTACGCAGTTTTTGAGTAACAAGGATCTTGTCAATATATAAAAAGTATTACGTAATCATCATTGTGTAACTAACTTGTACTGAATAATAAAAGCTCATTATTTAATGATAGAAAGTATTTCGCTGTAAAATATACAAATGACAATAAATTCGTAATAATTAACGTATTACTTCATTTGATTTTGTGCCATTATATTATATTGCTTGTGATTGAATAATTTTAGTCTTTAGAATATTATACATAATAATATCTTGTTTATATTTATAGGTCTCTGTAAGACAATGCGCTTTCTTTTAGTCTGACAGACGATGAAATATTCAAACAGCACGTCTATAGATTTAAATGTCTGATATCAGCAATTAAGCAATATAAGCAACAATATAGGTTGGGTAACTGAATGCCTATCGAAAACTGGTCTTATAAGTTGTAATACCTAGTGTCTAGTACTCTGGGTCAGCTGGGTGACGAAAATTGACATAGCATAATTAGACAAGCCTACGCAAAAGTGATTGCAAAAATTGTCTTACATACTCTCACTTGAGACAATGGGTATAATTATTAACGTCAATCTCAAAACGGTTCACATCTCCAATTAAGAACGGCGCCTTTGTCGTAACAAATATTTTGCTAATAGGCGAGAGGTATTCCAATCTTATCTGTGCAATTACTAATAGTGTATGAATCACCTTATTAGAGTTAAATTATGTTCAAATAAGGCGCACTTGATATTGCTATTTATAATAATTTTAGCATCTTTTATTACTTTATTATCTCCCTAGCAATGAAACCTACGTTATTTTTAATTGGGGCGTCGGAATTGTAAAAATACATATTTTAATTATATTATTTCGACGTGATGACGTAAGTTGTGGTATGCAGTTTCATTTTTTGCATTCTATAATAAATCTTATTTATAGTTTTATAAATTCTACCTTGGGAATTATTATAAATCACTTTCCGTATTCAGTTTGGATAATGAATGGCCTATCCTGTAATAAATCAAAACTACTAAAAATATTCTTATGACAGGAATTCAAAGCTTTTCAATTTTCAAAACGTTTCTAATAAAATAAAGTTTGTTGTGAAAACATTGGTTGTGAGCTGATCAAGAAATACGCAATAGGTTTAACACCTTTTCATTGCAAATTCGAAATCGACAGTTAAAAAACTTGATCAATAATATTCATATTTGATAATATCTACATTGTTCAGGACAATAGATCTATTGTTTGTAAATAATACAATGAGTGCATTTTCGATGAGAATTTTGATAAATCTTTATCAATATTTAGAATCATAAACGTGAGTGTAACAGACTGTACTGTGTCCGAATAAAAAAGGGTTTTAATTTGTTTCATTGTGGGAGATTTTTCTTAGAAACGACTGAAATTGTTCTGAGAAATCTGTCACTAATATGCCCGAGACAAGAAGAGCTCTATGTATTTCAATTCAAAGCAAACGCACAGAAGATGTCGCTGTTTCGAATTAAAAGCTTCACGTGTCTATTCCTGAGATAAATCCTCTCTAGTACTTACCTTTTATGTATTGATTTGTTCCAATGTTAAATCATTGTACTAAATTATATAGGGAATAATTATTTATCTAAAATAGTAAATACAAAATATTTAATTAAATTAGTCCTTGATAAATTAGTTTTCTGCATTTCATTGTGATTAAAATATTATATCTAAGGGGACCAAACCTAGATCTTCAACGGTATGTGCAGAATTAAACCATATACTTCAATTATTTGTATATTCATATCAATATTGATAGATATAAATTTATAAAGAATAGAAAAAATTCGATCACGAGGCGGGACTCGAACCCGCATCCTTCGCGCCATTCCGGGGCGGATGCCTTACCAACTCAGCCACTCGTGACCCGCCAGAGCAATCGAATTTATTCTATTCTTTCAGTTTTATGTGTCTGAAGGGACACACCGCGCGCCATCTATTGAGATGATTAACAACCATTTCAACCAATATGAAGCACTTTTCAGTGAATACAATATTGTAACGATGGAACACGACCTTTTTTGTTGAATTTATATTTTTGGTTTTATGGCATTCAAATGCTTTATAAATATAAATTTATAAAGAATAGAAAAAATTCGATCACGAGGCGGGACTCGAACCCGCATCCTTCGCGCCATTCCGGGGCGGATGCCTTACCAACTCAGCCACTCGTGACCCGCCAGAGCAATCGAATTTATTCTATTCTTTCAGTTTTATGTGTCTGAAGGGACACACCGCGCGCCATCTATTGAGATGATTAACAACCATTTCAACCAATATGAAGCACTTTTCAGTGAATACAATATTGTAACGATGGAACACGACCTTTTTTGTTGAATTTATATTTTTTTATATTTTATAAATTTATATTTATAAAGCATTTGAATGCCATAAAACCAAAAATATAAATTCAACAAAAAAGGTCGTGTTCCATCGTTACAATATTGTATTCACTGAAAAGTGCTTCATATTGGTTGAAATGGTTGTTAATCATCTCAATAGATGGCGCGCGGTGTGTCCCTTCAGACACATAAAACTGAAAGAATAGAATAAATTCGATTGCTCTGGCGGGTCACGAGTGGCTGAGTTGGTAAGGCATCCGCCCCGGAATGGCGCGAAGGATGCGGGTTCGAGTCCCGCCTCGTGATCGAATTTTTTCTATTCTTTATAAATTTATATTTATAAAGCATTTGAATGCCATAAAACCAAAAATATAAATTCAACAAAAAAGGTCGTGTTCCATCGTTACAATATTGTATTCACTGAAAAGTGCTTCATATTGGTTGAAATGGTTGTTAATCATCTCAATAGATGGCGCGCGGTGTGTCCCTTCAGACACATAAAACTGAAAGAATAGAATAAATTCGATTGCTCTGGCGGGTCACGAGTGGCTGAGTTGGTAAGGCATCCGCCCCGGAATGGCGCGAAGGATGCGGGTTCGAGTCCCGCCTCGTGATCGAATTTTTTCTATTCTTTATAAATTTATATTTATAAAGCATTTGAATGCCATAAAACCAAAAATATAAATTCAACAAAAAAGGTCGTGTTCCATCGTTACAATATTGTATTCACTGAAAAGTGCTTCATATTGGTTGAAATGGTTGTTAATCATCTCAATAGATGGCGCGCGGTGTGTCCCTTCAGACACATAAAACTGAAAGAATAGAATAAATTCGATTGCTCTGGCGGGTCACGAGTGGCTGAGTTGGTAAGGCATCCGCCCCGGAATGGCGCGAAGGATGCGGGTTCGAGTCCCGCCTCGTGATCGAATTTTTTCTATTCTTTATAAATTTATATTTATAAAGCATTTGAATGCCATAAAACCAAAAATATAAATTCAATATCGATAGATATTTGTTATTTAAATTCACTAAGTAATTTATATAATATTTAGAGCAGTGCGCTCGTTGAATACAATTATCAAAATACTTTAATATGTACTAGCGGTCCGCCCCATTCATTTTTATATATAAGATAAGGAGGGAGTTTAAATAAAAAAGACTTTGTCTTTTATACTAGACAGACAGGGATGTGTACAAAAAATTAAATAAAAATTAAGGTCAGACTATCAGAACAATACGCACACCATAAAAGCTCAGCGTAGCAACAAGCTTTCAAGAAAAGCCATAAATTTTGGTTCATTATCATTCTTATTTAAAGGCATTCTGGATAAGAATAATATCAGATTATTGCAACAAAATAAATAAATGGAGAAGTTGCAGAGATTTTAATACTTATATGTTAATTCGGTATATAAGCTACTAAACTGCCAAGAGTCATAAAAATATGTTTTGGCGATATTGAGAAACAAATATCCAAAAATCCAAAGTTTCGCATAATATATTTTAATAATAAATTCAAGTTGGCTAAGATGCTGTTTATGTTATTTATGTTGTTTAAGTACATTAAGCAATGATAGAGGATCGAATGTCAAGGGAAATGCCTTATTTAATGCACGTCGTTAATATGCGATTAACCTTACGAAGTATGTGTCTAACTGGCTAGTTTTTTTACATTCTATGAATATTTGAAATTCGTTAATAATATATTAACGTAATTATATACTTATATGGGCATATGTTAGCTGCATGGGCATATTGTCTATTGATATAAAATGGTAACGTAAAAAGTAATGATTAAGCTCTCTGGTGATCGGCCTTAAGAGGAAATATATTGTGTGTAACAACTTTTGAACATTCTTAAAATAAAGTTGTCTATTATGATTTATTATGAAAGTATAATATAAGATGTTTACCGTGATGTTTTGGAAATGTTTACTTTAGCAGGTAAAACTCTTGTTTGCGTTTTTGTACCTTATAAGAGCTTTTTGCATTGGCAAACATCAATTCGATTTGAAAATAGTCGTTTTACTTGTGTGAAAAGTGAGCAAACTGATTTACGTTTTTGAATTGATAATAGCATACTTATTATGTGTTTTTATTTCATATGTATAAGTAGTTTATATAAGTGCACATGGTGCACATTACTGCCTAATTAAAAAAGTTTTCCCGGCAATTAAGTACTTCGATAATCGGCAGTATTTCGACAAAGTCCTATTTTAACTATGAAATCATTGAATTTATAAAAAAGTATGTTTTGTATAATATTATAGGAGGAGGTAAATAAAAGATCACACATCCGTGGTTTATCTTAAAGTATATTTAACTTATCAAGTCTTAGGTGTAACTTATATTATATCACTCGAAGCTTAAGACCTTCCCTTGGGGCTGGGGGCGGCTTCTTCCGCATCCTTGTACCAGTCCTCGCTGCAAAGAAAATATTATTATTATCTATTACAAAGTCAATAGTCATATATGTATGTACCTATTACATGAATCATAGTATGGTTCTAATTAAATGAGTGATTCACGAAGCGAAGGTAGAGCAAGGTAAATATTTTCTTCGTCAATGTAGAGTTCAATGATGTTGTCGTATTTCAACGTAATTGGATTTAAAATAACATCTTTTTATATGCAATTTAAATGATTTTCTTGGAAGAGGCTTAAAGAAAACAAACTATATTGCATTGCAAATTATTTAAGGAACTAATGCATGCACTAAAAACTCAACGATTATTTATTGAGAATGTGACAAAATGTGTTACAAAGTACATTTATTTCGGTAAGTTTTGACGTTCTTTATTGAACTTACCATCCACGGACGTTCTCAGGGGCGTCACACTTCTGTGTCTCTTCGTTGTAGACCTCTCCAACTTGGCAGCCGAGGTCACGGGGTTCGATACCGTTGAGGCACACGTAGAAACGTTGGCAGTCGTTGGGGTGGGGGAATTTGGGGTGAGCCACGGTTTGACCTTGTGGGTCCACTAACTGATCCTTGGGGCACTCGAAACCGTCCTTGAGTTTCTCTGGAGAAAGAAATGTGATTAAATCTTACAGTAATTGCATATATGTCTAAGCGTATAGAAGTTTATTAATAATCCTGAATTACATGATTTTATATTAGTCAGTAAATGTGGATATTATGAGGAAATGCTTGGGAAGTAACAATTAAGTGTCAATAAAAGGAGCACAATAGTTCATAACCAGAAACAGCAAGAATTCCAAAAATGGCAGTGAACGCAAGGAACATGAATCCGTGGAAGGGCATATCGATCACCGAACCTCTCACTGTATACATTACACACGACTAAAACTTGCTCTTTGTGTTATCTGTGCCACTGACCGGTTAAGTGAGAGGGCTAGTTGCCACGCCAATCTACATCAATATCATTAACAAATTCTTGACGTATTGACCTTCAAATTACTCCATAATAATTCAGCTAAAAGACTATTTGCGATTAAGGAACTGCGATCGTGGTAGTAAATGTCCACTCGCTGGAGTTATTCGAGCGATCTTGTTACAAATTAAGTAGTCAATTATCAATTTTGGCGTTGCTTTATCATGTTTTACACTCAATTTTAGTGTATTCTGATTCTAACACACTTATAACATGTGGAAGTATGAAATAACTTGTAAATTGGTAAGTCACACGAAATATTACCTAGACATCATCTTTTAAAGTTGTACTTACTGTCTTGTGTGGCGCATCCTTGTCTTCCAATGGAGTCGGGCCAGACACAGGTACCGGAGTACTCGTCGAAGTGGAGTCCGGCTGTGCACTTGACCTCGATGGCGTCACCCTCGATACAGTTGAAGAAAGCGTTGCACACTGTTGGGTCGGGGTGGGCGAAGAAACCGTTTCTACGGGGGCATTGTGCGTTGGGCTTGGGGGGTTCTGTAAAGGGATAGCTTGTTAGATCTGGAGGTATTGGTTTTAATATTGAGCATCACTGAAACACAATATGACTGGTAAATCAAAGAGGTTTAATAGATGAAATTCCTTAAAATTCTACGTTTAACAATAGGTCCTATTTGTTTGTGCACTGAGTCGGATATATTTTTGCGTAGTCTAGAACGGAATCTAGTTATGTAATTACGGATAGTATTCATTCATATCTGAAACTCTGACTTTCTATATAAACATTACATTTAAATTAAACAAAAATTCTACCTATGTTAGTAGCCTATTTATTTACAAACTTATATTTTATTGATTGATTCCAATCTTTATTATCAATATTTCCATAAGCGATAAGTGCCATAATTACATCATTTCAGAGTAATATACAAATATATTGCCCGTAAAATACAAGTTTTACTACGAAATGTTATTTGCTGTTAAAAGAAACTGAATTACGTATAAAAATAAAAGCGTCAAGGTGAATTGTCGAAAGTTACTTTTGAAATCGAATTATTAAATAAAACGAACACATTGCATCACACTAGAAATGGGAATTATATATAAGTAAAATGTTGAAATCCTTGAAAATTCTTGATTATTCGTAAGGCTGATTTCTAGGAAACAGTTCTCTTTATTCTACAAAACAGGAAGTTAGATTTCTCTTGGGTTAATAGACTTTAACATTATATATATACTTCTTGTTCCGGCGTAGAAATAATATCTTTGTATTTAGCACATTCTTTTAAATTAATTAAATTTGATAAAATCTAGATGAGTGCTAGATAAACATTTACTTCATATCAAATTAAATTTAAAGTTATTTTAATCTGCTATGGATGCTAATAATTTAATATGTGGCATCCTTTTAATATTGGTGTTCAATTCAGTAGCGTGACCTAGGCGGTCAAAGGTAGACAGGATACTTTCATGTCTGGCACAGAAAAACGACCTTGGGACATTCATTGTGCATATATGCATTATAGATATATATGAAATTGTAAGTATATAAAATTTAATGATTTCGCTGGACCTATTAAAAACACTAACTAATGGACATTGATTTATTGTTTGCGTTTACGTTTACATTGGTATATTTTATTATTTCCTATGAAATAATAACTTTATTAAAACAACTAGTGTGGTACAGTGTAAATACTACCTGTGTAAATACTAAATACTACACGTTGAACATTTATACTTCCATGTTTTTTATTCGCGTTCAATTCCTATCGTTACGTACTCTCATAAATTATCTAATTAAAATACTACTTACGAAGTTCAGTCCTGTCTCCACAGTCGACGTTGAAGGGCTGGTCACATTTGTTGATCTTCCTGATAGTAGGGTCGAAAACTAAACCGTCTGGGCAGAGCTTGGTGGTGGCGACACCATCTACACATTCGTAGAATTTGTCGCACTGCCTTTCATCTTCGTATTGACCGTCCTTGTTGGGGCATTTGAATTGGGCATCTAGAAGACACAAACGAACAATTAGAATATAGCTGAGGTTGGGATTATGTTTGGATTATGTCGTTTGTTCGTTATTAATTTAGTGGATGTAGATCTTGTATTGTTAAGAGACGTAATGGAAAGATAATTTATACCGTTTTTTCTTCATATTAAATGAATATAACTACAATATTAAAATATTGTATTCGAAGTAATTTGTACCTGCTCTACCTCCTCTATTTGGAATAGATCGTGGTGACAAAGAGTGTGAAAGCGAATCAATCAAACCGAGAAGTAGAACAGTTGTATTTGTTACTTTAAAGAACGGGTCAGCATTATATAACAACGCACTATTATATAAGCCCAGTGAACGTCAGCGACACATTATTGGTTTACAATACTTGCTCTTACGATTGCTTCGGTTAGCAATACCTAATTGATTGACAACGTGTTAGGGTCGTGTTGCACTGCATGTTGTAACGGAGTTGCATGTCAGACTTTGACGCACGCAAATAACAATATAAAGGTCTAAATATTTGCCTGCGAAATTGCTAGAAGTGTATTGCATTTATAGCTTAGCTGTATTGATAGTGCGGTTTGAGATACAGCTAATCTCAGGCCTATTGCATGAGATATTACGACAAGACACGCGGCTCTATTGCATATAAATAGATATAATAGAAAAATATTTACAAAGAAGAAACTTAGTCACGTCGTCACGTGTAAATAACACGTTTCGGTTGCAAAATCATTAAAGAGCGACATTTGATTTATTTAAAAAATATTTAGCATTTTGCAATTCAAATTTTAGCTAATTGTCAAGGCCGTGGCAAGTGAATTAGTAAACTTTACGTTTATTTTTTAAATATTTTAATTTCTATCAATATATTTAAAATAGCGTATGTCATCCTATCAGATTTATACAAAACACATCTCTATTACGACACTATTGGGTCCTCATTGTATAACTTAACATTAGATTTGTATCTAGCTAATAATTACATATGTAAATGAATTGCCGGAATGAGTGGGCAGCCGGTCTTGTGTTACCTAATGACCTTTTAGATGCCTCTCATGGAGGGGTTACATTCTCAACCTACATCTGCTACTATGAGGAAGAACATTAACAATTATGTCTCTATATTTAATTTTTAACTGCATATTAAACTTTAAATCAGTGTATTAGATGATAAAACGTATTTTGACGTTATTACCTATACGGAACCATTGTACCGTTAGAAATCAATTTTGTAAGTAGGTACCTACAAAATAAAATTGTCACCTTCCGACACCAAAAAAAAGTACAAAACAATACAAGAACGACTCAATCAGCATCTAATCCGTCTATTGTTTACGAACATCCACGGCCGTGCACGTGGGATACAAGATGGCATGCGACGCCCGCGCACCATACCGCGACGAGCGGGGGCGGGTGACGCAACAAGTGAAAGTGAGGTGACGGTTACAACATCTTGGTGCATCGCTTGGATGCATCAGGGGTCGTGGGCTGACCCACAGATTCTGTTGAGCTGTGGAATCTTCTCGTGTTAGAATTTATAGGTAATTTTCCGATGTTTATCTTGTTTTCAGAATGTAGAGTTTATTGAATGATAGACCCTTTTCATATTAGAATTTATTGTAACGTAAAAATGGTGAACATATTTTTTCTGAATTCACATTCAATGAATACCCACGAGTATACAAATAGTAAAGCTGTCAGTTGAATATAAATAAAAGGAAAAAGGACCATTCAACCAAAAAGTGTACTTTCTTTGATTATTTATTATTAATAATAATAAATAAATACAACATTGCGTTTATTATGTTATTATAATTACGCAAGTTTTTAATAAATTAGGACACTAAGCTAATTTGGTACAATAAAAAAACATTAATTTAAATTATTATGTTTAAATTAATAATTAATTATAATTAATGTATTCAAATAAACTATTAACAACACGTCGTATCATGTAGAGCAAATCAGGATATTTTATTTTAAACAGTAACTGCAAAAATTACTTACTATTTAACAGCAAATGATCTAATATCCGAAATAATAAATTTTATAATGTTTGTTTTTTATTCCTAAATGTAAAAAATAAAGCTCGTTTTCCTATTAGCTTTTTAAAAACACAGACTTAGTCTTGTGAAAGAATTATTAGTAGCCATAATGTATTCTTATTGCCTCATCTTTCGAAGTAGAACTATTACAGCTATGGCATGTTCCAGCCTATATTTGATCCAAGGGTAAATATTTAAACTTGAAGATATCTTGCTTAATGGTCATAACCTTTCATGGAACAACCTGTTGTTTCGATACTACATTCTGTTGACTGAATTCAGTTTCTTTCTCTAGTTTGAGTTTTCTTGAAATTATACAAATGGTATAATTATGTGGATTTCTTAAAATGAATTCAAAGCTTATTTGTCAATAAACGTAAGAAAGTGTATGTGATGACAAGGAAAAATTAATTAAATTTTCATATTAACGTCGAATTAACGATAATTACCGATATTGAAATTTTAATCGCATTAACACTGTAAAGAATTTGTTTGCAATTGCTGTAAAATACTATTCGTGACTTGTGTAAAGTAATCGTATTGCAAAAGATAATCAAGAATTTGCGTAAATTTTAATATTATGGTGTGTCAAAACATTATTTGCGTAATAAGTGGAAAAATTGAGTGAACACTACCGGTGAATGTCAATGTCATAGGTACCTTTAGAAACGCAGTGAAGAGTATACTCGGAATTAATGTGTTTTTTTATTAACTAATGCAATAATAAATTAGCATTAAATTAAGGAAAGGTTGTTAGAGACATTATGAAATTATAGAAATCACTATTACGATAAATTATGCCCACTTTTAATGAGCCTTCCAATCGGCTAAAGAGCAAAGGGTGACGTGTGAACTGTGAACTATATAGAAAGACGCAGAGCTTATTTTTAAAGAAAGATTAATCTTATTTTATATAAAAGCTTTTGTGACATTTACATTATGTAATTACATTATGTATTAATAGGTATATACATTTTTAACACGTACAATTTTTTTTTCACTTCTTTCGAATTAAATTTTTTTAAATAAACTTTATACTGATCGATTATTTCTATTCTAAACTATCAATTTTAAATGGAATCTTATTAGACTATAAAATATATTTAATTATAACCTTCAGATTTCGAAATATCCTAAACAAGTGTAAAAAAGAGACAATTTCAATATATTTAGTACAGATAAACGACTTTTGAATACTAATCGGAAAAGTTGGCTCTACTGAATACAAATTTTTACGTGTTTAGTGGTGAAAATGCATACTTGTGGATTTGCCCACGGTTGTGAATAGAATTTATTATTAATCTTATATTTTTTTCACACGATTACAGTGAACTGATTTTTGATCCGGGTTCTTTTCTTATCTTTTGTGTTTTGGGCATTCCAAATATGTCAAGGAAAGTAGAGTAGGCAAAAGTTACCGTACGTAACTTTTTCAGTTCAAAATTAATTTGTTTTATTGTCTCTTTTTGGACACTTGTACTAGTCTATGACCAATATTAATTCACTATTATATTTAATAATATAATATAATACTTAAATCTAAAGGCACTAAAGTTTAATATAAGTTTTCCTTACTTGCAAGAGCGGCAACCGCTGCCAACACGATGAACACTTTCATGATGACCTTTTGATAATCGATTTTTATAAAAATTTAAATTACTATGACTAGATTGATGTCCGACCCCACTGGCAACCCTGGTGCAACTGACAGATTCAAGCAACGCGCGCGCCTTTTCTTCACCCGACCTGCGTATGCGCATAAACCGGTACGAAGTCTTAGGTGTAATTTTAAAAGTCTCCTATCTGTAAAACAATTGTGATTCTAATAAGAAAGAGCCTTCTTAACATGTAAAATATGTGACGCATTGAGCTGTCATCAGCTAAGACTAAGATCGCACGCAGTTATTTCATAATTTGAGGACAAATGGATGACACTTGGATTTAACGCCATAGAAGGGTAACTTTAGTGAAGGGAGAAGAATTTGATTTATTTCCAGTTAATAATTATTTTTGTATTGTTATAGTCTTATTATAGTTTATACAGAAATAAGAGTTACAGAAACGTTCGCATGAAATTGGATATTTTTCCTCAACTTTAAATTTACGGATTATTTGTGTTTTAGGAACATACAACATTACACAACTTTAAGAGTTTCTTGTTAAAATGAATCGCTGGAGAAATAGTATTAATATCTTAAATGTAAACGGCATTTAAAATAGTATTTGTACCAGCTTGTTTAACGCGATTAAAGCTTTCGAGTGAGCATAAGCTAGCAAGCAAATATGTTTCGATCTTTCAGTTTATTGTCTTACATCGTGCGTTCTGAGAATTGAAGCGAAAGCAATGTATTATTTTGAGTTCTTATTAAATATGTATTATTACCTACATATTATGTACATCGATATAAATCTTTGTAAAATCTTCTTTAAAGCGAAGGCATATTGTTTTTCTTGGTCCAATTATTTATTCAATTTCCATAATATAACATTTCTAAAGATCACAAAACGGTAAATTCTTAAGGTGATGAATTAATTTTTCTAACATTTACGGCCCTTTTCAAACCTTCGTAATTTTTATATTAACAAAGTTGTCGTGATGAAAATTCTTGACAAGAAAGTTCAATAGTAACACAATACGTCTATCGTTTTAGAAACATGATTCCATGATATTTTCTCGATAGAAAAAAAATACAAAGTTATCATTGTTATTTTTTTTTAATCTCTGGCATCTTCAAAATAACAAACGTAAAGTTACGACTTTTTGGATATTAACTATAAAATATACAACCTATACGTCTACCGTGTTAGAATTTTGAAATATGCGATGGTTTTGAAATAAACAAGAAATACTTGAAATTAGCGCGCGACCAGCCAATATAGCGAGAGCCGCCCTGTACCTTCCTACCCCGATCGCTGCACGAGTCATTCCCGCTACGGCCGTCACACGGGGAACTTGTGTCGCTCGCGCAATCGTAAAAAAGGGTGACAACACGATAAGACAAAATGAGACAAATGGGGACAATAAAGAAAATAAGAAGAAGAAACATAAAGGTTGGAGGAAAAAGAATGCTTACAATTGGAACAAATTAATGAAGTAAGTTGGTTTTATTTTAAATTTGATGATAATTGTATTATAGACGATGTTTGATATGTACCCCTGTTTTAAGTACATAACGAATGTGTAAGATTTTTTCATTTATAGCATAAATAATCTGTTCAGAAATCCGGAATCCAGAAGGAAAATAAACCCACTGATTGTTCACAATGTGAATCCACTCCTTCGTAAGTACCTTTATTCAGTCAAAAATGTATGTTATCAAAGCTCTACTGGTTTTATCGCATGATTCCATTTTTAGCAAAAAGCAACAAAGTTCAAAGAAATAAAAAATCATGGTGAACTTAGTGGAAGTATGGTGGACATAATATGGAACAGGAGCTCATTGGAGTAGTATTATATTTAAAAAAAATACGAAAAAATTTCAAGAATTACATTTCTTAGTAGTTAGGTGGTAGATAAGTATGTTGTATAAAGAATTTGATGTTGATATCTGTGCGGGAAATTGCTTAGTACTAAAACAGGTTTATATTCATATTTACATAGTAATGTGAGTTTTCATTTCGAAAAATTTTGTGTAAGTATATAAAATTGAGTATTTATATTTATTTATTTATAT
The DNA here is from genome assembly GCF_061535455.1 of Colias philodice. Taxonomy (NCBI): domain Eukaryota; kingdom Metazoa; phylum Arthropoda; class Insecta; order Lepidoptera; family Pieridae; genus Colias; species Colias philodice. Next base: position 3,579,831 of record NC_143088.1, read on the forward strand.
ATTTATTATTTCTTAGTACATATTAAGTTAAATAAATTTTTTTTGTGTTGTATTGTTAGCATGTACCTAGCTATATTTCAGTGAGGAAGAGGGAACTTCCCTACTACAGGTCTGTATGACTTAAAAGGGAAGTTCCAAATGTTTGTGACCACACCGCCATGCTGACCAATAAATAAATTGTTTAAATTGTTTAATGGTTTAAATTAAATTGAGTTCCTGGGTGATCTGGAAACACAATTGGGCCCGGAAGATGGCGCTGCAGTCACTCCTCCTAATCACATGAACCGATTTGGATGAATATTTGTGTGCACATTTCATTGTTGTGGGATGATTGGTTGATTCGTTTTCACATTAGCTAATATTATGTATTTTTGTTGTTAGAAAGTAAACTTAATTTAATGTTTATAATACATTATTATTGGTATAAATAAGCCAGTGTTCGTCTCACATTGCTGTACCTGCCTACCTAGTACCTACCCTACCAGGGCCTAACTTTGTTCTGGCTATTTTATTTTGATTATTTGTAATGAATAATTACAATTATAATAGAGTGCAAAAAATAAATACATGCGTTAATATATTTTGTGTTTTTTTTAAACAACTTTTTTATTTAAAAAAATATCATTCCGACCGCGGCTTTGCCCGCGTGGAATTAGGTTATATCGTGAATCCTGTTTTATCCCACAGAAGTGTTCAGTTCGGATAAAAAGTATCCTATGTGTAAATCCAGGCAATTAGCTTTATTTTATCAAAATTGGTAATGTAGTCTTGACGTGATTAAGTAACAACTAACAAAAAAATATACAAATTAACATCCAAAGTTTCGCATCAGTTTTACTGTATTAGCGATATCTTCCACTCTTGACTTTGACTGAGAAGAATTAGGGTTTATAACTTCTTTCAGAAATAGTACCTTTCATTTCTGGGCATGATGTAATATCTACGTCAGCATCAAATTCTATCTAAATCAATTCAGTAGTCCGCGTAATTAGGTACCATTTCATTTTTTCAGAGTAACAATATTTTTTGTTATTTTAAAGATTATTTATAACCTGTATTATTTTGTAATAAAGTAAACATTACGAAATAATAATAATTAATAATTATTAATAATGTCTAAGTAGTTGTTAAAAAGAAGATAATTTTGTGTTTATAAGCAAGAAAATAAAACCAATAAATCAACAATTAAATATATGTATTATAAGTGTATGACGACTCCATACGTCATGTTTGTCCCGAGTCGACCAGCGGCAGCGCGGCGAGTTTGCAAGAATGACTTCGCGCACACCCGCGTTCGCGATAGCGATCTATTAGACTCCGCCCGCCAAGCAGTGGATTTTTTTTTGTGTATCGTCTTAATAGGCATGCGGCACTTTCTGTATGCAGGTCGGACTTATAACGCTACTGGCTACAATGAAACAATAATTGAACTTAAAACTTAAACTACGTATACACATATAAGTATTTAACTGTACATTCCAGAACTCAAACGGTCAACGATATGATGTGCATATTAAATAGTCGCCTGTTTTTGTTTAAGACCTTTTTTTGTGATAAATGTAACATGAACAAACCACAATTCACTTTAGCAAGTTTCGATTAATTATTAATTGCATGGTAATCAATATTCGATTGGCCATACTTTTTTGTCTTGTTACGCATACTAGAGTTGTTTGATTTTTGTCACCTATTATTAGGCAGTTACAGGTTATGTAATTTTTAAATGAACATAATATGAAATCATTCGGGATAGTGATATAATATTTGCATAAATTATTGTACCTAATATTATTTCTATAGTACATGACCTTTATAATATGATCGCTACAATTTACAAATATTATCTATTGATTTATACCCCATACTATCATTCGTACGCCTTAAAATTATAGGCCAGGGCCATGCTTAAAGATATTTATTTATTAAAAAAAAAAGATTAATTAAATTATGATAATTCTAATAAATATTTAATAGAAACACATTAAAAACTATGAATATTAACACAGAATCTTTTATTCGTAGCTTTAAGTGATAATATGAAGAATAATTTACATAATATTATGTGCATCTGGCAAAAACATCAATTTTTTATTTTTACTTATGTTTTATGTTGAATGTTTCATAATATGTATGTCTGTCACTTCCCATGAATTCAAGATGACCCACTTTTCCTACCGTAATCTAAAGTTTAGGTTCCACATTATATCACGGCATTACATATGATATATTATTGTTATCTATAGAAGTTCAAAAGAACATATTACAAAATTGACCTTTGCACAACATTTGCAACCGGAACCTAAAAATAAAAAATCGCATAACATTATCACTCTTGATTATATAACTTTCATATTGTATAATTCTATGGCCGCTTAAATGTACAATTGCTCTTGCTATTGTCCCGTTTAAAAGATAAAAAGAATGAATCAAAAACCGTGAATAAAATAATAGTACCCTTACAGTCCCTATTCAGTTTGTTAGCCACTCTCTCACCCTTACAATTTTATGTAGGTACACAGTAGCGATACCCAGTCAGAGTATAGAGACTTTAGCATTGTCATACTCGTATGTGGCTAGGGCTATTTCTTAATACGAGATGTTAAAGTTTAAATGTGTGCAAATAAAAAAATAAAAAAAAACATTTAACACTTTTTTCTATTAATAGTTATACGGGTGGAAGGTTAAGATGGGGCATGAAGGGCAGGTACCTTAACCGTTGTAGCTACATGAAAACGATCTTAGGAGACTATCCTTAAATTCTTGAGAAATTTTAATCTGCATTCACAGATTTTTGAAAAAATGTACGGTCAGCAAGGAAATCGGCAGTTTTCAAAAAAAATTTTTTTGATGCCAATCGATCCAGTTTCTCATGGATCCCCATATACTCATACCTCAGTTGGTCTTTTAGAGTGTTTTGATCCCTATGAGAAACTGGATCGATTGGCATCAAAAAAATTTTTTTTGAAAACTGCCGATTTCCTTGCTGACCGTACATTTTTTCAAAAATCTGTGAATGCAGATTAAAATTTCTCAAGAATTTAAGGATAGTCTCCTAAGATCGTTTTCATGTAGCTACAACGGTTAAGGTACCTGCCCTTCATGCCCCATCTTAACCTTCCACCCTGTATATTATATAGGCATAGGTTTTTATTTGTATCTAGTCGAAGGTACTTGCGTAAACTTATTAATTAGCATCTCAAATGTTAATTTCGTAACTGCTAAATGTATTAAATAATCAGCAGGTACTCAACGCTTATAACATTAACTTATTGCTCTAAGCCTTAACGTCATCGTTAGCTAAACTCTATAATAGAGCCACCGCAAATTAGGACTAATCAGGGTGCTGTATGCCGCAATGCAAAATTTGCAATTCCCGCAATAATATTATAATTAACTGCAGTTACAAGTGCGACGTCATATTAATATCAATTTGTCTTCAAAATATATTTTTTACTATAAAAAATATCACCAATGTTCCTGACCCTATAAGTTAAAACAACTCACAAAATTCTGCAGAATAAATCTGCTTTGTGGAGTTCTTTTATCACATTAACAGAAGAAGTAAGCGCGTAGAGAAAAATGCGATATGATTGAGAAACATATCGGTCATTTAAAATGGCTCATTTTCTTTATTTTGCTTACTTACTAAATTAATAGAAATACCCTGTAACCAACTTTTGTTTAGTATTCAACATAATCGAACCCGTTAGATGACTATGATCCAGATTCCATTGAGATACATCACAGATAATACCTAATGCTGCTATAATGGCTTCTATTTATATTTGGCAATATTAAACTTTCGCTAGTTACTTTGTCAAAGGAAGCATAATGTTAATTATTATCGTTCCGCGTACCGACACTATCGTTGTCGCATTAATTTATTTCCGTAGAGCAAGTCTGGTACAGCTGCAATGTTGAGTCAGCTTAGGAATATAATTTATAGTTGTCTGCATGAATAATAAAGATGATTAGGTATAATATCAATTTATTTCAAGTATTTTGACTTATCCAAGCCTTCAAGTATTTATTATTTTCACCCCACACAGTTCAATTTACAATATAATAGCTAGGACATGATGAGATACCTCTCTCGCACATTATAATATTATCCCTCGCATGTTTTGTATGCGCAAAAAGAGCTGAGCCATTTCCACCAGAGCTGTGCTGAGCCAGGCGAAATGAAGCGATACTATTGGTTCTTTATAAAAACATTCCTCCTTACACAATATCTTGGCACATTATTGGTGGAAAAGCACCCTTAAAGTATACTCATAAACTCATAATGCTCCTAACATTGATGTACGTAAAAGCGCCATCTGGTTGATTTTTGAACTAAGTAGGTAACCTATCTATTTACAGAACTTACAGCAACTTACTAATGCCAGCATTACTACTAATTAATTATTAATATCTAAATACATATTGACGAAATTCACATATTAAACTAGATCGTTAACTGATAAAAATAATTGATCAGACACATAGTTAATTAATAATCATTATTATAAACATGACTTTTTAAATTTTTTCTTTGAATACTTAAATAATATCATGTACCTAAGGATGTTGTGAATGATGGTATGTATATATTTTATAATATTATCTCTAAACCTACGATAGGAATTGATTACAATTTTGGTTTAAATTGATAGAAGGTACTTTTTATATCATATTACGTAGAAACATTTCAGTGTAGTAAATAATAAAATTAATTTACATATGTAAAATTAGTAATGAGTTATCAGGAAAGGAGAATTATTCTGATATCTCTATAAGGGGGTAACTTGAACAAGTTCCAAGTTTCATCTGTTACGCCTCTTACACATTATGCCGTAGCGGCAGCGGCACCGTCGGCACCGTCGCCGCCGCAGCGCCACTGCGAAGGTCTGCCTGATTTATATATGGAGCCTTACATAATATTACGACGCCGAGGCGGCGACGGCGAGTCTTTATGCCGCGGGGGCCAGAAACGCTGCTGCCGCGGTGTCGTGTGAAAAGGCCCTTATTTCTGCTATAATTTAATCCACGAGCAAAGCTAGCTGCAACAAATGATTATGTGTGAGTTTGGTGTGAGTGAAAAATTAAAAGATATAAAAATCAAAGAATAGATGTGGAATAGATAGACAATAAGTTTTCTTATTTACGCTCGTAATTGCTCCGAGTATTTACGGCATTTACTGAATGTGACATTGACATAGGATATTATGTCAAATATTTATGACAATAACATGACATTTGTGAAAAACAAAAACACCGGCGTAGGACAACGAAAACAAACATGTGAACATCATGAATGTTGGTGTTCCTTCCCATTGCGATATGAACTGAGTCACTTTTGAAATCCTCAGTTTTATTTATGTAAAATGATAATTGCACTGCAAACTCTTATTTTCTTTCGAGAAGCGCTGGTACGAGTGCTGGACAGCTTTCTAAGACCATACTATAAAAACTTCAGATTAACTTTCAATAGCAATGAAGATCTGTCTGACGATGAAGATTCTGAGGAACAGGTATTTGCAGAATATCATGATGAGAAGGGCGTTGTTTTCTTTCCTCCTGTGTACGTCCAAAGATATGCCGCAGTCAGTGACTGTCTAATGGACGAAAAATGGAGTGGAAAACTAGAAAAGGTACACTTATTAATAACATTTTAAACATCTGACACTATATTATACTTAAACGAAATGATTCAATTTTTGCTAGCAAACAACTCCTACTTACATACTTTTAAAATTCTTATAAACATATTGCTTTTCCTTTCTGTATACAACATAATATTATCACCCTAATTTGAAGGTTGTGGACTTCGGTTATCATGATATGAGCTTCATTAAATACCTGAAAGAAGTTCCTGGTATCAAGCACATCTTGGGTGTTGATATAGAGACAATACCGTTGCAGTGTTCATCTGATCTTTTTAGATGTGAAGATTACATACCAAAGAGGGAAAATCCACTTAAAGTTACAGTAAGTTTAATTTTTCGTTAATTAGACATACCAAGTTGTGTATAATTTTATCTTTATTTTAAAATTAATAGATGTAATGGTGGTTTAAAATTTTTATGAAATATGTAGATTTGAAATACACAAATATTTTATATAACATAAATTAGATTGATCAATTACATACTACATTAATAAAAACTAATATACATCTTGATTATAAAATCCTGTTATGGTGTTTTAGCTATTTCAAGGTAATGCAGCCGACCCAGACTACAGATTAATAGGCTGTGACGCAGTGGTAGCCATAGAGATGATTGAACATATGCTCCCACATGACCTTGAACGATACATACACACTGTATTTGGTTTCATCAAACCCTGGGTAGTCATCTTTACTACACCTAACGGAGATTTCAATGTTCTGTTCAAATCTTTGGAGAAAAATGGCCTGAGACGATTGGATCATTTTTTTGAATGGAGTAGAGAGCAGTTTAATGACTGGTATGTTTTATTATTAATAGTGAAGTATTGTACCTTAGGTTTTTATGAATTGTATAATGAAAACCATATTCTATTGAATAAAGTTTAAATAATGAAGTAAATAGCATACTAAAATAACATTTTTAAAAGAATATTTCTATTTTATCAAAAGAACATCGGTATAACTAGGAATGATCCTATGCCTCAATCAACACGTCATATTCACATTTTTAAGTTTTTGTATAGTATTTAAATATCTTTATATATTTGTTTCCAGGTGCAGTAATATAGTGGTAAGGTATCCGCAATACACTGTGTCCTGTAAAGGGATAGGGCCTGGTCCACCAGACACACTGCATCTGGGTTGTTGCAGTCAAATGGCAGTGTTTGTCGCTAAGGATTATGAGAAACAGAGAGACTTGAATATTAATAGCTTGGCTTTGGTTGCTAGTCAAGGTAATTGTTTCTGTTTTTTGCTAGATGGGTCTCTGTAAGCGTTCTTACAGACAAACGGCAAGTTGTAAATGGCAGAGGCTACTTCAGCCGTCCCTACCTGTTGACAGCAGCCGTTCCCTTCCGTTCCGTTCCTTCCCCCGCGTTTTCAAGGAAAAACCCGCATATTTCCTTTTCCTGTGGGATTTCTGGGATAAAAAGTAGCTGTAGTATATCTTATTCTGCATCTTAAGCTACCTAATTTCAATGTAATTTCTTTAGTAGTATTTTCGTGAAAGAGTAAGAGCGTATACGCACTATGCGGGTAGCCGCATTGCGGGTAGCCGTCCGGCTGACCGCAAGCACAATTATGTACGTAATATTCATTTCTATGCGCACTGTGCGGTCTGCGGTAGCCGCATCGCAGTGCGCATAGAAATGAATATTACGTACATAATTGTGATTGCGGTCAGCCGGACGGCTACCCGCAATGCGGCTACCCGCATAGTGCGTATACGCTCTAACAAACATTCATCCATCTATCCATTCATCCTCATAAACTTTCGCATTTATAATATTAGTAGGATAGGATAGGATGACTCAACATTAATTTAAAACAGCTTGAAATTTTGAAATGTTGAAATTAATTTGCATAAAATGAATTATATTGTTATTGTATTATTTCAGATGTACCAAATAATACCAACTTTGAAGATATGTCATCAAGTTATGAGTGTATACCTGACAACAACATGCTGTACTTAACTAATGAGTAAGTCAAACATATTAATAATTATCGTAAGAAATTTGCATTTAATTCATTTGCATAAATTTTCATAATTTAGTTGTTACACAATGTGTAAGCCTGATTTGAACTCTCCCTTACTTTCTAACACACTCATTTAGGTGATTAAAATCTTTTTTTTACTTCTTAGACTGTGCATTTTAATTTAAAATGTTCAAGTTCTGTAATTACATGCTCTTATCTTGTCTTGCATAATCAAACAAGACATAGAGAGAGTATCTACTAGTTGGTTGTTGCTCACTGGTTCTGAGTTCGTTCCGTTTTCAAAGACGATGTATAGTTTGAAGTTTATACAAAATTCAGTCACAGTGTCTGTAAACAAGCTCCTTTAAAAGGATGTGACTGATATTTTTATAATGCTTTTTGGTGTATATTATCTAGTTGCGAGAGTAATAAACTATTTTTATACTCTTGAAACATAAGGGTGTTGGCAGAAGAACCCGGTCAAAGAAATCATGAGATTTCATTGCGAAATTAGACAAGATTGCTACTAAAAATCTAAAAAATGCTTAAAAAACCTTTATTCCATATTACCCAGGCCCGAAACATATTCCGAAAATCCCTCCATCAAACAATCCTGTGTGACCATTATCCTGTCTTCCCCTATGTATTCCTATCATTCCATCGATTATCAAGACAAAGCATTTCAATGTAATCTAGAGACAGAGTGGGGAAAAGACTTCCTCTTTGAACAGGAATCTTGCAATATTTTGGAACCGAGGAGGAAGAAACTGTATAGGATATATGAATTTGAAGATGTTAATAACAGGTTTAATTATAATGTTCACTGAAGTATTATTAATTTTAAATAAGAAGTAACTTTTGCACGCCTCATAAGCGAAGCGTTGAGGTGGGTACTACTGTCACTTCGCGCAAAACATCTGATTTTTCAAACTTAAAATGTCTTTATGTATCATACATTGCACTTGTAAGATAATACATACACACACATATTAAGAAAAAACACTATTTTTAACGTTCATGATATTTTTGATGTCATTTTTGTTATTTAAACTAGTTAAAAAACAGTTTAAAAAAGTTCTGTCTTGGACGTCCGTGTGTCTGTATGTGCGGATCCTTTTTCTTGTTAACACGATAGCGACCGAAATACTTTACTAATCGAGTCTTTTTTTTTCTCTTACGCTTGAGTATGCTCAGGAATAGAACCCTTTCATTTTTCAGGGTCTGATTCGATGTGGTTTAATTGTTATTAAATAAACAAAAATAATAATTAATAAATATTTATTAAAAAAAATTATGAGGCGTGCACTTTTGGATTTTCCAAATTATTTTTATTTTTTAACAGTGAGTAATTTATTCTTTAGGGTATGATATTATAATGAATTTTCGGAGTAAGTATTTAATGATATGGTTAGTACTCAGTAGTATGTAGTAGTAGTATCTAGTATTATCAATTTATTATGTTTTTAGGTCATCCTTTATATCCAACGCTTTTCCTTTATCCAAATATTCCCACAAGCCTATTGTAGATCATAATTAGTAGAAATTCACTTCATTAAATTTACCTTTTTAACAATTTTAGGTTAAACTGTTCCACACTACAAGTGAAGAAGTTCTCAAAAACAACCCAAAACTTGATGGCCAAGAACAAAGGGGACGCTCTCGTACACACGCGCGAAGTGGTCGACGAAATTAGGCATTTGACGAAAATGCTTAACTTTAATAAGGGAAGCTGCACCCAGTATGGAGGGGATCATATTTGGTGTAATATCAATTGGGGGGATAATGCGCCGTATTGGAATCAGTACTATAAAGTTGTTAGGGACTATAGTTATCCGTTTGAGGTGAGATATTTTTATATTCTAACGCGAAAATCATATATTGCATCTGTATGCGTATCATAGATTTAGTGTACTATGTTCAAAGAGACGTGTTTTTCATACTCTGATAGTAGAAATCCCCGACGCTTCATTTTCTATTTGTGAAATTCTATAAGTTCCAATGATCACAGTACACTTTTTGTTGGACATCCTTTATAAATTGAACTAACAAAATGATATTTTTTATAGACTAAATCAGACGACTGTCGCATTCTAGACCTTATTTCTGAGGAAATAAACCGTCTAATAGACAATCAGTGGGAAGAAGATTTAACGGCTGATGTGAACAAACTCGAGATACCGATTCAGCAATTGATGCACGTCGTGCAACATATCACACAAGATGTTGAAAAAGTCAAGTAAGTACGAATATTTTTGATTTGTTATAAGTTGTCTCACTTACTTGTTGGTGATAGGTTATATGCTATTTCACTTCAGCTTTGACGGTTAAATATGGGTTTATGAAAATGTTTGTTTATGTTAAAAAAAATATTATTACTAGAAATATTAACAACTAGCGGTCCGCCCCGGCTTCGCCCGTGGTACATATTTCGCAATAATAGGTAGCCTATGTTCCTTCTCAGGGTCTAAAGATTGTCTGTGCCAAATTTCATCAAAATCGGTCGAGAGGTTTAAGCGGGAAAGCGTAACAGACAAACAGACAGACAGACAGAGTTACTTTCGCATTTATAATATTATATAATATGACTAGCGGTCCGCCCCGGCTTCGCCCGTGGTACCTACATGTTTAAACTATCCTATCTCTCAAGTTGGATCGAACTGCACATGGTGTGCGAATTTTATTATAATCGGTTAAGTGGTTTAGGAGTCCATTGAGGACAAACATTGTGACACGAGATTTATATATTATATTAAGATAGATTAGTAGGGATTCATTTTTTGTTGCCCCACTTGCTAACTTTTTTTCGTTTCTTGGAAATGGAAAATTGTGTTTACACTTTGGCCGATTTGGGCTCTGTGTATTGTGACTTATTATTCTTCTAGCATTCAAGTTTCTCACAAATAATAATTTGTTCCAGGGAGCTATTAGAATGGAACGGGTATCAAATAGTAGACGACGTAGTGATACATTCCCGTCTAGTAGTTGATACTGCCTCAGTGGTTACGCAAGAGGACGACTGGCTCGATAACGATACTATTTCTGATGTACATAAAGATTTTGTTCATTTGTAGTGTCCGTATTCTCTCATTGAAGTTTTAATGTTTAACTATCGTTTGTAGGTCAGAGTATTGAAGACTGACGTGTTATACGTAGAATTACATGTATTGTTTACTTCTTACCTACTTAGAGGTACATCTGTCATTTAGTTGTTCTTTGGTATAAATACAGTTGTTGGTCTTTTTTGTCGTTTCTTTATTTAAAAGTGTATTGATGTGTTTGTGTTTGTTTAATTATTATAACTGAAATTGTTTAAATAAGAAATATTTTGTTTCGTTAGTGTTAAGTCCAGTAAGGCGCTGACTCCACGAGCGAGAGAATCGCGGCGATATTATCGTCGTGCCACGTATTTCTATACACTCTCTATGGAACCGTCTCCACACGGCGATATTATCGCCGCGATGCGACGAGTGGCAATGAGCGCGCGAAACGTCATTACATCGTCGCTAGCCCGCTGCGACTAGCAGCGGGCGAGCGACGAGCGCGCGGCGGGTCCGCTGTCAAACGCAGCGTCATTTCAGCGTTGCCTCTGGTCTTCTCGTAGTTCTCTTCAAGGAAACTTGACGATACCGTTACGAGTCGCCGCGGAAACGCTGCGATTCCGTTACGACTCGTGACGATACGCGGCGGAATTATCGCTCGTTCGTGGAGATTGTCCGACGATATAAGGGCGGACTCGTCGCGATTCTCTCGCTCGTGGAGTCAGCGCCTTAGTTAAGTATAAGTAGTGTAAGAATAAATTGTATTTTTAAATAGTTGTTTGTATCATTTTCTCATCTCATTAGATTCCTACCATTTTCCGTATCGTAAAGTTTCATAAATCTTTATCAAAATTTATAGTGAACTATGCACTGTATGAACTATGGGTAATCAGATAATCACTACTATCAAAGGGTTCGTCTGTTTAAAAAGCATTATTTATTACGTTTTGCATTAATGATGAAGTTGGATTAAAATTTGTCAAGCTAACTTGACAGACGGAGTAAAAATAAAATAAATGTACAATAATATTTCAGTGGGACACGTCGGATCTGCGTTCAACGTCGCTTTCTGATGGAAGCACGAACGTACCGGAATATTACGGTTTGAGTCCTTTGCATTTATTAATATGCATAATTTTGTTCACTAATAATCAAATACCAATATAGTCGATATAACATATTCGTGTACAGCAAGCATGTTTGTCTTGGTTCACGTTTCATATAGATATAACCATGTCCAGTACTTTCACATAATGCATTTAAATCGTTACTAGTAATCCCTCTAGGTCGGTGTTTACGACGTGCTTTAGACCAAAAGGTTCGAAAGTTGCGCAAATTGCTATCAGCGGACGAAGATATAACAAGTGAATTGGATCGAGTGGTCTGTCGTCTCATGAAACTGGCTCTCCACACGAGTAGAAACAGACAGACTCCAGTACCAGCTACCTGGATGCAATTCAAGCTATACGATCTATTAGCTTTGACCGAGAAAGCGATTGAAAGAAGGAAGAAACACTATTTAGAAGAATATACGATGAGAGCTATCGAGTATGGTAATTTTAGACACTTAATGATCAACGTTCTAGAATATCTACACATATCTATGAACTTATAGGCCAACGAAGACTGTTTTTCAGTGTACGAACATTATTTCAGATAAAGGAGACAATGATAGTCAGGGTAAGCTAGCATTATGCAATATAGAAGAGGATAATAGGAGAACGTAAGTATATAATTTAATAAATTGACTCGAGCCTTCCCTGTGTTACCCCACCAATTTTTTTTCAGAGATAAAATTATGCACGAGTACCAAGATTTAGTACAGCCATTGGGTAAGTAAAATGCTTATAATATAGGTAATTATTGATCATTCTAAAATACTTATTAAAATTGTACTTTACACAGACGAGGAAACGTATAATCTTCAGTCTGAATCTTATGTGAAGTTACAGGTAGAAGATGAAAATGAAAATGATTTTTATCATGGTATGCCTTAAATAATTAATTTTATTGTGTTTGAATCGAACATAATATGTCAATATCCAATTGAGTTCCAGGCGATACCAAGGAAACAAGTTTAGATCGAGTAAGACATGAAGAAATTTATCCACAATGCGAAAGTTTTACCCAGAAAACTAAGCTAGAAATTGTTCGAGAGTGGGTAGATGACGAATATGGATCTTTTCCGTATAACGCAGATAAAAATCACCAGGAACATACAGATGTTCTGAGCAGTGTAAATAATTATAAAAATAAAGACAATAAATCGGAATTATCTTCAAGGTCCAGTTCTGCTTCTCATAAAAGTATGAAATCTAAAAGCAAACATTTAATAATTCCAAAAAGCGAAATAAAAATTACTAAAAAGGCCTCGAGGAAAAAACTAAACTTTAGTATCTTACTCAAAAATTATTTTATCAAAAGTGGTTTATTAGATACGAAACCTAAAAAGAAAACGAAAGGGCAAAAAAAGTTGCAATCTTCTGTAGCTCCAGTGAGTATGACTTTTTTGAGTAATTTTATAAATTTTTCGTGATATTCACTAATTATATATTCACTCTTTTAGATTCCTGATAGTTTAATCGAACTTTGTCAAACTAATGCAGCTGACCAAAACAAATCGAAAGAGATAAATCACAACATGGACAAAATTAAAAGCATAGAATATAGCTTAGCAGTTTGTGATGTTCAAGATGATAAGTTTGAAAACGTGGCAGCTACACAAAATAGTTGCATAATGAGTATAGTTACTCACGACGCAGAGGAACAAGTAGCTCTCAAACGTTCTATTGCAACCGAGCCTGATCTGAATATCATAGACCAAGAAGCTATTGTTGAACAAGTTATTAGTATTACAAAAGAAGACAGTCTCAATTTCTCGAAAGTAAACGATAACGAAGATGAACAATCGCAAACAATATTTCTCACTGGTACATTAAATAGATTTAAATAATTAATTAAATTGGTTTGGTTTAATTTCTCTCACTATTACATTATTAATTTCTAGATATAAATGAACCGAGTACATCAAAAGGAATTCGCCATACAAGATTAGATGTACAATGTGGTCCTGATGAAATACAGGATTGTGCTGAACTTTCCGCAAGTACTTCTTTCACAAAGTTACCAAAACTTTTTTCAAAGGGTATAAAAATAGGACGATCGCATACAAATTTATTAAGGAAAACTACTTTTGAAACGGGTACATCTCCTGACTGTCCGGCTTGTTGCAATGATATACCCAAGATTAAGAGTCCCGGCATATGGATTCACGATTCAGATACAAATACGGAGCTTACAAATCATAGAAAACCTGAATGTTCTACTACGACATCATGTGACACAAAGGAAATAGTTTGCTCTGAAATCATCTATAGCGAGGTAGAATCAAAGACTGAATCGACTTTAATTAAACCGATTACTACCGCTGTGAAACTCGATTGCTGTGGATCAGAACTCGGTTGTAGCATAAGTACTATGAAAATAAAATCTCCCCAGCGGCTTACATCTCCTATAAAGAATTCGAGTAGTGTTCAGATTCAATCTTGTTCCAGTAAAAGCGACTTACAAAATTCGTCTCCAACCAGACACGTAAAGCCGAAATTGAGTTGTGGCGGAATTTGTGTTCATAGTTTTAGAGATAGAGAAGTATCGCAAGATGTCGTTTTTCAAGGCGGATGGAATGAAATAATTCCTAAAACAGCACCTAAAAAGACTTTTAGAAAAGCTCCCTTTAAAAAGGGAGGCTTGATATCTAGAAAATTGAAAAGAAGTTCCAGTACATCGGTTCGTAACACGTTGAATAAAAAGGAAATGAACAACGTGAATAGAAGACCAACATATAAGAGATCGGTGAAGCAAAAAGTGGATAAGGAACAACCGAATAAAACTTCAAAAACTGCAACTATGAAAAAACCAGATTCATCTTTAAAAAATAAATATAACAAAACTAATAAACCCATCAAAGAGGTGCGTATTTTAAACCACGACTAGCGATATCGTAATATTAGGTAAGTATATTATTTACATAACAATGCGATTTTAAAATATTATTATTTCAGGTTCTACCCAAGGACACTTTAAGGTAAAAAAACACTTTGAACTACATTTCTGATTCATTATCATTAAATGCATCTGCTCAATAATATTATTATTTATTATGTATTCGTTCATAGTCCTGTACATAAAATAAAAAAAAACACTGGAGTCAAATTTTGGTGGAGACCGTGGGTTCCCAAACGTCCAACAAAAGTTATTTGGAGTGAAAGATCAAACTAAGAGGCAATATAATATTTAAACTTCATCTTTGCATTACATGTAACCATTGTTCCTAAAACGATAGAGGAAAATGCAATCCATTCGGCCCTATGACATTGGATTAAAACAAGTTTAAAACACTTGTATAGCAGGATGCAGCGAAGCACTTGTGCGGAGTTTTGATTATGATAGTGAATCACAAATATAAATTATGAAACAAAGTAGATGTCATATTATAGATCTATATTATTTTTTGTTAAATTGAATTAAGTATAATATTACTGTACTCAGTACTGTCCTGTTTGTTTTGATGGTCATACTAATCTAAATAAGTTAATCAATACCTATATATATCTTACACAGTTTTAAATGGGGGGACGGCGCGTACGCAGTCCCCACTACCAAAAATTACGCGTCCGAGTTATCCACATTAGGGATAATCGCAGAGGTCAACCCCGCCGCAGTGCAATGGAGGGGCCTCGCTCTGGGGGAACCGCCTTCCTGATCACGGTGTCCCCTACGCCAGGTAAGTATGCTTGGACACGGTTAACCCGAACTATATATGTGTTCAGAAAAAAATTTCTCTAGCGCGATTTAAGAAAAAAGTAGCGACATCTGGTTACTCTGCGGATAATAGGGGAAAACCGGTACGCCGCGCCGCGCTGGTATTATTATCGTTAGGTGACTTGACGCATACTCCGATTGCGTTAGTTTCATATGCATTTAAAAGATGGCGCTTTAGACAGTATTTGAAATTGACTACTATTAAAACTGCAATAATGCTGTTTTAATAAGGTTCTGATCTCTCTTGATCTACTTATTTCTAATTTTTATCTACTTACCATTCAGAAAATAGTAACGATTAATTATGACCAGGATTGGCAGGTGTAGAAATACAATTAGGTATATGCAGTTTGGGTGGCAAGGCTGATAGATTTTGCTTATGAAAACCTGTTTAAGAATTTAAGTTTTATTGTTATGTATAGACTGTTCTAAAATATGGGGTATATGACGTCTGAGAAGTCTTATTTGTCAAAGATTACTTATGGTATTATGGAGCAATAGGGACATCTATGAATTTAAATCTTCAATATGCAGAACGACGCTCTTTCAAAATTTTGAATCATTGTAATATTTCAAGAGAAGGTGATTTCGAAAAAATTCTAAAAATATAATTATGTTTCCGTAGTCCGACAAGGAATCCAAATAACTTTTGTAGCACACTCAGGATCGGAAGGGACTTTTGACACTTCATAGCTAAGATCCGAACATAAGGCGAAATTCAACGGCGTGATAATAGAATGAGACCAATTTTATAATTGATTTAGTCTATTAAAAAATGTATTAAAAATGGGTTGACTGGGAAAATCCTGGACAGGACATTTTTAATGAATTTAAAAAAAAAAAACATTTTTTTTAATTAATTGCAGTATCAAGATAATAAAAAAAATATAATAGACTTAAAGTATGAAACCTACAGAATGTGCAGTCATAGTTTTCTAATATTTACCGGGACAAACGGCTAGGTTGGCAGGTATAAACAGGTATGTCGGTACCAGACTACCAGTTACTTTCACTTGATAGGATGATGAAAAAAAAAAATTATGTCAGCACTGTTTTATTACAAAATTGTTTTATTATCTCGAAACTGCAATTAATAAAAAATAAAAATAAATAAAAAAATTTAATTCATTAAAAATGTCCTGTCCAGGATTTTCCCAGTCAACCCATTTTTAATACATTTTTTAATAGACTAAATTGGTCTCATTCTATTATCACGCCGTTGAATTTCGCCTTATGTTCGGATCTTAGACCAAGTTCATACCCAAGATCTCCACCAAAATATGGGTCTCTATTTTTTTTTATATTTCAAAGTCTATTTTACCGGACTATTCATTCCTCCATAAATTTCATGATTTTATATATTTTTATAGCGCTAAGAGTGCTAAATGTATGAGGGAAAGACATAATATATCACCAAATCCACTGGGAAAAGAAAATGTATTCGAAAGGCCCAGTATACAAAACTACTTACCTCCCTATCTAAAAAGGAAACCTCATAAATCTGGAAGTATATATAATAGTAATAATAATTTGTCTAAAAGTATTGACTCGGCCAAACCATTGAGCAGCTTGAAACCTGCATTAGTGAGGACAAACACTGAAGAAATAAAAAGACATTCTTTTAAAGAAAACCCTCGAATGTATGTGAGTTATCAAGTTTTCCGAAACGAAATCGAAAACAAAAACTACGCTGATAATATTGGTCGCGTAGATTATAACGATGTTGGTAGCAATAGCGTACAAAGAGGGAGTTCTAGCCCTATATCTCAACAAAGTTCATGTTCTACTCCCAATAGTATTGCAACCATTCGTGCTATGACATCTACAAATAAACTTGAAGCAAGTAAAATGTCGTCATCGAATAGATGCGGAATTACAAAGAGCACAATGACTACTTTTGGAAGTTCTTTGGCATCAAAAGTTAAAAATTCCATTATAAAAAATATAAATATAAAAAGAAATGAAAATAAAGAAAACATTCCAACTGCTAAAGAATGGAAAAATCCTAATTGTGGAATCGTTGGATCGACGAATTCTATTTTTAAACCACATACACAAAGTATTAAAAACTCGTACGTACACTCAAAGCCTTTAAATATATCTAAAAGTAAAATGGTTTGCAAGAAATCGACTGTAAAATTACCAAGTATAAAAAGTACTCATAGGCTGGCATTAAAAACTTCAAGTTCAATGCTTCTAAGGAAATCACCCACAGAGAGCGGGTCTTCAACTGAAAAATATAGTTTCCAAAGCAGCCCGTCCGATACGGTCATCGTTTTAGAACCTTACAAAGATGAACTTTTAAAAGGATTGAACGAAATTTCTCTAGCGACTAAATTAGAAAACAATGAAAATGAAGGCGAAAAACTTAATGACACTACACAAAGTACAACAAGTGATTGCACGGAATCAAAAAGTATTGATAGTAATTTGGAGGAATCGTTAAGAAAACTTTTTGATGAAAACATCGAATTTGCAAGCACACCAAAGAGCAATCAAGAGTATTTGAATTCTGATATTATTGGATTTCTAAATCCTGATAGTGAAAGTAATATTTTCAATACAACATCTTCACCGGCAAGCTTTAAAACTGTTATTGAGAACAAAAATTCATGTACTTTTAAAAATGAGTTAAATGCTGCTTTGAATAATTCGTTAAATAGGGAATCTAGTTCAGTAGATGAAGTAAACAGTAACGTCACCATAAATTTAACAGAGTATTCACGAACAGTAGAATTCACATCATTAGAATCTATGGGTTCTTTATCCAAACCCTCGGAATACTTTTTAGCTGATAACCAAGTAGATCTATCTGAAGATATTATAAATAAGGAACCTTGTGATGTCTCCGTGAAAGGTTTATTTGAAAGAAAGGATCTCAACACTGCAACGGTAATAAGCAAGCACTGCTATTTCAATATACAGGGTTACAGGAAAAGTCGATGTAGATCCGTTAAGGGCATGTAGTACACATCATTTCTGAATGATTTCACTACGGAACCCCCCATCCTAAATTTAACCGTTTTCGAGATATTCGAGTTTTAATTTTTTTTATGAAAATGCCCAATTTTTCGGCTATTCAATTGAATATTTTGAAATTTTTTGACTCTTATGATTATTTTTTTGGTTTTTTACATGAAGAATAAGATGCTTAATTACCTCAATGACTAAAATTGCACGTAAGTTAACTAAATAGGTCATGGTAGACGATCGAAACTTTAGAAAATAAGTACAAATTATAAAAAAATATTTTTCTTTTCTGGATATCTCAAAAAATTATTATGGCACTTGCTCTGCAGATTTGCTTAAAAACATCTACATTTTATCAGCTATCCAACGAGGTATAACAACCTAGGGTTATATTTAAACTCATAGAAAAAAACATAGTTGAAAAGGTTCAGGTAGTAGGTCTAACAGGTCCCTCGGCTATTGTCCTTCAAGTTAATCCGGTGCGTGTGAGCGAGACAACTTACGATTTATGCAGATGAGAGTGAGAAAAATAATGTGCAAAAACAAGTTTGGGGATACAACATGCCCATTGTTTTGTATTTGGTCTTTTGTTTGCTTGCCATCCATTTTAGTCTGCTCATGCGATTCGTCCATGGTAGATGCGAAATATTGTGCTTTCGGATCCCCACACGACTTATGTGTGTGACTTAAGTGACCTACTAATGATCTCCAATTACAATTACTGCGGGACATGTGGTTTCAACATGATGGCTGCCCTGCTCATTTCAGAAGAAGCGTTAGGGAATGGTTGGACACTAACTATCCTAACAAATGGATTAGACGAGGTGGGCCTTTACCCTGGCCACCCAGATGTCGCGACCTGACCCCCATTGATTTTTATGTATGTGGGCACATGAAGAGCCTCGTTTACAGTGAGCCCAACCCCATATCGTCAGTGGAAGTTCTCAAAGAAAGAATAATTAATGCTGCTAACGACATAAGAAGAAAATTAACTTAATCGATGGATGCATGAAGGTTGTACCTAGCCGAGGGAGGCCTATGTTCAATAGTGGAAGCCAGTAGGCTGAAATGATGATGCTGAACTTAAGTCAAATTAATTAGATTAAATAAGGGCTATTTATTCTGACTGCCATGTAGCCTTAGAAACTAAGTTTCACCTTTGAGGTTAATAAATACCCTAGAGTGTTATACCTCGTTGGATAGCTGATAAAATGTAGATGTTTTTAAGCACATCTGCAGAGCAAGTGCCATAATAATTTTTTGAGATATCCAGAAAAGAAAAATATTTTTTTATAATTTGTACTTATTTTCTAAAGTTTCAATCGTCTACCATGACCTATTTAGTTAACTTACGTGCAATTTTAGTCATTGAGGTAATTAAGCATCTCATTCTTCATGTAAAAAACCAAAAAAATAATCATAAGAGTAAAAAAAATTCAAAATATTCCATTGAATAGCCGAAAAATTGGGCATTTTCATAAAAAAAAATAAAACTCGAATATCTCGAAAACGGTTAAGTTTAGGATGGGGGGTTCCGTAGTGAAATCATTCAGAAATGATGTGTACTATGTGCCCTTAACGGATCTACATCGACTTTTCCTGTAACCCTGTATATATAACGGTTTTGATTATTTATTTATGTGATTAAAATCTTTATAGAATGTTGTGGGACCCATAGCTTTGCAAGCATTTAGTGGTTACTCTATGAACTTGGTACCTCTAGCGGGCGATCAACCAGAGTACATTAACCTAGTTGATCCAGAAACTGGTAGTCTTCGCCAGGAAGTTAACAGACAAGCTGTAAGTTTCAGTACTAGCGCATAGCTAATGACCTACTGTTTTTGTATTAAAATAAAAACTTTCAGACTTCCGAAGAGATACTGGTATCAGGACGATCATCAGATACCTACGAATCGTGTTATGTAGAAGATGATTCTTTTGTACCTAGCTGGTTGTTTCATATAATCAGTCAACAACAATCGGTAAGATAATTCTTTATTGCAGTAATTGCTGAGTATTACTTAATTTATTAATTACTAATTTTCTTTTAAAGATGGATGAATCAGAAGAAGATGACGAAGATCGACTCCCTCTTCCGATGCCAATAGTTGAGCCAATTTTTGACCTAAATGGTGATGTTGGGGAGCCTGGCGTAGGGGCAGGCGCTGGAGCGGGTGATGGCAAAGGCATGCACAGTGATCAATCGCAAGACAGTTCAGGTCGTGGAACTTCTTTAAGTTCGAGTGATACTTCATCAGATGAGCATAGTGAGGTATATAACATGAATTTAACGCTTATATGTTAAAGTTAATGCAATTTAAGATAAATAACTCTAAATATACAAGCAGCTAGCGGTGGTTAATTTTTTACCACCTCAGATTTTGCACCTCACCTCACCTCAGTCAAGGATTTAGCGAGCTTGCTATTAAATATAAATTTTAAGTTTTTCTGTATATCATTGAATAAAATATCAATGAAGCTATTCATTATAAATTACAGGCAATATTGATCGACCCGTCTGCATATGTGGCTCAATTTGAATTTGCACGGGAGAATGCTGCTGCCTCAAATGTGGATAGACCCAATGAATCGCCTGATACTTCCTTCACCACAGCTGAAGGTAAGGCTTTTAACAGAAAACTTTAAATTTTTCAGATAGAGACATTCGTTTATTACGTGAATTCTAGATTAAGATTTATGAATAGTGATAAAAGTTAAATGAGAAATAAAACTCAAGAAAGTTTCTTTAATTTTTATTATATATCCATACACATTACACATTGATATAGATATTCTAAGAGTTCTGTTTCTTTGTCGTCCAAGCGCAGTTCATTTCGCAGCCTCTTCATTATTCGAACCTTAGGAATTGTTCTAGAACAATCGATGTAGGTTTCATAGAAATCCTTTGTTTCAGCGGATAACGGTTTCGATAATCGTCCCAGACCAATTATGGCTAGTGATATTGACGCTGATGTTAGCTCTTTGGACACCGACGTAGCTGATTCGGACGCTTAATATTTATTTCAAGTTAAAATGGAAAGTTTGGTCTTTGAGAATGAAATTCAAAATGATGAAGCTCAAATGTTTTTGAAAATTGAGTCGTATTTGATGTGTAAATATGGTTTTGAATAAATTATTGTTTGTTTGGAAAATTTTTGTTATTTATTCAAACGACTATCTAATATCATTGAAATCTTAGATTATCTTATTATTCGGCATTAAGCTTATAAAGACAATTATCGTACGAAATAAAACTTGTTAAATAAATTCTTATTTTATACCATTTTATTAAAGTGGGATCGTAAATCAAAGTGAACACAAAGTATCGAGGAAATGTCTTCTTGCATTTATTCATATTGTACAATTCTTATAATATGATCCATTCTGCAAAATTTTACAGGCGAGCAAGAATTCATATATAAAACATTAGCTCCTTTGTATTGTACATAACCATTTTTACCAGTATAGTGAAAACATGCGTATAGTTTTTTTTAGTTTTAGGATAATAAATTACTTAAATACTAATTTAAATTTGGTTCTTTATTAATACAATATCATTAGGATGCACTATCCTGCAAAGTTATTTGAAACGTACCAAAAACATACTATGGTGCTCTCGACGCCGATGAACTTTCTATGCTAAATATATAATTTTATAAATGTAATACAAAATACAATTGAAACGACAATCATATAAACAGCCGAGCGAGATCGAGCCGACAGGGCGTAACTCACTTTGCTTTCCTTTAAAATAAATATTCAAGTATTTCATCATCTAGTCTCATTTCATTATTTCCTGTAAGCATACATGCGTGTACAACGAAATACAAGGTTTATATATAATTAATTAGTAAAAACATTCGTATTTTTTAAAGATACGCGTAGCACAATAGCCTGAACACGATTATTTATTTGCCATATTATACATAATTTACATTTTTTATAATCTAGCTCAACTAGCGTTATCTCCGAAACGAAATGAGATAAAACAGTCCATTTAACGTGTTATTTGTTAAACGATATAACAAATGAACGTCACTTAATCGATAAATTAAGGAATAATATAAAAAATAACCAAAGAAAACGCTAATACATTGAAAATGATAAACTTATACAGACAATCGATGCGTAATCAAATAGAATGATAAAAAAGTATAAGAATATTGTATTGAAATGTCACTTATCTGTAGTAGTTAAGGTAACTATTACATTCATCATAATTATTTTAAGGCAGTGAAACACCCAACTTAAACTCAAGGACAGTTGGGAACGAGTTTACCTAGCTAACATTAATATTAACTAGTACATATCACTAGACATTTTCACATGCGACCTTCTACATCGGCCGCGTTATATATTACAATATTTACATGTCTTAAACACGTATGCTGCGACGTAGAAACAAGGATTCACGAACACTAAAGCGGGACGCACTCTGCAACTCTAACCAGTAACCACTCAGTCATCGAAAGTCCATCGGCTTATTGTATCCTAACACCCCAAACGCAAATGTCCAAATTAAACTCCGTACGTCTATACAGTAACAATATAAATATTCTTTGTGAGACAATCGTGATAAATGATAAACCTACGTAGAAGAAATCTAACATCTTTATATATGGAATAACGAGATAAAAATGTGGCATCAACTATCACAAAACAAAATAAAGTATAAAATTACTAACAATTTAATTATTACTACTAATATCAGAGTCGATTCGATCAGCGATTGGAGCATCTTTTCTATTCAAATTTAAAGCATATAAACAATTGAATAGTGATTCACATATTATATAACAATAGCATAATTTAACAAAATCACCTTTGAATTTTCTACTATAAACAATACAAGTATACTATGAAGGGGAAACAACACATATAGAATATCAATTGGACTAAACAAATTGAGAGAGTAGAACAGTAGAGCCTAATAATTGAAGGTTTTCACAAAGTATAGGAGTAGCTTTAGGTTATTGGTCCTCTCTCTACAAAATAATTACAACAAATTCAAACATTTACAATAATTGCACGGTAAATCATTTGAGATCTTAAAGAAAGTTGGAAAGTTATAAAATATCGTTAATCGAAATCATCAGAAAAACGTGATTCGTATTTAGTCACAAGACATGCGTGATTTTAATTAGTCGATACATCACAATATAAATATTGAATTAACATTAAAAAGTTTACACAAGCAGTAATAAACACTTGAAAGTGAATATATTTCATTCTTAACACAGCGTCTCTGCGAAATAAATAACTTTTCTATGCAATCACACAGTTCTAATAATAATTTTTATATCATGTTATCACAGAAAATTATTTATTTACAATTTTGTAATACGTAACCTACAGCATGCCTCGCAACAATGTTCGATGGTGATTAACGATTCCTTCAAACATTCACTATTTTCTATAACATTTTCCAAGAACTCCGTTCTCAGCGTCTCGCTCGATGGACTTGGAAAATTGTAAATTAAAGACAATAGCAACGTCTAAGGGGAGACTCGAATGTGTAGGCAAATGTGACGATTATTGAACGCTTTAAAGGACGATGAGTTAACTTATGTTTAAAAGCCTTTGAATTGGTTTATTAACATTGGGAGATAAACTTTTGCTCCTATAACTATTTTAAATATGAATATTGAACGTATTTGAAATGGAAGTTTAGTTGTAAACCAATTCAAGAGTCATAAGATTATGCACCTGGTTAAACATCACGTTCGGCGTTAATAGATCATTGCCGCTGCGAACTAAGTTATATGAAACATTACTGAATTATCTTATACCAGGCGACAGAATCATTTTGCATAATACTTAGCCAACTGTTGGTAGAGTCACTCTTGTCACATTTGGTTTTGACCTTTTTATAAAATATTATTTGTAATAAGTACGTATTTTTCCATATCCAACTCCGTACAAACATTTTTGTTGTATACTCAATTAAACATCTCACATATTTAATGTTACAATCGATCTGTTATAATATATTTATTTCAATATTATTCAGTTACAAAAGTGAACGAACAATGCTATCGAATTGTTAAAAACGAATGGACGTGGCATCTATACATTAGAATATAACGGGTTTTATTAAAAATCTGTTTACAGTTTCTTTCGCTAAATTACAACCTTCATCACCAAATGTAACAAAACACTAGGTACAGCTATCGACCGGCCTACACACGATTTAACAATTTAGGTATTAATATGCAGAAATATATCATCAAAGTTTACATACGATCCGTATTATTTATTTAATTGTATTTAAATTTAAATAACGTAGATATAAAGCACTTGGGGGAAGGACAGCAAATTCAATAAAAATTTAATTATTTATTTAGTACATATTATTAACTAAGTAAAAATTATTTTGCTATGTAAATATATCATACAATACTAGTATCAATCTGTCTGACGATGAAACGCTAGATCTTCCAACGTCTAACTGGAACGTGAAGCGAGTAGAGCGAGGTCTTGGCGCGCCGGACCTCGCTCCGCACGCTTCGGCAGGCGGTATATGATGTAAATTTTAGTGCAAATTTAATATAGAAAGTTACTTTTACAATACAGACTAATAACTTTTTTATGTAAAAATCCTAGCACAAACGAGTTGCCTGGCACTGTTTTATACTTCGATTACCTTAACCGTAATATAAATCAAAGAGTAAAATTTTAGCGAATTAAAAATTAAATTTTCCAAAACTTTGTAAATACTAGAATTTGGATAGTCGCAGCTCGCGAACGCCCTCCGCGGACGGGGGCCGGCCGGGCGCCGAGCGACGAGAGTCGTCTATCTATACATCACACGCGTCGACACACGAGAGAACGTCCGCGCGGCGCGTCAGTAGGTGTGCGCGTGCGCGGCGCGGCTGCGGGCGGCGGGGGCGGGGGCGGGGGCGGGGGCGGGCGCGCGCACGTCCCGCTGCGAGCGCGCGCGGCGCGAGCGCTAGCACCAGTCGTCCTCGTCCGAGTCGGAGTGCCGCGCGCGCGGCTTGTACCCGTTGGGCAGCCGCGGCGCCGCGCCCGCCGCGCCCGCGCCGCCGCCGCGCCCCATCGCCAGCGCCGCCTCGTAGCTCAGCGGCGCCTCATAGCTCCGCGCTCCACGCTCCGCTTCGTAGCCCCAACCGCGCCTACAATCATACGCGCCCCTTTAATCGATCCCCTCGGACGCAAGGTTACGCCCTCGTAGCGAGCGGAAACTAGGCGCCCTGGCGGCGAATTGCAGCTACGCTAATGTCTACCTCGGTTAAGCTTCTAATCTTACCTCTCCCTAGATCTATAATCTCGGTGTATCAGTCTTTCAACTTCCCGGCCATATTCGTACTCATCGTGTAAAGGCTCTAAAGGTTCTCGCACAGTGGGCCTTAACGATAACTGTCAAAGAAATTCAATCGATAGGTAAATGCGTCGCGTAGATAGGAAAAAGTGGAGAGAGAGATGCGGGGGCGACTTACGTGCGACGGGCTGTGGCTAATTCTGGTGAACGGCGGCTGCTGCTTGACCTGTAAGGTGGACGGCTTGGTGGGCGTGGGCGGCAGCTGGCGGCCGCGGCCGCGGCGCGCGCCCTCGCGCTCCCACGAGCGGTCGCGCCACTCGCGCCACTCGCGCTCGCGGTCCCGCTCCCGGTCGCCACCTATGGGTGCCCAGACTGTCCTTTGAATAATTGGGTTGTTCCGAGCCCGACTGCGGGCGTTCGAACCGAGCGCGAGTCGTACGTGAACGTTGAATTCGAACGTGATGATCGAAAAGCGAGGAAAATAAACATTGTAATGAAAAATATATAGCGAGGTTAACAATAAACAGATGTGCAAACAATTTTCTTATGATAACAACACACGATTTAATTTGCACGTATCTCACAATAGTAGCGCACGGATATCGACGCGTTGACAAGTAATCGTGCAAATATGGGTATGTTGGTTTACGCAGCAAAAGGTCCTTCGAGTGAATGTTATTATTGCCAATTTCAGCTGTTGAATTGGACCTTTTGCTTTACAAATTTTCCATTATTCAATATCGGGACTTACAGGTAAGGGAACATATCGACCAGGGTGAATAGTGCCAAGTTTTATTCTGGTTATGAGTATCCTATCTCATGAATAGTTTGCGTGTGTTTCGTTGCAAAGTTTTAATGACTTCGATTGTGAAATGCAATGAAAGTTTATTTGAAGAGCCGGGACTGAACGCATGTTTTGACATGGTGTTTGACATTGTCATTCAGTGCCCGCTCTGGAGTTGTTGTACTGATAGCTCAAGCGCAGCATATACGGTAGATGCTATGTGGTCCGGTGTGTGTGGCGAGTGGATCTCACCGTAGGTGTGGTGTGGCGGGCTGGGCGACCGCGAGGGCAGGCTCAGGCTGGTCGTAGGATAGGGCGCCCTCCACTCCTTCCCTGCTGTCAGGAATACCTTCATGTACCTTTCACCACGCTTTACCCTAAGCCCGTCGGTTTACCGACCCATATCACATTTAACAATTTTTACTTTTGCTCATGAAAGTGACGCTAAAAGTTTTGGATTAAGGACAGGAGTTCTTGTTTCTACTTTCGAAATCATCTTATGCTGATTCGCTAATTAAATCTGTGTGTTAAATATTTGTCGTCATTCTACAATCAATACAATAAATCGATTAAATATAAAATTCTACTTTAAAGTAGGTATATAACATGTCAATTTGTTTAAACTAAAATTTATCTATTAAGCGTTTGCATGCTGCATGATACAGTTGCAGTCGATGTGCATGCGATCGAGGCATCTTTTGAGAGCTTATCGACGAAGCGTAATATAACTGTGCAGCCGATGCAAACTCCGATGTAATATTTATGTGAACATGCAGCAGGCAAATCAATTCATTTTTACAAAATATCTATATTACAAAATTATCACAAACCAATTATTTCAACTCGTGTCTAAACAGGCCCTGATTATATATAGCCGGTTACATATTACTTATTCTAGTCTATATATTTTATATAATATAGCCTGATAATCTGGATAATGGTTTCACTAAATGAGCAACAGGGAGACAAAGTTTATTAAAGGAATTAATTAGCTACTCATTGTACAAATCTAGTTGATTATCATGGGTCTTCGATATAACTAAGGTACAATTGTTTACTAAATGTACTAACTTAATATTAAATAGCTTTGCTGTATAAATCTTATAGCTACATCTACAAGTTATGGAAATCTACGACTACTTGTAAGCTAAAATTCCAATCTTCTCACAAAACTTTCAGAGTAACTTCATGAGAAGAAAAATGTTTGCAAAACTGTTGGGTCACAAAAACTGAATCTAAATGAAATATAATATTATGATTATGATAAAACAATATTATTATGTGTGAATACTATTATGATATAATTGATAAATAAATTAAACGACAGAAGAGAGAAGTGGAACCTCGGAAAATATATTCAATTCGATTATATGTTGTTAAAACGCTCGAGAGTTAAGAATATTTGCTTTAGCAACAAGCCAGAATGAATCTGTCGATGTAACAAGTTTAGCGACCTAGTTATGGTAACTTTAATATTTTTTCTAAATTCATCAATTATAACTGCAATGCAATGTGCATTAGACCGACATACTATCGTCAGATTCATGTGAACTATACTGGGATATATTTCAATGGATTTCAGTACCACTTAGCATTTAGCTGGAAGAGACATGAAAACGGCACCTACCATGTGGATGGTAATGATGTGGAGCCCTATGTGGACGTCCGTGCCTGTGGTGTTCGTGTTTCACTATTTCCACGACATTATTCACTGTGTCGGAGAAGCCGATTTCGTGATGGTAGCCCCCGTAATGCCGCCTTCTCGGACTTGGTGTACGTCTAAATATACAAACATTATTTCAATCAAGAACATCTTCAAAATTATCCAAAGTTACCATAGTCATGCTAACGGTAGGTATCATGCAAAAGAAGGTTAGTAGAGATACATTTAGTATATGAATAAAATTAGTCGACAAATCTCTGCATAGGTAACATACCCCCTTCTACTACGATTAATTTCAGAGCAATGACCTCTTCGACGGCTCTACAAATAAAAGAAAATAAAAATAAAATCATAAAATAAAAGTGAAATAAATTGGCAACACTTGTGTTGAGATTGAGCTGAAAACGGAATTGTTGGGTCTTAGTGATATGATTTCCAAAGGGTAAAACGCGCCTACGAGTAAATTAATAGTGTAATGGATAATTTAACATTACCTTAAACTAGATGATCTGCCGTGGTGACCATTTTGATACGCATGAGGTGCTTGTAACCTGCCCTCATCTAGAGATTCCATTGAGGCGTGGTGTGATCCCACATCCTGCAACTCCAAGACCTAGAGGATTTATAAAATATAATTAGATAATATTCAACGAGTCTAGTACTAACGAATAATGGCAAAAATTGTATGATACATGGAAAAAATTCTGTCCCATATTTACAAAATGTTGTAGGGAAGCAACATTCATAGGTTCTGTTAAAAATTAAAATTTTGAACCTAAGTTGCTAATCATGCAATCGTGCTCGTGCATTAAATTGAAAATTCACGTACTTACCGGTATTTCTGAAAAGTTACTACCTTAGAGCTCTAAAGAAAGGAAAAGCTAAGATATTTAAGAGAGTGGCATGCAGTTGTATTACTGTATATCTATTTGTCATGCACAGATCACGCATCATGTTTAGAATTTATTGTTTTTGTTGGTTTGCGTATGAAATGCATGTCATGTCAGATTTGTAAGTACTTGTTGTTATGAGTGTTGTGTCTAACAAACAATATTACAGTTAATTTATTTTTAATTACAGTAAAACATTTACCATCCACTAATTAACAAATACAAAATCATAGTTTATAGACATTCAAAGTCCACTACTTTAAAAATCCTATCATACTGAAAATATTACCTAAACATGAATAACCATCTGTAAAAATTCAAATTAAAATTAATATCGGACAACACAATCTATCTCGATATCATTACTGAAACACTTAACGGGCCTAAGGCCTTAAATAGGTTTATTACACAATTAACCTAAAGTAACAAATGTTAATGGACACAACAAATAAACATCGATTTATGATAAAATATTATCCATCAAATTCAATACCGCAACAGAGATCTAACAAAGTTACAACATCAACTATCTATAACAAAGTGCATCAATATGATTTTCTATAGCACACCAAAACTATATTTATACATTGCCACAAATTTTCTGTAATTCATATAGAACCTTCACTGCTTAATGCAAACAAATTAGGGACACTTATCCATAGCCATCTTACACAACAATTATGCGTTTTTTATTATCTATTCATCCTTTACGAAAGGTATTCACCTTTTTGTTGTTTCTGAAACAAAATAAACTCAATTTAGAAGACTTTTCAAGGTTCATGAAATTATAAATTTTAATCATGGGCTTAATGCCTTTCAGAGAATTAAGAAAAGATTATTATTCTATTGAAAGCACTGGTCTTGATTTTTCATTTTCATGAAAAAGCCTCCCTGATGAAAAGCTACATTTCTAACACAAATTCAGACTATAAACGTTTCCTTACTTGTGAGACTTCCGTGTGCTGCGTCTTGCGAGGTCAGCTAAAGTGTGCGGATCATCTATATGACCTTCAGTGGTCGGTACAGTGATAGCCTGTCCCTCTTGACTTAGCGAGCCTGTCCTGGAGCCGTGGTTCAGGCCCGTCGCAGCCACATCCAGCAAGCAGTTAAAGAAGGACGCCTTCTGTACCAGCCATTTAACTTCACGTTCTCCCTCCGTTATTCACTTGCGCAATCTCATGTTTTCGCCAAAGTTACTCTTTGGCATCAACAGATCTTAAATTATACTAAACTACCATGAGCCTGCGCAAATGATTCACATAACGCCGGCACAAAACCTCACTAACAAATCTCATTTTAACGCTAATTGCCAACACTCTAAAATGGGCGCATGTCGACTGTTGTTATGTTCATGGCGTTTATGTGATGTAGGTATGCTGCTAGATATCTGGGGAAATACTAATTAGAATATCATGTTAGTTGTAGGCGTGTTACGCATGTAGTTGATACTTGTTGAGTGTCCGATATATATCCAGTATGCTGAAAGTAAATGTTGAGAGTCTTTGTGAAGAATGCAGAGCTTTAAAGTAAAAGCGACTGTGAGATATTTATTACAGCTGATCAGTTTAGGTGCAATATAAGTTTGAAGCCAGAGGCAGTTTGTTTGAAGACCAACATGAATTTATTACATGTATTTATGTAGTACTCATATATTACATATTTAGTATATAATTTATGTCTGTCTTTATATTGTTAGTATATGCATGCACAATATTTTATTGTGACTTCATGACCAAAATGCAAATGTTAAGTTAAGGGTAAATGCAGCAGATCATAGAAAGCATTTAATCATATCACATATCACATACGGCTTCTATAATGAATGAACAAATATTGAGCCAAAATGTAATTTAAAACACTAAATGTGAAAGTGTGTATATCAAAACTGCACACAGAAACTCTCAAATCAAACTCCATGCAAAATTCATAAAATAATTATTAATTAAAACTATGTAAAAATCATTCCAAAGAAAATTTAAAGTGTGTAGCAAAAACGTCACAAAATAGAAAACAAAATCTACAAAGGACACATTAATCTAACTCTACCAAAAATTCAAAACACTGCTTAACACGGACACAAATCTCTAGATGCTGCTATTTATGTATTTTGCAACTATAGGACAGGTTACTAGGTACATTTCTGATAGAAGCCTGGACCGGCTATAGAACTGATCATTACATGGACAAAATTGTGCACTCATCTAGCACAGGTTTGTCCAAGCTACCAGTGAGGTGCGATTTTATGTAACTAAATCTTATGGGTTATTAGAACAACTAAATGTGTCATTTACGGGAAGTGAGACTATAAATTATCGACCATCGTGTCCGTGGATTCATTTAATTTACTTTTATATAAAATTATTAATCAAACACGATGCGGAAGAAATTCATGATAAACAAAAACCAAAATCTAAATAGTGCAAGAAAAAGGTAGTTAAAACTTTCGTTCCGTAAAATATTTAATACTACCGGCTGATTGGCCGTAGGGCTATTCTCGCTGAATGCCTGAAAAGTAAACCACCAATGTAGTCGACTCGTAAGAGTCGATTTCAACTAAGTGATCCTGTATTGTTGTACTTGTTCCGTAAATGGAATAGCTAACACAAAGCCAATCAGTGCTCATGAAACACTTTCAACACGAATATATACATACATGGTAATTTAAATGGAACATCAATATTCACAACAATACATCCACAAAACAACACAACGCTAGGTTGCTAACTATAACGTGTCAGTCATCATCTAAATATAAAGGAGATAAGGGATAATTAACAGTCACTACATCTTTAAACAGTGTAATTATACCTATTCATCAAATTTTACATTTGGCTCAAAGTAACAATTGCTATGAAAAATATAATATTATCTTTATTAAGCGTACTATTTATATCTCTGGCTTCATTTGGGGCCTACGTACCTCAATAGAATATAAAACATTTATATTATTTCAAATTAATAACAGAATTGTGCAGATTATAATATTACTAGCGACCCGCCCCGGCTTCGCACGGGTGCATTGCTGATACTAAATACACTACAGAAAAACTGTGAACGTTGTCTATACTAATATTATAAAGAGGAAAGGTTTGTATGTATGTATGTATGTGTCGTGGCCATATCGTAGATTTGCTCATTTCATGATATGATCGATCATTTCACGAAATGGTCGCATTTCATGAAATGGCCAACATAGTTTGATCAGATCGTTAAATCGTCAACGTTTCACGATATGGCCATCCACATTTGGCCAGATCGTATAAAATATAAAGAGTCCATAAAATATTAAAAGAATTCAGAATATTCTAAAAACTTGTTTAATGTCATTTAAGTTAGAGCCGCGGCAGCGGCCGGCGAATGCTAGAAGCGAATCGTTTTTGCAATAAAAAACAGTTAGGTTAGGTTAGGTTAGACTTTGATAAACAACGCACGAGCCGAGCGAGCAAAGCGAGCGTGCCGCGGCAGCGGCCGGCGAGTGCCAGAAGCGGATCGTTTTTAAAAAACAAACAATTATAATGCTATAGAAGGATATAGAAATATATATCCTAAAAGAAAAAATGCGTCTTAAATTATTTTATTTAAGGCGCATTTTTCTTCAATACATATAAGATATCCACATTTTCCATAGTACTCGAACCGTCGTAAATTCTTTGCTATGACTTTCTTCATATTGTTATTAAACGAATTATGAACTTTTTAACTGCGAATAATTAAATTTTCGCCAGCGGCCGCCATCTTATCACATAAACACAGAGCTAGCAGCGCCTCTACCAATGATTAATGTAACTATTTTACGATATGATCAAATAATTTTGATCATTTCATGAAAAAACCGCGCGTTTAGTTGGCCATATCGTGAAACGATTTCTTATCATTGATCTGCTCAAGCCACATTATGATGTGGCCAAACTAAATTGGCCATTTCACGAAATGCGACCATTTCATGAAATGGCCAATCATATCATGAAATGAGCAAATTTACGATATGGCCACGACATATGTATGTATGTATGGTTTTCACGCATAAACTACTGGACCGATTTTGATGAAATTTGGCACAGATAATCTTTAGACCTTGAGAAAGAACATAGGCTAACTTTTATTGCGAAATATGTACCACGGGCGAAGCCGGGGCGGACCGCTAGTATAATATAAAAACATAGCGGCCCGATCCGGTCTCGCACGGGTATAAAATATATAGCCGGGCGGCCGGCCGGTACCGCCGCAAACGCTACGTCCCGCAATTTTTAAATCTGTAATATCTTCGAAAATATTCACTTAAATCATACGGTGTAAAGGGCCATATAGATCTATATTAAATGAACAATGTATTCAAGGTATTTAATTGGTTAAGGATTAATGCTGTATTGATTAAAATCGCTTCAAAAATTAGCCATTATTTGTCGTAAAAAGTAAATGACAAAAAAAAGTTATTATGGGTTATCCATAAGAGATAGACATATACCATCGCGGACTTTTCTGTAGACCTTTTCAATGTGTATAATACTTAGTACATTAATTTGATAAAACTCGTAGGGTTCAGTGCGTTTGCAATGTAAGCGGAAAAAATGTAATTTTTTACGACATCACATTAGAAACCTCAAAAATAACATTACTTTTCCACTATTTAATGGATGTTATTATACATATAAACCTTCCTCTTGAATCACTCTATCTATTAAAAAAAACCGCATCAAAATCCGTTGCGTAGTTTCAAAGATTTAAGCGTACAAAGGGACATAGGGACATAGGGACAGAGAAAGCGACTTTGTTTTATACTATGTAGTGATATTCAAAAAGGATTTCTTACCGGAACGCCCTGTGGTTCAGTCTGGCCAAACCTAGTCGATCTCCAACTCTCCAGGATCAGAAGTCCTGCGTATATTTTGCCCACAGTAAGTTTTCCAGCATTGAGAACATCACTACGAGGCACCAGCAAGTCAAGCATTTTCTTCGCTTGGAGCGGCCAAATGCGGGTTATTGTTTCCCTAAGTTCTTCGTCGGCTTGGTCCATTTCTTCCGCTATTTTATTTATTTTTATCAATATTTGAAAACTATCCGTTACCTTTACTAATTTTAATAATTAATATAATTGAGACTTACCTGATCTCATTTTTATACTCAAATTTTCGCGAATCAACGCGAAAAGCGTTGTTGTAAAATTTACTTTCCCTTCTTCGTCTAGTGGCATATTCATCCTAATTAATTTTTTATATGCTAATCTATTGGGACATTTGTTACCGAACCCAAGCGGTGGATCCATGTTTTTTAACATATCATACATCTCTGTATAATGTATTTTCCCCCTGCAATGAAGTTAAAGGACATTTTGAAGAATTGATAAAACACACATTTTTTATTACAATTATTAAACAGATGATAAATAACTTACGTTGCATTTGGATCGTATTCAGCCCATATCCTAACGAACTCGTCAAGATGATGGGCTCCGAGGATTGAAGAATCTCTTGTCAAGTAGTCGAAATTATCCATAATGACGGCAACGAACAAGTTCAACATCTAAAACAAAAATGATTATTTTTATTTCCCAATTAGTGAAGAAAATCAAAGTTATACAGATAAATATACTTACCAGAAACGAACAGAAGAAAATGAAGGATACAAAATATGCGTAGGCGAGTGTGCTTCCACACACTTCGCTCGGTGGTTTTCCGGCTTCCCTATCACATTTGGCAGGTTTGAGACACGCCAACATAATATTTGGCCAAGATTCTCCCGTTGCACATCTAAATCACAAACAATACCATTATAAAATAACTTGGTAATATCTACGGAAATAAAGAACGTCTTAGTATTTTTTATTATGACCATGCAATTATTTACCATTAAACTAAATGACTCAACATTGTTAACTAAAGAACAAAAGCACTTACCTAAATAATAACATAAGAGCTTGGATGAAACTCCGAAAATTATTGTGTCTATTCATATCAGACTCTGCTGCTAATTCTATATTTCCAAACACCTGTAAACAATGATAAATAAATCAACATATAAGCAAGAAAACATAAGGACAAACAGATTCAATTAAAGGAAATGAGAGCATACCTGCATTCCAATGATGGCATAGATGAAAAATAACATCGCGATGAGAAGGCACACATAGGGTAAGGCTTTGAAACTCTGCACGAATGTCCAGAGAAGTATTCGGATGGTATAGCCCTGTCGGAGCAGCTTGATCAGTCGCGCGGCTCGGAACAGGCGGAGGAAACCAACGTTGAACGTGTTTTCCTATAAGTATCACCGAGTTTTAGTGATAGAAAAACATCTGGAGGAAGGACAAGCACCCTTCTGTAATCATCCAATTAAATTGTATCAAAATTTATCTGAACTCGAATAAGTTTAAGATTCGTTGATTACAGAAAGTTACTCGTAGAAGATATGAAAAATCTATCCAAATTTCTATTATAATTTTAAAATACTCTATTCTATGGGTAAATTATCTACGCGTTTAGTCACATCGTGTTTTTAGATTCATTCACTATCATCGTTATTTTCCGCTTTTAGATAGGTATTATGTAGTACTTTACGTATTTCTACGACAATAAATAAAATTGACAATCGAAAAGGTTTACCATTCGCCTGTTAACATTACCACATAAAGCAAAATAAATATTGTAGGAACTGATTACCTCATCTGAAACGACTAAATTGAATTACCTACGCATTTAACTAAAAAATGTCTGATATATGTAATTCACATAGTCTATCATAAATAATATGTCGATTTCATAATATATAAGAATGTATTTAAATTTAACAGATACGAAGACGTGTGAATTACAAAGAAACGACAAATCAATTAAACTATTATTTGAAGCTCTTCAATTTCGAATTCTATTAAATAATCAAAGAAATGCTAATTCTTATTAATCAACAGTTTACTTATCATTTTAAAATAACTACGTCGAATTATTACTGGTCATAATACCATTGACTCAAATAGGTACAACGTTGCTAAATCTAGCAAAAATACTAAAGATGAATTATCTAAACTTTTCCATAAACAAACTTAATGACATGAGAATAAATACCTAGCCTATCGAAATACTTCCAATCTACGAGACTATGAAAACTTGGTAATCTAGCTCTACAAACACTGAATTTTTATAGACAAAATCTAAATCACACGACTCTTTTGAAAATCTAAAACTTGTAGTAAACCACACATTTTCCGTTACCTGCTGACAGGATATGTCAGCACAGTTTTCAGCAAGGTCACTCTGTAATCAGGATACAGATCTTACATTTAATGATATAAAAATTGAAAGAAAACTGAATGTTCCATCGCTGAGAACAAAGAATGTAAACAGAAAAAAAAAACAAAAATATAGATGGTATGAAAAGGTAAAAAATATAAAATACTCACGCCGAATTCCATGATTAGGGCATCAATTATACTTCCAATGACCGTTATGAAATCAAATGTATTCCATGGGTCTTTGAAAAAATTCTGAAAATTGTAAAATTATGCTTTATTTCTTTTTCACATGTGTATTGTAACTATTGAATCTGATATAATATCATTTACAAAATTTATAAAATGTTCAACTTTAAATGTATGCAAACATTAAATAAATCTTAAAACAAATGTACGCCGTCTTTTTCTTTTTTTACATTGTAATAGAATTAAACATGATCTTATACTGGAGGCAACTCTCTTTGATTAAAGTCAAATGATTAAAATATTTTACTAAAATGATTAGACTATTTAAAAATTAATACCTAAATATGAAAAAGCTGCATTTCAAAACTTTACAATAAATTCTATATAATAAAATATATATTCAAGTCCACATTGAATATTATTAGCTAAACTAAAAATTCAAGAGATTAAAAACGTGACGAAGAGATTTTGATGTTATTCGATAGCTTGAGGTTATAAATAAAATATGTAATAGTAATAATCGAGTAACATTAAAATCAACTTCAAAATTTCCAACACGTCATATCCATTTTCATAAACAATAATATTTATAATAATGATCATGGAGATGATGTTGAATGGTATTGTGCTAAGTTAAAATGGGTGATTCTTACCGCACATCCGAATGCAATTAACTTCAGAACGGTCTCGAGTAGGAAGAAGAACGTAAAGACAATGTTCATGACTGTTAACACGTCCATGAGTACTGTCGGAGCCTCGTGAAACTAATATAAAACCAATACCAATACTATATAAATTTATAAATTTATAAAGAATAGAAAAAATTCGATCACAATACCAATACTTTTAGATTTACATCAGTAACGCCGTCAGTCTAAACTAGTATCAAAACATATGAGCATATTCCCAATCCTAAACATTAGCCAAAACTTTCTAGTATGTAGCTTATTACAAAAATATAAGACTACCCACTATCATAATCGCAAGACGTCTTGTTTTTCGTATCATTGTGTATGTGTGTGTGATTTGTTTGTCATTTTATACTGATAACTGGTCTGTTATCTTTCGTTGTGAAGTGCACGTGCAACATGCTTAGGCTTTGGGCATGCCGGCGAACATTAATCATACGCCTTCATTCAATAATAATAAAGTCTTTGTGTACTTACCTTGTAAAGAAAAGCATAGAAAAGTTAGTCCTGCCTTACCTTATTGTTAGAGCTTCTGGCAAAGGCTGAGAAATATCACATTTAAAAACATTGGTGACACAGCGAAGGGTGTATTAAGCATCGATTAGGTGACAAGTGGTTGTAAGGTTCACATGCATCAACACCGAATTCATGCAAATACTGACGCAACAAAACATTTACAGACTTAACTTTCTTCAAAGAGAATTGCTATAGGACACTCGGGAAGGACAATATTTACTTGGTTTCACAATATCCCATACAGTCATGTAAGTATAAAAGTTATGTTAGTAGCAGAAAGAGTACATTTGTATTATTGTTTATGTTTTTATGAATACTGCAGTGTCTGCTCAAACAGTGTAAGATGTGTACTTACTTTGACACCGTAAGCGATGATTTTCAACACAGTTTCCACGGAAAACATACCAGTGAACCCCATATTTGAATACTTTAGGATATCCGCGTAGAGGTCATTTTGGTTATAGTACTGCCATTTTGTGATGAGAAGTCGGATAATCCCGTGACAAAGAAAATATATTCATTTATTATAAAGTTTGATTTTCTAAACATTACTTTTTAATGGGACATGGATTTTTAATCAAACTAATCGAGCGTTAACGTAAAACTAAATAAATATTCAATAAATGATGTGCAATACATAAATAATATCGTAAAACTGGATTCGTGATTTGGAACAAGAGGAACTGAGGAGAAGATTGATAAATTTGGAAAATATAAATTTTCAATTAGCAGTTTTAAGCTTTTCACGATGAGGACTATTCCTTTTTAGAAATTTAAAGAATTCGGATTAAGATCAAGCAGCACAAAGCCCCACCACATATTGCTTGGCTTAAGGCCGTACTTCGATCATGCATTTTCCACATAAAGACAGATAGGTCTTATTATAAAATCATGCAACACGAACAACACGTATGGCTCATGCCACGTAATTGATTTTGAAAGTTGTGCATTCACAAGCACGTCGGACCGAATAAATTGTAACCAGTCTGGTGCAGCGAGTGTGCAGGATGGATAGGTTATCGTGCAAACACATTTATACGGACATATAAATATATTAAAAAATAGCAAGCCAGGAAGAAAGAAACATCGAACATAAAACACGTAATGAGAACATAAATAATATTGGCGACACACTTGACGATAATGCTGGTATAATTTGGAAAACGGCACATTCCGATGCTGTGTACATTGACGCCGAAAGAGACTAGCGTTCTGTGTTGTGATTGTGTGTGTGTTTGTAGCTTTGGCAGTACTAACATTTGCCAATTATCTGTTTGATCATGTCTACGTTTTACTAATGTTTGAATTGCACATTGTATACTTTGTTCCGACCAACAAAAGGGACGATACACATTACTAATTTGGTTTAGTGCATTGTTGTGAGCTTGAGGGATCTAAACCAAATAAGCCTTGTGTCGACTTACATCTTACTAAATTACACGTGAAATTCTAAACCACATTTAGTGCGTTTTGTTAGTTTTTCCTTTGTATGTTCCTAGCTTTGCCATAGATCGGTTAAGTTTCATTTGAAGTTATATTCAAAATGTTTACATTATGGATGTATCATGTAGCATCTAATATGCTTAATATACTTGGAGTTTTAAGCGAAAAATTATTATAGTAGCACCTTATAAAAGAATCCTTAAATATTTTAATTAATTAATAGTTAGACTATAGTTGTACATACCTTCATCATAAGCAATAATGTGTTGAGAACAATTAGCGCCATGATGAAATACTCGAAAGGCGTGGAGACAACTATTCTCCACACTTTGTACTTAAGACTCCCCCGTTTACTTGGCATATACCTCTCTAGAGGTCGTGCTTCTATTGTGAAATCTATACACGATTTCTGTAATCACATTGTCATTATGTACCTTATTTCTTATTTCCTCGATTTTACCAAGTACTGAATTTATATTCCAGATCCTTTACCTGATTTTTATCTATTTCGCCATCTTGCAATTCAGCTTCACCCTGTTCTTGAAACGTAATAATAATCAAAGCTACGAATATGTTAACGAAGAAGAACGGAAACACCACGAAGTAAACTATATAAAATATGGACATTTCTATTCGAAAATTTTGTATAGGTCCCCGATCTTCGTACGTGGCGGCCATCGAATTTTGTAATACTCTGAAAACAAAGAGAATATTTGTTAAATTTATTACCTGAGACAAATTCAATTTTGTCGTCGATAAAGCTTTATAAAGCTAAAACTCAAAATAGATGCGGTTACCGTAGTTTGATAATAAAGTCTAGATCACCTGAGATATTTTTACAATCTAACTAACTGGGAAAGAAAATTAATTCTGTAAAACAGATGAAGATTGTGTATTTTCCATGCATTGCTGTGAATATAAGTAGCACACGCTGTTGCCTATCTAATACTTTTTTTGCTAACGATCCCAAAAAGGGAAGAATTTCTTAATTCCTTTCGTACATTTTTGACATACCTAATATTCAAACATACACCATTTCAACAGACAAATTAACCAAATCAAATCCAGAACCTGCAAATTCTATAAAAAATTCAATAATAAAATAAATAATAAACGTACTGCGGCCACCCCTCCCCAGTCTGCACCGCAAAGAGCGTGAGCATGGCGCTGGCCACGTTGTCGTAGTGGAACGATTGCGTCGTCCACTGGCGCTTGCTCACGCGCGGCAGCAGGCTGTTCGACTCGTATTCGAAATACGACCCTCTGAAAATGGATATGTTAGTTAAGGAAATAAATAAATTAGAGAAATATGATTTTAATGGAGGCTAATTTTAGACCATATTTATTTTATCTATGGGGTTTTAAAATTAAAAGAATAGATAGTTATAGTTCGGTAATGAGAAGAAGACGAAGACGCGGTTCGAATCCCACGAATCAAACTGCCTGTTCGTCTCATCGTGGATATTTTTTACATTAACACTTTTTTAATCTGGAAATTATGATTCAAATGATGTAGGTACGTTTTAGAAAACTACTTCAGGATTATTTTTAAAATTATTTGGACTAGAAAAACATTTCCAAATATCAAACGGACTACTTTTTCTAATTACATCAAGCTTACATCTAAAAAAATAAACAAAAACCGGTACTCACTGGCAGTCTTCAAAAGTATTCTTACTAATATCGTTGCAGTGAAAAAATTTACCATTAAAAAGTTGAACTGCAATTACAGCGAATATGAATTGAAACAATATATACACAATGAGAATGTTTATGACATTTTTCAAAGAGTTCACAACACAGTCAAACACTGCTTTTAACTTGGGAACACGTTTAATAGTTTTTAAAGGTCTGAGCACTCTTAACACTCTTAACGACTTTATTGTGGACAGATTCTGCCCCGCCCCTTTCTTTATGCCTCTGTAACAAAAACAACATATCATTAAAAAAATTTCGATACTGACTCTATAGCTTACTGTACTCCTATTTGAGAGATGAATATGATATCCTTTCTAATTAGGAAAATAAGAAATTTTTAGATATTTCAAGAATTCCAAAAATATGAAGTAAGCACCTAATAAAGACAAAAATCTGATAAGAATTATATCTAACAAGAATTTGATTTGATAGTTATCGACTAACATGAAATAAATGCCGAATAAAGATCAACGAATGCCTGATATTTCATAGATCAACAAATATCAACTCAGCCTTAAGAAATAGGTAACATTAGTTATATCTGTAAGTGCACTGTATAAATCACAAAAGTAATGAAATCAGCAGTAAGAAAAACATTAGTTCAATCTAAAACACACTAACCCGATCTCAAAACCGAAGCTGACAAGGGCGCATATAACGACGGCGGCGTCCATGATGTTCCACAGGTCGCGCAGGTACGCGCCCGGGTGGAACAGGATGCCGAGGTCCACGATCTTCAGCAGCATCTCCACGGTGAACACGCCCGTGAACGCGTAGTCGAAGTAGTTTAGTACTTTGTTTCTGGGGATGGTGGTGACAATAGTGAAGTAAATGATAAAAGAAGTGCACAGTACGAAAAATAATTTAGTTAAAAACATTGAGTAAAGCAAATGATTGACAACATAAGTACAAACGAAAATGTATAAGTGTTGATATATGGAATGATACCAAATTGTACAAGAATAATGAGGATTTAAGACACGTTATTTATGTGAATCGTAAAGATATTGACGGAATGTATAGCAAAAGTACAACTAAGGAATGTGTGTAAGTTTTGCTCAATTAAATGTAAAGTCATTCGTAAAGAATTGAAATCAAGATGATATAATAGTATCAGCATAATCATAATATGAAAGAGAATGAAGATGTAAACAATGGTCGCATCAATAACAATAATAGAGTAATAATTAAGGTTGAAAATCCCTAGAAGAGTTTTCCATGAGTTTATAATTTATATTGAAAAATATGAAATATCATCATACCTGTCACTATCTTCAACTACGGGATCCTCTGCTGCTAACGCCACGGAACTCATACATATAACTACCATGATAAAAAAATCAAAATATCTTAAATTTACAATCCAGTGTGCGCCTCGTCTAATTCTGAAAATAAAAACAAGTATTAAGGTAATATTACTAAACTCAGATAAAATTATAAAATACAAATAATTAAATTGCAACACTTACGGATTCGTAGGTGACAAAATAAACATGGACGAATATGGCAGCATTGGTTTTGGTCCATCTGGTACTTCCTCATCCTCTTTTTTGGCCTCTTCCTTCTAAAAAAGGCATACATTTTAAAAATTGCCGAAGCAAATTGATGCATTTTCATAGTTATTTAATTGACGTATCTCAAATAAAAAGGTTTACCGATTTAATATTTTTTTATAAATATACATTTAATTTTCCAATGATGATAATCATTTAACACTATTTGAAATAATAATCAATTTGTTTAATAAAATTTGAGTGATTTTTTATCCCTCAACATGCATTTCTAGAAATTAAATGATAATTGAAATGGTATGAATAAACTGTACTCGTGAATTCGATAAATGAAAAAATATGTATAATGGTACAGTTTTCTAGAACTATGTTCCTAAAATTGAAAATCATATTAGAATCCTAAAAATAATCGGCCCACAGAAGCAACATCGATCCGATAATGAACGAATTAACTTAAAATATTGTTGGATTTTCTACAATACAGAAAAATAAAGTTAAGATGTGTGTGAAGAAAAAAAAACATGTATAGTAATATTAAAATATGCCGTGGCTGGCTGAACTTTGGTGCTGGGTACGATAAGTGGCGATGAACCATAAAAGTCAACAATATTTTAAGTCGCCAAAACCAATGAGCACGGTAAGCACAGCTTAGCACCACCACTGATCTTCTTTACCTTCCTAGCCGATGCTGGACTTTTTTCACTTGGAGCTCCATCAACCGCGTGTAACGCATCCATTTCTTTCTGCAATTCCTAATTAGCCGAAAAATTTGTTGTTGTATGTAAATTTTAAATTTTGCAAACCAATCGCGTCCATACAACAACTACTACACTTAGGCTACGAGTCTCGACTGTGGCACAAAGCATATTCCTAACGTAAAGTGCTGTGATTCAGAAACCAATTACCTGAGATTGTTTCTCCTTGTCCTCCTCGCCCTGTTCCTCCTCAGCTGCGGTCAATTCCTGTAAATACAGAACGCGACATTTACACGCAAGCAGCGTCAAATATACAGGAGGGCGGAAACAGTCAACACACAACATTATAGTGCTGTATTTTATCGTAGATTCTACTTTAGTCGATACCACATTAAATATAACATGTAACGTTAACTCGACTGAAGTATCATCTATTTTCATGTATTTGAAAATATAATTGTAAATACTGTACCTGAGCATTGGCCAAGTTATCAACAGCGATAGCAAGGAACACGTTTAGCAGCGTATAGTTC
The DNA here is from genome assembly GCF_061535455.1 of Colias philodice. NCBI lineage: Eukaryota > Metazoa > Arthropoda > Insecta > Lepidoptera > Pieridae > Colias > Colias philodice. The sequence goes on from NC_143088.1 coordinate 3,623,399, forward strand.
CCGAACAGTACAAGGATGACAAAATATAACGAATACAACATCCCCTTTTGAATACCTCCTTGAGATTGGATACCATAATACATTACTTCATTCCAATCCTCCCCTGTTAAGATCTGGAAATATAAAAATGGTTATAGTAAAGTAATATTTCCATATAAAAATTCGTTTACATTTGTATCACCCAAAGTTACCTGGAAGACAGTGAGTAAAGCAATTGGGAACGTGTTGAAGTTGGTTGGTGGTGTACCTTCTTCGAAATTAAACTGTCCACCAAATAACTGCATTCCGAGAAGTGCAAATATAAGAATGAACAAGAATAGGAGAAACAATAGAGAGATGATTGATCTCATTGAGTTCAGAAGAGATATCACAAGGTTACGAAGAGACGACCAATATTTTGTGACCTGTAAAATAAATAGTGAATTATAATATTGATAAAAAACCAAATCATATGTAAATAGTAAAATTCAATCTTACCTTAAATATCCTTAACAATCTTAAAGCCCTAAGGACTGACAGACCAAATGATCCTCCTTTTACTTCGGACCAGACCACTTCGAAAATGGAGCCCGAAATGACAACACAATCGAAGCGGTTAAATGACGATTCGAAGTAAATACGAGGACCTAAAGCATACATTTTTACCCACATCTCCATCATAAATAACCCCAAGAACACAAATTCGGCATAGTCTGAAACAAAATCAAAGTTGAATAAACAGAACAATTAGGATACATCACAGTAACAAAATCATCATGAATACTCACATAAAAACGAAGTAAGCCACTTAGGTTGCCTATAGTGCTCGACAGCTACGCATATTGTATTGAAGAGCACCAACACGATGACGAACCAATAGAACCACTGCGTCTTAACAGTGTGCCGGATCCAGAAGCGAAACCTTTTTTCCGCTCTCCAGAAGTCCGCACACTTGCCGGCTGATCGCGTTTTGCTTTTCAAAAACCCTGCAGTAATAATCGCACATGTATTATAATGGTTGGTCACTAAGCTTAAAAACTATATTCTACTGTAAAAATATTTTTCATTTAAATAAGCATGTCAAGTCTAGTCCATTATAGTTTTAGTTGGTAAGGTTATTTATTTTAATCGAAGACCAAATTTAGATCCGTGCGAGTAATTGGACTTATCGCGTTGGATATCGAAATTCAATCTCGGTTGCAACATGAACCTTGTGTCACGTATAAATCTCGTTCAACTACCCCCGTGGGACGTCTAATATATATTTAACATTCAGAAAATTACTTTAAATGTTACGTTTTAAGGTAACTTTCTTTTTTATATAGCTTATGGTAGTAAAGCTTTAGACTAAGGGTAAGGTGATCTTTTGTGGCTATAGAAATTGGATAAACTTTGGTAAAATAAAATGTATCTATTTTAAATTAAATAAAAAAGGGTAGAACTGTAATTGAACTTTATGATTATTGAATAGGGATCACTAAAATCCTACATCTATTTCTAATCTAGTTAAACTACATAGAAGATGAAAAGGAATATTCTACCAGCGCCACGCTTGATCCCATACCTTGCTTTTTCTTTGGAACTGTAAACAACCAACACACAAAATACAGTACGAGTACGTAATGACGGATGAGTTAAAGATTTTTAGATATTGGCAATAGATAAGGCATGCAACATTCATTTTTACGATGTTTGAAAATGACAAACTAAATTAGAATTCGTATTTACAATACCTAATAGTAATAGAACAGAAGTTAGTTTACTTTTCCTTAATTGGAATTAAAATTTACTCGACAATAGAAGAGCCATTAAATAAAAACCTTTCAAATCGTCACTACTGAAATGAATTTAGTTCAACAAAGTGAAATAAAACAAACTAAAATGTCGTCGATGGTCTACCACAACACAACAATAACGAGTGATCGGGAAAGTTGTCAACTGACCGTCATCTCCACAATCTTCATCCTGTTCCTCCTCTTCTGTATCTGTACTTTTACTTTTTCCTAGATTTTTTAACTTTTTCTTTGCTGCTGCTCTTCTTCGAGCTGGAAATCAGTAATGTGCATATTATGAAGAATCATAAACGTTTCTTAAGCCTACTTGTGAAGTCCGATGTGATGATTTCTTTTTGTAAAATAACATTGAGTTAATAATAAAACCTTTACCTTCAATTATATGCATCCTTTCTTCTTCTGTTGTTCTTTCTTCTGCTAATATTACTTCCTCTGTAAGATATAATTTCTTGTTAAAATGTTAACAACAGCATGCGCTGTGTCAAATTCTATAACATTAAAAATATCTTACCTGCTTTACAAATCCACTCAACATAACCGTTGAGTTCTCTCTCTAGCATTTGCTGTCTTCTTATTTTAAGAAATTCTTGTCTATTTTCTACTTTCTCTCTTTCTTTAGCAAACTCACTGGAAAAATAGCGACATGATACACATGCTACGGGTCTAACTAGAATGATTTTAGCATAAACAATGTTAAAAAACGATGTTTCATTAAATATTTCATTAGAACAAGTGAAGTCTTAAAAATCTAATATTAATGAACGAATGTTAATGATAATAAAACGGAAACAAACAAAACTGAAAATAGATTAAAAACTTAGTTTTAATTGGCGTTATAATTAGACAATTAGTATTGAATGTCATAGAGCACAATATTAGCACGTAGCAAAACAAAATCACCGAGCGTCATACAAATCACACTTCACACCTGCTTCTGTTATCCAGTTAATGTACCCGGTGAAGTCTTGATTGAACATTTGCCTCGCTCTTTCCTTTTGAAACTGAGCTCGACGTTCGACTCGAGTTCTTTCATTAGAGAACTCTCTAAACATCATAAAACTCAATAAATCGAACAGAAAGATAACAAAAACAATAAAAATAAAGCATGAAGGCGTTAACCTGATGATTCTACTGACGATGCTGTATACATACCCGCTAAGAACACCGAGAACTAAGTTGAGCATAAAGAATGAACCCAATACTATGAGAGGCACAAAGTAAATCCAGTTGAACGTACTACCTAATGCATCATTCGTCTGAAACAAAGCATTAACTTGTAGTATCACAATCAGGTTATAGAAAGAAAATCACCTCAAGTAACAATTAAGGAATTAATATTCAATTTCCTTACAGCTAGAAACCTCACACATATTACAGTAAAATCAATAAAGGATAATACAATAAGTGATTTATGACTTACAGTTACTTAAGCAACAGTAGAAACAGATAACAGCAAAGTTGAATGTAATCCTAATGCTGTAGAAAAACATATGGATGATGTTAGAATTGTCACCGATCTTAATGTTGCTAGTTACCCAATAAAGTATAGCAGTCCAGCCCTCCATAGTGATGCACTGGAAGACGGTGAGCATAGCGAAGCCGATGTTGTCGAAGGACGTGATGCCGCGGTTGGGCCCCTCCCACTTCTCGAGGCACGTGCTCTTGTCGTACGTGCACACGTGCGCGCCGTACGGGGCCAGCGTCTCGTTGTCCGCGTTGCACGGCGTTGGGTTGTCGCCGTCGTTCACTATTTCATCTGGAATTAGTGTTTCGGTTAGATATGTGTTTTTTTGACGTGATAACTTTTTTAAAATCGTTTTAGTCGGGTGACATGTTCAGAAACTTGTGTCACACCAAAACCTCACGAGCGCGATCGCAGGTAAACGAGAGAGAGACGGACCGATCTCCCGTCTCATCTCGAGCGCTGCCACCAATAAGACGTTATCACGTAAACATCTCGATCGTAAACCTACTTTACAAACAACCAATTTTTTTTTCATCTCCGTCGTTCACTATTTCATCTAATCAAATTAAATCAAATATGTTTATTTGATCGTATATGGTAATTTAAAGGTGTTATATATACAATATTTTTCTCACATAAAATAAAAATACCAGTAGTATTTTGCCATCTACAATATTGTTGAAGTTATTATAGTGTTCTGTGTATTGTGTTGTTAAGTAGATATTAAATGCATTTGTTGTAGTGTTTCCGTTGTTCACTATTTCATCTAGAATTTAGTGTTTCAGTTATAATGATCTGAGTATTGAGTTGTTTAGTAGTTACAGATATGTGGACTTTCATAGAAGGCCCGTTCCCTGCGATGGGAACATAATATATGGGATGATAATGATTTACTTTTTATATGTTGTTTATTAGTTATAAATCGAAGGCGAAGATACTTATTATTAATCTATAGTCTTTGTGAGAAGCATTTTATAAATTACGTTTAATTTAGGATTCAAATATAGCGTGATTGTGATGTTTTCATAAACTACTCTGGATATAAATAAATAATTAGTCTAACGGGTAGAATGTATGATGATGAGGAACTTTTTAGCTACAAACGTACTTTGGTTAATAACGTGTCATTTTGATTAATAATAATTAATCTTTATTCACTATAATTAGTGCTAATTGTCCATAATTAAAGAGATAATCTCTTAAACCGATCCAACAAAATGAAAAATGTCTATTTTAATTGAAACAATAAGGGCGCTTGTGCACTACAAGGAATTTTACTGTCCGGCATTCCGATTTTTTACGGTCCGGTGTGGCATGAAAAAACCGATGAATTGCTTGTGCACCTGTCCGTCTTTACTCGGATCAGTGCGGTACAGTTCAAGGAAGTTTGGCGGTATAATGCTATCATAAATGATTGTTTTTGTATTTTACAAGAAACGAGTAAAAAATATAGAAGGTGAAATATTATATTACTTCATTATAATAAAAAGTAAAGTTCCGTAAGAGATTTAAAATGCGTGTTTCACTTATTTATTTTAATCGGTGACGAGGAGCTAATTAAGCTATTCCCACTTGAACTTTAACTTACCAACACTTACTTAGATAATAATTATAGGTCAATGCTTGGTCAATGTATATAAAATAACAATACCGACTTCTCAAATCTCATTGCCAACTAAAAGAAAGTAAAACAAGAGCTTGCTTTTAATTGGCATATGCAGTAAAAACAGTAAAATCCAAGCAAGTGGGCATTCGAAAACAATTATACCTACAGCGACTCGTAGACACAAAAAACCATCCGGAATAGGGAAAAGTAAAATGTCGGACGGTAAAATTACGTATAGTGCACAAGCTAGTATATAGATTAATGGCGTGCCATACCGGACCGTAAAAAATCGGAATGCCGGACCGTAAAATTCCTTGTAGTGGACAAACGCCCTTAATTCATTAAAAAGGAAACGAGCTTTGAATTCTTAATTTGGAAATGGGTACCATGAAATTATAAACTGATAAATATAGGACAAAGAAAACTTTTTAATATTTACAATTAACGATAAGTAAGTTGGTGCTTGGATCGAAGTAATACTGACTTCATTAAGCAACTAAGCAAAGTAGGTCAATACCTAATGTTTACGTCGAGTGCATACAACGCGACAAATGTAATAACTTGTTTTGTAATAAACTTGAGCTGTCGTCTTTATTCAAATAATTATTACATTTGGTGGTAATTATTATGTTTATGATGTTAAATGGAACATTTAGATACAATAAATAACAGTCTTTACACTTAACAGAGCTTATTTTATGTAACAATTTATGAATACTCACTAATATCTTCTAAACTATAGCAAGTCTTATGGAGAGCCCCAGAATAAAACTCGAGGCCAATAATGGCGAATATGACAATTGCGAAAAGCACCAAGAGGCCTATCTGTAGCAACGGGGCCATCGCCTTGATGATGGACTTCAACACAACTTGCAGACCTGCGTAGAAAAACATTAATAATATGCATCAAGAAGATCTTTCAAAATATATTTTGATGACCGATTCAAGGAAAAATTTATATGAATGTGGAGAAGTTGATAAACTTTTGAAATATCGCATGTCTAAATGATACTATAAGTAATTTTGATGATCAAATCAAATAAATTAAGCCAATCGAGGACAGATAATTTCTCTTAATTTTTCTATTTAATATAAATCGAAGACGAGATACAATAATAATAAAAGCATTACAGGTAAATAATCACTAATCGTGATGAAACGTCGCTAGTTTTGCAAAATATCAAAAGTGAAAAATACGTGGTCAGACATTAGTTTCAAAGCTAGAATGGTAAGAGGGGGAATGGCATATTTTGCAGAACGTAGGACTATAGACAAACAACTAGTGCCAGTGATGCTAAAGGTGCTAAACTAAAAATGAACTATAAACTCACTAGGAACGCCCGATACTAATTTAAGGGGCCTCAGCACCCTAATGGCACGCAAGGTCCTGAAGTCGACGTCGGGCGCGACCACCGGCATCTGCGTGATGATACTGCCAAACACATATCACTCGATACTATAGCTTGTACTAGCATCTAACTTAACGATAAAATTACTACAAAAGAATATGCTTGTTTAGACAAACTAAAAACAAACTACATACGCATCGTAAAGAACTTTTTATATGTCTTCGTCTCGCAAGTGCGTAAATAAAAACGAACTGGAACATTCAGTGTATTCAGAAAATAAAAAACAAGCACATTCCTCTATGTAAAACAAATCTACGATCTATGGTCGTATAGCTAGTTACATCATTATCGTTTAGCTAAACACACTTTATTCGGTACAAACTTTTAATCTAAATGCGTTACATTTAATCACACCTATGTAAATCGTGTTTTAACTAAATTCTTACATAATATTAGCTTTTAATCTGTAAACACCTACAAACACAATAAACGTAACAAATATTTCTCTATTATGCAACATTTATTAGACATAATTTGAAGTACATTTAGCATCGTCCAAAATCCACAAAAATTTAAAACCACGCATCTATTTTATGACAATTTTTTAAATCTTGCAAATGGCAGGAACTCGACGCTACATTCGTCACTAAAAAAGTCAAAAGTTCTATTTTTAAAACTAGCGCTTAATTCTACGTCAAAGAGTTCGGAATCGAAAAACTAGCGAAAATTCTAGAACAATATAGTAACAATAATAAGGTTATATGTGAACTTTTCGCCAATTACTGTGAATTACTTGGTATCCGCGAGACGAGCTTGAGCGGTCGAAGCACTCTGAACGAGCGCAGCATCCGCAGGTCAACGTCCACGTTGTATTCGGCGAAAATCGTCATCGACCTAGTTTTTGTTATTGAATATTTAAATTGAGTCACCCCAACCTTACCTAACTTAACTATTCTATTCTGCGCCAATTCTGTGTTACGATCGCCTTTTTGGCACCTATGTTAAGTGTAAACAAGTGGCAACTTTAAGTCGGCACCTTCCAAATCGTAACTTTTCAGACATGCTATGAAGTGATGATTAAGATAGTAAATAAAACAAACAATACTTACCCAGTTACTACAACGAAAAAATCCATTATGTTCCAAATGTTTCTAAGATACGATCCCCTGTGTAAAACAAAACCTAAGGCTAAAATTTTTAACGAGGCTTCTACACAAAATATTCCTAAAAAGTACGCCTCGGTCTTTTCCTGTAACAAACGAAAAACAATTTATTAGAAATATATGCATATGTGGAATAATATAGCATCTCTTAGTTTTCAGCATAAACTCAGATTATGGAATATCTGTATGTGGAATAGCCGAAGAAAAGGCTTGTTTCAGTTTTTCAGTAAATTATTATATGGGCTAAATATGTAGTAAACGCAAGAATAAAAATTGCCTCCTATGGAAATACTTTTAAAAACATTTATTTCAGAGAGAATAACACAAAAGTTATAAGACATACACATTCTTAAGTTTTTTGAATACATCTTACTACTTCATTCAGAAGATTCGATAAGGTCTGTCTCTAATAAACGTCACTTTTTATGGTTAGGGAGCCAGGTGCAAATTTGGTTAACGATTTCCTCTCAAGAGATAATTCGTCAGATGCATGAGAGTATAGTATTATAAAGCCTCGTGAACGTCAGCTGGCGCTCGGTTGGGGGGGTGAGCGGTTGTAGCCTCCCACGCACATAGGAAAAAAAATACATTCATTCATTCATTTCCTCTCAGCTAAAAATTTGTCAAATTGTAGCTAACCCAATATCTCAACGAAAAAAAATAGTCAGCTGGTTACAACATGGTGTATTATACGTCAGCTGGTGTCTCGAACATGAAAGTTGAATTTAAAGAAAAATTTATTTTCCGTTATTTCCTCTCAAACAAAAATTTACCTGATGATAGCTTATATGTAACTGGGGATAAATATATATGTCAGCTGGCTGTATCTTGGTGGAAAAACCGTCAGCTGATACGGGAGGCTACAACCGCTCTTCCCCCCAACCGAGCTCCAGCTGACGTTCACGAGGCTTCATAATACTATACTTTGATGCATTTTACTAATTACCGCTTGAGAGGAACTTGGTCATAAAATCTGCTGCTGGCTCCCGGACCATTACACTATCACATTTAAAAAAACATAACAGTCCAAAATCTTAAATTGTATAATAAACATAGTCCATTCGTACGTACCAGATTCTGTGCTAAGATGGTCTTATCGCCGTTTGGCAGATGCTCCTCCAGCGCCAGCACCACGCAGTTGGCGATGATGGTGAGCAGCACCGCGTACTCGAAAGGCGGCCACTCGATAATGAACTTTGTATACCTGGAATTGATAACAGTTTTGATAATACTCGAATGGAAGTATAGAGGTTTTGAAAGTGTTCAAGTTGAACTATTCTAGCTGTGGTACTATGTAATATATCTTAGAATCAAGAAAAATGAAATAATATCATGTCCGTCTAGTAATATTATCCAAAAGTATATAATATTTAAGTTGTACAAATATAAATTATTGTCACAAAAAAGTAAACTATCAGTTAGTGTAAAATATGATAAATGTATTATATCTACAATTTTTGTATTTTTCTTGTGATTAGATCTCACAAAAACACCATACATTTATCTGACGTGAGACGTCTTAACGAAACTCATAATAGTGACAAACACCTCACACATTTTAACACAGTTTACTAAAATTTTAATTCATATTAAAACCTAGTCAAGAGGGTTCTCAGTGATTTTATCCCGACACGTTAGATTTAAATTGGATGTCATTTCCTACTCAACGTTGAATGTAATTACGTTGGTAATGAGACCGTGAGGCTCACGATTGCATTACTTTCCGATTATACGAGGTTTATGCCATTAAATGAAGCGTCAATGGATCGAATATGTTACAATCGGGGGAACATAATTCCGTTTGAAGGAAACGTATTGGTGTTTTCAAATTATGGTAAGATGTTTAAAATAAGTGGAATATGTGTAGATTAAAGCCTGAGGATAGAGTTTTTAAAATCTAAACATCATCCCGAGAAATAGACATTAAGTCAGGTACAACAATTTTGTTATGTTGATGTTTCGTTGGATTCTTCTGCACGATACAGAATGGCATCTTATAATTTTTGTTTAAATTTGAAGTAATAATTCAAATCCTCCTAAAGATAACATTAAACATCAACAGAATTGGAGTTATAGATTTATTTAAGTTTTAAAATACGTAACTAGGTAGCTATCTAATATATTATTAATAGTAATTTATTTTACTATTACTCTCAATATACTAGTAATTTATTTTAATTCACAACATTTTATTCTATCTAAGAGATGATTAAAACTTACCCTTACCCTAAACTCTACCCTTTCACATTAAAAACAGTTACAACGTGACGAAAGAAGTAGAACAGAAAAGAAAAAGTCGTAGCGTAAAAGCAAAATAGTTGGCTTCTGTAGACGTACAAAGACACTCGCAAAGCTTTGTTTAAAAAAATGCATGCGAAAAACGACGCTTGTTAAATATGTATTAAGCATTAAGGATTCCTACCGCGTGGGTATGTCATGTTAATCTGTACTGATGGTGAACCAGGGTCTAGTTAATATTAATATTCACAAGTTTCTAGCTAAAATCTTTAAGAGAAGACGTTATTAGCTGACAAATTGTGTAGATATTGTATGATGTGGTGACACGTCATGTATTTGTGAATTGCATTTTATTATTACCTACCTATACATGAATACTACGTTTATAACACCTAGTTTGTAAAAATTAATAATGATGCGTTTTCTTTTGATAATTTATATAAGTTATATAATAAATTACAACAACAATCAGTTTCAAATCTTTGCCAATTCATAAAAAAAACTACCTAATACGTGTTTTTATAGCAAAGTCTGTGCCAGTCAGTTCTATGTCTATTTATCTAAAATGCGGCTTATTTTATCATTACATAGTTGTTCAGATAATCACCTCCGTATAGGATTTTCGTCGGAGAATATAAAGAGCGAGCTGGGCCCCGGAGTAGCGGGCTGGTGCGCGCCGCCCATGGTATCAGCTGGCGCCGCGCGAGCCTGCGCGCCCGCCGCCTCCTGCGCTGCCGCCAACCTGGAAATGTTTGGTCGTATATAAGAATATGTCACTATTATCACCAGCATCATAATTGAAAATATTTGTCATGTTTGGGGACACCCCAGGTGGTAAATAGGAATATGTTGAAGTTGTATCGACGACACCATAATAGTAAACATTATGTCAAGTTTGGGGAGACCCCAGGTATATAAGAATATTATGTACAAGTTTTATCATCATCATAACTGGTTAAAAACATTATCACCATTAAGTCATGTTTGGGGTTTGAGTGTTGAAATCACCAAAACAATGTTTAAATATAATAAAGAACATAGTTATCAGCATCATTATTAGACCTAATTTATTAAGGAATGCCTGTGAGGGTAAAACAAGACATAAACAAGACATAGACATAACAGATAACAAGACATAGCATGTCCACGAAGCTGGTTGGTAGATTTCACAAGTCGATGAACTTTTTGGTTCCTCAATAGCTCAGTTTCGATGTTTATTCCCTGATTAGAACAGTGATTATTTAGATAATTTGTAAAATGATTCATGTTTATGTTCACTCGGTCACAAGAAGGAAATTGATTTTCCTTAGATTAGTATCTACAAGTATTAGTCAATGTAATGAATAATTCGAACGTATTAATTTGGGATAGGTCACAAGAGAAATATTATATTCGTAGTATTCAGGAACGTAAAAATAAAGAAAACACGGAAACACTTCGTTACATTGAGTAAAGTGTACTGTAACTGTAGGTATGTTATTCTATACTAGCGGTCCGCCCCGGCTTCGCCCGTGGTACATATTTACGTTTTCTCTACATAAAAACCATCCTCGTACTTCAAGGAATATAATAGAAAAGAATTATCGAAATCGGTTCAGCCGTTCACACGTGATGCCATGACAACGCGAAACGGGTGCAGACCCGCCGCCTTTTTATAGCTCCCGCCGCGAAGCGCGTCGAACGCGGCAACTGATACACAAAAATAATCCTTATGGCTGCATGATTCTGTATTCACGCGCGATGACTTATAGCGTATTTCATGTATAACTTTGGTGTTTCTACACCGATTTACATGATTCTTTTACTATAACCTGCCCAGGAGTATGAAGAATAATTGTGCCAAATTTGGTTAAAATCCGTCGTGTAGTTTTTGTTTCTATAACGAATATACAGACAGACAGACAGACAGACAGACAGACAGACAGACAAAAATTTTACTGATTGCATTTTTGGCATCAGTAGCGATCCCTTATCACCCCTTCATAGTTTTTTTTAAAATATATTTCATGTACAGAATTGGCCTCTCTACAGATTTATTATAAGTATAGATTGAAAAGTATATTGATTTTATTCTACGCTGCTTTTAAATATTCAGCTACATTAATTTATGTATATTGAATATTTACAATACCTATTTGTATGTGATATTTTAGGTTTATATTTTGTTTATAATGTAGATATAAATTTTAAACGAAAACATTCATGCATTAAATATGAAAGGTAAGACATAGATACAAAATACGCGAATAACTGCTATTTTCTAAACTTCCATTAACAATAAGTACAAAACCGTATCGTAAAGTATCGAAATATACAAATAATCTTACACATCGACGGGCAAATTATACCTAACCATACCGAACATACATGTGGACATAGTTCATAGATTACCTACTAGTTACACTAGGCGGGTGAGCGTCTAGCGTCAAAGGCAGTAATCGATTCATTTTAAACAGCATATAAAGCCTTGCTGAAAAGACTTATTTGAGCGTTTATTCATTTAATTAACTACAGTAGCGTGTCACAACATTGTAACAATCGTCATGTCCGTCGTACCGCTTAGCAAAATTATCATTAATTGTAACATAATGTACCGGAAACATTAATTTTGTGATACTGGACTTTCATGAAGGTGATATAAAAACATATTAAATGTTAAAGATGAAATTTGTTAAACGATGAGTCGCGTTTTATCTAACTCATTATTTAAAACTTCGAGCTTTTTGAGATAGATGTGAAGACGAGGATTGGTCTTATTATTACTGTTATTACTTAATTAAGTCTTTAAAATGGATTTGGATAAAGTTGTGTATATAGATCAATAATGAAATAAAATAAAGCTACAATAAACCGATAATAGACAAAAAATAAGAATACTTTTTACCAAAATACCGCGGGATACGCTCCCGCGGTATTCCTAACTTCGAGTTTAGTCCAGTAAATTATATATGTTATGTATCAAAAAAATTGTTGTGATCGTATGTGAAATTAGTTTATGTTATAAAGTAGGTTAAGTAACTTTTTCAATTCAATAAATCGTCTAGATTTTGATAGTAAACGTTCCAATATACAAAGAGCGCAAAAAAGAAATACTTAACTCAATATGCCTAACCAAGAAGGACTTGGATTCTAAGCATAATATCAAATAATTTGGAAAATCCAAAAGTGCACGCCTCATAATTTTTTTTTAATAAATATTTATTAATTATTATTTTTGTTTATTTAATAACAATTAAACCACATCGAATCAGACCCTGAAAAATGAAAGGGTTCTATTCCTGAGCATACTCAAGCGTAAGAGAAAAAAAAAGACTCGATTAGTAAAGTATTTCGGTCGCTATCGTGTTAACAAGAAAAAGGATCCGCACATACAGACACACGGACGTCCAAGACAGAACTTTTTTAAACTGTTTTTTAACTAGTTTAAATAACAAAAATGACATCAAAAATATCATGAACGTTAAAAATAGTGTTTTTTCTTAATATGTGTGTGTATGTATTATCTTACAAGTGCAATGTATGATACATAAAGACATTTTAAGTTTGAAAAATCAGATGTTTTGCGCGAAGTGACAGTAGTACCCACCTCAACGCTTCGCTTATGAGGCGTGCAATAAAACAACGCTAGAATATATCATAATATGAAAGCCTCTAACCATCTAATACGCCACAATCCCAGGAGCTTTTTATCGTAATTTAAACCGTATATGTATGACAGTATTAATTAATTTAATGCACTCTTTGACTCCCCTTCTATTTAGCGGGATTCACAAGCCACTGACCTACATTTTGCTTGTCTATTAAATTCTTATGGTTTTGTTGTGAACGCAAAGGCTTCGTAACTATCGACGATTTCGCATTACATTACAGTTTGACGTCAATGGCTATTGTGCAGAATATAAGCTGTATATGTAGCTGAGTTTGCATGTAAAACTAGATTCGATTATAGTCCTGATTTAAAGTAGTGACACTGTTGTGTGAGGTAAATTACATATTTTGTTATTTATGTTTATTATTTTTCAGACTACGAAACAAAATCAAATCGACTGAGTGAAAAAAATGCTACAAAATTTGCAATTGTTTACTATGCTAGATTTATCAACAACTTATAAATTGTATAGATAATCAAATTTATACGAAATTAATTTATTTTTATAAACTTACAAGAACATTTTTAATATGAAACAAATTTCAATACCACACGATAGCTGTACAAAAATAATAAAATTTTATTTTACTTGTAGTAGGTACATAGTACAGAAATTACATCGCTTATGTCGTCTTGTGCGATTCATTAATTCTATATAATATGCTATGCGATTACTTACATAAATGAGCTTCAATAATCAATAAAATACACATTTGAACTGTCCCCTTTGATATCACTTTTAACAATTAAAGAACGACCCCGACGCTCATTATAAACATCTTCATTACGAATAGATACTTGTGTCAAGAAATATTCCAATTACCTTCAAATAAAAATTAATTAAAAGATTTGACTGCACCACATCCACAGAGTATCTAGAAGATTTTCTGTTGATATGTAAAATAGTTTTATTTCTTTTTTAAGTCAATTTTAAATGACTTCTTTTATTAATTTCCTTAAAAACATTAAACTAGCCAAATCTTATTGTCAATCCCATCAATAGGTAAACAAAGTTTTTCTGTCTGGTCTACTATAAATAGCTTTTAATATTAATAGTACAAACTTTTAAATAAGAGTAAGTAGGTACTTACAGTCAATTATTTCATCGCCAAGTAAGTATAGACAAAATAAATAATGATTTAATGTGACCACGCGTTCTGTTGTTCGCGTGAACAATAATATGGGTATTAATATCGTTCAAATAATTAATACGTCGCTAGATAATTAGAATACCCTATTATCATGATAGCAAATTAACTTGCCTATAAATAAAATTTGTTTAATATTGTTCGACATAATGTAAATGTCATGAAGCCGCGAAATACACATGAATGAAATACAACTAGTGTACAGTAATCGAGACAGTAATATTCAAAATATTATATTATGTATTACGTAGTGAAACTCGCAATTAGCCGACTTCAATAAAGAGGAAGTGATCAAATTGTCATTGTTTCAGTACCAATGTGTGTGTACCTACACTTTTTTATCGTTTTAATTGTGTTTTAATTATTTTATATTATTTTGAAAGCGTGTACATCCGGTGAATTGGTAATCCTTTATAATCCCATATAATAAGGCGTACAATAATTTATTTCGTCTGCATCACTAGGTACTTGAAGCTTCATTTTCCTGACAAAAAACGTTACGTTTTACTCATAGGTCCTATGTCTGTTCATTCCATTTATTGCTTAAATTGAATGAATAGACTTTATATTCAAAGACTAAACTACCTATATTGAACTTTTATCAGTTTATTAAATGAATGTTAATGTGAATAAATAAATAGGTACTACATTAATAATTAGGAGAATGAGAGAGTGAACATTTAATCAATATACGGAACCAGCTTATTGAAAGTGGTCACTAATTATATTGAAATAATGATATAAGGTAGATATCATTATTTCAATGATATTGTAATTAAACATATTTGACGTAAGATAAATGCATATTTTGTTTGTTTATATAGGCGATTTAAAGTAGTTTATATAATTATATTATAAAGTTTATTCTAACCGTTATCAATGTGATTATCTATTTGTAAAGATATTATTGACAAAGCTAATTAACAGTTTATTAGATATTACATATACACCTCTCTGGAACGATTTTGGAAATTACATTTCCTAAGCCAGTTTCATTAACAAGCATAAGTTTTAAATTATAGACTAGCTCTTCACCTTAGCTTTATTACCTACCACAATTTGCTATAAATTTATGAGACGGTGGAGTAGTTATTTATGAGGTTACTGAAGTAAAATATTAATGGCATTGACATATGAGTTTTTGATGGTTCGTTACAGTCATTCTCAATCCATACTTAATATTATAAATGCGAAAGTAACTCTGTCTGTCTGTCTGTTACTCAATCACGCCTAAACTACTGAACCAATTTGCATGAAATTTGGTATGGAGATATTTTGATACCCGAGAAAGGACATAGGCTACCTTTTATTGCGAAATATGTACCACGGGCGAAGCCGGGGCGGACCTCTAGTAAACCATAAAATACAAATATAGTCATATTACAAGAAATAAAATAGTTTATTATTCTCTAATCGGTTAAGGCTCTTAGTCTGGGTTTAAAAGAAAACTATTCGTGTTTCAGTTATCTTTGAAAAGTCGTCTATGATACCTCTGAATGTTCTGGTTTATATTAAAGTATTGTCAAGAGCAGAAGTTTTTTTCTTTATATTAAACTAGCGACCCGCCCCGGCTTCGCACGGGTGCAATGCTGATACTAAATACACTACAGAAAAATTGTGAACGTTGTATAGGTATAAAAATATAGCGGCCCGCTCCGGCATCGCACGGGTATAAAATACATAGCCGGGCGGCCGCAAACGCTACGTCCCGCAATTTTTAAATCTGTAATATCTTCGAAAATATTCACTTAAATCATACGGTGTAAAGGGCCATATAGATCAATATTAAATGAACAATGTATCAATGGTATTTAATTGGTTAAGGCTTAATGCTGTATTGGATAAAATCGCTTCGAAAATTAGCCATTATTTGTCGTAAAAAGTAAATGACAAAAAAAAGTTATTGTGGGTTATCCATAAGAGATAGACATATACCATCGCGGACTTTTCTGTAGACCTTTTCAATGTGTATAATACTTAGTACATTATTTTGATAAAACTCGTAGGGTTCAGCCTGCGTTTGCAATGTAAGCGGAATAAATGTAATTTTTTACGATATCACATTAGAAACTTCAAAAATAACAGTACTTCTCCACTACTTAATGGATCTTATTATACATATAAACCTTCCTCTTGAATCACTCTATCTATTAAAAAAAACCGCATCAAAATCCGTTGCGTAGTTTCAAAGATTTAAGCGTACAAAGGGACATAGGGACATAGGGACAGGGAAAGCGACTTTGTTTTATACTATGTAGTGATGCAACGAAATATTTAACTATCAATGCTAAAAGCATTACCATTAAACATTTTAGAACAACGTGCTCACAATTGAAGACGAATTAACTAATGCTGTACCTAACTTACTCATTTACGTGTACATTAGTACAATAACACACAAATTAAATCGTATTTTACCTAAAACCACAAAATCACTACATATGAGTAGTAGGTATAAAACAAATTTGCTTTCTCTGTCCCTATGTATACATAAAACTACGCAACGTATTTTGATGCGGTTTTTTGAATAGATAGCACTCTATCTTGAACGTACGTGATCTTAAATCACTATGTTTTAAGATCAAGGTTTTATTATATACTTTATTAGATTTTAGACAAAGCGGGTGAATCCGCCGGTAGAAGCTAGTAAATTATAAAGAAAAAAAAGCTATGCCTGTTAGGTAAGTATAATGTTTCATTCCTTCTGTAAAATTGTAAAGAAATCCAAACTAATATATCATTTGCAGTTCAAATTATTAATTCAGATTAAAAGAATGTTAAGAAAAAAAGAGAATTAATTAAAATGCGGAAAAGGATTCTGAATAACATGATATGACTTAATTTATGTTGGTTGCGTTAGTTCTAACTATATTCTAACTTCTATATCGCATTTGTTTTAGTAATATAATACCAACATTCTATGCGCGTTAAGATATATAATATAAACTTATACGGAAATTTACGCTTAGTAATACTTTTAACTTACAAAGAACCAATTAAAATAAACAAATCAATAGACTACTTACTATTAGTTCAAATAATTATTTTTTTAGATCAACAATGAAAATACTGTGACAATTTATTGCAGTTGCACACACTGTCTGACGAACCGCGTCATGTGACAGATTCAGAAAACTCATAAAATCCTAACGTACTAAGTTCGTAAACCTTTGTTTGAAACATTAACTATTTACTGATCCTTGATCCGAAGCCGAAACAAAACATATAAAAATATGCACACACTTATAACTGCACGTTGGCCGTGACATCGCCAAGTTTCTTTATTTTACGTTAGGTACACTTACCACATGAGTAGAAAGACGGAACAGAGACTAAGCTTCAAACAAACGCGAGAATCGATTGCACTACTACAAGTACGCGGGGCATGTGTGTGTGACCGCAGGCCGCTTGTCGCGTACGCAGCGATTCTGGAAAAAACCGGTTTGCGCTTGCACAGGCATAGGACAGTCTCAGGGTTGATACGACGCACGTTGTTTGTTTTATTAGTTGCAACTTGCAAGTTTGAATATTTTAATATAAAACGTAATATTTCATTGTCAAAAATGGTTGTTTATTGTACTGTGTGTATGAATAATAGTAGAAAAACTAAAAATATGTCATACTTCAACTATCTCAAGGAGTACAATAGGTGAGTAAATATTTTGATTATTACTTTTTCAAGTAAGTACCTACTTGCGTTTATTTTATTAGGTCCTTTTTTATTATTACAAGTTTAGCATTTGTAAGTATGTATGTATGTATTGTAAGTGTGTACATACCTAGGTTGGGTTGTAGTAGGTAGTTTTGTTTAATTTGTCTTAACCTATTGTGACAACCCTACCAAAATAGGTAACAATTTTGCACGTTCTTAAGAAGCTTAGTCTCTGTTCCGTCTTTCTACTCATGTGCACTTACCGCATTCTAGTTGGCTATTTTCCATTTTGCCGATTTATAGAGTCACAATTCTCACATAACATGTTATTAGCCCGGATTACCGGAATATATTGTGGCAGATAACTTAGCCAAACCTTTTTCAGTGTTTTCAAATATTTACGTGAATTTTTACTCGAGCTTTTCATTTCTTCGTTCCGTTATTGGAATTTAAATTATTGACTTCTACGAATAATGATTATGAATTCATGGAAATGCGTACTGTTATTATTATAAACCTCAGTTTAAATTGTTGGTTCTTTTAAATTTCACGGATAATGGAAAGTGATGAAATCATGAAATATTCCCGCCAATAATGTTTTAATCGTCTTTTTTAATTTTTTATTGGCAGTCATGGACGTATAAAAAAAGACGGACGCCGTATTACGAACTAACAACGTGAAGCCACCATAGTAAGCTAGCGATCGTGTAAAGACAATAAACACGCACACACTCTCACCATAGTAAGCTAGTCGGCCGCCATTACGTCGTGAACTACCGACTGATTAACTGCGTCACTGTTTCACAAAAAATATTTAAAATGCCGTCTTGCGTGGTTAAATGGTGTCGCAACAGTACAATTTTAAATAACAAATCACAAGGGATTACATTCCACAGGGAAGCAAGTTATTTCTTTTATGTTTTAATGACAAAATTATTACGGCAAAATTTATAGAAAAAAATACAGCCGCCATTGTCATCAACACAGCTGTTGCCATGGCAACATGGCACACACACATGGATGTTTCGCCGCCATTACTAGGCTTCACTCAATGTTTAGGCGATATACCGTCCGTCTTTTTTTATACGTCCATGTTGGCAGTTTTACGAAATGTGTTCCAATATTTACGCTAGGAGTAAGCTTGTTTATAAAATAATTTAAATGTTTATTTTTAACAATTTTTTGGTGTATGAACTTAATTAGTAAAGTTTACAGATAAACCCAATATTGTAATCTGTAGATTATATTCCACAACAATGTTTTCCCGCCATTTCTTGGCGGGCTTTAGTTTTTTTTTTCTACGTTGTCTACAGCTTGTTATTTATATGCGATATTATTTTCGATGATAATTGTACATATTGCATTAAATTCATCTAATATCTAATATATCTAATATTCTAGTATATATATTATAAAGGCGAAAGTTTCTAAGGATGTATGGATGTATGGATGTATGGATGTTTGTTACTCTTTCACGTAAAAACTACTGAACCGATTACAATGAAATTTAGCACACATATAGAGAGTAACTTGGATTAACACATAGGATAGTTTTTATCCCGGAAATCCCACGGGAACGGGAACTATGCGGGTTTTCCTTTGCAAACGCGGGCGAAGCCGCGGGCGGAAATCTAGTACTTAACTAATAACATTTAGAACATACAACACTTATTCTAAGGGTGACTTAATTTATTATTTTATAGTTTTCAACTCTACCTAATTATTATTAACAAGATTTTATGTTTTGTAATCGTTTTGTATTAACTAAATAAAAATATCTTGTGTTTCTAATTTTCTTGTGATTTTAATGTATCTAAGTAATATAGTTTGTAAAAACCCAGTTATACAAACAACGCCTTTCCCATATAGCTGTATTTTTTACTTGCCTTCAGTCCATGGTTATTGGAATTATATTATTGTATTAAAAAGTATTTCTTCATCGTTCGACCATAAACTATTCAACATTAAAAATTAATAGCATGGTTCATTTGTAAATTAGCAAAAGCACAACACTATAAAATATACTTTTAAAACTCTTTTTTTCTTTTAATACGCTCTATACCATTATACATTAGATATTCTATAAGTTAATTAATGATATTATTGTAAAACGCCAAGACATCCTACAGTCTGTACAAGACACTGACAAATTATAACAACACACTACGGGGTTTTCCAACAGATGCCCATTATCATAACGGCCAGGATGACCTCGATGCCTACATCAATAGGAAAAAATAATCTCTGGGCGGGTTCCAAGAGGCTTTGGCTGAAATGACAGACGCGACGGCGCCGGTCTCCGCCCGACTTTGTGGCGCCTACAGATACCATTGCGATGGGATGCGGATTCTTTATCTAGACTGCTACTTCATTCATCTTGAGTTTACATTTGTCGATATGATCATTGATCATATTAAATAATTATAGACGATTGCGTTAAATATAGATGTTGAATGATGTCTTTCAGAGAGAACAAAATTATTTTGATACGAGTCTTTGAAACTTAATCATCGCATCCACAAATTGACTGCTCGTGAAAATACGCAATGGAACCTGTATCTCAAAAAATAGAGTTGCTTCAATAATCTGAGTACCTATTATACAGGGTGACTGGTAATTCATTTTTGACCCCTTTTTTATATAGTGGGGAAATCTTCCAAAGATACCCACGGCCCCCGGGGAAGGAGCCGTGGGTTATGTCGGATTCTTACCGACTAAAACCCCACTGTGTTCCGTCGAGCCGCTTTAATGGCATTTTTGACCCCTGGTTAACAGGACTTAATTTGTTGCAAATGACCTCTAGTATAACCCCTTTGAAGGATCACGTCGAATTACCAGTCACCCTGTATACGCAATAAACGCACCAAAATTAGTGCAAAAGAAAAGAAAAACGATCCTACGACGATTTAAACGCAGTAGGTAATACATAATACCAAATATTACAACAGCAAACGAAATAAGTAGAATAACAATAATTGTGAAAGACTTCAACATCACTATGACTAATGGACACAAACTAATAGTCATTCTTCCCAGCACGTGAATCATATTCGTGAAAACACGGTTTTGCTGAAACCATTAACCGTTCTACGAACAGACTACGTAGCTGAAATTGTTCATAACTAATTATGCAGCTCTGATTTAAACTAGACTAATTAGCAAGCTAGCTAGATATTATTTGATTTAATTATTTGTGTTTACATTGATTTTGAAATAGAGATAGAGTTGTGTCGAATAAAAATTTGTTAATATTAAATAGGTAAACATTTAGGTTGGTAACAAATGGTCCACTTAAATATATTTACGTAACATTAATGACAATTTTTTGATAATAACATAATATTAAGTGGATGAAAGTGTTAACATAACAAAAATATCTGTATATACCGACGTCTTTAGATTTAAAATAAAACAAAAAATTCACTATTTTAAGACAGTGAATAACTTTATTCAGTACCTATTCACTATCTTAAAATATCACCTCAAATAAAAATAAGATCATAATAGCTCAAGCACTAAACCCACAAGAAGCGAGAGCGTTAATTAAAAAACCCTTGGTATTTTAATCGGATTCAAAACAAACACTGCGAAACTTGTTAATGAACCTACGTGTTACGATTAAGTTACATAACTCCTGCAGCTTTGTTCTTTGGAGGGTAGCCAGAATTATGTCCTTGGTCCTTTCGATAGATGGCGCCGACGCGACGGGACCCGGTTATTATACTATTCTACAGAGGTCGATTCGGGGACGGAATACGCACTGTCAACAATATTCCGCCCTGCTGATAGACTGCGAAGCAACATTGTTTGATAGCCATCAAGTTACGCTCTTTAATCTGTGTTTTTTTATATTTATCTACTTGGTGTATGTAGGATATTGTATTGTATCGATTGATTACTTTTAATTTATAAGTAGGTACTTAATTATTAAATATTGTCTCTCATGCTAATTATTGTGTTTACTGTCTTAACAGTTTATTATTAATAATATTCATTGTTGTTTCGTCTAGCCTAGTCTACTCTCTTACTACTTAACATTATGTGACGTCACAGTTATTCATTTTTATTTAACCTTTCCTCGGGTAAATTACCAAATGGGCGTTTACGATTTCGTATAATCGTACACCTACGCATATCTTTTAAATAGACCATCAACACAATCTGACCTTTGTACTCATAATGATACTAAATTATCAAATTAGGCATTTACTTTAATGAATGTAGTTTTTATCGCTTAAAATATTTCACGCTAAAAGGATAATAGTTTTATTAATAACTACGATTTTCATCATACCTACTACGAAAGTCTGTTGAAAGTATCCTATTACTATTATATAGGCGAAAGTTTGTATGGATGTATGGATGTTTGTTACTCTTTCACGTAAAAACTACTGAACCGATTACAATGAAATTTAGCACACATATAGAAGGTAACTTGGATTAACACATAGGGTAGGTTTTATCCCGAAAATCCCACGGGAACGGGAACTATGCGGGTTTTCCTTTGAAAACGCGGGCGAAGCCGCGGGCGGAAATCTAGTTTTATTATAAATTTGTAATCACTCATAGCACAGATAATACTATACATACTAGAATTCGTAGCTTATATCGAGACAACAAAAAACCCATCCAAAAACATAGAATCACCATTTTATTCGAAACCTCGTACACTTAGTCGGATCTTTGATTAAACCTGATAGCATTTGGTACGGCAATTGTAGTATACAAGCTCATCTCATAAGCTCGTATTGAAACACCCCGACACAGGGGTAATTAGGTGTAAATAAACACTTTAGCACGGTGAGCTGGCTTTGATATATTTATAGGCGTTCGCCGGCTAGCATAGGGTTGATATGAAACCCCTGTAATATTCATTGTTATTATATTTATATACCGGTTCATAATATTATCATAATTTTATAAACTGTTATCTAATATTTATAGCGACTGTTAATAAATAGTAAAGATATATATGAGTATAAAAATGGTGATCGGATAGTTTATTATTTTAGTCTTCTTCTCTCTCACATATTTTATGCTTCTATAAATAATTGTTCTATTGATTTTTTCTACATATTATTATCAATTTATTTATCAAATAAGTGTGTTAAAGCAACTTTTAGCCAAGCTCGAGCGAATTTATGGAACTCCTGATGGAAATATATTTTTTAATACGTTTTAAAATGTATTGAGCAAGACTATATTATTATATCACAACTACGACCAATAGGACACGGACCATGGGACACCTCAGGTAAATATGAATTCAATAATATGATACGAACGATTTTGTGATAAATTATAGGTATTCGAATTTATATTGGTTTTAGAGATTGTGGCTGCCACG
This sequence comes from Colias philodice, assembly GCF_061535455.1. Lineage (NCBI taxonomy): Eukaryota > Metazoa > Arthropoda > Insecta > Lepidoptera > Pieridae > Colias > Colias philodice. The sequence continues at coordinate 3,646,788 of NC_143088.1, forward strand.
AAAGATGCTCTAAGTTTAAAAAAAAATTGTTGGAGAATGTAGAGTTTTGGGTATTGCTGTTATGTCTTTATAGTTTTTATTTTGCACGCCTCATAAGCGAAGCGTTGAGGTGGGTACTACTGTCACTTCGCGCAAAACATCTGATTTTTCAAACTTAAAATGTCTTTATGTATCATACATTTTTCAGGGTCTGATTCGATGTGGTTTAATTGTTATTAAATAAACAAAAATAATAATTAATAAATAATTATTAAAAAAAAATTATGAGGCGTGCACTTTTGGATTTTCCAAATTATTTTTAGATTTTAAAAGGATGCAATCGCAGTACCTATAAACCACTATCTTTATTTTATAAATAATTGGATTGGATTTGTATATACAATATGCCAATAATATCTCAAAGAATCATCACAAACTTTACTAAAGCTCCGAAGCTATATTTTACAACCAGGAATTCACAAGTATAATAAAAGTACACTTACATAATACCCTTTTATCGAAGTTATTACTTAAAATAACGGCATGTAAAAGACAAAGAAATTTCCCCCTAAAACTCTTTACGTTTAACAACATATTTTCATCAGAGAATTTTCGAGAAAATTGAGCTTTCGCAACAAATATTGCAGTCTTTTGTTACAGAAATAACCTTTGAGATATGCAGATGTTTAAGATAATATAGGTATTTATCTCATAATAAAATATTTTTATGTAAGATATTACGAAATTGTCATGAATCTAGTAAGTGTGAAGGATTATTAATTATTTTTTATATAATTTGACAAATGGGAAATTATTTTCTTTTGTTTTTATGTATTAGGATAACAAGTCTATTCAAATCAATGCAAACTTTCAGATTTATAGTATTTGGGGGATATAATATAGAAGTTACAATTGTACCTACTATGTAAGATAACACCAATCGCATTCAGACGATGATTAACAATATCAACATAGAAACTGAAAGGATTGTAGTGAACAATGGATGTGTAGGTATTTTGTTTACTACTAAATGAAAACTTTTATCACGTACAATACAAAAATATTAATTCACGATAAGGCACTAAATTAACAAATGCAGCGACTTAAATATCAAGCGTGAAACGGAAGCTTAATATTTAGAAATGGTTATAAATTCAGATATCATTCATGATATAGCTCGATTTACAGATGTAAGAAAAAAACTGAATGCAAAGAGGTATCGCGATGGGATCGGATATAGGCCAATTTCCCGCCAAAAATGACCACAGAGGCGTTAACAACTTTAACGCCATGCTCGCTTTCAAAGGTTTTACTGCTATATTTAGCAGTTTTAATTTTGAGAATAAGAATATAAATTTACGAATTATTCTATGATGGCTAATTATTTTTAACTAAAAGGAGGGAAATTATTAATTTTTATTAATAAACATGTATGATTTCATTCTTGTCTCAGCCCGTAAATAACGAATAATAGCTGTGTTATGTCCATAAAACAATAACAAAAGGATTCTGAACATACAAGTTCGAATTCTCAAAAAAATTGTGTCGCCGCAACTAAAAATAAAATTTAAAAATGACATACCTAAACTTTTCAAACATTGCAGTGTCGCGTATTTACAAACTATACATAGCCAGAACGCAACCATAGGAAACTGCTCGTGTATACTTTGTAATGCTGTTTTTAAGTTTGTTATTACAAAATATACACGAAGTTTGCGTACTGATCGTGTATACTTTGTAACACGGATGCTTGCTTCTTCGTTCCAAACTATACACGATCAGTACGCAAAATATAACTACTACACAACTTACGCTTGAGCGAAATAATAAATAGGCGTAGGCAATCAAAGACTTGTAAAGCTATATCTATCTACTTTTATTCTTCTTGATTGATTCAGTAAAATATGGAATAAAAATATTATTAGGTGAGCTTAGAAAAATAAATATTTAACAGATAGGTATATAAGGGTTACCTATGGGTTAGGTTAGGTTCGTGTTTTTTTTAACTACACAAAAATTGCCGTCGCCTCGCAACCGTCTTCTTCCGGACTTATTAATAGATTCTTACATTTTAGCACTATTGTCAATTGTAAGTCGTGCAGTATAGTCGGGAACGAAGACACAAGCATCCTCGATACAAAAAAAAATACGATCAGTACGCAACATTACATACACAATACACATGCATTTTAATAATAGATTTCAAAACAGCAATACAATAATATAAGCGCGAGCAATGGAAAGACGCCGCGCTTACTCCGAAACATACACGATTAGTCCGCATGCGTACTTGCGCTGTATATTTTGGAGCGCTATTCTTACTTACTTCACTACAAAGTATACGCGAGTACTTGCGTACTGCTGTTGTATAGATTGGAAGAACTTTGTGAAAAAGTTATTTCCAAACTATACGTGATTAGTTTCACACCGTTGCGTACTGGCCTTGTATAGTTTGGAAAGACGCTGCAGTGTCCTGCCAATTAATTATAAATTTGAATTTCAGTTGCTCAAAGAAAACTTCTTCAACATAAAATATCAAACATTAAATTCACACTCTTACCATACACGGAACACTACTCTTAATAAATTAATTAAACCATTCTCAAAAAACATGTATGGCCAACGACGTACCGCGTTCTTGATACCAGATATCTTGAATGGGTTGGATATTAATTTAAGAAATTGTATTACCAAAATAAACATAAAACGTAAACTTAAGCAATATTATCTAGACAAACTGTAGTTGATGTTATAGTTATAAGTATCTATGAAAAAAAACTGTTATCTTTGTGAAATCTTTAGACTCAATTTATGTATTCTACAGTTAAACCGAAATTGATTTGTTTATAAATTATTGTATACGAACATTACTATAAACCTCAGTGGTTTTTTAATTCACAACTATACACTAATATTTCTGTAAACCTTTTATGTTTCTGATAATAAATAAATAAAAAATTAATACAGGATTTCGCTACAGAGTTATACTAAGCTGTATAAAATCTAGAGATCATTAGGATGCGAATTTATCCAACCATTTCGTCATTAAAAAATACATAACTATAATTTATTTGATTCAGCATAATTCACTTATTGCACTGCAGCTAATTTTCATCAAACAAAATATCATTATTTGTCAGCCGAGTGGTTAAATAGGAAAATGGGACGGGTTTGTTTAGGCGTTAACTGTATCAGTCACATAAACTGTTCCAGTTGGCTCGCAATAATGCCATGTTCAACGTAACATGAATCTAGACTACAATATTATTGTTACTTTCGAATCTAGATTTACATATATATAGTACTATTATAGTATAGTATTGTCACGAGTATTGTATTAGGCATATAGGCAAGGGCAGTGTCTAAACGTAACGTAATTACCACTCTTGCAGTCTACTATAATGTATGAGGAGTTCTTTTTGCAATTGTTTTATTTAATTGATATTATTAATGTGTGTAATATGTACTGTATCAGTACTGGATTAATAATTTTGAATCCATATTTATATGGATAATCAGGGACAGTAACTAAATTAACAACGGCTCTTGCAGTCAGCTATTTTGTAAAAGTATAATATTTATTTTTGTTTTTATTTTCGTATTAAATGTTTATTTTCGTATTTTTATTTGAATACTGAAATTTACCACTGAATTTTTAATGATAAATTTATCGCAACCGGAATTTATTTTATGGATAGGCCTTTTCAACGGTTGTTATTAAGCACCTTGGCTCCACAAGGCAAACTACATTAAATTTAAATTTCTTTTACATTTTTCTCTACAACTTTATGTTGGATGCCTCTACTGATTTAATAAAAAAAATATAGCCAATGTAGATTTAAAAACACAATGTTTCTACCTAATATTTTACCATGTTACAAACTTTTTCAACTAGAAATATATATTTCACATCTATGTTTCGATTGAAAATAATGCATTGATTAGAGGTTAATGTATTTAGTGGCGCCTTCTAATCTGTATTTATAGCCTTGGTTGCTTGTGCGGCTTCTGTCAAGTATGCGAGTTATTTATAGATTATTAAGTTGCTTTTCATTTGTGGACTATGCAGTTCAGTACGTTTGATATAATCGCGGTTTTCGGAAACTATTTTAGTGTTTTAGAGAATGTAGTGCCTAATTACATTGTAGCGTATTTGAGGAATGCTTGAGTTAGCTTTTATTCAGTGCTTTCGTTAGAATTAAGTTACCTAACAAGAATATAAAATAAGTCTAGTGTTATTATTAGTTCGAAATATATTGTAGCTGTATTTAATAGAATGTATAAATAAAATAAGTGTTTATCTTTTTCATTTATTGTCTGTCACTTAAATACTTATATATTCGTAATCATTTGTCAATACGATCGTTTTTATAAAACTGTATAAGTCCTTTATAATTGATTTTCATACACAAACAGTGAGCTCAAAGCAATCAAGGGTCGATTTGACGAACGAGAAAACCGTTCACCACGTGTTCGTCCATGAGCGGTTGCGTTAAAATAAATATTAGTAGCGTATTTCGCCGCGTTCCAGTCAGGCTTCGTGTGTATGAAAGAGATGTTAGATAGAAAAATCACGGGCGCGAGCGGGATGAGACGATTCCATCGGATCGATAGCCGCAGCCGCAGAGTGCCGCTCGTGTGACGTCACGCTGTCGTCTCGTCATCTTGTCTATGTTCAAGATATTGTCACTGTATTTTTGTACTGAACACCATTGGCCTTTCGACAGGTGTTACAGTGTTGTTTTCATTTGTGTTAATGTATTAACTTTTATTTTTGTAATAAGTTTTGACAGGAACGGTCTTTGGATTTATAAAGTTGTGTGGAATGTATAAAAATTTTCAATTTTGAAATCATTGTAATTTTGATTCTGTTACAATAAGAGTAAAGTATTTAATGATGAATAAAATTATTTACACAGTTCTCTTTACATGTTTTTAAAATATGTACGGGCGATAAAATGGGGTGCTACGCACAACGTCGTAGCGTCTACGAAATTGCGTAGAGGCTAACGACTCAGCAACGCCTTTCCTCAAATCGAATACGAACCTTTCATCTCTATACTGCTAACAGAAACTGAATATTTAACTACATAATTTGCTTGCTTAACTATTAAAATACCTAACCTCATAACCAATTTTCATATAAGTTCCTTGCATGCCTATAGGGAAGTAAGGCATGACTGGCATATTAGAAATAACGAAGCTAGTTAATTTTTAAATACGTCCGGACCGAGAATCGCTGTACAGCCCTTTAAAAACGCCGGGGGCAACCACGCATATTATAATAGGCTTACGTAAACATAACCTGATGTATACGCTAGGTTAATCATCTTTTAACCCATTGACCACCGAGCGGCCCGATCGGGCCGCGACACAATAGATTTTCTATTGTGTCTGTGATTCCGGGACTGAGGGATATGAGAAGTGGTTAATTAAATTCAGAGATGGGAAAAATTTAGTACGCATACTTTTGTGTAGAGTCATGTCAGAGTGGATGATTATAAAAATGTTCGAATACATAATTTTTAAATGAGTGATACAATTATATTATTTTATACTAAAACGCATAAAAGACAACGTTTATCAATAAATGTATCGGATTTAAACTTCACAATTCTTTAATTTTGAAACCATTATGCTTAGGAATATATTTCAAGTAAATTTTATATCATTAAACTCTTTGGACGTTTGGTCTCAACCAAAATAATTATCCCAAAATAGCTTGTAAATACGTTGTTTGACAATACCGTATTTAACAGAGGCTAATTAGCAACCCTACAAACGTATGAAGAGTGGGCAGTAGCGTTTCGTATGCATGCAGTGATTCGTTGTAAGCACGATTACGAGCATTCATTCATCCGTGCTTTGTGAACATTTACATTCTCGTAAACGAATTTATTCCTATGCTTGGAGCTTTGGAATGCAAAGGTTATACGCAAAAGTAGTGTTACTTATTACTAAAACGTTTTATTGCAATTTAAAAGTAAATTAATCCGCAATCCGCATCCTACATTTTTAACGAGTACTTACATAGGCTATTTTGTCGGCATACTCTGCGACAATTATATTTTTTAAACATGTTGGTGAAAATGTTCACAAAAATATTCGTTTATTTGAAAAAAAGTACGAAAATTTTCCATAGATTCTATAAAACATTAAACAAATAAATATTTGGATTCGATCTCATTGGTCTTTATACATAGTCCTATTTTGTTTTATTACAATACTTACTACTTACTAGAGTGGCGCAGGGACCCAAAGTGAGTCTTGGCCTCCGACAATAATCAGATTAAAAGCACACTCGTTAATAATTAAATATTAACTAAATTCAAAATCTCGAATAACAGTTAATGTCCCTATACTTGTATACCAATCGCATTGAAATGGCAATAACGTGAATATTTTGTACCCTTCTGCATAATACATGCTCGCTACGAACGCATTTCAGCTCAATGGAGCTACATTTGATATCAATTGGAAGTAAACACTGGAAATAACTATAGTTAGCGTTTGAATAGGGATGTATGTTATGTTAATTGTGAGGTTATTAATAGTATAATATACAAATTTTGAAAATATTATGAGTAACTAACGCAATAAAACTAAAAAATAAGATAAAATTGTTACTAATACATTTATTGAGCAAATATTTTGTTCAGTGTCAGTCACACGTCTTTTTAAATTTTACTATCCTCATTTTAATTTAATAATTCAATAAAAGTTTAAATTTGTTTTTACGTATCGAACGTTTTTAGTTTTAGGTTTATCTTGCACAAAATTGAAGGTAAAGCGTAAGCATATAAAGAAATAAGTACTTCAATAAAATATCTTTAAGTCGTATAGTATTCTTCATTACTATACAAAGCTGGGGCAAGAGCTAATGAAATTATAATCGCGTGCAACAGCTAGTTGACTTTTAAAATGTAATCTGTTTATGTATGACAGTGGATGTACTGTGTACACGTGTAGCGTGAAATGGAACAGGGTTGCAAAGGGTTGTTTTTTTAGTTCACGGGCGTTGTACACGCTCGTTGTATTGCTTTATATGAATATCGTCCATACATTTGTTATAGTGTAAGGGCACGTATGGCGTAAATATGAATAATCAATTATTTTTTTGCCTTTGCTATAATGAGCTTCGTGGTTTGGATTGAATTGTTTAAAAAGTGCGTTACTTATTTTTTAATAGATCATTACAATATTAAATAATTACGTTCTAGAGCTTAAAGAATGAACTACTAACAAGAAGGAAAACATAGGTGCATAGGAGAAATTGATAAATATTTTTCTGTAATAAAGTCATTGCTCGATGATAAATATCCATGGAAAAAAAGGCAAGATCGTTTATATGGAGAATTTACGAAATACCTTCCGCATTCATTTAATACAAGTTGAAGTACTATAGATAACAATATACTTATATTTTTTTACTGTAAGAAAGAGAAAAATTGTCTTAAACAACAATTTAACGATAACAAAATTTGTTTAGAATACGAGGTACTGTTTGAATTTTGAACACGTATATCGATGATGGTAAAAAATTCCTATAGGTACAAAAGTCATACACTTATAGCTCAAAATAATCTGAACGAATTTTGGAGTGATATTTTAAATTTGAATCAAGCAGCTAGTATAAGTTATAAAGCTTACATGGTCGAAACGCTTCTTTAAGATTAAAACGAATTGTTTCGTTTTTAACAATGAGTTGTTTACAGAAAGCACTTATTTCAATAAGTCCAACGCACACGCAATCGCATGACGGAAAATAACTGTAGGTTTTAATCAGCAAATGCTTTTTCAACAACCAAATTTTTCGTTTCAGAAACTGTTTTAACGTAAGCTGCGATGTGGATATTTTTAATTTACATTTTGTTAAGTATTGAGTTATCTAAATTAATTTTTGATATAAAACTTTAATGAAAATAAATAACTCAATTAAAATAGACAAACCTATCATTGAACCTTTCTTCAACTTCAGCACTAGGTTTTACAGAAGTTGTATTTATATTTTCGTTGCAATTAAACTAATTAGAACGTTTAATAGTGGTTTTATATTTCCACTATCTTGTACATTAATCCCATTTCAAGGTCAGATGATCTATTCCCTAAATAGTTATATCGAATACTATCTTGGATATGATAATATTCAAGTAAATAAGACGAAGAAGAAGCATATACACACGTTTTAGCGATTATATTTCGATATCTCACAAAACCGTTAAAATTATCGTTAATGATCGACATTATCATAAAGAGAATTCAAATGCAAATATCGTCAAGTACAAACAAACATTACAATGGCTTTGTGGATCTTCTGTTTAATTACTCAGAAGCAATTAATGTCGCAGTATGTGTGTTTCACATCGACACTATTAGCAAATTGAATCATAATAACGCGGTACTTGGCTTGCTATGAAAGGGGTTAATCATAAGTGATTAAAAACAGCATTGCACATATTACATCATTTACGACATATTATAATACCAAAAGAAAGAAAGAAATTTCATTCAATTATCCTATTTCATAAGTCTACGTTTATATGTATACAACATACATTGCAATTTATTTTCACTGTCTGACAATATAATGTATTCAATTCGAATTTATAATAGCGTACAGTATTCCAAAAGTAATAATGCGCATTGAAATCTTCGTCGCTGTTCGGCAACTGTCATATTCCCGGAGCGTCCGAAGATGATATCTATATAGAGTGGTGAAATGCATTTTCTTCATGCATAATTTAGTCAAATTATATATTTTGTGCTAAAAGAAATTAATATGTATTTGTAAGTAACGATTTTGTTTCGATAATTCCTTGTAAGTAAATAGCGAGTATAAACCCACGATTGCGAATAAGTATATCTTTGTTGGATTGATTTACTTGGAAAATTTTATAGTTCTTTTAAAGTGTCTTACTGAAGCTGTTGTAATGATGGAAGAAAAGAAGGTTAAAATAACACAAAATTTATCACTACATAGTATAAAACAAAGTCGCTTTCACTGTCCCTATTTGCCTATGTCCCTTTGTATGCTCAAATCTTTAAAACTACGCAACGGATTTTGATGCGGTTTTTTTAATAGATAGAGTGATTCAAGAGGAAGGTTTTAGTATATAATTTATTAGGTTTTAGACAAAGCGGGCGAAGCCGCGGGTGGCAAGCTAGTATTGTATAAAATATGGTTTTCAAACACAGGTTTATATTTAAACCATATATCTAATCATTAAAATCTCAGTTCAAAAGTATTTACAGTACTGATCATTCTTCAATATTGTGACAATTGTAACAAAATAAAAATAAAAACAATCAAAATCAGGGATTATCTTTATTTCTGACATTTTAGATACATCGGAAGTTTCATTATGCTCTTCTTCATTTTCACTTTCCCTACTGCCATCACCTGTGTAAATCATTTCATCGATTAATTTAATTCACCTTTAAAAACAAAACCAAGAAGGGTATGTAATAGCAGCTCTATATAATTCCACACAGAGAGAACACGTGCAGTCACCACCAATATTTAAAGACGACTGACGGATTTTTGAGTTTTTTGACTGACAGGCTAACCGTCACCTACCGCCCGATTTGTTTTTGATTGTGTATGACCGTGAATTGACTTCTATTTCTTTTGAACAAGGTGTAAAATGCAAGTGCGTTGTTTAGGGTTCTTACGATTCAATGATTCTAGTGTCTTCGGAAATACGACAATTAGCGAAGATTTGCATGCGCATTATTAAGTTTGGAGTACTGTACCTACCAATGCACTGACATATGCACTAAGCAGCTACTACATGAGAACTAAATTAAAATAAAAAAAGAATTTAAACTCCATTATAAGCATTACAAATATATCTGTCTTACAAGATACATAATTTTGTACCTACGTGTCAGTAATAAAAACCATCCATTGCAATAGAAACGAAATTGTGCTGCTTTATACAACGTGAAGCTTTACAGCATATAGTAAGATAAATATTATAGTAATTCATTCGCTCCACAGTTGGAAGTAGATTATAAAACTAGGCCAACATATCACTCAATCAGTCCGCGGCTACACCTTTCAAAACTGTTAACAATGTTCTGTTTCATATACAGTGATACCAGAGACATACCAGGCCATTTAAACTTTTATTAGTTTACTTTTTTTATATTATTTGTACTTAATGTATAAGATAAGCTTTTAGTTCGAATATGTTAGCGAAAAATTTGGTCACAACACGTTGTGGTCACAGAAGGACCGAATCGCGAAAATTATGGCTCTATTGTAAAAGCTTACGTCTTACGATGTTTTGATAATAAAGAAAAGCCGTGACGCATTCTGAACATTATGCTTTACGGTTTAATACAGAACACTACACTACACTACAGCTTTAAATTCATACTAAATTTGCTCCTCGTTAATTTTATATTAAAAAATACCAACCTATAAATATAATGCGTACATTTTGTATGACAATTTCGAAAATTTAAATCTTTAACTGTGAGCACGAAATCATGGGGGTCTTCAAGCGAAGAGTGAACCGGTACCTACTAGGGAAGCGCGTACCATCTTAGACCGCATCTTAGCTTTCCATCAGGCGAGATTGTGGTCAAGCGCTTCCCTATCTTAAGTAAAAAAAAAAATGGGAGCAAATTCGTCGCGCAATGAGCAATTAAGGTTTTCGAACATAAAATATGAAACTTCAGTAAGATGTAATTAATTGGGAATATTTTAAGAAATCGATAATATTATATTGTTTAAGAGGCATTATGTAAACATAACGAAGTCATTATATTACAATAAATTAAAATGATTATAAATAATATACAATGAAATAATAATAATAAAATAAATCTTTATTTGCCAAAAACATTAACTTTACAAAAATATGTACGCTGACTCCTAAACTAGAGGAACTCTGTGTCTTATGGATATTGATATTATTTCAACAAAACGTTAAATATACTTATGGATATTGATATTATTTTAACAAAACGTTGTGTTCTTCAAAACAGTTGACTGACAGTTTAACAAGTCTCGGTTGTAACAACTGTATCAAGTGGACTGAATTTGCAAGATATTTGTCAGAGCATTTTGTGTAATTACTTTTAGTTTTGGTTTTATCTGCAATAAACCACTTTTGGCGCTCTTTTTTTCTCGAGATAAACGTTTGGTTTTGTCACGATAAAAGTGGTTTATCGCAGATAAAACCAAAACTAAAAGTAATTACACAAAATGCTCTGACAAATATCTTGCAAATGTTTTAATATAATTGTTTATGAAAAAAAAATCATAATAAGTATTACCATGTCAAGTAGAAAACGTAAAAGTGTGAAAATTAGAGCTAACTTGGTGATTTTTTTTTATCGAGTCAATTTTAATATTTTATGTTTTTGATTGAACAGAATCGTTGAACATATCATCTAGTTTGATATATATTTTATTTTTTAGATTTGGTCTTGAATATTACACGTATCATCAAATAGAAGATTGGTAATTTTGCTTTATACGCACCCTTAATTGGCTGTGCCAAAGTAATACCAACCATTGTTTTATATTTACTAACAAAAAATATATAATAGTTTATAGTTGAGATTTGAACTCACAAGTCATGAAATGCATCCTATATCGTAAAAAATAATCAAACCTACGACGATATCTGCCAAGGTTATAAAAATAACATTTGTATCATAAATCACCCCTCTACATTCCTGATATAAATGACTTCACGTAACAATAACATGTATTATCTGGTGACAATAGTGGGGAGCCACAGGATGCAGCCAATATATTTAAATTATCACTTATTTGTATTGACACTCTCACTTATAGAAGATGTTGAAAGAATTACGGTTGAGTACTTGTATATTTTGAATTGAATAGTTTGTCACAACTACGATTGTTATATAGGATCAAAGAAAGTACAGAGTATAAACACAGATAACTAAATACTAAATAGTAACTACGTTGCCCCATGTTGCTTTATGTTCATCTGAAACCGTTTTTGAATAACTTGGGCATTTATTTTTCGTTTTTAAATATCAATAATATGATGATTTTAATTTACCATCAAATTCAAAGAAATAGTAAGAATTATTTTTCAATACATGTTCTAGTAAACTATATTAAACGCGCGCGTGCATGTTGTTGTGGTTTATTTTGGCATTATATCTGTACCTACAAATATTGTAGATACTGTAACAAATGTGACCTAGCAGTTTGAATGATGACGTTGCTGGCATTGCATATTTGTAAATGCTATCAACCCATTCATATTTTATGAGTTTAGTCGGGAATCGGGATAGTACAGTTGTACAATATCACCACTTGACAGGAAATATCAACTGAATCAAAAGTGAATTTATATAAACGTTTATAATATTCAAATATTATTTATATAGTGTTACTTCGTTTATTTTTATGAGATTATTGGGAAATTTTCTTGTATTATTACCGATATTACCTAAACACCAAAAATAGCTTTTTCTTAAAATACTTGTGTGAGGAAAGCTTTTAACGTGCCTAAAGTGACTTATCAAGTTAATTGTATTACAAAAATGTGTACAATATTTCTAGTATAATATATTTCATAAAGAATAGGTTAACACTGATTATAAATACCTATATTTATAATCATCATTTTCTAATTTAATATCAAAAGAATTGAACTAAATAGAACTAAATATAGAAGTTTACAAGACAATAATAAATACCTTTAAATCACTCGTATTTCATTGACACAAACACGCAGCTTAGAAGTCTTTTATACTTATTAAAGAATGAACGTGCAGTAAAATATCGATTTTCCATTCACGTTATACCAAATGTTCTGTTTAAAATCAAAAACTGATTCCTATTAAGGAAATAAAAATCTGTGTTGAAGATATCGAAGTAAGCAATTCGAAAATGTGAGGTAAAGTTGATATTTCAAGGGGTCAATTAATTGAGATAAGGCGGGACACAATTTGAAGAACTCTTCAATAGAAGTAGACATCGATGTTGCTAACTGGGCTTAGATTTACTAAAAAAATAATTAATCTAGTAATTAATATTTTTGTAGAAGATTTTATTACGTTTTTTTTATTGAGTGAAATATCTAATATAATGTTTTAGAAGGAAAGAAAAACGTAAAGTTTATTTATGTATTCACGATAATATTATTATGATGACTTAAAAAATTATCACATTATTTATTATTGTACACTTAACTACTATATTGAAAGGGAACTATATTTTCTATCACCAAAATTTATATTTGTCATCAAGTTGTATCACCTAATAAATAGATCTATCACCACGAAATATTTTCGTTCTCAGATATATACAATTATGAACTTGTTACGTTTTCAATAACAATCCAATCTTACTCATTTGGAAATAGCAATCTGTGAATTGGTAATATTCATTGATTCTGTTACCACCGATAATTCTGTTTTTACATTTAATATAAATAAAATATATATTAACATTTTCATACAAATACAATTTATTAACATTTACTTCGAATCTTATTTAAGGTTATTGTGTTATAGGAAGTGGAATGGTTAACGTATAGGTATAAATCGTTCATTTATTAATTTGTACATAATATGTAAATTAATATATTTTTACTAATACTTTACTTAAAATATGTAACTAATTAATAATATTACGCTTTTTAGTGTATCGTATATTATGTAATTACATTGCCTTATAAAAATATATTCTAAAATTTATGATTATATGATTTAATAATGTTGAACACTATCATTTAGCGATCAGATTATGATAAGTAGGTATGTAATATAATACGGTACTAATGGGGTGTTAAATTATTATAATATCCATGTAGACCGGACTCTCAGTGGAGTTTCGTTTGCAAAAATCGCGGACCTAAATCTGACTTCTGATATATATTGTATAGATCCCAGACATCCTATAGACAGATGTTGCCAACCAGTTTTGTGGTCCCCCTGCCCGCACCCCGGTAATTAAATATGGCATACAAAGAAAAAAATAAAAATTTCCAAAACATGCCGTGTGGGGTATCAAATGAAAGAACTTATTGAGTAGATCACGAATATATAGCATACTATATATATTTCTTACACTTTCTCTAAGATTTTTTAAAAATTTTACGAAAATGGTCCATTTTTGAGTTAACTTTAAACCACTATAGATTGAAAACTCATGAATATATTTTTTAAATTATTATTTTAAATAATTAACAATAGTCCATTGTTTACGATTCAATATTTCGTACAGTGAAATAGTTGCATGGGGGAGTGCGGGGAGCATTCAAAGATGGCGAGTATATTTTCAAGTACATATAGTATATATAGTTATTTTCATCAAATCCACCACATAGTTCACTTATATTATATTACGAACTATTGAATCATAAACAATAGACTATTGTTAATTATTTAAAATAATAATTTAAAAAATATATTCATGAGTTTTCAATCTATAGTGGTTTAAAGTTAACTCAAAAATGGACCATTTTCGTAAATTTTCTAAAAAATCTTAGAGAAAGTGTAAGAAATGTATATAGTATGCTATATATTCGTGATCTACTCAATAAGCTCTTTCATTTGATACCCCACACGGCATGTTTTAGAAATTTTTATTTTTTTCTTTGTATGCCATATTTAATTACCGGGGTGCGGGCAGGGGGACCACAAAACTGGTTGGCAACATCTGTCTATAGGATGTCTGGGACCTATACAATATATATCAGAAGTCAGATTTAGGTCCGCTATTTTTGCATACGAACATCTCCTTGGAGCCTGCTCTAATGGCACTTTTTTATATTCACCAACATATTCATCGATCAAATATTTCCTAATATTTCGTCATGACATGTGTTATATGCTAACAATAAAAATAAGTCGGGTTTTTCTTACTGACGCTATAACTCCAGAACGCACGAACCGATTTCCACGGTTTTGCATTCGTTGGAAAGGTCTCGGGCTCCGTGAGGTTTATAGCAAGGAAAAGGTATCTCTGGTAGCGAAACGGAGTTCGCCCGGTTTGCTAGTATGCTAACAAAAATTGCAGCATACTCTACTACGAAAATAAAAGCAGGCTTGTATAAATTAAAATAATTAACAGGAAATAATCATTCTCAAATATTTTCCTCGTGATTTAAAGTAATTTTTACCGCATTTTAAATGTCATAAAATAATTAGGCTATCTAACTTTTCATTTCAAATTAACTTTACAATTATTGTTTATTTTACGGAACATTTTATGTTTTCAAATAAACAATCAAAAGTGGAATGATAACTCTCGTAGCACTCTGTAGCATAGGTACAAATACCACAATTGATAGGATATTTTAACAAAAATGGACACGATAAAATGGAAGATTATAAAGAGGACATAAAATACTAGATATAATAAAATATTTGGATAAGCCATTCGATTACGCAATGCTTCGATTAAGTATGTTGAATCTGACTTGGGTTAGGTCTTTGTGGCTATTCTACCCACGCTGCAGCGTGAACGAGGTATACCTAGTAATTGAGTACTCAGTAGATTTCTACTAGATTGATTTTGTAGCAGATAGTGTTAATCAGAACATTAAGAGCCGGTTATAACGTATGCTATAATTACCACATAAACAACGTAATGTTTAACAACTTGCGTAGCGTTCCATTTTTATAGTAAAGCAAAGAGCCAAGAAAATACCCAACGTCTTTCACCGCAGATTGGTTTGGTGCGTGCGACTAACAAAGGCGGAAGTCAACCTGCTAATTAAAAATTCGTTGACGTGCTTAAAATGATTTTCGGTTGAACGGCCCAAATATTTATATTCCATCGAAACTCAATAACTTTTTCAGGATGTAGCGTAAATCATTACCGCAAAATGTGAAATCTAGGTTAGAGTAACAAGCCCTGCTTTAAGCCGCACGATCTCCCGGGAGCGTGAGGGTATTCCGAGAGTCGAAGATAAAAGAATATGTATAAACGCGTGGGGTATTATTAGAGAATCATACCTTGAGTATTTTATATAAGTTTTAGAATATTCGTATTCGATAACTTATATAAAATACTATTTTCTAGTGGTTTGCTTTAGTTATAGAACCGGTGACAATTTATTAAATTTCGGTGTATTGTAAGAAGTTTTTCGTTAATCAGTAAAAGTTACTATTGGTTGTTTATTGCAAAATATATTGTTAGGAGATCCAAAATTAAACGAGATAATCGCATCAGATAAACGTATCAAAAATACCTACAGTAAAAACGACTGGCGAATAAAAATTTGTTTTGATCAATTCCAATACCTTTAAAACATTTTGCCAAGTGCTTGGACATCGAATCTTGTATCATATATTATGTTATGTCAAAAACGTTGAAACGATAGATATAACTTTTCAATTCAATTAGTAACAGATCATATTATAATACAAAACTATATGGGTATCGAATTTTATGAAAATTAACGTTATTAAATATTATGTTCTATAACCGTGTTTTCAACTACAGAGAGCGTCGAATTGCATTAAAAACGAAGTGTTATGCATCTTCAGTTTTTCTTGACTAATAAAATAAAACAGAAATCCAATCCGGCAATGATCATCCGTCGCTTATTCTTGTCTTACATACAATACAGTACTTTTGTGACCCAATTCTAAAGGTTGCAAGTTGTTCCAATTCCGTAGCCGGAAAGTCTGCCTTCTGGACGGCATTTCTAGCTATTAAATAATATTAAAATTATTGAATTATAGCTGTATAGCTCACATTTCTTGAATACCTTTTGATTTGAATATTTTGTTATACTTCTAGTTAGTCATTTTGTAATACAATACTATTTGAAGATGTCTTAGTCTGTAGCGACTGCTTATGAATTATAAAAGTTTTTAAATATACTATGTGACGCTATAATATTATGTGTGAAGTTTTTCACATCGTGATGCCTCGATTTGACCTATAAAAATCACTGAATAATAAAGTATATAGAGCAAGGCTTTTCAGAAAAATGACAATGTACTAGTTTATTTGTAAATTCACTCATACTCTCATCACTAAACTTTAGAACGATGAATATTTATTATATATTTATTAAAATTTATATTTGTGGAAATGAACCGATTTTATACATGTAGAAAATAAAATAGTAGGCAAAAAAAAATAATCATCAAAATCGTTTAACTCAGTCGTAAGGTTTAAAGTAAAAAATATAAAAAACAGGTTTTATTAAAAATACAATCATTATAAGTATCTACATAATTGTTATTCCTGAAATAGATGAAGAAATTGGAGTCCGAAAGTTGAAATCGAGTTAATAATTAGACTAGTACTGTAACCGTGTTTATTCTAGATGAGTTACCGTATAATACTATTTTCCCTTACTCATTTTGTTTCATTTATATTGATATCTACACTACGTTTATAAGTATCAATATTTTTTTATTTGTAGAATAAAGTGTTTAAAAGCTCTAAAGTTACTCGAAAAAAAAACTTATTAAACAATTTAAATGTGAAAACTGAATAACCACAACGTATATATTTTTTTTTCGTATCAGGTAAACAAATTGTACTGTATCACATATTGTAGCAACCAATTTTGCTAAAATGTAGCGCCCGCTGGCCAACATATAATTAAAAATTATAAAACTTTTGTAAGATTTGTAAAATGCAGTATGAAAATAGACGTAGGAGAAATAGAGGTGGGAGAGAAACTTTTTGCACAAAAAATAGTACACGCAGAATAGTTTTAATACAAATTGAATCGTAAATTTACAAGCTAACCTTGAAAAAAAATCACTCAATAAGTTTCATAATATGACTTTCGACCATAATTTTAATGATCATAGAGAAAGATAAAATATCGAAGATGAGGGAAATTTAAAAATTATTTGAGTTGCATTAATTATCATTAAATTAAAATTTAGATTAAATATTTAAGATCCGTTAAAATGGAAAAATTGGCTACATATTAAATTTTAACCGATATTATGTTTATAAATTTCATTAAAAAATCAACTAAGTGAAAGTTCACCTCACACCTTACGCCATAAGTAATATTCAAACTTTAAAAATACAAAAAGCTCATGAGATACCTGCTCAAACAAAATAAGTGTTCGGTTTACGTGGTTCCAGCCGGGTTTTGATATTACGTAAGTATGGGTCATTTACTGTGTTTTAAACATCGACGTGCTCTGTCTTTCTCGGAAATACTACTATGATCGTAATCAAAAAACATCAGTTTACATTTTATTCTTGTATGTTTAATAATTCAATAAAAAATTGCATGCTATATTCAAAACATGTCAAAAAAGTGAACTGAGTGTTATGCGTTGCTTAAACCATTCAATACGACTGAAATTTAGTCTGAAGTAACGTGAAATTTTCGTTGAAGCAGCCGTAATCGATTGACGTAGGACCTCCCTTTTGTAGAAAGGAATTGAAAGAAACAGAAATTGCGGTAACAGGCTGTTAGATTGTCAAAGCAATATGAACTCAAATACATAGTATAATGAAGTAATTTAGATTATTCTGTAATATCTAAATGCACTGAAATGAAATTACTGCATATTATTGACGTGTTTACTCATCGTAAAGCTATCTCATAACATGTGTTTGTAGACACGTGATATAATTTATTTGCGTATAGATAGAAAGGTCGACTTTCAAGTAAATAGCGACTAGAAACACCTACACAAGGTTCACGCGAAAATGGCACGTCAAATGAAGCCTTACAGTGTAGTACTTACCAGACTTAGGGGCATGGGCGCGGCACGGAGCACGGGCGCACTCCTTCAACTAAATGAATCCCTTACGAAATATCGCCTGTCTTATCTCCATTTCCATAATAAAACCACCAAGCATTTAGGTATAACTCGATTAAAGACGTCCGTCCAGCGCCGCGGACCGCTGTTGCTAGGTACGGATCAATTGTCGATCCCCTACGAGTGAATTACATGAATGAAACCTACACACTTCCGATAAGTATATACAATTTAGTTATTTAACGACTATAAATATACTGATAAATGTCAAAACGTTTCCTATTCAAGCACAGAATTGTAAGGTTTGGGATGAAAAGGGGCGGAGGGTTGTAAGATCTCAAGCTGACGTTTTAGTGTCGTTCGTTGGACAAGTGGTAGACGGCGGCGGCGGAAGGTCGGGGAAGCCGGGAGCGCGCTCGGCGCGAGCCCGGGCTCCGCTGACGTCAGCGACGGCTCGGCGCCGCGCGGCCCAACTCACCACCGTCACCCAACAATTATTATTTTATATACACGAACGGGAACGGCGTGAAACAAAAGACAGCGGCGGGGCGCGGGCGGTGTACACTCGCCGCAGGAGCGACGCGCGGCGCCATCTAGCGGCCAATCCGGCGACCACTCGCGCCTACTCCTTTCGGTCTGCGGACGATCGAAACAAAAGCTGGTCTCGCAGAGGATACAACACTGTCACTGATCAGGGAGCCGTAATCATCGAGCGATCGCAAGCACGTATCGTACCGTGGTCAGAGCGTGGCTGCGTGTGGTGGTGGCGGTCGGATGGGCCATGCTGTCAGGCGGCGCGGGAGAGGCGCGGGCCAGGCATGGCGGGCTCCTGCTCGACACTGCGGTGCGGCCGGTGCGGGCGTCCGCGGCGCGCGCTGCACGCCACTGGCCCGCGCACCGCCCGCGCCCGCGACCGCTGCGCGCGCACGCCCGCACTCGCGACTCCGCACCGCGCCTTCAGCCTGCCTCGACCTGCAGCCGCGTGCACCGGCACCACACCGCCCACACAACAACACACGCTATCTATCGATTGTCGACGCTACTCGTTTCTGCACCTTAAGATCGCTGTGCACTTAAGATAATTGAAAAAAAAAAACATCCACCAAATATTTTAAACATTTTAAGGATTTGTGTATTGTATAATACGCGCCAAGTGTTCTGTTGTAATGAAAACGTCTTCAAATTGTGCGAAGAAGGTTTTATATAATTGGTTTATACGATATTCCTTTGACAGTTAGGACGATTTTAATTAAATTTTAACTGGATTAAAATATGTATTGATGTAGCTAAAGAGGCGGTGTTTTGAACGTACAATGGTATAAAACGTTTGAATCGATATCAAATTAATTGATAAAAGAGCAATTTAAGTAACGTTCGCTGGTATCTTTCGAGTATCAATTGAGATTTTGCTAGGAGACAGTTTGGCGGTGACCCAACCGCCTAACACACTTTTCGCAAAGGCCCACTACACTAACAATGTCCTACTTTTCCACTCTTCATATCTTAGCTTTATAAAATTCATTTAATAAAATGCGCCCTACATTATAATAGCTCCATATTCAAGCAAATGGATTATCCGTAGTCTCTATTGTTAAATCTAAAAGAATGTGCATACTTACATCTCATGAATGTTATTAATTCTGTTTTACTTTGAACTAGTTTTTAAGCACAATATAATTTTTCTATGGCATAATAATTCAAAAATGTTCCAATTTCCTACTCTATAGCTTATTAATTTACGAAGAATTCATTGACTCACATTACGGTTTACTTAATACATTTTTTATTATTTAAAATTTAAATTTAAATAACTCGAAAATAAATAATATAATTATTTTCCATTCCTCATATTCAGTTACTCTACGGCAAAGCTACGAAACAGCTACATAAAGTATAATTTTGATTTTAATTTTTGTTCTTGTTAGAAAGCGTTTCTAGAACTTTAGATCTAGTACAGATTTGACTTAAGGGGGCGCATAAAGCAAAATAACCAATCTTCTATTAGATGATACGTGTAATATGCAAGACCAAATCTAAAAAATAAAATATATATCAAAGTAGATGATATGTTCAACGATTCTGTTTAATCAAAAACATAAAATATTAAAATTTACTCGATAAAAAAAAATCACCAAGTTAGCTCTAATTTTCACACTTTTACGTTTTCTACTTGACATGGTAATACTTATTATGATTTTTTTTTCATAAACAATTATATTAAAACATTTGCAAGATATTTGTCAGAGCATTTTGTGTAATTACTTTTAGTTTTGGTTTTATCTGCGATAAACCACTTTTATCGTGACAAAATCAATCTCGAGAAAAAAAGAGCGCCACTTGGTGATTTTTTTTTTATCGAGTAAATTTTAATATTTTATGTTTTTGATTAAACAGAATCGTTGAAAATATCATCTAGTTTGATATATATTTTATTTTTTAGATTTGGTCTTGCATATTACACGTATCATCTAATAGAAGATTGGTTATTTTGCTTTATGCGCCCCCTTAAAGAGGCCAGTTGTAATTCAACTTGACTACCGAAAATAACTAACTGCTTTCTTCTTAAATATTTTTTCGGGATGACATGAAGTAAACGTTATAATATCATCACATAATTATAAAGTATTTTCATGAAAGTATCATGTGGCTATTCATGTAATAGTCCGGGTTACATCGCCCATTTTTGCAAGTGATTACTATCAAGCTAATTTTTCGTGAGTAGATTTATTTTGATGAGATGCCCAATAATTTCATGTACGAAACTCTCGATTGTGGTAGCTACCAAAGGAAACAAGGATAAAATATTTTGATTGGATGGTTCTCAAATATTTATTATTAACTGAATGTTTTTTTTTTGTTCAATCTCAAGATAAATATCTAAATTATTCGAAAAAATATTTGTCCTACAAAGTCTATGGTTTGATCAAAGAGTCCCCCTTTCCAATGTGTATTGATAACGAAGTCATAAATGATTACTAACCAGCTGATTTTTTTATTTTCACTTATTTAATACTTATATAATTCAACAGACATATTGTCCTACAAATTGCGTAATAAATATTTGAGAACCGTCAAATCAAAAATTTTTATCCTTGTTACCTCTGTAAGCTACCACAATCGAGAGTTTCGTACATGAAATTATTGGGCATCTCATCAAAATAAAGCTACTCACGAAAAATTAGCTTGATAGTAATCACTTGCAAAAATGGGCGATGTATCCCGGACTATAAGTTTTATGACATAAATAAGTCAATATGCATAGGTATATCATAGTGTTTAATTGTGTGCAGTGTGTTTAAAAAATATTCATGATTAAATTTTATAGTATTTAATTCCGTAAATAAAAGTTAGGTACATTTTAAAATAAAAAAATAAACAATTTGTCAAGTTTTTTTATAGATTTATCTCTTCAAGAAACGCTTCTTTGAGAGCTTCAAACTAAATTGTATCAAAGAATATAGATCAATCTAATAAATATAACATCGCAAATGGATCAGTCCCATATCCCACTATGTACACTAAACAGGTATATTGGGGCCTTCAATCTATTAAATCATTGCATACGGGTTGTTGTCGGTTATCACTTATCATTATATTATGTCCCGCCTGCTTTGTGGATTTGATTTCTCTGATATATTATGCTATACATATACAATATACATATAGGAAAGTACCGACTGTAGGTGTATGAGAATTGAGCCTTCTCAATTCTTTTGGAAAAAGTATATAATACCTTTATTAAATACTTTTTCCACATAACATTATTATTAGAAGGCTAGTTTGCAGGCTAAATTATTTTTCATAATATTTCTTGTAAAAATATGAAGGGATGACAGTTACTAGACGCAAATAGCGTATTACAGTGCATTTACATCAAACGAACATAGAGCTAGAACTAGAGCGAGAGCATTCTTACGTGATCTTTTAGTGTAAACGAAAACTTGTATTCATTGTTATTCAGTACCTATTAGAACATTCAGTACCTGAGTATTTTCGAACGCACGATAGAATGCTCTACCGATTCTAAGTTAAATCCTACTCTAAGAATTAACGTTAACGGTGCATTCGATGTGGCTATAATATAATATTATGTTGTACCCATTGATTGGGTGTAGTGCAAATATTCCCCAAATGTATCAAAAAAAGACAAACGAACTTCTCACGCGTTGTCACCGAACTTTCGCTAATACAGCAATATAAATAAAAAAGCACGAAAGAAATATTTAGGTGAAACGGTGCTTAATGTAATTCAACGTTGAGCCGAAAACGTTAAAAACGAACACATGGCAACTCCTATTCACAAGGGGCAGGTGAAAAGCAATCCGTCATGCGCTCATACCGGCTTGAATGCCTACTATAACCTCCACGTATGAATGTTAACTGCAATTCGCGCTCAAATTTCAAGCTAAATAATTAAACTGCACTATGTTGTATTCAATTCGCATGTTTGATAATTTTATACTGTTTTAAAGTCGATGTTACAGTTGTAGGGCGGGAAAAAAATTGCAGTGAAGCGTTTAGTTGTGAAAAATAAATAAGAATATAATTAATTAATGAAAGTGCACGAGTTTCTTCTCGTTTAACAACAATAATTCTCAGTTTATAAATGTCTTAATAATTAAAGATATAGCTACACGGAGAAAACGCAATTAATTTTCTATTATTCGTAAAGAATTAAAGTAATTTTACAAAGGTACTTACATGCAGTAAATCGGATATAGTATAATAATAAATAATATTAAAATAGCATCACACTGCGTTGATTTAAGCGCCTCTACCATCTACAATCCATGTATAAAGTGTTTCATATGATACTATAAAAACAACGGTGTTTCTACAAGTACCTATGTGAATGTGAGTGAATGTGTTTCACGACATATTTATAGTAGGTATGTATGTATTTATAGTAGGTACATAACACATAATATAATCTTAGCATATAATAAATACCTACCTAAAATGTTATCGCATATAGTATCTTCATATAATCATAGTTTTAGCTTTCAAATATAATAAATTGTTACGAAGCAAATAAAATATATTATATTTAAATAAAAAAACAATGTAAAATACCACTGTAATAAATAATCTCGACTGTCTGACATTGCATCAACATAACAATGTTACAGGCTTACAGAAACTGCTTAGAATGGACGTAACGTAATTCAATAAACATTATCTAATTTATTGTAGAGTTATAATTTTAACACCATTAAGAATAGGGAACTGCATAATTTACTATCACTAGATAACACTACACAAATAAAACAAAGTCGCTAAAAGTACGCAACGCATTTAGGAGCGGTTTTTTTAAAAGATGGAGAAATTCAATAGGAAGATTTAAGTAATTCATTTGCCAAATTTTCTACAACGCGGGCGAAGCCTCACGCGAAGCCTCAAGTTAGTGTGTAAGCTGACTACAGATTTTAAATCTATTCTCATAAATCTTGTTATTACAACTTATAAAAATACCTGGTTTAATAACCGTATGAAAGTACTAGATTGGCAATATTTAATGTGATTCGGACACCTAAGTATGCGAAAATGCAAATATTAAAAAACTAGGTTACAAGAACGTAAGTGGTACTTGCTTGACCTTTTAATAAAGTAAAAATATTTTATAAGTTCATAATTTTAAGTTACGAAGCATAGATTAGTTTGGACTTACGATCTGAATGTTTGGAAGACGTGTTTTTTGATAATTTTTTTTAACACTTGCATTAAATTTGTAATTGGTGTTAAATGTTAAAAATATGTAAAGGTAAATGTAAAAGTGCTTCTATAAGAAGTCTAATTGTATAAATAAATGTTTGAAATTAATAAAAATAAACAGAGTAATATGTAGAGCTTTTCTTCATTATTGTTATTTGAGCATACCCAAAAATGTGTCACTACAATAATGGTTTATTAATTGCGGGTTTTAATACAGACATTTTAATCGATGTAACGCATTAATATCGATTTGATGTGGTACAAAAAGAGACTCTACTATGAACTTAAACAACTTTAAAGCCAGCCAAGGTTATTCAAAGTTTTACTACATTTAAAGTCTGTATGTTTTATTAATGTATTGAAAAATAAATTGCATATTTATGTTAATGTTAAGTAATAAACCAAATTTAATTAAACCAATACAATTTTTTTGCGTAAGGACAAAATTGCCATTGTTTATTTACTCCTTTCGAACCTTCCAACGACGCAATTTCTCGCAGTTACAAATTAGTTTTTACAAAATATTGCAGCAATACGACGCGAAATTCTCAAAGTTCAAGTTGTTAAGTCGCATGCTAACTGTACTAAGATGTCAGCCCCGAATATTGCACTTTGCAGCGAAGTCTTTGTTCGAAGTAGGCTTCCTTTTAGTTTTTGTACCCATTTTTCAGTTCTGCCGCCGCTCGCTATGCACATGAAATATTCCGAGGTAAGTGAAACGTGAGCATGCATGTTTTCTTCGCTGTACCGTTGTTGAGAATACATAATATCAACTGAGTTCTCTTTAACGCCTTGTAAAAATGGTAAATAAAAAATGGACAATGGTCTAAAATATTGTTCTGAGAAAATAAATTTAGAAATAAATACTGACCTTGAAGTTAATCTAATCTTGTTTAAATATAATTGAAAAATTGCACATATAAAATTTTATAGCTTGTAATTATAAAGGATAAAAGTATCAAACAGAAGAGAATAAGTATAATATGTGATATTATTGTACGTAATTTGTACGTTGGGATAAAACCAATCAAGGTTTATCCTTATAAAATAACATAGAAGTTTAGTAGAAGCTTTAAGATACAAGATTAATTCAATCACATAAAATTAGTCCGTAACGAATCGTAAAAGTCCATAGTCCATAATTATTATATCCTAAAATAAGTACATTACTTTTATCATTATAAATATCTCCTAAACGGGCTGTCACCTTGTCCTACATCTAAATTTAGAAAAAATCTAGACCACAAAACCAGACAGACAGTTCGAGTTTGAAAATTATTGAGACCGGGTGGCGGGTATGTCACGTTAGGATTATAGTTAGGCAGTGGCACGGGACTGATTCAAATATTAAGCTGTTGACAGTTTTTATACAACTGTCACGATTTCTAAAATAAATAGTATGTGAGTTTACTGTTTATTTTAGAACGTAGTTATTTGTAGGGAAAACAAAATGCAATTATTATGTACAAAAATAATCTTACAACGAAATTAATAAATTGAATTTAATATTAATCAAAGTTTTTATTAAATTAAGTAACGATATAAAAATCATTAGTTTACTTAACTTAAAATAAAAGTGCCCTAAAGTACTTCGCTTCTTTATTTATAATTTCCCTAAAAAAATAAATTATGACGCCATTATACTTGAAAATAGTTAAACAAAACAGCATAATAAAACAAACACCAACTTCTAAAATAGAACACAACGGATCAATGAACATTTTTATATTTTTCTTAATGATTTAATGCACAGCCCCGCTCTCAAGATTTGGGGAGTCAGCAATTTTTGAATAATGGAATGCAAGAACCTCTTCTCAACAAGCATCATACTTCAGAATAGTCTTTTATGTCCAAGGTTTTATATCCCATGGTGATTTTTATAGGCTTATAATTTCTATTGGTATCATAATAATTGGTTGCTGCATGGAAATATTTTGCTGTACATGTGTAGGACGTAGCTACATTACAAATTGTTTTGTATGTAAAAATGTTTGATCTAATTTATAAAAACATATTGATGAGAATTCTTAAAACAAACCCTATTATTAAATTTAAATTATTATATGTATAGTTACTTATATATACCTCTATATGAAAAAATATGAGAAACTTATTCTTTACTAATCTTAACACGATTGTATAAATAGTTTTTTACCAATTAACCTTAATTAAATTTTGTCATTTTTATTTCTTATAAAATTAAAACCCTTAAATAACATTAAACTATTGTATACATTAAAAACGAAACAGTTTCTCATTTTAAACCACAATATAAAATACGCTCCAACCGTACTCCATTAAACTATACGATACGCAACGTACAAAGGCTCAAGTCAACATCATAAAAGCACTTAGGAACATTAACCAAGGAAGCGCTAAGAAAAAGAATTTCCAATAGCAAAGTTCAAGTGTAGGTATAAGAGAGACATAGCTGCAACGTGCGACCTACTGACCGAGGTCAACGCCCGATGCACCGACCTGCCGGCAGTTGACCCGCGGACCTAAAAACCGAAGTTGGACCTAGGATGTATCCCCATAAACATATTTTTACGTTACCCCAGTTTGTGAGCGTTGTGTAACTTGCGTTGCAGACTTTATGGTGCAACGGGAGTCGATGCAAGTTCAACTATACAGCTTTTGAGTTATTATTATTTATATGTTATTCTAATTGGTGACTTTGATGTGCCGTCTTTATAACATAAGTAGATTAGGTTTATAAGTACATATATCTAGTTAAACATTCACTATTGATTAAAGTTAATTAAACACTTTATAACGTAAATTCAAATTACGTTTTTAAAGAAGTGACACAAGGTTTAACATCCTTTATTTCAGGTCATGTAGATTAGTACATAATATTGTGATTTCATATTATCAGCTTAAAATACATTTTCAAATGCACGTTTGTTTTGATGATATTTATTTCTCGCTAATCCACTTAAATGCATGTTCATATTTATTCGTCTACTAGATTTCCGCCCGCGGCTTCGCCCGCGTTTTCAAAGAAAAACGCATAGTTCTCACATAGTTCCCGTTACCGTGGGATTTCCGGGATAAAACCTATCCTTTGTGTTAATCCAAGTTACCCTCTATATGTGTGCTAAATTTCATTGTAATCGGTTCAGTAGTATTTGCGTGAAAGAGTAACAAACACACACACACCTCCTCACAAACTTTCGCATTTATAATATTAGTAGGATAGTCAATAATGTACAGTATTATTTTACAAATTGAGATGCCTTACTATCGTCGTAATAGAAAATATTAAAAGGTATTTTACCACAAACCACAGTTCAGATAAAATCTGTTACGAGTTCTGAACAATATTATTCTTTAAATTGCTATGTTACATAACTTCTTAGTAAAAGACTGTGAATAATAATGTGAAATACGGCAGTCACGAGTAAGCATCTCTAAGGGTAGTTGAAAAGTAAGACTATTATTTTAACTAAGAAAAAGAATATATGGAAAGTGAAAAGAGAACTTGTGACTCGAAATTATTAATGATTAAAATTTCATTATACTTAGCTAGGATAAAATATCTTGGGAATAGCAAAAGTGTTACAATGTAACGTGTAAAGACAATTAAAATGATAGAGACATAGAGATCTATTTAACTTTGCTGCGAGAAACTTATAACGACGCGACACAAATACGTGTGCCTACATAAAACATATTATAAAAGTACCCACATACAAGTGCATGATGTAAAACAATTATTATTTGGTCAAAAAATCCGCTTAATTTAAGGCAGTATGCATCTTTATTGGTGTACCGAAATATACAGGGTGTAATCGTTAAGTGTGCACAGGCGATTTTTCCGCAAGTATTACAGATAACAAAAAACTTAAAACTGATATCGAAAGTACTTAACCTAATGAGTAAAATGGCCGTAATAAATTTTTAAAAATAAATCGAGAAATATCAAAAAAATTATCTTTAAACCCTCCCATACATTAAGTATGAAATATGAATATCCCGTATACATTTAATATGAAAGATTTTTAGCTTTCTTTTTCTTTTTTGGTTTTCTGCTTTAATTACTTCGCAAATTTGAAGTGGCATTTTCCACGCTTTTTCCGGACTTTTTCACGCATTTCCGGATATTTTCCGGGGATTTTCCGAGCATTTTCCGGGCATTTTCCAGGCATTTTCCACGCTTTTTTCGGACATTTCCACGCGTTTTCCGGATATTTTCCAGACATATTTTCCACTTCAAATTTGCGAAGTAATTAAAGCAGAAAACCAAAAAAGAAAAAGAAAGCTAAAATCTTTCATTAAATGTATACGGGATATTCATATTTCATACTTAATGTATCTTGGTGGTAATGGTTTAAAGATAATTTTTTTGATATTTCTCGATTTATTTTTAAAAATTTATTACGGCCATTTTACTCATTAGGTTAAGTACTTTCGATATCAGTTTTAAGTTTTTTGTTATCTGTAATACTTATGGAAAAATCGCCTGTGCACACTTAACGATTACACCCTGTATTCTTCGGGGATTTCCATAGAAAGATAAGGATATATTTCTATATTATACATATTTATAAAGAATTTTCATCCATTTATTCAACAAGCAAGGACTTAGAACGTCGAAATAAGGTGCCATTGATCTGTTCGCAAAGTATAACTCCTTCACCTCTAGTTTCGTAGCAGAACACTGTATAATTAATTATATTCATGTAACCTACATCAACGTAAGGTTTTGTTACAATATGCAGGCTTTTAGACTCGTGACAATATGGAAGTAATACACTCTACGTACGCAGTACGTTATTTCAGAAAATTATATCAGGAATGTTAAAAATAATTTAAATTTAGAATAGATATTAAAATTTTCGTTCTAAGCGTTTGGTTTTTAAAGTAACAATAAAATTAAAATATCATTGGTGTGGTAAATTCGGATAGGTATCATGCTTATGATTGAATATTGATGCTTTCGTTATTACTACTTTTGCTTAATAATAGTAAAACTATATCAAACTATACTTTTCCAATAGCGTATAATATTAAACCTGCATCTTCTGACGCCTATGAATCAGAATCCATGACAACTTGCAAAATAGTTTAATAAAATTTAGATAAATATGTGTTGATCTATAAGATCGAACGAAGTCGAACGCATCAAACTCGCATGTTTCAACCCAACCCATGGTTACATTACACGGGGGGAAATTCTCAAAATTTATGCCATACAGTCTATAGCAAGTCACTTAGCGTCTTAAAGCGTGCTATTATCGACACTGTGACACACCCTGAGCGCACTTGCACTGCCACTAACTCGAACAGCTAATGGTCTAACGTCACTATTGTACATTTCATACCTTCTTTTGTACACGTGTAACTTCGCCGATCAAATACTGTAATATCAATACATAGTATAAAAGAACATCGCTTTCCGCCTTCTGTATGCTTAGATCTTTGAAACTACGCAATGGATTTTAATGCAATTTTTAATAGATAGAGTGATTCTCGAGGAAGGTTTTAGTATATAATTTATTAGATTGAAGAAAAAGCGGAAGAAGCCGCTGCATGGTGAAAAGTTGGTACTTTAAGTATACATATAATAAGGTTAAATGTATTGTTTTTTTGTTACGAATGTATTCAAAATCTACTCGATTCAAACTACTATAAGAAAGCTGCTCATTTATCAATTATTATTATTTTTTAAACTCGCTCTACCCGAGAAAAGCCATATCGAATGGCTAGTTTCCTATAATATGGCAAGGCTATGAAATTGTTAACATTGTAGCTGTATTGGAAATAGAAATTATTCTTATTATATTTTTGTTTTTGTATGGCTTCTAGAGAACGTTGTAATATCTTTTACCAACCCAAGAAATGCAAATTACACTCAATTTGTAATTTAATGAATGCGATTTCATTTTAATTCTTTTCATATTTTTTCCTTTGCTCCAATTAGAGGACATTGAAAGTAATTGTATTTTAACACGTATTGTCGGTGACTAAGGTATGCACATGGTTTTTGCAAATTAAACAATTCAAGTTATAAAAATATCCTTACATGTCATAACAATAGTAGGTAATATAAAGAACTGCAAGTTTATATTAGAGCTTAAGAACATTGGTAACAAATGTATAAAGGAAAAATATAAATTGATATAACCAAATAAGTATAGATTGGTACAATTAAAAACATTCGCTTAAGTTAAATCGGTTTAAAACAATAAACAAATACTTCTCCGAACAAGGTTTCGATAAAAAATGACAAAGAACGATACTACTCCGGTACACCCTCTAGAAAGATAAATTCTGAAATAAACATACCAAAAATTCCATAAAATCATTAAAAAATATATTGTGTACGCACAAATTATATCGTATACAGTATAAATACAGCCACATTTTGATTTATTTTGTTAAATCTATTTAATTTCATATTTTATTAAGTGACTGATAATTATTTTGCTCATTATTGAAAATATTCGAATAACCGACAAGAATAACTTATTTAAATCGAATTTGGGTCACAAACGCTTGAGAGCAACCCCACTGTACCTCGAAATACATAAAGCGAATAGCTGGTGGTTTGCTAACTTCGTATTGTTCGATATTAATGAAATAGATGAAAATACATGTTATGCAAAGGTAATCCACATTTATACAGGTGCATATTTTTTTTTAATACGCAAAATATAACATGTGTAAACTTATTTAAAATGTTTACCTAGTTGTTGCGTAGAGTCTCCGTAGACAAATCTATACCTATCTATATCTTCTATTACATCATAAAATATAAAAGAAAGTTGACGTTGAATAGTGCTAGTACGCTCTCATAACTGAAAAACAAATAGACGGATTCGACCAATTTTTATTTTGTTGCAATTATCTAAAAGCAACTGCTAGTTTATAATAACAGCAACCCCATCTTTATTTTCGCGGAAAAAGTAGACAGAGGGTGAAAACAGTACACAAAGCTTTCCCAGTATATTTAACCTAGAGAAAAGAAGTATACAACACTCCAGAGTCCTTCTAAGGAATTCAACACGGAAACACGCTATAACCAAAGCCATACTAAACACAAAAAAGACGTTACACAATAAGGTCTAATTTCCCACAGCAAGCATAGCTAGGACGAAGACACTAGTAAATAAAGAAACATAAGAAGAATTCCTCATTATACGTGCGACAGTCGCACCCGTTCTTGCAAACCTCACCAAGTGCATAAACAAACATCTGTTGGCCTACAAACGGCGCATTGTTCCGATGTTCATTACGCTTTCAGCTTTTTAGCCTGGATCACGTCGGTTAATGATCGCTTCAATGTATTCGCAACTTGCACTTTACTGATGCGGCAATTAGTCATGAATGTAGTGCTTAACCATATATTATGTACATATAAAAGAGTATAAGTATTATTAAGTAGTAGTAGTTTAAATATTATTCCATTTTAGGGTTCAAGACTGATTTAGACCATTATCCAAAAATATTTCTATTCGACCGAAGCATTTCGTCAAAAGCCTGTTATAAAACACTTCTATGTGTCAGTATTGATATTTTCGGTGGAGGAAAATTGTAAATGTGACCCAGATTTGAGGTGAACTGAAAATGATTTTTTCTTTGAAATTTTAGCGGAACCTGTCGTTTGTGTCGCTAAGCCAATATTGAAAAATAACTCCATTAAAATGAGTCACAACGTCTGTCTTACTAACTAATATTTATTTCTCAACATTCAAATTATTGCAACAGTATAAAACAAAAAACATGTCTGGCTTTTAAGACAAAAGAGTTCCCAATACGTACGGCGGAAAGTAAACTGCCAAGCTGTTGAAATAAGTACTACGTTCGCTTTGTTTTTTAAAGTAATTGCATGCTTCTATAAAGTGACATTTGCGTTAATGTAAGGCGATGATTACAGCAGGTTATTTTTTACAAGCAGTTACTTCTGACGTATTTATAAAATACTTACAACTGTAATCATTATTTGCAATAAAATTGATTTTTAAACATAATTCTCGATAGTAATATAATCTTAAGATTGAACATGGGTTCTTTAGATTATTATTTAGTTCAATCTCGAAAGTAACAATCAACCAACCTATTGAAATTGTTATTTTTGGTTTTATATCATTCAAATGCTTTATAAATATAAATTTATAAAGAATAGAAAAAATTCGCCTCGTCGCCCCGCCTCGTGATCGAATTTTTTCTATTCTTTATAAATTTATATAATCAACCAGCCTTTTAAAACCACATCTTGAGGCTCTATAAGCTCTATTATTACTCTACGCATAGGCTGTGTAAAGAACAATGATATTTCCTCAGCCTACCTTAGCTTTCGTAACGATCACCGTAAGTTGTATGGTTAAATAACTTGCTGTCCTTATTCTATACCATTTTGAACTTAAACATACCTACCTTACAATACAATATGTAATCATTTTCCATTATTGAAGGGTAACACATCTCATGCATGAGATGTGTGTATTCAAAGTGTTCATATTATGTAACACAGAGAAGGTTTGTTGAGTGTATGATAAATACAAATGCACTAAAAATATACAGTTCGAAACAACGAATCCTATAAGAAATTTAATCACAGAAATATATCTTCTTTACCCAAGGAAGAGAAGACGTATGAAGACAAGTAAATCACTTATTTTCTTAAATCTGCAACAGTTAGCTATATACCTCTAATACAGACAGTCAATTAAAAGCCATAGTGAGTGTTAAGGATAGAAACAAAACACTATACAGTCAATAACATTATGTAGATATTTTCGTCTATAATCAATTAACATATTTTCATACAAAATTTCCCCATAATCCAGTATATTAAAACAATAATCAAACAAAGGATTTGTTTTATGAGCTCAAAGCACTCGACTCCACAGCTCATTGAACTATTAAACTCATCTGATAAACAAACGCGATTGCGTACACTTCAATATTAATACGTCATTCCTGATATTTTCTGTATCATACGACGTCATTTTAGGTATTTTTTGTTACTAAAAACATTTTACAATTTATATATATATATATTATATATTATATATATATATATATACATATATATGCTATGCTTAATCTCTCTATATATATATATATATATATAGCAAACGGGAACATTGATGGACCTCCTTCTACGAGGCTGCTACGAAATAATGGTGAAATGGCAATCAATCCTACATGGAAAAATAGGAAGATATATGAGATGTGATAAGAAATTAAGTTCAAAATCGTGTGCTGTTTGGTACTATATATGAAGGAAAAACGCTTAGAAGTCACTCTACAAAAAATTATATGCTTAACAATTTCAAACTATAGCTTTTTTAAAGGATTTCTAATCTTTGTTGTAATGATTGTTAGCGCCAATACAAATAAACGGTATCACTTCTGACATAACCAATAACCTCAACTTAAAATTACCCACATTCTGTTGTTTGTTCTGAAACTAATTGTGAATCGCACGAGTAAAGTTTTTTAATCACACAGGATTACATTCAAGTTCAATACATTGTCTATTATGGTTATAGCTTTCCGCCCGCGGCTTCACCCGGCCACCCGCGTAGTCAATGGAAATTTCCGTACAAACGAAATGTTTTACCGCGGTCAAAAGTAAACTATGTCTTTCTCAAGCTTCCTGACTATCTCCAGACACAAAAATCATGTAATTAATTTCGCGAAATGATAGAAAAACAAACCACTTTTGCATTTTAATAAATAAATAAATAAATTTATAACGATATGAGGTTAGTATGATTCAGAAGTTGCTAAATATCTACTATAGAAATCAAGTTCGTGATATAAATTTGGTTCGATTGTAGCGGACGTCACCTCCTACGTCACCTACATGCTCATTTTCTAATGACTTCGTTTTTATAATAATTTAAATAGGTATACTATTCAAATCCTTTAGAAAGAATAGAATAGAAAGAAAATAAAACTTTTTATTTGCCACCATGTAAAAAATATACATCTAAAAGTTAGAATCTTTAGTTATAATTTAATTAATTATAGTAACCGTAGAATATCTATTGATGTTGTTAGTCCTGGTTTGGATGTGAACTCTGGAGTTTCCTGTTCATTGGAATCTGTATAGTGCACTGAATTAACATACTTTTCATCAACATACACAAGCAAAATCAAGCGTTGAAGATGTTAGTGAACTTAGCAGATCATTTTTAGCAGATCAAAAAAAAAAAAATGTGAGTTCTTATCGCGTGCAGTTGAGTTCTACAGTTCCTGATACTTTTTAGAAATAGTTCTGGCGTTTTTACCTTAAAAAACGACATTTGAAAAAATGATCTGCCAACTTCCCGTAGCAGATCATTTTTAGCAGATCAAAAAAAAAAATATGTGAGTTCTTATCGCGTGCAGTTGAGTTCTACAGTTCCTGATACTTTTTAGAAATAGTTCTGGCGTTTTTACCTTAAAAAACGACATTTGAAAAAATGATCTGCCAACTTCCCGTAGTAGATAATTTTTAACAGATCAAAAAAAATGTGAGTTCTTATCGCGTGCAGTTGATTTCTACAGTTCCTGATACTTTTTAGAAATAGTTCTGGCGTTTTTACCTTAAAAAACGACATTTGAAAAAATAATCTGCCAACTTCCCGTAGCAGATCATTTTTAGCAGATCAAAAAAAAATGTGAATTCTTATCGCGTGCAGTTGAGTTCTACAGTTCCTGATACTTTTTAGAAATACTCGCGTAAAATGAAACACTAGAAAATTTATTTATGTCATATTTCATCACGCCGTAGCACCGTGCCGTAGCATCATGCCGTAGCATTATGCCGTAGCATCATGCCGTAGCATCATGCCGTAGCATCATGCCGTAGCATCATGCCGTATCATCATGCCGTAGCATCATGCCGTAGCATCGCGCCGTAGCATTACGCCGTAGCATCATGCCGTAGCATCACGCCGTAGCATCATGCCGTAGCATCATGCCGTAGCATCATGCCGTAGAATCACGCCGTAGCATCATGCCGTAGCATCACACCGTAGCATCACGCCGTAGCATCACGCCGTAACACATGCCGTAGCATTACGCCGTAGCATCACGCCGTAGCATCACAGCGTAGCATCACGCCGTAGCATCACGTCGTAGCATCACGTCGTAGCATTACGTCTAAGCATCACGTTAAGCCGGGTCCAGGTCGGGTTTTTTCAAATGTCGTTTGTTAAGGTAAAAACGCCAGAACTATTTCTTAAAAGTATCAGTAACTGTAGAACTCAACTGCACGCGATAAGAACTCACATTTTTTTTTGGATCTGCTAAAAATGATCTGCTACGGGAAGTTGGCAGATCATTTTTTCAAATGTCGTTTTTTAAGGTAAAAACGCCAGAACTATTTCTAAAAAGTATCAGGAACTGTAGAACTCAACTGCACGCGATAAGAACTCACTTTTTTTTTTTTGATCTGCTAAAAATGATCTGCTAAGTTCACTAACATGCGTTGAAGCTCATATCTACTTAATGATAACAATTTTTAAACTAAAACACAATTAAGAAGATCTTCTGAAAATAACAGGACTTTTCATTGACGTTATTGAGGAATTTTTGGTTTTTGTTGCTTCATTTTCTATAATCGTTTATAGAAAATGAAACAACAAACACCAACCAATAAGTACATTTTTCAGTAAATAATAAAATAGAAAGTAAACTGTAACAGAAGGTTTAACTTGTTAATTTTATATTCTACCTTTGGTTAAAAACAGAAAAATATATAAAAATATACAAATTATACACAACATTGAAACGTTTACGTTATCGTTTTTCTAAACAATCATAACACCTGTTATTAAATTGTCGACCCAAGTTTTCACCTAATTACTTAGGCTGTATTAATATAGGGAAAGCGGCATAAAAATAGGTCATATATTGGCGAATGAGTGAGACAGAAAATAGTGCAACAAATTGTGGTATATCGCTATCCTACTCTAGCGCCGGAAATCAATAATGGCATCTGGCCACGTGGAGCCAGGAAGCGGAGCCCGTTCCATTTAACACTACCGAATGTCAACGGATGAATTTGACAAGACGTTCTAATATTCTAAAATTGAATTTGAACATGAGTCATGGTTCTGTTGTCTATACATACATAAATATAAATTGTATGTGAGTGTACATTACGTGTGTAATGTACTATTATGTGTAGTTCACAAAATACTATAAGACCTTATAGTTTTATAATTTTACACAAATGAGCCTTAAATAAGATTGAATCAATATTTTATAATGAAAACATTATCTAAATTAAATGTAGAGAATCTTGAGTCGTTTACATTTCTACGATAATCGCGAAATCGTATGAAATTTTATAAACGAGTATTTTTTTTCGAAGCAGATTTAATATTCTTACATGTACTTCTAGCGCCATCTGTTTCTGTTGTTTGATTCAAATAATGTTGCTGGGAACTTGAACGGAAGTTCTCATCAAAATCATCTCGACGTAAGCTCCGCTTTAACTTTAGCTACAAAAGCCAAACAGATGGCACTAGTGCCATAGCTTTTAGTTATGCATTTTCCCGTCATCTCTATGAGGGCGCTGTGTATGAATTGCGACGAAAACTAGCTCCAGAGGGCGTAGTCTGCAAATTAAAAGGAGTATGAAGTTTTAGAGATTCATATAAAATCCACAAGAGGGCGCAAGATAAAACAATTTTGGGAGTAACTACCTAGCGCCCTCACTGTGTTTTCCTCTTTGAAAACCGCTTGCCTGAGAAAATAAATATGGTGAAACTACAAAAATACGTAAGATTAAAAGGCATACTTAAGACAAACTTTTAATAACTCTTATTATTTTAAAGTCGTTTAATTATTGAAATATACTATTCGCTTTTCATCTTAGTACGTACCTATTCGTAGTTTATTTTCGGTAAAATCATAACACCTACTATAACAGCTGACCGAGTTATTTTAATTGCTGAAAGGACAATATTTGAAGATTTTTTAAACTCAATTAAGACTCGCAAAGATTGTAAAATATATTTAAATTTGCTAAAGTAATAGTAGAGCCTAAGAATTTACACTATAGAGTTTAATTTCGTATTTTTACGTCTAGTAATTCTAAATATATATATTTTTAATGTATGAATTTTGCATTCCTTCATTTTAATAAAGAAACCTCAACATATGCATAATACAGACATTATAAACTCTGTTGTGGGAAGTTTCCGAAGTTTTAATTAGTTTTAATGTGTTGCAATCATGTAGAGTGGTTTTATAAGATGCTGAAGCGAGTCAAAAGTTTTTAAGTATGTACGAAAGATATATATTTATAAGATTTCATGTTTAAATATAGAAATAAATATGAATTAAAATAGATCATCATATTAATTGTAGTAACTTTTTGTTTATTAGTTCGTCACAAAATATATTTGTACTACACAAAACTTATCCATTGATAAAACTTTTTATAAAGATACTACAGTTCTTTATAAAAAGTTTTATCTTTAAATATTATAATAATGAACCAGCTGAAATCACAGCATTGCATCTCATTGTGATTATTTTAAGATATAGGTAGGTATTGTGGAAGAAAAATCTCTACTAAATTAGCAGGTAGGGCATAAAAGCACAAAGTTTAATAACATCTACCAACCCTCAATTGACCAACATTACGATAAGGCATTTCTTGTTCATATTTGCATATTACACAGGTTCTGGTGAGCGGCAGAAAATGTATAATGTTAGTGTTCAATGTTATAAGTTGGCTTTAATTAAGGAAATTCAACATCTCTACAGTTACTTTGGTAAAAGTATAAGCGCAAAAAACGCTCATATTGTGGAGAAGATCCTCGGCGAAGACCACAAAAGTCTCGATATCATCGGGCATAGGAAACTGATCTTGTTCAAAGGAAATCGGTTAGTGAAACAGCTGCTCTAATCCTTTATGTTTCTATGGAGCTACTGAATACACATAATTTTATGCTGCTCTACTGAGGTTATATGCAATAGTTACAGGCGCAAATGTATGAGCGCGGAGACTTTGTGAGTTAAACCTGTAACTGATCTGCTAAATTCTGCTTCGCCGCGTATATTTGATCGCGATCGTCCAGGTTTTCACCTGTCCCATATCATGATACCTTATCCCGACCTGCCCAAAAGATAATTCTGCAGCTGCTACAGTTGTCTTAGTCAAGGGCTTCTCCCTGTTCAGAAGCTAGAGGCAATAGCTCTACCTCGCATAATTCCCCAATACAAGGGCTATAGGGGCCCTGTACTCACATAATGTCTCCGAGCTTAAGGCGCGTGTGTATGAGCGCGCAGGTCTTGTGGTCGGAGACGGCGACGGCGGCGCGGCGGCGTCGCGGCGGGCGCGGGCTCGCGGGCGGCGAAGACTCGCGGCGCGCGTGCACGCCCGGCGAGCTGCCGCGGCGCCGCACCGACGCATGCCGCCCTCCCACGCCGCCGAGCATCCTGAAATTGTGTGATAGACACGTTAGAAAACATACAAACGAAAACAACATTGTATAGAATCAAAAACTCTTATTAAATAGCTAGTCTGTATCCTGTTATTCATCACCACAGCACGCGATCAACAATGTAACGTAAAAGCTACGGCATCCTTTTTTCCCCATCAGGAGTTGATTTTGAAATGATCTGAAATATTTTTGGGTCCTTACCTGGACTGTAAAAGAAAAGGTGCATGTTTAAAACTTACAAGTTTCTTATCCTAATTGGTAGAGTTCATAGTTCAACCAGTCATGTATATCAATTTTATTTTTTATATAAGAGGTCCTTAGATAACCTTTTCTTTTTTTTATTACTTCGTATTGTTATTTCGTTGTAAAGCTTGTTAATATGAACTCATGTGTATTCAAAGATCAGTATCAAAGTACATTTGGCATTCAAAAGTTTAAATGGCAAGCTGTGCCCGCACATTTCATGTAATACGGGCAATAGCCATTTGTCTTACTAGTTTTAGTTTGACCCAAAGTAAAACTATGAGTACAACTGTGTGAAATAATATGCTATTAAATGTTTTTGCTTATAGTCCATTACTGTAGTTTCACGGATGTATGTTAGATGGGCTTGTAGCTTTTACATTGGTAGTTATTTGCAAAGTATGTACTTATTAGATATCCCTAGAAATGCTAGTAAAATAAAAAAACTCTACTTGTTTTTTGTACTTTTTCAATGTAGGTACTTGTTTAATATATAGATTATAGAAATATATATTTTAGCTCTACATTAGCGCATTTAATACGCACTTACTGAACCAGAAAGAATATGCATTTAATAACATTGCAAATTGTTACGAATGTCTCATACCCAATTATGATCCATATTTAATTCGTAGTCTATGTCTAAAAACCTAAGTTTATTATCTTATACAATACTCCATTCTTAAACCGTCGGGTTTCCCGAGATCTCAAGGAGAAAATTTAAGTGAAATTAACACCCAGAGGATGGTTTTAAATAAGCTTCAGTCATCCTGTTATTATTCCCAGACCAATCAGAACAAGAACCTTAATTAAGTCAATCCATTAGCGACACAATAATTATAATATCAATATTTTTTCATAGCCTATTCTATTTATTCTGGTTATTAATACTGGTTTTCCATTAGTACGGGATAGGAAATATATGTGAATACGATTATATACGTGATAAAGTTTGAATTAATAATATATTCTCTATAGACACTTCTCTCTGAAACAAAACAAACTAATCACAAACCTTGTAAATCGTGAAACAATATGTTTTACCTTAGCCTTTTAAGTATACATATACGGTTTACATCGCCAAGACCTTCATTTTTAAACCAAAAAGAAATAATTAAAGTTTACAAGAAAAAATTCGCCATTTAAAAATCGTTAATTCGCCTCTTAAAATTAAGAAAACTTTTGCGAACTTGTTAAGTATATTTCTAAAGTAACAACTGAGTTGACGTGGGACTTATATATTACAGTTTGGAACCAAGTTTTTTTTATTATATTTTGATATATTTTGCAAGTTCTTGTTATTTATAAAATCTCATCTAGTCGAGTCTAGACTCTCAATCTTCAGACGAGATGAAAAGTATTCTTTGAATAAAATACGAATACGTATACAAATATGCAACCGACATAGATTCAAATAATGCATGTGCCATAATACACTTTATGATTGAATAGGTAATAAACTGTATTTCTTGTAACATACATTGTGTTTTCGTACATTGGCCAATTCAATCATTTTGTTTAAAACATAACATAATCATGAAAATATTATTAGTTTAGCTAATTATGTAATACTATAAGATAGAAGATTCCCTATATAGAGATGGAATAATTTAACTTAACATAATATTTTCTGACTCTACGTTCAAAAGTAAATTTATCATCTTATATCTTACTATACAGTCTTATCATTAAGTGAAATAATTTTTAAGGTCAATTTTGTAGCGCTAAAAATTTCCATAGGTATATAATTTAACTCCTCACATTTGAAACCTACCAATAAGAAAAATCACGGTGTGTAGTGAGGAAAACTTCATTCAAACACGTCGGGGGTGAGATAATGAAA
Organism: Colias philodice; assembly: GCF_061535455.1. Classification (NCBI taxonomy): domain Eukaryota; kingdom Metazoa; phylum Arthropoda; class Insecta; order Lepidoptera; family Pieridae; genus Colias; species Colias philodice. The sequence goes on from NC_143088.1 coordinate 3,687,663, forward strand.
CAATACAAGAACAAACAAATATTTGACAAGTAACGGCACTCAGATTATATTATTTCTGGGAAGATAGCGAATATGGATCACTGGATCATCGATCATGCCAGACATACTGGAGACTGGTCTTATAATGAAATATTTTTATACGTATATCTTTTTTGCTTTTATCCCATTGTTTAAATGGATTTATTAAGAGTACGCGGAATGCAGAAAGCTTAATAATTAATAACTTTATCACATTTTTTTTTCTTTGAACTAATAAAAATTGTGTTTTTTTGTTTGTATTTGTAAAGTTCGCAGCTGTTTTGAAATCAAACAAATATTCAACATTTAAAGGCAATAAAGTTAAAAAAGCCTATGCTATTTTACCTGGTTTTCAAAACTTTATATATTTTATTGCATAATTTACCTATGTGCATACTTCATAAAAGTCGTTTCAATATTTTTTGCGTCAGAGAATCCTATTAATATTATAAATATGAAAGTTTGTATGGATGTATGGATGTATGGATGTTTGTTACTCTTTCACGCAAAAACTACTGAACCGATTACAATGAATTTTAGCACACATTTAGAGGGTAACTTGGATTAACACATAGGATAGGTTTTATCCCGGAAATCCCACGGGAACGGGAACTATGCGGGTTTATCTTTGAAAATGCGGGCGAAGCCGCGGGCGGAAAGCTAGTAACAAATATTGCTTTTCCGTATCCACTGCTTTTCGGATTAATAACATAAAGAGGCTTTTATTGTTTATAAATAAACATTTTATAATATGTGAGGAACTAAAATTGTTTAATAGTTTAGTATCAGTATAAAATGCATTATCAAATTTATAACTCTATTAAGCACTCCGATGTGCATTAACGCAGAGTTGCTTTCGACCACGGGCTTTTAGGCGATATTGGGTAATCTATAATTTAAATGCTCATAATATTTTACTATGAGGATATCTTTAGTAGGGTACTTAAATAACAGCGTGCAAATATAGGAAACCGTTTTAATATTGGTTGTAAATAACCATTATTAAAAAAACCCTAAAGGTTTGTTTTTCTATACCATACAAGCTTTAGCTTTAGCTTTCCTCGCATTCAATCCGAAAGATAGACTTTCATCTGTCTTTTCTTCACTGCTCACTTAATGACAAAAGAGAAATGAGTTTGATTAAGATAACATTACTCAGTAATTTAGATATGCATATCTATAATTTCTATAGTTATTACACTGACATTCCAACAAATACATTTATACATACATTTTTTTAAATTAAAATCAATAAAAAATAAATATTAAACAATACAATTACAACCACAAAGTATTTCGCGCTCTCGCCTTTCGAGACCGTTACGATATCGTTTGAATAAACTCAACCGCAATTGTTTCACGAATACATTAAAGATTCATATAAATATTTTATCATTTCAGAATATGAAGTAAGCAACCCGTGTCACGTTAAACTGGCATTGTCCCTCAGCAATATCCCGAGAAACAAATGTAGGTATCAAATTATTTGAACCTCACTTTTGTTGTAAACTCAAACATTATGTTATTCGTTTGATGCCTTTCGGTTGTCTATCAAAATGCTATGTTATGTAATATTATTTTCGAATATATAGGCATTGTTTATTAAATTTGAATCTGTATTACATATAAACGATTCTTAAAAAAGTTATTAAAATGTAGGGTGTAGGGTAATGAGAATATTGATATTAGACATTTTGGTAGACTTTTTCTTGTCTTTTAAATTTATAAGAATTCAATTCAATATGGAATCATAATTGAGCTTAGATCTTAGATACAAAATTGAATATTATCATTATAAATGCGATGCCAATGAAACAATTTATAAGCAAACAAGAAACTCAACACAACCTGAAACATTGTTAGAGATTTACCTATAAACATTGGATTAATCTCGTTATTTCAATTTTAATGGAATCTCATCGTAAAGGGTTATTACGGAATACAATATGAATATTATTTCCCAGAAATACCCGTGACATCGTTAGCTATTTTGAATATCTAAATTCAAACAGACCAAGTTTAAACAATTGAGATCCTTACTCCTGCTACTGTGTATTTGGCCTAACAATTTAATACGTTTACAAATTAATTATAAATATAAACAATGTGAAAACGCAAATTCTACGATCTCACGTTATTGCTTTTACATTAAAACACCTTTTTATTGTATACTAATTACTAACTGTTTTATAAATGTGTGGTCAATAAGTAGTTTTTTTTTTAAAGTGCTTCCTACCTATAAAAAATATATGAATATAAAATGTTGATTACTATAAAAAAAATTTAAGAGCAGGCAAGTTTCATACACGCAACGTCTTTTATACTATTTAGCAACATTCACACTAGATCATCCATAGAATACAATTGAAAGAAGAATTGTAAAATACATTTTCTAGTAACAAATGATTTGAAGAGATATGTGGAGTGCAAGTGACTCCTTATCCCTAAAACAAAGTAATACTCGAATGAAGGACCCAGGTCAAAAGGCACGCGCGACTGCTCTGACGAGGGTCCATGTTTATATTGCGATTTCCATTCACGCCTTCCTTCCCATGTGGCTTTGAGATGTAATTATTTTGACTGTGTTTGAAGATCGTCATGTCTTGGGACAAATTGCGAGTTTTAATCGATTCTTGGTTAGGATGTTGTATTTTTTGATCTGGTAAATGTGTTTTCCTCTATACTCACATGGCAATACCTTGACTGATAAAGCTTTCAATTATTAAATTATTATATTTTTAAAAATTCCCCATGAAAAATAACTTTAAATATCTCCTATCTTCCTAAGCTAACTTTATTAATAAAAACAAAACAGTCTCTTAAATTATACATTAAATACAATTTAGCTCTGTACAGTAGAAAATAATTAAATAACCAGATAATAAATGAAACAATTCCACAATTAAGCTTTTCTGGTTTTCACTTTCTATTAATTATGAACGGCACAAACACTTTACCGTCAATTATGACATTACCACAAAAAGCGGTCACTTAAATAAATATTGTTGAATTTCATGGAAATTCCTAAAATGGATTTATACCGAATGCAAAACAGGGTCGGATTATTACATTCCATACATTACGCAGGTGATTTTACAAGATGTACTCCTAAACCCTTGCCTTACCCCTTCTTGTAAAGTGTCCTTATGAGGGTAACTCGGTTTTGGTGGTCTGTAACTGCCTATATTTACATGCAATATGAAACCTATTATAATTGTAAGTATGTTTTGGTTTACAGTTTCAGTACATAAAATTATGTCTACGCATTATTTAAAGAGCATAACGCATTTTATAACTATAGTTTGTTTTGTACTGGCCACTTAATGAGTAACCTTTTCCTTATATTTTACCTAAATAAAAGTTATGTGGAACTACCAAATTGAAATTAAATAATATACTTTGTATATAAAATATTCTCACTCTTTCTGATTGCAGTAAATTGAAAATATTTTCGTTTGCCCAATTTCCCAATCCTCGATTTTATAAAAAATAATCAAATTATATTTTGTCGATTCCGTGTGCAATTAAACTTTAAATTGTTTCTGTATCTTTCCTCTTTCAATTATTAAACAATTTATTAAATTAATAAAACTCAATTCAACGCCATTGCACAAACAACACAAAAACAATAATGGTTTTACCAATTTCCAATATCCTAATTAAGTATCAAGAAATTGTCGAAAATCTTGGAATAAGGTATATAATTGTTTGCCATGACCTTCAGGCCCATGTTATAGATGTAATGTCATTGGATATTGTATTGTGTAACATGATGCAATAAAAAAATCAATTTAACAAAGGATTTTCCTATTTATAAGCTTTACTTACTAGTTGCAATATCGTTTTTAAGTATTTCGAATCTTACACAAAGCATTTTCTCCGTCACTGACGTTTGCCTGTAGAGCTCTCTCTGCATATTTTAATGATATCGAACCATCTAGAAGCGTATTGAGGGAATTGGGAAATATTTCTAATAATATTGTGTATCATAAGTGTGTATTAATTATGCAAAGGGGATTTCATACTCATTATTATTGAGAAGATTAAATTGATGAAGTAATGAGCATATTAAATATCGTAATTTACTAGCCGCTTTTCTCGACTTTACCGCAATGACTTGGCATAAAATAAATTGCTTATTTACTATGTATAATGCATTATATGTAGCTTTCTTAAAGTATTTCTTTAACTATTTATTTACATCGTATTATTTTCTACTTATACTTTATCATAATTATAATATAAACGCATTTTAAATCGGTACTAGTAGTTCATGACTAAAATCTTAATCTTGAGTTATCTGAATCTTACTGACCAAGTTCCAGTCATGCTGAACGATATCAATTAAGACAAACCAACAGCATATTATGAGACACTATAATATTTCAAATAATTTAAGTACCTATGGCACCCCATTTTGCCTTTATTGATTTGAAACACCTGATTCCTCCAACACCTCTTTACACCTCAATAATCAAAGATCAATGTATAATATGTGTGTGAGAAAGTTTACGACTTCTTAACACCTAAATGACTTAACCAGATTAACTAAATTTGTAACGAACAAGTTCCTTTGAAACAACACATCATCGTATTTCTTATAGATTCATGTATAACGACGAAGAGCTCTACTAATATAGCATAAAAATGCTATTTACTCAAGCGGGTGTAATTTTCTCTCCTTTTTCCTTAAAGCGATTGCAATTGTACATTAATTACTTTAAAGCTTTAAAACCCAGAGTCGCAACACCTTATAATTGTCGAGAGTTAAACCTTTGAGTCAAGTTTCTTATTCACTACGAGTCACTTTATCTCCATTATTCTTACGCTTAAGGGTGCGTATAAAGCAAAATTACCAATCTTCTATTAGATGATACGTTACGATGGCGCTCTTTTTTTCTCGAGATAAACGTTTGGCTTTGTCACGATAAAAGTGGTTTATCGCAGATAAAACCAAAACTAAAAGTAATTACACAAAATGCTCTGACAAATATCTTGCAAATGTTTTAATATAATTGTTTATGAAAAAAAAAATCATAATAAGTATTACCATGTCAAGTAGAAAACGTAAAAGTGTGAAAATTAGAGCTAACTTGGTGATTTTTTTTTATGGAGTCAATTTTGATATTTTATGTTTTTGATTGAACAGAATCGTTGAACATATCATCTAGTTTGATATATATTTTATTTTTTAGATTTGGTCTTGAATATTACACGTATCATCTAATAGAAGATTGGTAATTTTGCTTTATACGCACCCTTAAGAGTCAGAATAACACGGATTTTGCACTTTTCCTTGATGGAAGATAATTCTAGAAGAAATATAACCATCATCTCAAATGAAGAATTGTAGAGCTGACATTAATAACAAAGTATATAATTGTAATAATGCATGCTATAGTTTTATAAAACTATTCTTGCTATATTTAACGCAACTTCCAAACTAACATAATACACAAATAAACTTAGCCATAATCCGAGAGCACTATTAACTTAATAGTGCTCTCGGATTATGGTTATTATAATCTTAATAGTATTAAGTAACCGTCAAGTACCCAAACTTGTGAGATGTTCGCTTCCATTACGTTGCTATTAATTGCTACATAATGCATCATCACGCCGCTCCCATTAAACACGGCTGGCAAGTACGGGACATATTTCACGATCGACTTACCATCTGAAGGCACGTGGCAAATGCCGATAGACGTTGTGCCCTGTATGTTACTTTCAAAGAAAACAATTTCACAATTCATCGCTCTCACATTTATAATGCTGAAGGGTTTCATCCCGCAATTTAGCTTCTGTTATACTTTTAACACCTTTCAAAGTATGGGAATGATTCAGATTTGGTGTTCGGAATACCTATATGGCTATTTTTTATGTATTGTTTTAATAAAAATTGATCGCTTAGGTATAGTGCACGCTTTAATACAATAATAATATTAAATACGTTGTTTTATAAATTTAAACAAATTTCATTAGCCAACAAGTTTACCCCTTCATTCCTTTAGAGTGACAGTTCGTTCGTAAAACAATTTCATAAAATAACAACCTCTGTTACACCTTAAGGCACGACGAAAATCAATTAATTTCTGAACTGTATTCTTATTAACGATCTTATCGTACTGGTACAAGGGTAGCATAATTAGTATTGATATTAAGTAAAGCTTTATCATAAAACTTCAAGACACCTTTTTGGTGTCACACAAGTTTGTAATACTTGCTCATTCCCGGAGTTTTCTTTCTTTTTAAAGGACCAAGATTGGATAGACCAAGCATTAGCTGTCTAATTTACTCACTTATTCTTCCGTTTATCATCCAAAATGATGTAAAAGAAGAAAATGTATATTCCATATATGTACATGTCCGATAAAAATACTACAAATCCTGACATTTTAATTTACCACATTCTGTATAGAAAATATTAAATAAATTAATTTCGTGAAATATTTGATGACATAAAACTTGTATATTAACGAAACCACAGAAGTACTTTGTTCGAGTTTGAAGATGAAAATAATGTCACGTCCTCAGAGACGAATTAAATATTTCCAAACTAGTACTTATTTGTGAAGTTTTGTGTTTTCGTAAACTACGTTTTGAAATTTGGCATTGTTTGAATATTCATTTTATTTACTGAGTACAAAATTTATGTTATACTTATGCAAGTGAAACTTACTAAGTTGATACGGTTATAGTATCTAATATTTAATTAATAAAGTAAGCATTCTTCTTTTTTCGAATCAAGAACAGTTAGTCAGGTTTTTTGTTTTTATTATTTTAATTATATTCAACTTTAATTTTATTGTTATTAGAAACAGCTTCCATTAAAAAAAATATAAGTCGAAAATTTATAATCATACTAGCTTTCCACCCGCGGCATCGCCCGCGTTTTCTAAGAAAAACCCGCATAGTTCCCGTTTCCGTGGGATTTCCGGGATAAAATATAACCTATGTGTTAATCCAAGTTACCTTCTATATGTGTGCTTAATTTCATTGTAATCGGTTGAGTAGTTTTTGCGTGAAAGAGTAACAAACACACACAACCTCACAAACTTTCGTATTTATAATATTAGTAGGATTTTGGTATATTCTAAAATAAATATCCACATAGAGTTTTCAATAAATTTCCTTTTTCCTCGGAAATTCAAAAAATGCAACGATCTTCAAACAGGACTGTAAAATGGGAGTTCCGACAGAATATTCTACATATTTCCACGTTCAAGGAGCTAGATCATATCTTTCTTCAAATAGCAATTAGTTTGATCAGTGAAGCTCGCTGCGTTCGCAACTTGCATCTCAAATAACACAAATACTTTAATTAGAAAGCTACTTAATAAATTACAATATTATAATACATTTTAAGAAATAAAGTGTTGTTTAGTCCAATTTATAGCCTGATATATTGCTGGACCGATTTCAATTCTTGAGTGCTGTATGTACACTTGAGGCGTAATATTATGTACGTAATATGATTGTTATCTATGATAAGTTTTTTATACTTAATAAATTTAAATATTAGTTACAATGAAAATAATATAACAAAGAACAAACTGTTCGTTTTATGGAATATCACAACGAGGGTGTCTTTCATTGAATTTTAATGGAAAAAGCTCCCATGGTTTTGTTAAGAACTTACCGTGCCAAAATGAATGGCTTAAAAAGATTTTATAGAAAGCGGAACAATGAATATTTCAGGACCTGACCTTCCTTGTCCACATTTTTAGAATTGTATTTTGGTTTTTAATGGTAAGAAATAAGAATCAAAGCGACCCCATATTATATTTAAAAGCAAACTTATTCCTCGAAAAGTTGCCACAAAATGCTTTAAATTTCTCAATTCTGCGGCATTTTTTATTTCATTAAAAATTCGATTTCTTATTTCAATCACATCTAGACCCGAAAATTGATTTTTATCGTTCTTTCGAGTTAAACGAAATTGTTCCTTATATTGTAAGAAATAAAGGCACAATCGTTACGAAAGTTATTATCGCGTACCATCTGAACGGGGCGAAGTAGAATAATTAATTTATGAAAGATTCACTTAGCGTGAAATTCGTTTTCGGTTTCCTCGATATGAATACAGTGACAAGGTTTTGTTATAAATATGTTCTTTTTAACGCCGGCGAAGGCATTGCTTGTGGTAAAGCAAAAATATCATAAAATATTTTGTTCTAAATTATTTGCGCTGAATTTAATAAATTCTCAGTGTGTGATTGCGGTTATTCTATTAGCCCAATAATATAATAAGTCAGATGTTTACAATATAATAATACATAATTTAACGAAAACGTTAACGAAAAGTTTTGTCCGTTCGATTGCCGCCCGCCGAAACAAGCTCAATAATTGGTTTTCCAAAAAAATGATAACGAAAAAATCTCTGTACTTCACTGTATGTTCAATGTTCATTCTTATTTTACGTATTTTTCACGAATTTGGACTCTAAATACGCAGATATTCTCGTAATATAAACACTTAAATCCATTATTAATTAACAGAGTAATTAAGTGATTAATTTATTGAGGGTGAGATCGAATTTTGTTCCACTTGCGGTATAAATCTCGTTAATTACACTTGATTATTCATATTTTTCCAATAATATAATAAAACTACATGAGATCCTATTTATAAGTACCTATACCTATGTTTGATATTACATTAAATTTTCGAACTTTCGGAAAACTTAACGAAACAAAGTTTTAGCAACAAGCATAACTAAATTCCAAAGCTTTACTCAAACGAGTGCACTTTTAAAACCGACAACTTTTTAAATCATGTATTACACAAATGAATTTAGAATATCATTACTGTATTAACAAATTTGAATTCTAAAATAACATCGACTCTATTAAAAAAAATGTATAGTTAGTAGTGACGTAGACGCACGGTGTTATTTATTGTTTCTATCTGAAATATCGTAGCAGCTTGTTTGATATTGTACACAGATTATAACAGGCTCGTTCTATATGACATGAGAATTATAACTGGCGAAATATGATTGTATTGCACCTGTGGTGTCCCTTAGGGAAATGAGAGCGTTGCTATATTATGCTATGTTATTTACAACGAAACGCGTTATGTAGGGTCAATAACATCACCATGTTGCGTAATTCTAACTCTCTATTTTATTATTTCTGTCCGGAAAAATGAACAAAATTGAATAGCAGCATAGTTCAATATAAAAAAGCTGCATTCATTCAGTTCATACATGTCACGTTCATACTCGGAAAATAAATTTAACAGTATTCGTGAAAGTGATAACAATACAATTTTTTACATACTAGCATTCGAATTAAATCAAATTCAAACATTTTATTGTTCACCAAAATATAATGTACTAAAAAATATACACAACATTGCCATTGTTTGTTATATCCAATATTTTTTTTTTATGTATCTGAAGGAAGCCACCTTTATAGAATAATCTTATATATAAAATTCTCGTGTCACAATGTTAGTCTGCATACTCCTCCGAAACGGGTGGACCGATTCTCATGAAATTTTCTGTGCATATAGGGTAAGTCTGAGAATCGGCCAACATCTATTTTTCATATGTACCACGGGCGAAGCCGGGGCGGACCGCTAGTTATTGAATATAATTATAATTGGAGTCGCTTCATAAATTAAATTGTGTTAAACACAATGTTAAGCTTAATCAATCTTAAACACCTGTACAGACCCTTCTTCAATAACCTTTCAGAGAAGGTCGTCACTTTCAGTAAAGTTCAGAAAGATATAATTATAACGTACAAATCATAATATTTCCTATAACATTTTCTCCTAAATCACCACTCATATACTAATGTATGAAACGGTACCATTTTGTGGCCCTTATAAAAGTACAATGAGCGTTTTGCGTGAAAGTTGATAAAGTTCCGCCATCAAAAGTAATCTCGTAAACTCATAACTTTCGATAAGACTGAATTAAGAAGAACCTTTGGGTGGAACTTTTCGTATTCATGTGCTTATTCTTTTATTTTGTCCCAAACGGGTCGCATATTACGAACATTGGAACTTTTTAAACAATTACCTGTTGCAAATAAATTCATATTATGTCTCTGAACTTTGGGACAAATGTAATATTGTTAAATTTTTTTTGTAACAAGAATGTTGATCAGATCGAAAATGTTTTCTTATATTTATATTCTTCATTTCCTTCCATATAGATGAGCTATAGATTTATTTTATTCCATTTTTTATTAAATCTACTCAAATATCCAGTGACATGTCTTAATTCCTTTTGTTGTGCATAATATATTTAAGTGTATACTGTTACTGTTTCACTTTAACAATAAAAAGGCATGTGTTTGAAAATCAGTTTCTTGAGATGGGAAACAAGAACCCTCGAACAGTCAGTATAATATAATTGTACCCTTATCACCGAGACATACATCAAACATATTATAAACAAAGTAAGTACATTTAATGTCCTATAAATTAACGATAATAGTCTCCGACATGTCTTGAAAGTTAAATTGTGATTACATTCATAAGCGACTGCTTCAACAATGAGGATAATATTATGAGAACCTAAAACTTATCTGACAGTTTATACTATTTAATAATTGTTAATGAATTTAGTTAATATGCGTATAACGTGTTGAAACCTGTTAAAATCTATAAGTTAAACATGTATAAAAAGTTGAAATTGACTTCGTAGCTCCTTTTAAATATATCACACCGAATAAGCTCTCTTATTCTATGTACAAAATGACTCACAAGTAAAGCCGTATATACATTGTACACATGTTTAAACATACTCTTTTTCTATATATTAATTCTTGACGTTTAAACACAGTAGGATACAGAATCGCTCCGCTCAGCAGCCTCACGTAGCCAATCACATCACAGCCTGACAATCGTCGACGAGCCGGCTTACAATGTTTAACGTATGTAGGACAGGAGCTGACGCTTATACAAGATCGTGTGTGCCGCACAATACATGCTAGCTGAGATGGGCGTCTTACACCTTCTAGAATGGACTTTGTATTGTAGTTCATGTAATATGTTTTAGTAATATCGTGATGACAGTGAGTATAGTAATAGATTGACAAAGAATAATAGTAGAAAAGATTAAAGTATTTAAGATAATAAGCTAGATTTTAACGAGCACTTTTTTATTTGATAATTGTGCATAATATGATATCGGGTCGATATGTATTAAGTATCCATAACTGTGCTTTATGTACTTATACAATCTACTAAATATAGCGACTTATTTTAGATTTATAAGGATGAACATAGATTTGAAAACAAGTAAAAAATAAAATCATGTACAGAATTTAAGCTTCTTTATATCTGACAGATATAAACGGTTCCTTCCTTTTACCGAGATAAACGGACTCTGTGTAAAGTAAAAGCAGTATCGTTTTAAATTTGATTTTGTTTGATGTTGAAGATATTATTATATCTTATGAATAAAGAATGTTTGCGGATTATTTTCCATCGTTAAACAAGATCGATCAATGCTAGAATAAAAATAGGAGTCGAAGACAGTATTATTAAATATTTATTAATGTGAAACTATTTTTATTTCAATTGTATCACAGAAGCTCTCCTAGTGTAATTATCCAGAAAGCTACACTCAAAACAAATACATAAATGTTACATAACATTAGAAAAGCTCCCCTATAATATAAAATCCTGGCAAGCTCTAAAGCTTAAAACGTGAATTAAGTACAACATTTTAGAGATCCTAATACAAAAAACTTTTAAAGCGGACGAACATACACTGATAACAAATTAGTATACAGGGTTACTTGTAAAACACCGGCAACCTCGCAGGACAAGATAGCTAACATCATAAGTAACAACATTTGTTCTACGACTTTTGATAATTTGTTAGATTTTATTTTCATACAAAAATAAATATTCATTTAATTTTCCGTTTGAATATTATAAACTCTACGCCTCCCAAAAATTACGTAAACAAAAAGCGAACGAGAGGGGGAAGGGGGCGTCGCTTCGTCCACCCGATAATGAATAGAACATAGACTTACAAATGTTAGGAGAGTTCAATAAAAGTTTAAAAAATCATTTAAAAATAATTTATTGCGTTATGCCAAGAGTCGTAGAACAAATGTTGTTACTTATGATGTTAGCAATCTTGTCCTGCGAGGTTGCTGGTGTTTTACAAGTAACCCTGTATATTTGCACATAACAGCTACTCTATTAGATTGCCCCAGCACGGAAGCGCGGTAAACTGTTGCATGAAGCTTCTCCACGAAAACATTTTAATTTCCTGTCTGAAGCCTTCCCTCAACTGTATTAGCAACTGTATTTATCCCACGTAATAACATGTACATCACAATTTTTGTTTGACATAATATGAAATAGTAGATATTTATATATTTTTCTAGAGACTGTTTTTGATCAAAGGAATAGATCAGAGGTTTGTCTCAATTATCTGCGGAAATCGAAGTCATGAATTGAGTTCTATTTATTCGCTCATTCAATGTCTGTTCCGTGAAAACTATTTCATTATTAGTACAGGACATACCTACAAATAACTGACTAATTGTAATAAGTTTATGAAATATAATAATGAGATATATTATGATAAGCTTGTCTGTAAATATCAAAATATCATATAATATTACAATGACACTGTTATCAATATCCCAATAAAATATATCAAAATTTTCGTATTAAAATATAACATTTGGCAAATATGTTAATAAAATATGTTAATATGTAACGTTGAACTAAAGAACATTTTCACCAAGAGTTAAATAAAATACATTCGTTAGCGATTGCGTCACGTAGACATTATTAAATAAATTACATTATCTGTGCTTAACACGTTAACAGCTGACACCGGTTGGTTTACTTCAAAATTAATTTACGAGATATCCAGTCTCAATAAAAGGATTAAATTCATTTGTTATTACCAACATTTTAGTACTTATTAACTTATAATGATGATGGAATTGGTAATTGTTTGTGCTTGTGTTTGCAAATTTGTTGTAGTTTCAATTTAACATGACTGTCCTGTTCAAGTGAACTGTTATTAATTAATTATCAACCAAATGTTTGTATTAATATTTAAAGAATACATTGTAGAGTTTAAAGACTTTAAATTTCCATGATCGATCACTATTATTTTTACGTTTTACGTTCTGCGAAAAATACCTATACTGAATTCAACATTACCAGTTAAAATGAATACCATATCATATTAATTATATAAACAGCAGCCCTGAAACTCACTTATGTTAATGTAAATTATATTTTAAACAATAACCCAATGCGCGAACTCGAACGCCATCAACTTCCCTTTAAACTTTCCCATAATTTTAATTTCCTGTCAATTTCCATAAAACAACACCGGGATTTTGTTTGTTCGTGTCAATCAAATGTCAACGAAACAAAATGAAGCTCGAGCAATATATATGTAAATGATGCATCGACGTTTAATAAATAAAACTAGATTATAGGCAAGTTAAACTATGGAGTAACGTTAACAATGTGTTGGTAGTTTCTAGATAACGCTATTTGCGATGCGATCGGCACTTAAGTGCATTTAAAATACGTGCTACTAAACTATGTTACCCTGGTACAGTGTTATTTTAAACTGACTTCTATTGTAAGAGAAATATAAAGTAAGTTAAGTCATACATAACTTTTTTGCACTGAATTTTCATGTTTGATTATTATTGTTTCATATGAAAATTGTACTTTTTACATCATAAAAATATTGCACTCAGTTTTGAGTCCGATCTTCTTGAATTTTGAGGCATTCTACAACAATGATTTCGAATGAGAATTAATCTTACACATATGTAAATTGTACAACCCACTCATAACAATCGGAGATGAAAGTACCTAAACTCACACTTTTTAAGAAGAGATAAAATGTAAACAATAACAAAGATAGAGATTACCTATAACAGTGGAAAAGCTTTATTTATTTCATCTTCAATTTTACAAACACACTAGGTACACAAAATTAGAAAACATTTTCGATTAAAGCGCCTTAGCACTAGCCGCTTATTCAACGGAAAAATTGAAAATGCTTTTAAATTAAAAGGAGATAATAGAGTTGGTTTTCTTTATAAAATCCTGAATAATGTGTGGGAAATATGCTCGTATATTCTGTAGAGGATGCACACAGCGCGACAACGTCAATCTGTTGCCTCTTTTGTTAAATAAATAATTCAATTCTCTGGCAAAGTTACTTAAACGAGCTTTCCGCGCGTGATTTTAACTATGTTTTTACGAAATATAATAATGGTTCTTTGTGGATATTTATTCAATATCGGTCTTTGTAGGATAGTATCCATTTATTATATATATAGATATTTTTGTCAAACTCCCATTGTAAGTATACAAAAAAGAGCAAAAGCTGCTTCTCTTAGTATAGAATATCTGAAAGTGTTAGATTAGCCTTAATATTTTTTTTGGTCCAAAGTTATACGTATTTGGGTAATGTTTCAAGACGTTTCGCCTCCTACTCTCTTTTGTCTAAGTACCAAGATATTATAATGTAAGAATTTACGTTAAATTTAAAAGAATAGGTACTAAAATATGTAAACAGTGTTAACTACATTTTTAACTGACATCAAAACATTAGGAGCTTTTATATTCTACTACTATAGCTAGGTACTAAGTAGCCTCACCAATAATATTTAATTTGTTTTTATCAATACTAAACCAATAACTAATTTTACCTCTAGAGACAAAATTATACAAACAATAAAGGATAATCTCCTTTGTTATTCGTAGGTCTACAGCTATTAAACAATAATGTTTGTGTGTTTTCTGAAATGTCCCTCGACGCACATTTCTCGGAACATCGTACTCTGTAGTCTGTATCAGGGGAAATTTTATAATGCAATCGTTCATTGTTTCTTACCTGTTAAATCAATCTTATAAAAATGTAAGTGTTTGCTATAAAACGCTGTATTACTGGTATAACCGCCCAGTGAACATGTTATGAAATAGGTAATGTAGATTGTAGTACCTATATTATTCTCTTTAAGCAATATAATTTAATAATTTTAAATCCTGGTGGGGAGAATGAGAAAGTTACTAATTTTGCTTGCTGGTGACTTCAATTTGTATAATGTGTATATGATCTACCGATTTAATTAGAAACTAGTAGGGAAGCTACTTATTCATTAGAATGTGTTTATTGATACTCTTTTTACTAAAAAGTCACGAAAACTGTTCAATGTGTTTAAAAATTTACCTGTAAGTGAAATAATCGTAACAGTTCGTTCAACTTTATTTATTTTACGTATTACTATCGCTTATCATTACGAAGTGCTACATCGCAGACATAATAAAACTCTATGGTCAATATAGTTTTACAGTTTGTATTGGGTGTCTTGTAGCCTTGGCGACGAGGTTCAAGAATAAACACATGTACACACTGTTACAATTATTAACAGTATTTCCAATTAATTTAGCTATAAGGATGCTTATTAAAATGTGGTAGTTTCACACTTATTTTCGTCATACGCTTATATTGAAAACATGAAATTCACCATTATTTTAAAGAAATACCTATAGAACATTATTAAAAATGTACGCTGTCAGAATTTGATACGACCCTAGCCCTTATTGAACATGTTAAGAGTAATAAAAATATAGTTACGAACCCGCTTCATTAAGAAGAAATACGATCATATTTACGCGTCAACTGAGGTAATCCGAGCTGAGTAACTTTATTTATGACTATGCCAAAAGGTTATTAAAATGGCCGGAATATTTTTCATGTACAGGGTATTCGTCACACCGCCTACAAATAGTTAAACTTTTCTATATAACACACAAAGTTTGACAACACATATTTGAGATGCGCTGTCAAACTTTTCTATAATATTAAAACAGTTGTTACTTAATCATAGAACTTCATCTAAAAATAGGTAGTTGATTTTTGTCTCTTATATTTGTTAAATTTTTTGACTTGTAAACTTATTATTCATTTTATTATGTTATAGTTTACGTGAACTAGCCTTAGCATGGCCGCTGTAGGTATGTTAGATTCCATATTGTCGTGGTGACAAGTGATGGAATGTTCAGTTGATATAATTGCACCTAAACACTGTTATTTACCTGTGTAATTTACGTGTAGTATTATATCTGTGGCATAACTAATACTTTTCGATACAAAGGTGTTAAATACACGTCTTGACACGTATTATAACTCATCAAAAATGAATATGTACAAGTAACAGAAATGTTATAAATGTAGGTAATGATTTGTATCTTATCATCGAATGTTTTTTTCAATGTTAACATTTCTAAGCATTTGTCTTATTTGGTAACGGTTTCATATTATGTGAATCGAAATTTAATTTATAACATTGCCACAGACATAATTTCATTTTCCCATATGACGTTGAATGTTTTGTCTTCGCCTACATAACCTATATTATGTATGTTTCAATTTTTTATTAAACCTCGACTACATTTTATTAAAATGATGAACGATACTCTTATCATTAATTACCTTAATACCAAAATTACTCCAGAATACAATGTAATAACGGCCTCTTAAAAAACAATGCGAATTCATAAAAACGGAAAGTATTACAGAAATTGCTTACCACTAAACGTCAGCTATAAAGGGCAACATCATTTTCCACTCCCTTTTATCATAATAAATTTTATAAGTTCTTCATTATTACGAAAAAATGCAAACTCAATATTTAATCTAGAACAAAAGGTAATATTACTTTATTTATTATTGTTTCCCAGTACAAATCTTGGATAATCGATCAAGTAAGTCAAAGCAATCATTTCACCAAAACTCTACATTTCTTATCAGTTCTATAGTCACGGCAAGCTTAGATATCGTTCTGAAACCATTTCCCCGCGCAAACAATATTCCTAAATAGACACAATTACCCAATTTTCTCTAAAATCCATCGCAATCTACGCACCGTAATTATAAGATTACTACATATTACTACGGTTACATTACGCCTCACAGAGCTTATGTGTCGCAGGCAAAATGTACAATTTCGCCGTTTACAAACGGAGTCGTCAGTTTACGAACGCTAAGCATTTAGAATTATGCTGAGAATTGAGACTTAGAAATTTTTGGATGGGTTAGGAGATGAGTTAGGTTGGGTTAGTATTATTTCAAAATTATACAGAAATAGGAGTTTCGCCAAGCAGGATTCCTTTGGCTTGCAACTGGCTCATTGTGGAGGCTTGAAAAAAAAAATTAAATCATCGATGTATAAAAAAATAAAAGTATACCTACTGACGACGCCATTTGTTAAGAGTGAACATGTGACATACAAGGCTAATACAGTATGTCTGTGCCGACGTACATCATTTATGTGAGCGAGTTCTAATTAAGCAATACGCCCATCGTCAGTAAATCACGTGGTTAGATCGTTAGATACAATCAACTTCAGCTTGAATAAACGTGAAGTTTCACAGCAAAAATACGGCCATTAGCGATTTGTGTACTTACTAGCACAGAATAAATGGGTAGTATTAGATATGAATAGATATGAAAAAGATTACTCGTATGATATTTGAGACAATATCATACAGAGAGAGTTTTGAAAATGAAGCTTTATTACCACACACGTCAATATTAAAAAGCTACTGTAACTTTATAAAAATTATGTTGAACTTATCTAATTTATTTTATTAATTCCTTCTGAAAATGTATGTATAATTTTATAATTCTGTACAAAAAATAATGTATGTATGTACTTTGTCAATAAATTTAAAAAAATTACGAAAGAAATCAACATCTTATTACAAAATTAAGCTAGACTAACTGCCTATAACTTAGAACATTAAACCAATTGCTCTAAGGCCTATAATCATAACCAATATTGAAGCTCAAACAGCTACAAAAACAATAGGCAAGTTGTTGCCGCAAGTTTTAATAAATCGACGACGTGCCACAAAATAAAGAGGCTCGTAAATGACGTCAAGAGGTTTATAAAACTAATTCGGCGTGTTTACGAGGTCCCACAATCTTACTACTTATTTGAAATCATTATAGCCCAAGAGGTTAGATCTTATAGTTCACAAATTTAAAAAACCAACCATTTCTAGTTTTGATTAAGGTTTTGCGCACTTAGATATAGATACTCCGCATATAGATTTTGACATTTCCACTCTAATTTTTGCATTTTCTACTTTGATAACTAATACTTAGACAGTAAGAAGTGAGGAAAGCTAATTTATTGTCTCTTTAAAGAGTTTTTAAGTGTAAAATGTATTGTTTAATTCAATATAATATATTATTACATAATATCTACATACAATACTTAGATACAATCTATAACACTGTCAATATTCAAGCCACTTTAAGACGTATAACCACAATATAACTGCGTGTTATATCACTTTTACGAGGTGTAGGTTGTTCGTATAAAGTGAAATGATTCCGGTCAAAAATCGGAGCCCTGGGGACGGGAAACTGTAGCTGAAAGCATTCCTCGTAATCGTGAATGAGTGTTAATGACCAATTTTCTCGGTCTAGCTAAATACTTGATATATTCCCTTCTTTATCCGATTTTCTGTTAGTAGGTAGTAGAGAGTACTATATTATCGGTAGTAGTAGTGTTCGTGTGAAAGAAGCGCTCATTATTTAAGAAAGTAGCTTCTTAATTAGATACTTACATAGACGTATAATTTTTATTTCATTAGGAATGTTCACAGTTTTAAATGTATAGTTTCAAAAGAGTAGAATGTACCTGTACATAATAGAATAGGTATGTACCGTGCATTCAATAAGTACCTAGCCTCATCACCAGAGGGCGCTATTGTTTCAAAATAGGTTTACCAAAGTGTAGCTCATTCTTTTTTAATTATTTAATTTAATTTTCATTCAAATCCCTTCATTTGTTTTAATTTGACAACCTATGGAAGCGAACGTGTGGATCGGTTTTACAAAAATGGAAAAAAAGCAATATCGTTCGGTGATTCGATTCCTATTTTTGGACGGGAAAGAGCGCATCGAAATCAAAGACCGCTTGGATGCTGTGTACGGTGACTCTTCTCCATCGATAGCCACCGTCAAGAATTGGTTCAACGAGTTTGCACGTGGCCATACGTCGGTTTTTGATGAACCACGTCCAGGTGCACCAAAAAGGAAAACATTAAAAAAATCCATGATCTCGTATTGACAGATCGCCGATTGAAGGTTCGGGAGCTAGCTGAGACTGTAGGCATTTCAGAAGAAACAGTGCATCATATTCTTCACGAGGAACTCGGCATGAGAAAGCTGTCGGCGCGATGGGTGCCGCATTTACTCACACCGGAAAACAAGCGCAACCGTGAGTCCACATCGGAGACGTGTTTGGCGCTGTTTAAGCGGAATCCAGGGGAGTTTTTAGTCGTTTTGTGACCGTCGATGAAACCTGGATTCACTGGTACACATCAGAGACCAAGGAGCAATCAAAACAATGGATCCAGACCGGGGAAAGTGCTCCAAAGAAGGCGAAAACTGTAAAATCGGCCGGAAAAGTTATGGCCACCGTTTTCTGGGATTCACAAGGAGTTGTCTACATCGATTACCTCGAGAAAGGTAAACCAATTACAGGGCTTTACTATGCCGATTTATTGAGCCGATTCGATGCCGAATTAAAGATAAACCGACCCCATCTGGCTGAGAAAAAGGTGCTGTTTCACCACGACAACGCACCGGTTCACACGTCAGCCGTTACCATGGCCAAATTGGTCGAATTACGCTACGAATTGCTGCCTCATCCACCGTATTCTCCAGATTTGGCCCCTGGTGACTTCTTTCTGTTTCCTAATCTGAAAAAATCCCTCGCCGGGAATAGATATGGATCAAATGAGGAGGTTATCGCTGCCACGGAGGCCTATTTTGCAGAGTTTGAGAAAACCTATTTTTCGGACGGGTTAAAAAAGTTGGAGCATCGCTGGGCTAAGTGTATCGAACTAAAAGGAGACTATGTTGAAAAATAAATTGCCACTTTTCCAAAATTTTCGTATACTTTTTGTAGGCTAAGTATTTATTGAATCGCCCTCGTATGTATGTATCATATTTATCGCATATTTTAGGAACGACCGGGAAAACAAATGCCTTTTCAGGAGAATGCACGCACAACTTACGAAACCCTCAAATCAAAAGCTTATTTAGTAAATCCTCTTGTTTCACTTATCGATCCTTCTGTCTGAGCTGCGTCTTAACTTTTTTCGAATTTCATGACGAGTAACTAATACAATGAAACAAATACTATTACCTACAGGATTACAGGTAAACAATTTGTTAATACAAATTATTGGAAATATTTGCAAAGTTCAGAATAAATTTAAGAGTATTTAACGTACGTTTCTCTAAAACTTAACTTGAATTCAGCATCTTTTATTACATCGCTCTATAATACTTTCCAATCGAAAGAATAAATACATCAATACAACAAATGAAAAAAAAATACAAAGTGCATTAAAAGCAATATCTAGGTACGCTTTCATTACAAATTGGATCGATGGAGCAGAACCGGAGTGAGAAGGCATCAACAGGTCCGTCGCCATGGCAACCGTCTCAAGCCACTATAGAGAAATTCCTGTAAATTATCTCGTCTTCCAAGTTTTTCTTATTATTTGAACGCAAACGATTGCGAGTGTGATAAAAGCACCTACTTTATTGGATTTTTTATTCGACGTTACCTTTTAGGAATATTGACAAGGGTATTATTATTATTGGGCGTCTCGCAGCTGTTTCTTCAATTAGTGAAAGAAATAAGTAATAAAAGTTAACTTTTGCGAATGCTATACTTGGTTTTAGATGTCATAATATTGTGTATTTATTCATTAAAATATAATTTAGTTTTTTTGGACGATAAACTTATGTTATGTGTATGGAAATAGGTATTAAAAAAATAATTTATAAATATTTAAAACATACAAACGTACAAAAAGAAATAAAGTGCAGGGTAGACTAAACTCTCAACACATGTTATGTTCGAATGTGGTCTAAAAGTTGTTTTCAAATTGGTATTTGTGATATAAATCAAACATTTAAATGAAAAAAAATCCTCTTACAAAATTGACTGAATACCTAAAAATAAAGTACAGACATAATTATTTTAATCAAAACACGAATTAAATTCGCTTTATTGAAAAGCCAAGTATAATCAGGCGGGTCGGCTATTAGCATTGGTTTCTAAGCTATTTAGATAAAGGCGTTGCTCAGTGACGCGGGAAAATTAAGAGACGAGGCAAGGGTACTTAGGGAAAAAATTAACGAACTCCACTTGTAATATTGTTAACAAAAGCCAAAATAACGTCTTAATTAATGTAATTTTTATACTTCAGCGTGATTTGGGAAGATTTTGATGTTCATTTAAATTATCTCTGCATACTTTGCCTCCTTCACAGGATGTAAGAAAATATCGTTGTCAATTAATCAAAAATTTAAAAAAGTAGTATATACCTATATTAATCGAACAATAGTATGTCCAATATTTAAGTTACTTCATAGCTTTCCCTCTTGTATCGACATAACACATACATAAAGGGAATACAGTACTCGCTTTTCCAGTAGGACTTAAAGCACACGAATCCATTCTAGATACGTTATCGATTTTCACAATAAGTACGTACCTAACGTTCTTAGAACGTTAACAACATGATTTAGTTGTTTGTTTAATTGAATAATTGGGATATGGTGCGTGAGCCGAAGTTACACAATTTGGATTGGGTATAATCCCATGACAATTACTAATTTTATCCTTAAATAACTTTTAATAACATCAAATAGTGTCAATTTGGGAATCAGAGCCTATTTGAATGTCGGCAATATAATGTACTTTGAACGAAGACAAGTATGCTTACATGAAGAATCATCGTATCATATTGTAAAGGTAAATTAGCATAATAAAATTTCACATTAAATTCAGTAGTTGATAACGAAAGTCTACATGTTAAACGTTCTTTTTAATATACAGGACATCACATTCGGGACCGTTCAATACAGAACACTCAATCCCTGATACTAATGGGCGTGATTGAACTCTTGATAATATTGCGAAATTCAATTTTTCACCGTGTCAAATTGAATGCATATAAAAGCCGCAGGTCAGTATGGAAATGTATTTTATTACATCTGAAAATACGAGACGTGACTTTATCGCTGGGTTTTATCTGTTATATGAAACTACTTAATGATACCCACGACTTTACGAGCTTGCGAATGTTTTACGTCGGGGCGTGATTTTACTTGAATTTCAATACTTCGATCGCTATTCTACCCCTAAAATATATATGATATTAAAAGCTCATCACTTCTAAATAAGACATTTATTTCACAGAACTCAGAATTATAGAGCATCTCTACATATGTTTTATACTATACTGGACTTTCCACTGAAAGTGCAATCTTAAGCTTGAAGCACACTGTACAATACTATACCAAGCGTAAAACACCAGTGTACGCTTGTTTTCTAGACCTTTCCAGGGCTTTTGACCTCGTGTCGTACGATGTTTTATGGAATAAGCTGGAGGGTAGGGGTTTACCAGTTAGCATTCTTAATGTTTTTAAGTATTGGTATGCCAACCAACGGAATACTGTAAAATGGTCTAACGATTTTTCCGAATCGTATGTGTTAGAATGCGGTGTAAGACAAGGGGGACTGTCGTCGCCTAAGTTGTTCAATCTGTACATAAATGACCTTGTTGTCGAACTCAGCAATATGAGGGTTGGTTGCCGGATCGGAGGTATCAGTTGTAACAACATAAGCTATGCCGATGATATGGTATTGCTGGCTCCGACTGCAAGTGCCATTTCTGAGATGCTCAAGGTCTGTGAGACATATGTAGCTGCTCACGGTCTGCTTTATAATGTGTCTAAATGTAAATGCATTGTTTTTGGGGACGTTGGTAAGCATAGGAAATGTACGTCTGACATATCTCTTTACGCTTTAACAGTTGAAAGAGTTAAAGAGTTTAAGTATCTCGGACACATGCTTACTGATGACCTCAAGGATAATGTAGATATAGAGCGTGAGCGTAGGGCATTGGCGATCAGATGTAATATGTTGGCCCGTAGATTTGCCCGTTGTAGTAATCCAGTGAAAATCACGCTTTTTAAAGCCTACTGTCAAAATTTCTACACGGGTAGTCTATGGTTTAACTATACTGATAGATCGCTTAATGCCTTACGTGTCATGTATAATAATGCGTTTAGAATGCTGTTGGGACTGCCTCGCTACTGCAGTGCGTCTGGAATGTTCGCAAATGCGCATACTGACGATTTCTGGGCAATTATACGCAGAAAAACAGCGTCTACTCTAGATAGAGTGCGGCGCAGTCGCAACAGTCTCATGATGATCATTTCAGAGAGATATATGTCATCTTTCATGGGACACTTTGTGCGTGAACTTGTCCATTCAAAGCGACAGGTTTATGCATAAGGTGCCTCACCATCTGATAATAATTAGTATATTTTTAATATTTACTAACATTAGTTAATAAGTCACGTACTAACATTAATGGATCTCTGTAATCTAATTGTTTAAATAAATAAATAAATAAATAAATATACATTTTTTTTAACTTTTAATTCAGTTTTCATAAAATTGTCTCAACTTTTGTCTTAATCAATGTATTTGTACCAAATTCCAAAGAACCTTACTGTAGTGGAAAATTTTTTACGTGAATAATTAGATCAAATTCCCCTATAGTGTTCATTTAATATTGAGGAATCCATTATATCTTAAAATATACAAACGATCGCACATTTTAAAAGAGATAAATGCTTTTAGTCTATGGAGCACAAGTCTATCTCTACTAACTAGCCCTAGTTGTATCTATCGTTATTTTTAAGTTACAAAATAAAAATAACATAATAATTATGCTGTGAAATTAATTACTAAACAATACAAATCCCACTCATATTACAACTATTCAGCTACCTACTCCTTATTAGTAAATATACCTATTTTAAAAGCGTTAATTATCGCTGTCGCTGCCAACTTCAAAGAGAGATCACGCTGCTTAGAGATAACCCCGTATTGATGTTTAACATACAACCAATGCATGCAATGTTTGTAGAAGCGGATTACACACACACGTTCGTACACATTCAGGGGGCGTGGCAACAGGTAGCCGACCGATAAACCAACTTCATATATAACAAAACTACGTCTATTTTTCGGACCAGATTGAAAGGATTCAACATTCATGCATTTGCATACCAAAGCTCAACCCGGTTCACACGTATCACGGTCATTGTTTAGGATGTTTTAAGCCTACCCTTTGTAAGGTTAATGTAATTTACCTTCTAAATATAGGTGTAGAATTTAAAGGTTAAAAGTTATTATTACCCTGATCCGAGCTTATTGATATTCCCTCCGTGGCTATGGGGTGTAAGTTTTTTCATTCGTTTTCTCATAGGCTTTTCCTTGTACCAAAATATCTCTTTGATCAGAGTTTATATTATTTGCTTGCGTGCACTTCCATCGCGTAGCACCCGATTCTCATACAAATTTTCTCGTCTATACCTATCTTGTTGGCCTAATCTGGCTCAAAATCAGTTTAGCGATGTATTGAAAACATTTTCGTAAATTTTAATTTACACTATTAGTAATTTATACGCTCTGAACACTTATTTAAATGAGCATGAAAGATGTTTGGAACCATATTGTAAAATCTATTCAACTGACTTAAGTATTTATATCTTTATTTTGAACTATTGGAGAGATATTCTAGAAGATGTCAAGTTAAATAAAAAACCGTTGATTTTATAATCTCTGAGTAAGAGTTAAATATATCGCTTAGATTCGTTTCATAAGGTTCCATTTCCTAGTTAGTCTCTGTAACAAGTTCAATGAAACGGCGATGTCTAGCTTTACCAGTGACATTTAACAAGTAACATTTTATATTCTGTGCAACTCAATCATGGACTAGTTAGTTACACATTAAACAGGGAAGCTTATATTCAATATTTCATTGATAAATACTTTATTAAAATACAATAAAATAGCAATAGCATACCTACATAATAAGAGAATGCAAAATTATCGATTACTAGCGGACCGCCCCGGCTTCGCCCGTGGTACATATTTACGTTTTCTCTACATAAAAACCATCCTCGTACTTCAAGGAATATAATAAAAAAAGAATTATCGAAATCGGTTCAGCCGTTCTCGAGTTATGCGCTTACCAACACATTTTGCGATTCATTTTTATATATAAGATATCACGTAGTTAAGTCTATTGTGGTTTTTTATTTAATTTTATTGAATTAATGTTAGAGCTTTCGTATTATTCGTTTCATAGCTCTTGAAATACGATTCTTAACTATGTATTTAGAATCACTCTTTTCATTAATGGTAAGACAATAGGAAATATTTCATCCATTACGCTGCCCTAACCACGTGACTAATTATTTTCGAAAACCAATAATGTCGGACAATATCAAAGGCATGATCAATGAGACATGCGTATGGAAACAAAGATATTAATTATTATGCCTTTTGACAATCAATAGTGAGAATTTCGATCAATTTCCTTTTGTTTCGCTTTCATTTCTGTTTGACACAAAGGCACTTTTAAAAGCACGAACGCGTAGCGTACTTTGAAAGGTAAACCTGCACGTAGGCACAACATTGCTTTGTCGAAGTTTTTACAAGAATTCCATATTCATTTCACCGGCATGTATAAGTTTACAGTTCGTTCGCTCTCATATTTTGCTTCTTTTTCGGTGAAAATATATATATAAAATTATTCATTTAATATCGATATCGGATGGTAGTTTTGTCTGACTGATAAATTTTTATGTAGATAAAGAAAGCGCGCACAGTTACTTTATTATTTTCTCAAATAAGCTTTCGGTAGGTAGGTATAACATAAGGTTTATAACCATCTAAGAAATTTGATAAGAGAGTTGGGACACATTTTGGAGTTTAAAGATACCATGTTTAAAACAAAAGCGTTACAAAGCGAAACAATTACACAAACGAAGCGGTCAACTTACACATGCACGGTTATCTCTGTAACTAATATTCCAGCATACCTTTGTCATTTGCAAAGTGCCCCATAAATATACAAACAGAAGCTAATACCTCACATGCAAACGTTACGAGCATACTTAGAACCAGTCCGTAATACGTACTGAAATTCCTCTGAAAGCGGTACATAATGCACTCTTGAACAAAAGCTTTAAATCCCGACATCCTTTTTCGAACGTCGGAGTTCTCCCTAACATATTCTTACAACATCGTCGAGCGTGAAGCAGAATGAAATAGCTAGTCATAAAAGTTTATTGTTTGTTTTATATGCAGTTGAAACACTTGGAACGCAACACTAGGAACGGAAAACTAGGTATTACTATTACATACTAACAATATCAAAGTTAGTTAGTTAGTAGTAGTACCTGAATTATTGATTTTGTTGCACTTAAATTCTAATCAATTATCCCAAGGAATGCTGATTTTAATATAATCGGGAATAGAATTAGCTTATCACTCTTCACCAAATCTATACGTTTTATTATCTACCTATCCTACCTATAGCCCCAGAATATTTTAATAAAAAGGTAATCTTTTTTCTTTACTTATTCGTCGTCAAGATCACGAAGATTTTAAATACCTTACCCTACAGGAAAAGTATGTATTAAATCTCTTTCTCCTTTCTTGTATGGATTAAAAAGTACGTAAACAATATCGATCTCCATTCAAATTGAAGCTTTTACAGCTTCTCAGTTTCACAGCGTTTGCTCTCAGTACGTCCATTTCCGATTGCTATCAATCGCAATGAAATTTGAATTTTAATTAACGATTGACTTCCAACTCCAAATCCAGTAAAAGTAGACTAGGTTTGATGCAGTTATCAATTAATTGTTGTTAAAGAATATGATGCAAGCCACTTAGCAACAAGTTATGCTGTACCTTACCTTTTTTATATTATTTAAAACAATTTATTTTATCTGCTCCAATAAAAGCACAAGAGAAAATACATAAAAATTATAGTTTATCACAGTTTTTTAAAGTGGACTATAAGTAATAATAATTACATAGTTAGTCCATATAGTTTAAACTTTAAAATACTATAGTAGGTATAGGTCCTTAACAAAACTGCGTTTTCCTGATAATTAACTTATACCAAAGTTATATCCGTAAAATCAAGCAGTACATTAAAATTAAATCCAATTAGGTATATGATGTATAACTTCCGACACTTCCTAGAAATTAAGAAAGTTTCTTCTGTTATGAACACTGATTGCTTTGTTCTGTCTAATCGTTAGCGACAAAAATTGTATAACAATTAACACGATTCAAAATTATTTTGTGAGAAACTTTTCAGTTATGTTTCAAGGAATAATGAGATAAAAAGGAGAAACTTTGTTTGAGAGTGATTAGGGCGGTAGTTAATGCATTTTAACCGATCGCGATGTTGCAAAAGTCGAAGGCCTTTCACAATACGTAGATAGTACAATTAATAATTTGTATGTAACACAAATACAACCTAATGTTAGTATATTTTGTGGACGATGACTTCTATAATAGAGAAAATAACTTGAATAGAAAATGAACAGGAACAAATCCAAAGAGATAAGAAAGTCACGGAAGCACATAAAAGCACCACGGAATAATATTCAGGTTAGTTTTGATGGCAACAACTAATCTCATAACCCGAACTTTGCTAAAAAGCTATCACGAAAAGCAATTCGTTTTAAGCTTGAGGTACAAATTCCAATCATCCCAAAGCCTGACTTGTAATTGGACAGACCGGGAAACTATTAAAAGTCTTCTCGACGGTACAGGACAAGCGTCCCTTTGTATAACAGAACCTTTCGACTCTTACAGCACTCCAAAGTTTACGATCAGTAAAATTAGAAGAGGTTTCTGATCAACGCTAAATACGTAAGGGTTTTGCAGACTACCTTTTTACTTTAGACGCAGTGGAGTATGAACAAATACGGTATATGGCCTAGAATATAAACATTGAATGCACACAGAATACCTATACTTGAATTACTTTAAGATTTATAATTTGAAAGAAAAAAAATGAATATAAATGTCAGAGTCTTCCTATGCGAAACTCTACCATCAACTATTATATTTTAATCAAATACACTGAACTACATGAAGTCATGTAGTGCAGTGCTGCACAAAATGAAAACAGCTTTACAATTTTTAAACATTATGCGTCCATTACTAAGTTTTCTTTTTAATATTTCTCCTTCATTTTTATCCGTAATCACTCACGTGGTCGACCAAGAGGTTATTGCTGGCATCAATTAAAAAACAAGTCAAACATGCGCCGAGTCAATTTAAAAGAACAACAAAAGCTTTCAGCGCTAAGCCTCACCAAATATTACGTTATTAACTTTATTACTGAGTACACAGCATATCTTATCTACGTCTACGTCGTGTTTATTTAACGTCCTACGTTTTTCATTCTGCCGGTGACGTTGTTAATATACTTTACTGTATTAAATTACATTCTACTTGACGTTAATGATAAGTGTCTTATCTATACCTGGATGAGGCAATTCTCATGTGTGTAGCAGTAAGGAAATTGCAATATCTAGTGTATAACATGCTTGGGCGCAATATTAAAACCTAAATAATTTAGGAAAAGATACAAATAATGTTTTAAATTTTGTTCGTTTTTTATTAATGTTTTATTCCTCAAATACCTAACGTACATTGTCTTTGACGCAATTTCGGATTTCATTCAGAGTTAAACAGATTTGAAGTTTGTAAGATCACGTTGTAATAAATCATGTTTCATTTCTTGCTCAAGGCGAAATATGACTCAAAGGATCGTTTTAACCAGTTTACAAACATTAATTAATTGGACATCTCGTTCGAGTTTGTGCATTGCGAGCAAAGAGCTAAATTCCAATAAGTTTCCTTCTATAAATATTTTATTTCGTTTAATAAATTGCAATACCTTTAAGGAGTACGTAATATGAAATATGACATTATACATTTAATAATAAGTTATAGAAGACATATTTGTTCTTATTAATTTATTTGTAACATTTTCTAAAAAAGTATAAATATAAAAGGCTGGAATTCCGTAATTTTAATTTCCCTGAGATCTTCGTCATAACTGCATCATAGCGTTCTTACCACAGAACTCAATTTAACTTTTTACCGTGTAATATTTAAAAATGCAAATCCTTTAAATATAACAAACATTGTATAAGAATACACAATAATATCATAATAACTTGTTACTCGGATCTCCAAGCTCAAAACTGTACTGAGTTTTTACGAAAATAAAAAGACTTTACCTACTCAATGTAAGTGCATTAGATGTGCCTGAGAAAGATGTTCAGTGGGTGGCACCTGTTGCCTTGGCGACCGCCCCTCGAGGAGATTGAAGCATAGATTATTATAAAGCTTTGTTATCATACATGCTTCATGTTATTTAGGTTATATATGCGTTTCTAATAACTTGTTAACATATTATATGAACAGATTGAGTATAGGTATGTTAAGCTATTATTATACCAAGGAGCAATTAAGTACGATTAAAATTCATAATAAATAAATGTAAATATTATTTTAATTTTTTATTTTAATCTTTCAACATGAATATTTTAGTTTTATTTTTAACATATGGATTATCTAATTTTGATTAATATTTGAAAGTATTAATTACATGTTTAAGCTCTATTTAAGAATGTTTTAAAATACATTTTTTATTACTTCAGTTTGTTTACAGGAAAATTAACCATATCCCTTAAGGCCATATCCTTACAATGTACATCAGTTAGAAAATAAAAACAGTGCAAGATATTCTCAAATATGAGTGACGTGAGTGACTTATGACTGACACAACAAAAAAAAATTTATACAGCCGTATAATTCTTTTTTGAGAGAATTTATTATATCTCCTTCATGTTAGGGAACGTATATCACAATCTCATAAAGAATATAACATAATAGAATAAGTTACATTAAATTTAAAGCTTTGGAAGTAAATCTATTTTATGCTAGGACTGAGATTTCTTTATCATTGAATAAAAGCAGACTTATTATTTTACCTAATGATTGAAAACTCTTTTATACCTAACGAAGTCAAAAAGGTTTATCTTTATGCGGAGATATTCTTCGAAATCCGCCATGAATTTTTTTATTCCGAGTACTTATTCAATGATTTCTGTAAAAAATATAAGAAGCTTTGTTATTACCATTCGTAATGGTTAGGCTTATATTATTTTTAGTTGAAATAATTGTATAAAATGAAGTTAAATCAAATAAAAACCTTCGAAAACTTTACAAATAAATGTGTGTTATCTTATATTTTTTTAATTATTGTTGATATTTTTTTAATTAACAAATAAATACATTTAAAGCTGCTAAGCTTATGAAAATGTTCCAAAGGTTTCCGCTCCATAACAATTAACTGAATCTCTGCCTTACAGGATTATTATATTTTATAAATCCCTAATTAGTAAAAGCAATAAATTTTTATAATTCCCTCTGTTTCCTTCCTTCATTGCTTTTTGTGAATAAATAAAAAGGAAAGGAAACTGGCGACCTCTTTAAAGATACATAATATAATTTATTGAATCTAATGAAAACAGGTACATAAGATATATAGTTTAGAAAGTCATTCACTAAATCACTAGTTCTAACAAGAAATTATAAAATGCCGTTCCAAAAAGAGGTAACAATAGAAAGCATAAATTAGATAGAACGTATAAAATTGTACATAAAAGTAATGTTTGTTTTCCATTGCGTACGTATCTATAAAATGCTGATAACACACATACATGCATAGCATTGCATCGTTACAAGAGGGCAAAGTGCTTCGAGATCCGACCGAGAGGTGCATTATCCTCGGATAATTGCAGTGTCTTTGATGTCGTACTATGTCCTACTGGAGCCATTATATACGTTCTGGATGTATTCACCAAGAAATCCTATTGTGGAAACATGTTGAGTGCGTACTGCGCACCAATTATTATTATAAACTTGAGCAATTCTAAGAAATACTATAAAACATAGAGCTAATTAATAAATTTACTTATCGTAAATGTATTTAATAAATATTATTTTATATTATTTATTATACATAGTATTATTATGTAAGACAGATTATTAAATTATATTTGATAAAAAATATGCATATATGCGATACTAAACTCGTTATTTGAACAATGATTAATTTAACTATGAACAACATTCTATCAAAATACTATAATCATTGATTTACAGCTGATGGCATTTGAATGCCGCTAGCCTTAAATAGAAATTACTAATTTTGAACAAAATTTTATAGTAAATACAGTATAATGTTATTTAGATGCATAAAATTCCGTAACAACATAATAATGTGGCGTAGCACGATGTTCCCGTAAACTCGAAGCAATTTTAAATTTATAAGCATAGCATCAACGCTTAATTTGTTTGCTGAGCGATTTAATTTTAAATTACAACTTGTATTTGCGGAGGGCCGCAATTTTAAGTGTAATAGAGTGGAATCATGTTTTAATTAACCCCTAGGCCTTTTGAAACAATCAATTTTATAAACTGTTACTCTGTTTATTTGCATACCTTAATTTGAGATCCTTTCTTCAAATTTGCAAGATGTGGTAGCTATGCTTGCCATCTTTTCTTAACGACTGGTATTTTAAAATGCTATCAACGCATTAACTTAGCACATGATGACGCGGGGAGGTGACTGAAATAATACATGCAATATCGAAAACATAGCAATAGTATTTGTAAATCCGTTCCAATACATTTTCTTTAATTTGCCCTACATAGTAAACATGGCGGCAAAGGTCCATGGGCTTACTTTGCTTTACGATAACATCCGCTCTAGCACTGAGTTATATAGAGGCATAATAAAATTGTAATTTCCATGTAATCTCTAATGAAATCGAAGCATTTAAGATGCATAAAATGTCTAATATAAATAAAACGATCGTATTTTCTGTATTGGGGCTATGTCTTGATGATCACGTTTATAGAACTCAATCTTGTAAATGGATTTTTTCATGTTTTACTTACGTATTTATTATTATTTCTGTGAAATAATGTACAATTTTCAACATTATATGCAAAAGAAACGTTGTTTTGCTAAACGTTGTTTAAAATGCATACAGAATTAAATACGTAAATGTAAAACAATTATATTCCATTGATTACATAAGCCTCTTAGAGAATCTAACTACAATTACTCTCAAGTATGCACTAGAACAATTGGTCCGAGCACTCTCATCTATTGTACAAGCTTGCGGCTGCATGTAATCCATAATCTCGCAGCTGGTCTTAGACGATAATGTAATCTTCAGCGTAAAGGCAGGAGGACTAAATGCCATTTATTAATTAATAATGCAATTTACTAGTAAATGGGTTTTGCCTTAGGAATTATATACTGATATATACCTAATTGAAAAGGGAAGACGTCGAATCATACATTCGTAGAATCTGCGTATTAAATTTGAGAATATTTCATACTATATGTGTCGAAAATTGAGTAAGAATTAATAATTTATACGCGGCAGTACGAAAATCGAACCGTTTTTAAATTAAGTCATTTCCTAGTATTTAATACTTTCTAATAAACTCTTTTTCTTGTATTTTAAGGTATCATTATGAAAAATAATAAACAAAGATTACGATAAAACTTTGATTCGTTGAGCCTGTTGAAAGCCGCGAATCGTATTCGACTACGAATTTAGTATCCCATAAAATTATTTATTTTCAATGTAAAAGCCTTTACGAGTTTCAGCACTTGACTTTTATCTCATAGTAGCAAGGCTTAAGAAATATTTTCTTCCAACAGCTATAGAGTTTCGAGTTACATTGATTTATGGATATTTTTTCTTTCTTATGTTACAATTGCTACCACTATGTGGTCGCAATACCACTAGGTCTCATACGTTTGATGGTTATCTTAAAAGGAAAAGGGAATGCATAAAAATCGTAAACATTATGACCAGCATTTAGTATTTCTACTAGTAACAAATCTAATAGGATTGTGCAATAGCATATCGACACTAAACCAAAGCATCGCGCGTGGAATATGTAAGCAGGGAAAGGGTACAAGCCTATATTTGAGATAATAACATTAACTGAGGCTATTCCTATAGGAACTTCATTATGCAATTAATTAACAATGTAATAACCAATAGAGGGTAAGTCTCTTATTTGAGTCATTTTTAGAATACTAAATACAATTAATTCTCGTTTAAAATTCATGTACTCTACATGGTTGACGATTATTTTAAAATCATTTATTTAATTATATAAATTCTTTACGTATGCAAATAATATTCATTTTGCGGATTCAAAATTTATTAGGGATTAATATGTTCTTGGTCCGAAAATAAAATGGCAGAAAAGGCTGCTAGCCGATTTAAAAAAAACACCGCGATAGCTCGTAATTTATAAAAATCAACTCTCTACGCGTTAACACAATACTATCCACTAAGTTCAGATTAAACTCCGCATTGTATTGCAATTTACATTAATAAAACTCTCGGCAAACTGACCGTAATTCTATCCCCTGAGAAATTTTCCACAAGATAACAAGCCTATCCTATCTATTTCTTAAACATAGTTCGTTATCTTGAATAAAATCGTTTGAAAGTATTGTCTCTTGAGATTTGAAATTACGCTCGAGGAAAATAACCTTAGGTTTATATTTTTAAATTACGGAGCAAATTTTTTGGGAAGTTTCAACCCTTTTGATAGTTTCGTAAGTTAAGATATTAAATGTCATTTTATTAATGAGGTCGCTCTCTTTTGAGAGTTTTATGTTGTGGTTGAACGTTTTAAATTAATGAAATTACTTATAACATGTTTTTATTTATAAGTGAACACTAAAATATGTCACTTCTAACTAAATATTCAGGTATGTACTGTAACTGTACTTTTTTAGCATTTCTTGTAAGATAAATTAAAAATACGTTTGATGATTTAATATATACCTAAAAGAAATTAAAGGAACAATTAAAATAGTTAACACAATGCACTGTAAAAATTGTTATTTGAATAAACATGTACTTCAAAATTTCCATAAATATTATCTAATGCATAATTTATATCAAGAATTATCAAGAAAGATCTCCACAAGATGGTACAAGAGTCACAAGTATTAGAGAATAAGAGATTTCAATACATAGTCTTATAAAATGTATTCATAATATGTAGATCCAGTCAATTTTAAAATTACAACAAAAACAAAGCCATATTTCCTCTTTTTCGATTTTATAAAGTTAAAATAAACGATAAGCACGAATTAAGGACGCGATGAACAAATTAATACATTTCATTAAAATATTCCGTGAACTTTGTAGCTTTTGAAAACATATTCAATGAAAATATTTGAAACATTTTGTATAACGTAAAATATATTTATTTTAAACACTTTATTGTGCTGCCAACATTACAGTAGTAGGTACACAGGTAGGTAATTATAGCAGTTAAAAAGTAAATTTCGATCCAAGTTTATTGGATTTTACGATAATAAATTATTTGTAGTTTAATAACAGTTGGTGAGTTTGTTACATTTTATTACTATTTCAAACAGATGTCTTATCTCATTGTTAAAAAGCAAAACGTTAAATTTGGTCTATACATTAGTCTTTAATAAACTGGTTGTAAAGAAGTTCAAACTTCAACTGGAAGAGTGCTTTAACCCAAGGGTTATAGGAACCGAGGAACATTACATTATTATTTCGCTGATCGAATTTCTTTATATTTGGTGTTGACTTTCTAAATATTATTAAGTATGGGAATACGGGATAGTTGTTAGTTTTGTTAATCTATGGAGTATAAATCCTATACCTCTACCACTTTACTTCAAAGACGGTCTAACTACCATATAGAAAGACCAAATATCTACCCAAAGTGCTTTAATTAATGAATGTATACCAGCACAGTACCGAAATATTCGAATGCATTTGTGTGTATGCAAAATCAATTGGATTGACGTGGGTGGGTTTGACAATAGGAAGACTTGTACAATAGGTGAACTATGCGTTCCAACCATGTTCCAACTTTACCACATTTTCAAATGCAAAAAAAGCTATAACTACAGATAATATATTATATTAGTACTATGACTATGGGCCGATTTTTCAATGCTTGGTTAAAACTTATCCGTCCAATAAAGTATTACACGATAATATTAAAATGTCACGTAAATTGTCAAATACGGGCAATTAGAATACGTTTTTAAAATGGTAGTTTTATACATTATTCGACGAATAAGTTTTAACCAAGGATTGAAAAATCAGCCCTATGTGTAGTACAATTTGTGACGATTATATAATTCATTTTACCGACTGAAATCAATGTTCGATTTCTAAAAAAGTAGTTATTATGTACATTATTAATTATTTCATTAATTAGCAAATACATATAACGCAATTAAAACTTGAAAATAAATTCCACGCTTCATATAACATCCTGATTCATGTAAATACTCATGTTTTCCAAACTCCGGTTCCTGATTGGATTAAGAATCATTACCAAATTCATGCCGAGAAAAGTTAAAACGAGGGTAGTCATTTGAATCAAAATACGTATTTCAACTTTTCCTACTTCGCCGATTTTATCTTTTTGCACATTGCAAAATGTTCAAATTACAGACGAAAGTTTAGAAACTCATATTTGTAAAATTGACAGCTTTAAATTTAACATTTAAAATTGCTTACTTTTTTCAATTTGTATTTGTAATGTTATTCCAAATATATTATTTGTAAATGTACAGGAAATGAATCAGACTTTATGAATAGGAATACACCTAACATCACGCTCACTGTAAAGCTTTGTAATGCTTTATACTGCAGAGGGGAGACAGAGACCAATGCTTTGCTAAAGTTTCTCTACCTTACTAGGTTTCCATGAATTAATTACATTTGTTCATTTGTTCCAGTTGCTAAATCATCTTACCTGATGAGGACTTAAACATATATTTGAAGACACTTTTTTCATTGACCAAGATTAATAAATATCTTTATGGTTATAGGTATTTCAGCATTTTTATTTGGGTATTTGGGTTAATTGGTAAATCTACATGTTTCATTGTTAGAATATGATCTTCATTTGATAGAAAGGAAGAAGAGCATAATACCAGGTATTGAAATACCTTCTATTATTCTGGTGGCTATCAACGTTGACATGGATCAAATTACCATCGCTGTCTGCAAACCGATTACCTATTCCGTGTAATATACACGTAATTAAGCGGTAAACTGGACACAAAACAAACAATCCATGGAGTTTATTAATATGCTAATCCAGAAACAAAAAAGATTTTAATAGACCGCGTATTATGCACGTAAAATTTGTGTCTGTATTTAATTAGCTATGTTCCATGGTTTACCCGCCTATAAATAAAACATATTCACAAAAAATCAGGCTCTTGACCTATATTATTTCTGATTTTCACATAATCTGTGCAATTTTTTCGCCTTGTACCTAAGCGTAAAAGACTAGACATTCGCATTTAAAATATTTATACTACATTACATGAATGTAATATCATTTAATTGTTTAAAATATATACAACGCTACATGAAGCTTTATTTCATTTCATTGGCTGATTGCTTGTATGCCACTTCGGTTAATTAATTATTTCAATAACATATCATTTATATTGACAAAGGATTCTGGAGTCTGAAATGCTTGCCCCGGGCAACCAATTAAAACAATTAAATTCTCTTCGCTCTACTTAACTTTTGATAATAAAATAAAATGTATGTTTTCTTAA
The DNA here is from genome assembly GCF_061535455.1 of Colias philodice. Lineage (NCBI taxonomy): Eukaryota > Metazoa > Arthropoda > Insecta > Lepidoptera > Pieridae > Colias > Colias philodice. Next base: position 3,724,320 of record NC_143088.1, read on the forward strand.
ATAGTCAATATTCAGCTTGAGGCAAATGCTACGAATATGCTACGAGATAAGTAGCACTTCGTAGCGATATAATGAAACTAAATGCTGTCAATTTTTCTTAGTGTTTTGTATTATATTTTAATTCTCATGTTGAAATTATATTATATTTCTCGTTGAATTTTTCCTATACGACCGGTTATAGTAGGTATGTACATAATTAAACATTTGTGATAACCATATACATAGTACGAATACACAGAAGGCTGTGCAATTTTTATTTGTATTTATAAACACCGTAAATCAATTATAAACATACTTTAATTTCAACCTAAAACTGACGTAATATGTAATCTATATAAAAAACATCTGTGTTTTTGTAAACTTCCTCTACCAAAAAAGCTTGACTCTTGTGTGTTTAAAACCACCCATTTTAAACCCTTAAATGATGAGTGTCCTGCAAACAAAACGTTTAGTAAGTACAGCTAGTACAACAAAAGAATAGCATGTACAAACCTGAAGTGCGATTAGTCGAGCGGCGTGAGGCGCGGCCGACTGCCGTCGTCAACTTGGTGACATGTCTGCCCACACGCCACGACCGCGTCACCAACGCTGACGCTGACCACTGCACTACACCACACCACACTACACTTCACATCATTATACGCACATTTACACTACACTTTTACACCTGAAACAATATAATGCACATTAGACATTATCGTTAAAACAAATGCATGATTCTTTTAAGTCAAACTCAAAACTAAAATTTTATTTAGTTAAACTATACTAACCGATTCGAAATGTTGAAAATCGTGCTCCTTGCTGATTTTTTTTGTAAGAAGTTAGAAAGTTACTCTTTAGTTATCAACAATACAAGTCGTGTAGGTATAAAATATCATCATCGTCGGTCTATAAATATCCCAAAACAACAGCTTTAAGTTGACATCCCTAAGGTATTAGGAATGGTAGGGAAGGAAAATAAACAGCGCACAATCGCTCATCTCTCAAACGCAATAATATTTAATTATGTGAACAATTTCTAAGACACTGATCCTTTGTAAAGTTATGTTTAATATCTAATTTCGAAAGTAATTTGATTTGATATTTTTTTTCTGAATTTTTTTAATAGACATTTGATTAATTTATTTAATGAAATTTTCTTAACTTACATGTGTCATTCTGTAACATCATTAGTTACAAAACTATTATAGCTTTTTGTTCAATAATGTCTCGTTTACGATTCAAGTAATTTTGTGATTCAGCAATGCTCAGACCCTAATTATAGTAGTATTCTACTCGTAAAGATGTAAGATTGCATAAAGAGTAACTTATTAATTTCATACAGAGTTTTAGCGAACTATGCTGCTTTCTCTATAATAATAACTTTGTTTTATCTATTACATCGTGTAGTAGGGTCTGTAAAATACAACGTTGGTCGAAATTCTTGAAAGTTTTTAATATTAAACCATAATTCATCTTTCAAATGATAATATTGACGATGAATCTCAACAATAATAGTAGTTTCTCTCAACAATAAGTGGAAAGTTAAGTCAAGTAAAAAGTCTAAAAGCATTGATGACTCGACACGAATTGAATTTTCTGCTCTACTTTATTTTGGAATAAAACCTAAACGGAAAATTTATCGCAATTTTGAAATTAAATGACGGACATAAAATATTTATAACTTGAGCTATCATAACTTCAGCATAAATGTGTCAGTCATAAAACTCGTCATATATATCCAATAGCTAAGTACAAATTTTAACGAAGGAGATTTATTTTGTTTTATATTTATTTATGAATTAATTTTAAATTGCAATCTTTGCATAAAGTTAAGATTTTAATTTACAAAGTTAATGAGTAAATACCTAACTAATCGTATTTCCAATGTATCTCTCAAATGGATCGTATATAAATGAAATATTATAATGAAAAAAGACCTTATTTTCTCGTAACCTTAATGAAAACATTTATGTTAAATGTTAAAAATCCTTCTTACTTTATTACTTGCCACTTTATGCCAAAATCATGAACCTAATTAGATTAACCGTCTAATTGGAGAGTAACCGCGAATGGTGAAAAGGGACTAATTGACACGATATACGCGAAACCACACACTTTAAAATTTTGTTACGAACAAATTATAAATGTTCACAATAACACATAGTATAACTTTCCCTTCCCGTATCGCTTCCCTGCCCAGTCTTTTCCTTTATTCCTTTCTTTGTTCCCTTTAACATCGTAAATCCATTTATAGAGGCTTAATACCTGAAAATGAATTGACCACCTCCTTGGTTCAGTGGTCGACGCATGTGCGTAGAACCAAGAGGTCATGGATTCTATCGTCGAGACGAAGAAATAAAATATCTCGGTCTGGCAGGACACAGAAGGCTGATTACCTACTTGTCCCTAAAGAAAATAGAGCAGTGAAAAAGGTTTATGAATAATGCATCTGCCCCATACCCCACTAGGGAACTTCACAATACCTGAAAATGACCACGCCTCTGCAAATGTCGTTTACCATCAGGCGCCCCACCAGCACCTTTACCGACGATGATATAAAAAATATGTATCTCCTATTATATTATACATTATTTCTCATACATATTGCATTAATTCAATTGTACTTTGCTAATGACCGTATTATGTTTTCTGAAAGCATCTTAAGCCTAATGACACTCATACAAATGTAGCCTTAATTAAGTCGCAGCATATCGTTAAATGGTGATTTCATATATTTTATAAGACAAATGCAAAATACATTGCGTAGAAAAGAAATTTTTACATATTATAACGGACGAGTTTTATTTAAATCGTTGTGATGTATTTTTTTATATTCCTATCAATGCATTCTGTAATTCTAAAAATGCATAAAAAGGCTTTAATTATTATTTCGTGTCTTCGAGTTTCATGCTGTCCAATTTTTATTAGATACTATCTACAATCTACATATTGCCACATTGCTCAAACTCAAACTAAAACATTTATTTATTTAATTATACTTCTACTAGAAGTACTTTGAATCGTCATTACAAAAATATTTAATGATGCATTTGGAATTAATCGCATTCACTATCCACCATCAAACTTCCAATTGTATCAATCAAATTAAGGGATGTTACAAATGTTAAACTTTATATTGATAGGTCTGAATCCATTTGCCTAAATTGGCTGAAATTTGCAAATTACAAAATATAAATTGATTTTATGTTGTAGAAATGTAGAGTATACCGTACAATATATTATTAAGGAATTTAAATTGACCAACATGAGTTTGTCTAACGCTCATGTTAGGTTTATTATATTTTAACGACGAGAATCTTAAATAACTCGTTCAGAAATTTTTAGTTTTAGTTTTGACTGTATAATGTATATATATATCAATAAATCAGCATACTTAGAATTTTTAGATATTTATCGTTTAAATATTTTTCGGCACGTTTTATACACGTTGTAAAAACTTGCTTATGTATCTTTGGGTTTGTACCCCACTGCCTTAAGCACAAAACAAAATATTTTGTAATTATATGTACCATACTGGGTTCAAACAAAAGCAATAAATATTAAACAGTCGTTACTAAAGTCTGTAGTCAAGGGGAGGCTCTTTGAGTTAGCACACTTTTTTCTTATTTAAACTCGTGGAATTACAAATATAAATTACTTATGACCAAATTTTTTATTTATTTTACTTTTTATAAATATCTATCTTACGTTACATTAGAAAAGCTGATATTTAATAAAAAATAAAAATTATAAAATGTAGAGTCGACTCTACTTATTTTGATAAAACTGTAGCTTAAAAATAAACAAATATTAACACTTGCAATTGTTACAACTCGATTATTCAATATACAGTACGCCTTATTGTTTTAATATTTCTTTCTCTCGAAATCAGATTCAATAAAGTTCGACAGTGTAATACAATAAAACAGCCATGTTCAAGTAATATAAATGTATCCTTTATTGTAAGAATACTTTTTATTGAATATTGTGCCGATGTGAACAAGATGTACTAACACATTTTATTATCATGGCGCTTTTACACGCACTCTATAGATTAAAGTTATCTTCTTTTGTGTTGGGACAATAATGTCACAGATAAGGCTAACTGATTTTAGGGCGGAATTATCTGATGTGAGTGTTTTCTTTCGAAATATTATTATAAATTAAACATACAGTAGAACGCCGATTATCCGAATTAATAGGAACTGGGGTGGATACGGATAATTGAAAATTCAGATAATAAGACATAAAGAAAAAACGAACTACACATAGAATAAACTTCTTTAAGTTTAAAGAACACAGTTCTACAATACTAAATACACTTGTAGAGATCCATATTATCAAGAAAAAACCATAAAAGATGAAATATATCTGGATGCCAACTTGCTACAACGAATCAATACAAAAATTACTCGGTTTTCATTTTTTATATAGAGCTTAGGACCGATTCGGATCATTGGCGATTCGGTGAATTGGCGTTCTAACGTTTTGAGAAATAATCTTAACAATTAAAAAATTAAAAAAAAATCATCTATTCCTTTACTTAAGTATATAATTTATTTTATTTTAACCTACATTTAATTATAAATTAATTAAATATTTCATTACCTGTGCTAAAAATTTCCATGTTCGACACACACAATAAAAAAAAACAAAATTTCTACCGCGAAAAACGAGCACAGACAATACAAAAACCGAAACGTTCAAATTTTGAATCCAACGTTCACAATCCCTCCGCGGGCTAAATAGATTCCGCAACCTCACGTCAACAGGTCGCATCCCACACTGCCCGGCTGGAGCCCACGTCTCGATCGCGCTCGCGCCAAAAATAATTCTCCAGGATATGCCGTTCCGTTCAGTATCGAGATTGGAAAATGGCTTTTCCTGGTCTTTCATTGTTGTCAATGAATTTACATTGATTTGCTATTCACGTCTCGTGAGAACAATAAGTGTTGGAGCGCGTAAAAAAGCTAAAATTGAATTTATGCTGACGTGATATTTTTTTTATATTTATTATCATCAAAATAACAAAAATTAGTCTAGTAAGGTTCCGTTTTTAAAGGTTAAATAGGTTTTAAACTGATTTAATGCACGGTAGGGTAAGCAATAAGCATCGAAGTATTGATTGGAACCCATATATCCACCTACGCACATAAACATCCCAAACTCAAACTAAAGGATGGAAACAAACTTGACTACATGTACCACAATTGGTTCTATATAACTCTATTTCACTAGCCTGTGGCAAATTCAATTATTAATTAAACAATCTCACCACGTAAACCGGGTCGTAAACTGAAATACGTATATAAGTAACAACCACAAATATGTACCTACTTACGTTGATGTGTTTTTGTCTCGAGATATATCACTAGATATATAAAAATAGCTCAATGAAATGATAGTTAAGAATTTCATACCAACTTCAACTAAAGAAATAAATGAACAATGCTTCACCGATTAAACATTAATTGTTGTAATTTTTGCTACAATTAAACTGCAATAAGACTTAACTATATTTCAAACAAACCAAAAATATATTTTAAAGGTCTTCTGATCGTTTCCTTATATTATAAAGAAACATTCATCACAAAACTAGTCTAGACCGATTGTCTCAGAAACCTTAAGTAGTGGGAATAATAAGTTTCCTTTTTTCAGATAGGCGAATAAAATTAATGACCTGCCTACATTAGTTAGGAGAAAGATTGAAACCGTCCCGATAAAAAAATAGATATCTTTTTGCTATATGATTTTAGGAAACATAAAAAATAAACTTCAGTAACTCCTAATCTCTAAAGTTACATAAGCTTCTTACTGCGAAATCGGGATCGAAATGAGGTCGTAACCTAAGACAACACTGCTATTTTGCAATATAAATCACATAATCCGATTATATATCCTAAATAAATAAAAAATACTGATAAATCGTGTTGCTAGAATATACCTAAAGTATAACAAGATGCTCTCGGCAACTTACTCCTGCCCTCTCGGAGTCTTCAATTACCCGGCTCAGTTTGAAAACCATCGTATCAAATCTCTACTCCGCAAACATATACAAAGCCAGGATCTAGAAACTTGATATTTTTATAATTGTTTCCGTGATGTTTTGATGTTATTTTTTTCCTCAGTAAATAAAAGTAAGAGATGTTTATGAATACTGTCTGGTAACACTCTTTCAACAAGTCGTTGGCTATAACAATAATTATATATACCTAAGAAAGAAAAAAATTATTTCAACACACACAAATACACAACAGAAACATTATTAATATTAACTAAAGCCCACACCAAGGCAATGTTTTAAATCTGCATTTATAACTACATACATACATAAAAACGTTCATGGAAACAATATGTATAAATTTTCAAACGAAGTATCAAATTAAAATATCAATTTCATATTTAGTTTCATTTGTACTAAATAATAAACTCTATTCGCTTTGATTATTATCTATCAACGTTAAAATACATCCATAATAATTAATATCTATAATTAATTCAGAGAGCATTATTTAGTCCCTGTTAAAATCGATGAGCCATTAGTGTACACTAAAATAGCTGGTCAAAGCTATCCCTAGTAAATTAACAACGTTGCTTTTAGTAGATACTGCTTGTAGAAATGAAAACTAGAGCCCCTGTCAATAGAGTAGATTGGGTGTTTGGAGTGTATACTGTATCAACGTGAGTGAACTTTTTAATTCTCCAACCATGCAATTTCCACGACGGCAAATCAATTTCACCCCAGTTGGAAACGCAAAATATAGCGAGTTGAAAATATTGTGAATGAAATGACTAGGCTCGTCAAAAATTAATTTCGCCGATTTAAAAACTTGAAATGACAACTTTCTCGTTTAGGACGCTACGTTTTTTAAATGTTATTAACTTTTTGCTTCGACAGATGTAATGTTAAAATTTTAATCTTAATGAATATCTGGAGACGGGAGATTGTATAGAACCAATTATGTTTGCTTAATTTTCTTTAAGTTGGTTGTTCGACATAATCCAATTAATGAGGCTTTTGTTTCAATAGGTCTGATTTTTAATTGAGTCGTTTGTTTAATACTTAAAACAACATATTGATAATATGATATTGTTAAAATTTTATACAACAACATGTATCTATACCTAGGTTTACTTTATCATGTTAAAGATCAGAAACAAATTACCCAGTTTTCTGGTCATAAACAATAAATAATTTATAAGAAAAAGGTTTTATTTATTCATGGATTATAGGAAAATTCCATTACATTAAGTTCAACAAAACTACGTAATGCGGCTTTAAATTAACCCACATCAAAGGCTTACCTTTCAGTCCACCAATATTGCTAAAACTTATGAATTATTGTTTTAGTAATGAATTTTTTATCAATCACTTAGATAAACGTGCGTTTAAAACTAATTTTAAAGAATATTAGAATATTTAGGATTTCATTTGATATTTAGTTTCATTGCATTCAAATGCTTTATAAATGAGAAATTTTTGGGGTTTAATTATTATTCTTGAAAACTGAAAACTTAAACGAACTTTCTCTATAACTAGGAACATCGAAAAAGAAAACAAATGAAGTCTATAATTGAATATCGATTCATCTCAATCCGTTTATAAGAGGTAAAATATACAATTACGGCGTTCACTTTTCCTCCTATAGGCTTTGAAAGTGGTATTGAAATCGTATCGTGACTTATATACTTTCACCAATCAAATCCCTCAACGTAATGTGTTCTGCCACTTCTGTGGGAGTGACGGATTGAGTTCTCACGTGATACGTTTGTTGGGCCTGTGTTTTTGAACTTTGGACCCGCTGAAACACAAAACATTGTACGCGGACATGTATTGCGTTTGGCATGGAATAATTGCACTTCACAAAAAGCTAGTGGCAGTATGATATAGAGTACCACGCATACACGACATTTTAAGTATTTTATTGTCTGTAGAAAAATACAGTACAGAAGTAGTACATAATTTGTTTTATATTATACTAACGACCCGTCCCGGTTTCTACCATGTGCAATTATAAATCTTATATTATATTATAAATCTCTTGAATAAATTTTATCTATGTACCTATTTGAAAAAACGAGACAGACAACAGAAAGTGACTTTGGTATATGTAGTGGTAAGTAATGGACATAAACCGACTACTAACATGGGAAGAAATTTACAGAAATCGTTATCAAAGTAATTCCTGCAATCATGAAAGCAGCGCCCGACCAAAGGATAAAGGCACTCAGAATCTCTCCCGCCTTTCAGAACTACATCCGACATCTTTGTACCATCCTTATTCATCACTAAAAGTATATTTAATATCAAAAGTACATAAACAAACATAAAATTGATATTGATATAGTACTTGGATAATGTTTGCATGTTTCATAATGCATTATGAAACTTAAATGCTCAAATACATTTTTTCCTTTTTTAAACAATCACCGAATAAATACCTTTTTATTTACTCCATAAGATTGAATCAATATTCCTTAATCAGACGTGATTTAATCAACGTTTAAGGAATTAGTAAATCTATTTAAATGAAAGTGTGCTTGCCTTCATTTGGAATTCTGTTCAAGTCTGATACCTGTCTAGTGTCTCTTGAAGTGTAGGTACTCTATAGACCTCCCGTGAGTTTCTGTTTATTTGACTTGTCAGACACTTCCTATTCAAATAAAGTTGGTTTTTTCCTGCGTTAGTATAAAAACATAAATAAGAGATGGTGAAAATATAGGTATGATTTGTAGTTTTATTACATCGCAATAGGCACTTAAAGTAACCGGAAACTTATAATTCTTTTACAAAACATTTTTTGAGACACCAGTTAAAATAACTTTCCGACAGCTAAACACGATTTATATGTTATGCAATTGCTTTAATATTTAATATCGATATACCTACAACAAGTTTTAGTAAAATATTCAGTATTAAAAATTCCATGTGCACCGCAATTGAAAAATTTAAAATATAGAGTAGAACAACAAATGTTCATATAGTTTCAAGATAGATTCGGTTTTACACAAAATATGAAAAACGCAGTTAACTGGAACAATGCTTTTTTAGGCACCTGAATATTTATCTTTTGATACATTTTAACATTTTATTAAAATCGATGTTTTGTGCTAATGCATTTATAAAATAGTGCACTAGCACTCAACATACAGACGAAACCAAATACGAAAATCAAGTTATTCGTTTTTCACGGTTCCAATGGTATTTTAAAATCCCATCTGCGAATTGATTTTCTGAAATGTCACCGTATATTTTTACTGAAAAAGCTTTTCATTTAAATGAGTAAAAAGTAACGTGATTTTTCAAATAAACGCAGCTCATTCTTTATTCATATAGACATAAATCTTTACCGAACTAATTTCCATCGCATATATTTTGAGGTGTATAACTATATAAAAAAGTTTAAATCCACAAGGCATAATATAACATTAGTAGGACGTCGGCATTAAGTCGAAAAATCACTAAGCCACCAATTTTGGAAGTAAAAACACGGTATTGGGAGTAAGGGTCGGAAATTGCGCCCCAAGAAATGGGCCGATATAATCTAACAGTTGCGTGCACCGCTGGCAATCATTAGCACCATCCATTGATAGCTACCTTTGCCTTAAAATAAATGCAGATAACAACTTTTATAGACACGGCATTTATTTCGTGGATCAGATAAAAATGGCACTTCGCTACTATCATTGACTGCTAGAATAAATTATTTAAGTGACTTGACACGGTGGTTGTATACTTTAAAGATAAATCCAGACGTGATCCTAAAAACATTGTCTATCATTATCTGTGCAGATCGTCTTATTAGATATAATATACAATGTTTAACTCACACTGCAAGGTTTAGAAGCAAAATATGTTGAAATATCTATATAATAAAGATCTCATGATTGGTGGCTCAAAGTATCTAAGTTCTCAACACTTAGTAACTTACTATGACGACAGAATAAACATCTATTGAAAATAATAAAACAACTTTTACATAAATATAAAAAGATGAAAAATAAAACCTTCCTTCTGTGCACATAATCATTGTGAAATTATTAAAAACATTCTAATTGTATCTCATTTTGATGCAGCCCAGTGGTTAGTCGCACAATTCAATAACCCATTATGCGAAATATAAATTGCGCAAATAATCCGGGAGCAGCAATGCAGAAACTGAATTCAACTCATTCCTAGTATTAATATATTCAATGGTAAATACCGACAGGGCTCTGACAGACCGGCCATATTGATTCCTTTAAAATTATGCACATAATTTACAAATAGAATCTGTGACCACGGGTATACTTAAATAGATTCAGATTAGCAAGGGTCAGTAAACATAGTTGGAAGGTTATTTAAAAAAGGTCCGAATTTGGTATTACTATTTTTATTTTTATGTAGGAGTCGAGCCCGTTTCGGTCCTGATTGGGTCACGCTCGCACCTTATTAGTGCCTTTTTGAATTTGTATAAGTTTATAAAATACTTCTAATAGGTTGAGTTGTAAAAAGAGAAAGACTGGAAAATTTTGTGTTGTGAAAACTTTGTTTAAGATTTTTAAATAATATGCATTACTCCAATAGTAGCATTCGAAGTTAAATCTAGCACCAAAGCAAACTCGCTAACCAATTTTAAAAATTATGTCGATAAAAAAATATGTAATGATTATATCCGTGTCTCACATGAAAAAAAGCAATAAACATTACCTTGTATTAAGTTTTATTATACTTTTGTGGGTGTATTTAAGCTCGCTTTGGAGTTGTAGCCGACGTAATGAAAAACACTGATGAAAATTATTAGACAGAGTCCCATATGAAAAACAATCACATATCTGAGTTAATACTGAGTTGAATTTTTGATATAAACATTCAATTTAAATCCTTCCGATTACAATGAAATTTAGCACTCATATAGAGGGTAACTTTGATTAACACATAGGATAGGTTTTATTCCGGAAATCTCACGGGAACGGGAAATATGCAGGTTTTCCTTTAAAAACGCGGGCGAAGCCGCGGGCGGAAAGCTAGTCTTAAATACGGCAAAACTTTCAATACTCATCGCTCTCGATGTAGAGCCTGTTGAATATCCTATAATATATCTAGAAGTATATTCCATCGAAATTACATATAAATCAAAGATATTAATTACAGCGCACAGAATTGCAGTTAGCAATATTCGATGGTAACAAATATCCACAAAGCTGTTTCAAAAGCACTATTAGCGTTGATCATCCAAGTTGATTAGATATTAACAGGCAATATACAAATGCCGTATTGCAACTCGCAATAAAGACTTATAATACACCTCCCTTTTAATATATATTATTGCAAAATAGATTCAGATATCTTAAATAAATAGAAGTTCTTAAAAAACTGATAATACCTATTAATTCAATGATTTTTTTATTTAAATAAACTCATTATGGTAATTAAGTTGAAACTAATGACAACTTAGACAAAGCTTAATATGAAAAGCACTCATGTTATTGTTGTTAAGCTTTCTTCGTAAATATACCAATCGATATTTAGAATTTTGTTATTTAATGTTTTTGTAAAAGATAAAAAAAAAGTCATTCGAAAGAAAAAACATAATCTAGAGTCTAGACGGTTAGGCTCACCATCAAACCAGAATATACTTATAAACTTCATCGACCCATTCTCGAATATTAATTTATTCTTATTTATTTATCTAATTGATATTAGGAAAGTTTTCTTATTTACACTAAAATTAACTTGAAATAGATGGCAAAAGCAAGATGGCTATGAGTGGAACTCTAGAAGTGGAGATTTCCTGCGCAAACACACTAAAGGTTTCTAAAGTTTAGTTCACAGTTCCGTTTAAGTTTGTTTCAAAGTCTGCAAGATCTAGTGGCTACATCATGAGCTAATAATAGTCAAATCAATTATTTTATGATGTGTATTATTTTCAATGCCGATATTATAACAAATTACATAATTATGCGTTAATAACACTAAACGCCGCGTTTTAATCGATTAAATGAACAACTAAAATGTTACGATGGGTGAAAATATTTTATTGAAAACATAAATACAGTGTTATATCCTATATTATTATTGAAATAGTAACTAAATTCACCTCTAAATACATTCTACGCTCAACCGCTTTCGGATCTCAAAAAGCTTCTAAGAAATCAGCGTTGAAACGTAGTTTGCTCTCAGAGACTATTGGTACATCAATTGAATTGTGAAGATACACGTAACATGCTTTAGTCAGAATGACTTATTTCATACGGTATCTTCCAGGTTATAAATGTGTTGTTACCACGCACCGGTAGTTACATTAATTTATGACCAACTTGTAACAATTTTGGTTAATTATAAATACATTAGAGATAAGAGCTCGTACTTATAGAGTTAAGGGCTGTGACGTAAAAGGATATTGATGGTATTAGTAGTATAGAATTATTTTAATGAAAACTTATAAAATGAGCACACGAACAATTTATAATATGGACCAAATTCAGAAACTGAACGAATCTAGCTTAAATACAATGTTCAAACAAACGTTACATACAAGCTTTACCAAATGTTATTTCACCGATACATCTGTAAGTTCTACAATAATCACATAACAGTATATTTTAATATGCCATCCTTCTTTGATTCCATTTATGTACCCCTATGTGTTATGGTTACGTTTACGTTACGACATAGCCGTTATAGCATTCTTACCACTCTTTCCCAGGAAATAAAAATCAATTCAAAAAACATCAACAAGACGTCGTGGTGTAAATCTAATGACAATAATTATTGTGGGGGCGGCGGCCCGAGGCGTGGTATACACAATTTATTACCAACTGACACTTAATCGAAACACTTCGACCAGCTTTCAGCGTCAATCACTATTAACAAGGCCCGTGATCGCGGTTTTAAACATCTGAAATACCTTCCGAAGTCGAGAAAAGCGCTGGAGTCTAACAGAAAATAGCTTTTCTTCAAAATCTTTATCTTGAAGCCAAGGCTGAATGCTTTACGCGTGTAATTGCTAATTTCGAGATAAAATTATTGTCGTGAAAGCGTTCGTGGATTTATTCCGTATTTATATTTTGTAGCTATTTGGTATGTATCTATACTTGCGAACAATGATGTTACACGTTTGTATTGTGTATTACTTGTGCACCTACTACAAATTAGACTGTATACTTCTTCTCTAATGTTTCAATATCGTAACAAGTTATTACAAATGCAATCAAAATCATGTACTAATTAATTAAAATCTTTTCAACCTATTGTTAATAATAACTTTGTTATACGTAACTTAAAGCACTCCGAGGTGTGGAAATATGAAATTTTGTTTAAATCCCTTAAAAACCATGAGTATGCACAACTTCTGAGTATTTCTCTGTTGTAGAGCACAATGTTTATATTTTATCGTAAATATACTAACAAATTTATTTTCATCTCATTACTTCAATTAATGAAGTTTATAAGACTACTCAGAAATGCCATCTCGAATGAGAATCTTCTCAAAGCAACTTCAAACTCAAACTCAAACTCAAACTCAAACATTTATTAATTCAATTAGACTACTTTTAGTAGCACTTTCGAATCGTCATTACATAAGTATTTTTAACATTTACCACCGATTCGGAAAGCAGTATCTATGGAGAAGAACCGGCAAGAAACTCCATAGTTGCTCTTTTAAAATCATATTGTCAATATTACATAATCTGTAACTTAAATCTAACTACATAATATATCATAATATGCCAAAGAACTGTCCTGTGGTTCTTACGCGACAACCCTCCATGGATTTTCATCTTCCATATATTCCTTAATGCTATAATAGGCTCTCTGAACTAATATATTTTTTACATAAGTTTTAAATTTAGCACTACCAAACTCTTTAATATTATGAGGAATTCTATTGTAAAAGCGTATACCTTGACCCATAAATGAATTTTTAACTTTAGCTAATCGGAAAAATGGCATTTCAATTCTATTTCTGTTCCTTGTGCCATAACAGTGTCTATCTCCTACTCTTGTGTGTACGTCGGCATTTTTGTGTACATGCAAAATATTATTAAATATATACTGTGATGGTACAGTAAGGATACCAGTATTCTTAAAGAGATCTCTTAGTGAGTCCCGAGCACGTAAATTATATATAGAGCGAATGGCTCTTTTCTGTAAGATAAATATAGTTTCTATATCTGCTGCCCTGCCCCATAGTAGAATTCCATAGGACATAATACTATGAAAGTAGCTGAAATAAACCAATCTAGCTGTATCTTCATCGGTGAGATGCCTTACCTTTCGGACTGCATATGCTGCTGAACTGAGCTTACCTGCAGCGGTGTTGACATGGGCTCCCCACTGTAGTTTCTCGTCCAATGTTAACCCAAGAAATACAGTCGATTCTGTAGGGTGTAATACCTCCCCGTTCAAGGTAATATTTCTGCTCAACTTTTTAACGTTAGGTAGTAAAAATTCAACACAAGTTGTTTTTTTGGCATTTAATAATAAATTATTAGCAGTAAACCAGTCGGATATGTGTAAAAGAGTACTGTTCACTTCGTCAACATTTGGGTCATGCCTATCCACATTGAATATTAATGAGGTATCATCTGCAAACAGAACTATTTCACACCTATCCTGTAAATAATAAGGTAGATCATTGATATATACCAAGAACAAGAAGGGTCCTAAAATAGATCCTTGTGGAACACCAATGTTAATTGACGCACCGCTAGAACGTTCTCCATTAACAACTACAGTTTGTATCCTATCATGCAGGTATGAGGCTATGAGGTTCTGAGCTTGTCCTTTAATCCCATAGTGATTAAGTTTACGCAATAATGTACAATGTTCAACGCAGTCAAATGCCTTGGAGAGGTCACAAAATATCCCCAAAGCATTTTTTGAGTTTTCCCATGCCTTATATATATGTGTTAGTAGTGCAACTCCAGCATCTGTGGTTGAGCGCCCCTTTGTGAAACCAAACTGTTTGGTGTGCAGCAAATTATTAGAAGCAAAGTGACTAGTCAATTGGTTTAATATTAACTTTTCGAATACCTTACTTAATGTTGGTAAAATCGAGATAGGTCTATAGTTGTTACAGTCTTCTTGATCGCCTTTCTTAAAAAGAGGTATAACTTTACTAAGCTTTAGTAAATTAGGAAATGTACCATAGTCACAACACTTATTAAATATGAAAGCTAAATTGTTTGCAATATTTTCTATTATATTATTAACTAAATTTACGGACATTCCCCAAAGATCACAAGTGTTTTTTAAATTAAGTGTCTTAAATGCTGTAACAATATCATTAGCAGTTACGTGACGCAATTGAAATAATGTACTGCACCCCGCAACATGGTCCCTCAAAAAGGTCTCTGCAAGTACTGAAGACGAGTTTAAATTATTAGTAATGCTAGCAGGGACACTACTAAAGAAATCTTCAAAAGCAAGCGCAACATCAGCATTTTTGTCAATAACCATGCCATTATGTACAAGTTTTATGGTATTACTTGATTTGCTTTTACCCATTTCACCATTAATAATAGACCAAACTGTTTTAACTTTATTATCCGAGTCGCGTATTTTCCAGGCATAATTTGTCAGGGTGCCATTTGAACGTGATATTAGTTGATGTTTCTATGTGAAGTTTGCTAGGAGCTTGGAGTTTATATTTGTAGGATTGTAGGAAAAGCTCCATCTCACTATTTAATGAAGTGTAAAATCTGCAGGGAAATGTTTATTTTGTATAATAACGTTTACTATTTCGAAGAATATTATAATGTATCAAAACGCAGATCATTTCATGGAAAGCTTAATATTAAATCACTTTCACTGAGAAATTGTTAAAACTGTTTTAAAATTGTTATTAATTATTTTCAATTGCAGAACGTAGAATCAATAATACCTACGATTGAGCTTTTATAATATTCATAATAATTTACGATGTTAAATTACTGAAAACAAACATGTTTATACCAAATAAATATGTATAATGATCATGAAATGCATGCCGTGTTCGCAAATTAAAATGGTTCGTAGTTCATAACAACCCTGTTCACATGTTGAATTTGCTTGAATAGCTTGACTAACTCAACTGCGAATCACGTTAAATTTTACGTAAAACCGTTTGTCCACCGCAAAACCATGTTATATCTTATTATGATGAATAGTACGTATTTACAATTTTGATATTTAATATTTCATTTTGCTATTTTCATTAATTTAAAACAAAAGTTAAAATATTGTAAAAAAAAGCTACGCGGCGTTTCGTGCAGTATATAGTTTCACACATAAAACATCACATTGACCACCAAAAACTTCTAGATCCTCAAATCCTAAATCTTATAAACATTTTAGAACTCTTGTACTATAACTGGACTGATTTTTTGTTTAATTTAGGACATAGAAAAGATTTATTTTAGCTCCTACTAGAAAAGAGCTACGTGCTACGCCTCCTGCAGTGACACTTATGCTTCGAGAATCCTAGGGGGCATTTATCAGATTATAATATTAAACTAATTTGATATTTTGAATTATTGTAGGTAAATAATAATATGTTATTTTATACATTTGTGGTCACCACTAACCATAGGCACTATCACTAGTGTACTTTATCACAATATGTATCTAGTTCTGAAGTAATTACTTTATTAATGACGTTTATACACTTTTTTCTTGAAGGTCGCAATGTCGTTATTAAACAATATAGCCACTGCACCAAGGAGACATAATATTTAATTTACATATGTATTAATATTATTCACTTATCGTTATTACCTTTCCAAGGTGTTCTACCCACGTGTTGCTTGGTTTCTAATAGAAATAACTTTAGCTCACCCCCAATTTAGATTGTTTAATGTTCTGAAAAATTGAATTAATATGCTTATTTTAATTAGCCATATACAAACCATTGTAATAGTTTAGTGGGTGCTGTTGATTTCCTGAAGATGAATAATAAATAAATTGTAATCATGTGGCTCTACGTGACTCTGCTGTTATAAAACTGTATTTTATGTTCTCAACAAATTTACTATTCAAATATAAAATGTTTAAAAATATTTAATCCTGGCCGTAATGAGTCATATAATTGTATAGCTATTCATCATGGTTTGAAATAAATTGATTAAGTATGATTGTATATATTATCTTCCTATGCAACTTAACTAGGTTACAAAACATTTATAATCAAGTCTCCTTTCATCGTTCTTCCACACACATATTTAATAATAATAGTTTATTATCTTATCCTTTTACATAGGCGTAGTTTATAGTCTACTAATTTTGTTTGTCTCGTAAATTGTTCACATACACGCAACAGGCATCCTCAATTACCGCGAGATGTTGCCAAAGTACTCTCGTTAATACAACAATATTACTTACATTATGGCTTTCTTTTAGAACATTCTGGATCTTTATATTTGATTAGTCATCTAAATGGTTATTGTGTGTATGGTAATTCTATTCAACCCTTATTTTCTAATTATGATACGGATATCGGACTTCCGGTGAACATCCAGTGAACTGAGAACTTTTTTATTAATTTAGATTTTATATTTCCTGTTTTGATAATTTATGTGATATCTGCGGATATAGGTATTAAACAATTATAATTTTAACGTGCTTTCTTCATCCAAAATGACTATAAAAACTATGTAAATATGAACTCCATAGGTATGTTCAATAAATATGTTTAAGACATCGCTTAGTTTACTGTTCGCTAAAAAACTATATATCAATTAACTATAAATGTTTTTTTCTTATTCGAGATATAATTTCTTTACCTCGTTTCGAACCTGAACCTTTCTGCTGAACCGGATAATATTATTACAGACCACTTTTCAAAAAAAAGAATGTAGTGTTAGTAAGACTACTCACAACTCAAGATCGGCTGAACGGATTTTAATGACTTTTACCTAGCTGGATATACTTCTGCTTTGATTGGGATAGCAAGTGATATAAATGTCTTCCCGGGCAGAGTCGGGGCAAGCAGCTATTATATAAAAATATTGTGTTTATCATAAGAGAAGATAATGAACTATAGGTAACGATAGACTATTTTTTTCCTACATAATAAATAATAGATACCCACCTCAACAAAACCATCATCCATGTACCACACCAACACTTACACCATCACACAGATAAAAACACAATTAGAATAGAATCATAGACAATATAGAATAGTTTTTGAAATTCAAATTTCCCGCGCCAGGATATTCTTTATGAACGTCCTAGCGGTGATAAATCGCGTCACACACTGGACGCCGCGCCGCTCCGCGCATATTTCCTTAACACCTCTTCAGTTTATGGGGTAAAAAGGTTTCAATGGCTGCACTTGAGATAAATACTATTTCAGAAATGAAAACATACACATTTGCATTTTAAACCCATAGAGAAGCCGTATTGAAAGTTAAATGGTTGTCGTTTAATTTATTTTTGAATATATAGCTCATAGGTAATCATAATAATATAATCTATCCATGACTTATCAATTGGAATGGAATTTATTGAAGTACATAAAAATAACAATTAAATATTAGGCATTGTACTCCTCACATATACATACCTATTCATGTTTCAGAAGCATCTCACCACACATAAAAATCTTTATTTGAAACCTCAAAAGCCATTCATGTTTATACCGGCGTCATATAGAGACTAGAGAGCTATCATTAAAAAAAAGTACAAGCTGTGAGCATTGACACAGCTACTTCCCTTCGTTAGAATGAAATAAAGCCTGTGGTGAAATTACCTCCCGACCTAATTTAACTTTCCTCTCCTAGCGACACTTTATTCGAAAAACAACAAGGCTTATTTACCCGATGTTCCAATTATTAGCTGTATAAATTAATCACAAAGCAAATATTTAAGTTCCTTCCAACAATAGCCAGGTCTCAGGTGGCCAAATGCGACTTCGCGTGGTTTCTCCGTGATTGATGACTTACCGTCAAAAAGTATTACTGGCCACTGGCTAATGACTCGCGGATAAAATAATTCTGCTTTTCATTGAGTACTCCACTGATTTGACGGGGGAAAGATATTTATTATTTATCGCATAATGGCTAGGTATATTTAGAATCCAGATTCATCCTTGCTTTTGTTTTGTAATCCTTTTTGTATAGTTTATAAATAGGTACAACATTTTATTAACAGACTTCAAAAAAGGAGGAGGTTCTCAATTTTGCCGGTATATTTTTTTTCTTTCTTACCTTACACCTTTAAATAAATCAGTTACATCAATTGAAAATGTAGATCGTTTAAATTAAGTTAACATTAAATCATACCTACCATTACCATTAACGTTATTTTCAATATTAATCATGTTTTATGGGCCCAGATATAAAGAAAACTCTTATCTTTGCCCTTTATCAAAGACCTAATGGAGCACCGCAGCCATTAAAGTGAGTGGCTAAAACACGTGGACGTTAAAACACGTAACGTTGGTTGTAATATTTTGCTATCTACCAAACGCAATTCTGGCTAGTTGCTTCAAGCCGTGCAATTGCACTTATTTTCAGTCCACCGCCTCTTTATTGAGTTCCAGTAATCCCTCAATATTATACGGGTCAGAACTCGTTGAACTTTAGCAATATAGCATTGGATAGTTTATGCGTTAAACTGAAAATAGGTGAGACATAAATTGAGACAAGAGTTCGTGTCGTTAAATTTACTGCAACGACTTGCACTTTTATGATCGACAATGTTTGCAGCCGTTACAGAATTATCCGCCCATAACAACTTCATATAACATCTCTTCCCATAAAACTTAGAAAAGGACAAAGACTTTTCTCATGGATATAATGAAATCAAACCAAATAAATGAAATCTAATGTGATGAAATCATTAACACTCAAACGTTATAATTATTGCTCTACAATTGCTCTATATTTAACAAAAATGGCTATTTATGACTGTCAGTTTTTACGTATTCGGAAATCGAAAAAATATTTCATAATCAGAATCATTTTATTTATTTTATTGTTAAACTTTAATATTAAATTAATTGGTCGATTATTAATTAACTAGATTTCCGCCCGCGGCTTCGCCCGCGTTTGCAAAGGAAAACCCGCATAGTTCCCGTTCCCGTGGGATTTCCGGGATAAAAACTATCCTATGTGTTAATCCAAGTTACCCTCTATATGTGTGCTAAATTTCATTGTAATCGGTTCAGTAGTTTTTACGTGAAAGAGTAACAAACATCCATACATCCTTACAAACTTTCGCCTTTATAATATAAATATTAATAGGATATATTAGTTATGAATCCCTTCCCTATAACATTTAACGTATATTTATATTTTTGTTGAATAAAATCTGGAATTACAGTCATGTGATTATACAGTTTACACATTTCATTTGAACATATGGAATGAATGAAACATTTTTCTTTGATGTGGGTCCAATCATTATTGCTATGATTTCAGCAGGAAATGTTTTTCGAACGCAAGGCTGCCTCCTGTAATGACGTCACCACATTTAAATAGCGCGTGCATTTTTAATCGTCGGCAAATATCCACTTGGTTTTGATTTTATCGGTATCTAAACTTAACATTAAAGTTCGTGAAAAAAATTAATAAGATTCATCATAAAATTTCTAAACGACATTGATGAAAAAACATCCACTGCTCTAAATTAGACAAAATCAGATGAATATTTAAAATCCACTACAAGGAATACATGAACCTTTTTTCAAATTCGACAATTTCGAGACTTAAGACCAAAGTCTACTTATGTTTTTTTTACATGGAAATATTAAACACATCTTAGATTGCAAATGAAATAAAAATGAATTAAGTAGAGGAATAATAAGAATGAATATCGCATTCACCAAGTAAAGGCTCTTCGTTGCAAAGAGATTTATTTTTTCTTGTTTTGATCCGATTCCTGATCAAACGTACGTTTGCGTTCATAGTTCGAACTTGTTTTAGTTCGCGGTCTGATCTTTTACACATTTAAATAAATATATTAATTCATGTAACACAATTATAAATTAATTAATATTGAAAATTATGTGTCAAGAATATATTTTGTTTAAAAATATTCTGGACAAATAATTTTGCTCTACATGCATGCGGGCATGCAGTTTACATACATACCTAATTTTTAATACCTACCTTCATACATAGAAGCAAAAAGCAAAACCCAAGATCTGGTGCAGCTGGGTAGGTAATACATTTAGTAATTTAGTAATAAAACAATAATTTCGAGCAAATTTTTCCAAACCATCAGTTTAAACTTCAACATTAGCGAATCAACCTCGGTATTTCCTAAAGTCCACGAACAAAGCACTTAAACCGTAAATAAGCCATAACATTCGTAGGGCATAAACTTTTTATGATAGCCATCTCATTTACTATCACGAAGTATCATATAGCCACCACAGCACTTGTACAAGTAGGTATATAAGCTGTTAAATTTTAAGAGACAAGAGATAAATTAAATTGTTAGGAACCGTCGTAGAAATCATCATAAAACTTTTACTTTAATTTGTCCACTACAGAAGAACAAAGTACTATCTAGTATAGTATGTATTATACTTACCTATTTTATCTGTGGTACTACGTCTTGCCTTTTGTTAATTCTATTTTTTTTTGGTTTACAAAAAACAACACATGCCTTTGACGGGTGCTTCATCATGTTCCCTCCCCTTTTTCAGTCGTCTGGGGTCAATGACAAACGCCGTTGATGAATGATGGGGTTAAAATCATAACCACAACATATATCTAACAACGTCATATACCTAGATACCTATGTATGAAAGCTATTTTATGAATTGATAGCTCTTCTGTTTACACGACGCACTGTGAAGAAAAAACCATTCAACGTTTACATCATGCATAAGAATCTTTACAAAAATGTCTTAAACATGGAATGAAAAATAATATCTATATAAACATAGCAATGAATCCTTAGTGAGATGTTTCAAAAGCTGTAGAACCAAGCGACTGCCGTGTTCGCTCTCAAAAGAATTTTATTCAGAGGGAGATTTTAAAACTCGTACTTACAATAATAACTTGTGTGATTCATGTATATAATATTGCTAATACAAATTCATAGATTCATCTTACATTCTTATCTAATAATTAATTATAGGTTCATAACAAGAACATTTTTAAACTTTATTAAAATATGTACCTAACCTTGTAATTTTAATTACCTATAACCCTATTGAAATTGAGTTACCTAATTGCGTTTATTTTTCTATTCTTCGCCTTTATAAAGTTTTCTTACGTTTCAATAGAAAAAGAACGGCGTATTATTTTGAACTCGCGTATCACATTATAGGTTTTTTTCATGCGTCGTAATGACACCATTTGTTTTGAGGGCGGCATATCCAATACAACGCGGGTAGATCGATAGGACCTCACATTAAGTATCCTTGAGTTATAGCTGGACATATTTTAAAAATGGCACTGTTTCTTCGTAAAAGTAGAGCTTTTACATCGAAACACGTGGGAACTTTTAATATATTGCTACCGGTTTTCCTAACTGCATTCAATTTATCAACTCGCTAACAAATAGCGCAAATTGTAAAATTTTGCTTTGATTTGAATTATAGCAATGTATAAAATGATGCACTTATTCAAATTGGGGTTTATTTTCGTGAGGTACAATGCGTACAATGGATTTTCATTTATAAATTTATTGTAATTTGTAATTCTAATTTAGTGGATAGGTACTCATTTTATCGAATGTAGAACCTCCTCTTTTCTTTTAGTCGCTTTAATACAAGACAATATTAACCTTAAGCACCCTTAAGTTTCAATATATGTATTAGGGATGTAACGATACCGATACCGATACCGATATATCGGCCGATATAATCGGCAAGCCGATATATCGGTATCGCCGATAATAAAACAACCGATACCGATATCAAACAATTCAAAAAACCGCGCCCAATGAACGATGCGGGAGGCCGCCCGCGCGTGCGCACTTTGTTTTCTGAAAAAACTCTACCAATAGTAAACTTTTATTAGGTACTGATTGTATGTGTATTACTTAAAGTTTAACTGACTTTGTAAAATAATAATACTAAAATAAATGGCTTTGTTGTTTTTTGATTTGTCATTTTTATTTAAAAGGATACGATTAACAGTTGAGTCTCTGTTAAATGTTGGTAACTTTTTATGCATAATTCACTATTTATTTTTCTACCAAGCCATCGGTATCGGTATCGGTATCGGTATCGGTATCGCCGATACATTACTACAAATATCGGTATCGGTATCGTATCGGCAAAATCATGTATCGTTACATCCCTAATATGTATGTATAACCTGCAATTAAAATATTATATTGAGCTATTACAATTAATGATACCTACTATTATTTGGTCTAGATAATAAATTCTGTTAGTAGGTACTTAACGTAACGGCACCAGTCTTGTACAGATTAAGGAAAAAATTGAAGTTTTTTGCATATTTCTCGTAGGTTTTTTAACTTTATTGGATATTGTTAAGTTATACCAGGCCTCCGTCACTCGCTCAAGGTCGCGCTATAAGCGCCTACCGCACAGTAGGTCGGTACCGACCCAAGCGGCAGTTGGTTGGCACACGCGAGACTGCGCACCCGCGTCACGTTTCCCGCGCTCGCTACCAAGATGCCCGGATTTTGCGATGTGGACGGGTGTCGGAGTTCAAGAGTGAATAACAAGGAATTGTCTTTTTTCCAATTGCCTAAACAGGAACAAACCTACCAGGCTACTTTTTATCCAGGAGACACATATAGCGGGTCCACGCGGGTGAAACCG
Source organism: Colias philodice (assembly GCF_061535455.1). NCBI lineage: Eukaryota > Metazoa > Arthropoda > Insecta > Lepidoptera > Pieridae > Colias > Colias philodice. The sequence continues at coordinate 3,748,019 of NC_143088.1, forward strand.
AAGGAAACAACTACTATCAATAAGATTTCATTTTTTTATTGTATAATGTAACAAATATAATTAACAATAAAAAATTAAGTGTTTCAGCAACTCTGTGTTTAATTTACGCGCTCGGTACAACCCTAAAGTTTTCGTTTGATGACGCAATCACGCGGCGTGCGCGGGAAACTCGCTTCTCGATGCGTGTTCGTAGAGTACATTTCTTACTGCAGCCGAGTTGCGGCGCATTTTGTAGGTAAATATAGCGTAGGTATTTTAGCTTTTGTATGGGAGTGATGTATCTGTTACGAAGTAACTATTCTCTAATCTGTGGTTATACCTTTAGTTCAATGTTAGTTTAACGTAACCAATGTTAGAATAAAGATTACAATGCATAAATAATGAAGTTATTTATAAATTAAAAAACCACTTTTTTGCACCAGTAATGGACAGTAAAAATCTAATGATGGACACCCAGTTTTGGACAACATCCAGTTATGAACACCCATTTATGGACTGTACCTAATGTTTTTTCTCCAGTTATTTACACTTGGAGAAGACTTATAGTTATCAATAGAATCTTGAAAATGATGATTGGAATATAATAAATCGGGGATGTATTTATAAAAAATAGTACTTATTAATTTTTTTGCATAGTTATAATATTTAAAACAGTCTTAATTTCCATTTTCTAGGCAAAAATTGGACAAATGCATCGTTAAATACGAGTTATGTCCCTTAAGAAACACCAATATGGGTTTTTTTTCTCAATAAGTCAGGGATGAAAAATATAACTAAAAAAAGTACTGCCATTCCATCCATTTTGGGACTTCTTCTTCTTCGTCATATCACTCTCGTCAGAGCGAACGTGGTCAACATGAGGTTTGGGGGGGTAGATGTTACCCGCTTCACGATATTCCGCCATATCTCTCTGTTTCCTGGCATTCCGCTACACTCGTGAAGTGAATCGCCAATCTGAATCCGCCAACAGCCTTAATCTGATCGGTCCATCGATATGGATTCCAAATTGTAGCACGAGGCAAAAAGCTTTTTTTAAACTGTTGTCAAGATGGTGTGGATGAAATTTAAGCGTGTGGTGGAATTTAGCAGCAGACAACGATCCAAACAGTTCATCAGAGAACTCTCTATGATAGATGCGTTACAATACGCATAAGTATGCGACTTCTCTACGCAGTAATAGAGAATGAAGCCGAGAACGAGTCGCACAGCACATAATGACCCATTTTTCTAAAATATATTCTTCATGGGTAGATAGATATTATGTTGTTGGACCCATTAGTGTAATTTTAACAAAAAATGTCAATGTCCATTATAGGAACCAAAGCAAATCCAGTCATGGACAATTGTTGTACAATATTGGAACACTTTGTTTGAAATGGTCGTGATAGGTATATTATTAATCAGAATGAAAAGACAATACAGAAAAGGGCATGTAATTAATACCTTTAAAAAAAGTTTATTTTCGACATATGTCCATAAATGGATATATCCATAGAATTAAATCCAGTTATGGACACTGAAGAATTTTATTTAAACAACATAACCTATCATGATACTAAATCGTGTAATATTTCATACAATTAACTACTATAAATAAAAGTAATATCAAATTTTGCTAATATTTATACAAAAATTCTTATAACCAAAATTGTGTCCTCACTTCCTTAAGGATTTCCTTAGTAAAAACGGATTTCTTCGAAACGAGTCGCAGCAACTAAACATAACGTTCTGCCATCTTCAAACGTTTTGACCGAATAAGATGAAGTGTCGTATTTTGATAGCTTATGAACCAAACTTTTATTTTAAGTATTGCCAAATTATATAACGTTAATTTTGGTCTTAATATTTAAATTTAATATTTATTTTGTCCATTACTGGATGCTTGTCCACCACTGGTGCCGTTACCTTATGGATGTGAAAACGTTTCAAAAAAATAACAAATAATTATTGTGGTGGTGATAGTTGGAACATAAGTAAACCTATAACCTTGTTGTTGACAAATGCATTTCCATAATATAGGTACCTATTTGAAGATTATCCTATCTCCTTAGCATTCCTTAGACCTTACCGCATCATATACCGTTCGTTAAATAAATACCTATGTGCTGCCTTTAATCTGTATTTAACAGATTTATTTTCTTAATAGTAGATATTATAGACTATAGTTATATCTATATTTTATTATTCATAATATATTTCCGAAATGTCATACAATAAACCACAAACGACAAAGGATAAAATGTATAAAAAAGGCAAGTATTATCCAACTGAATAAATTATTTTAATGAAATAGCAAATCATTTATATTATATTATTCACAAAGCTCCTCTGATACAAACTGAAAACCTCCGTAAAGGCATAATGAGCGTAATTATCTGTTGCTGGTGGTAGTAAAAAGATCATAATGAAAATTTAATTAATTTTAATGAACTTTAGCGCAAACTTCTGCGTCTAATAATTTGCTCTCAAATTAAAAATTGGTCAATTTTATTACCTACTTAATATACTTAATTTTCTCACACCTACAAACTTGTGCAAATACGATAGATTATATACATAATATTATGATCCACACCGCTCTACTATGCTCTACGACGCGGACGGCTCTACGCGTTCAGATAAATATCATTACCTACGTGAAGTATGTATACTATAATTATGATCCACACAGCTCGACTCTACACGCTTACGCACCATGTTTCTTTAATAGAATTTGTATAAATTGTTAGAGTTTGAGTTAGTAATATTATTTAAGTGAACTAAGCTGTCTGGTTTTTTGACCGCTTCTTTGGTAAAGTGGTAAACGAGTGAGCGTTGTCCTGGGTTCGATTCCCCGTGGAGACAAAGACAAAAAATGTCTCGGTCTGGCAGGACGCAGAACGCTGATCACCTATATGTCCCTACAGAAAATCGATCAGTGAAACAGATGTATTCATAATGCATCTGACCGGTTGGCTTGGTTGGTAGTGGCCCTGCCTTCCAAGCCAGAGGTCGTGGGTTTCGATTCCCACCCGGGGCAAATATTTGTGTGATGAACATAGATGTTTGCTCTGTGTCTGGGTGTTACTTTTATCTATATAAGTATTCATTTAAAATTATATATATATATATGTTTATCAGCCATCTGGTTTCCATAACACAAGCGAAAGCTTAGTATGGAATCATATCGTGCAGTGTGTGAAAATTGTCCTGAAATATTTATTTATTTACGATATTTTCTAATCTTAATTATTACGAGGATCAACAAGCAACACGCCCACAGGCCAGAGCGATGACCTAATTTTTTCACTTTAGCTGCAGTAATGGGATCTCTATAGAATTATGGGCGTTGTAACATCAAACCCTTAAGTGTATTTCCTTCAAATTAAGACGTTATTCATAGCTTCGTAATATCTGTTTGAAACAGGATGAAATATGAATACTGGGTTGGGTAAATTTTTATTTGTTTCTGATTTCTATATTTCTCTCTATATTTCCATGTTTTTGAAAATTAAATTAAAAACTTGAAATACTTTCACGTCTAAAATATCAGTAAGAAAGAATTAAGATAAAAATATGAATAGGTACTAAATTAAAAAAAATAAACATTTTAAATACTGCATATTTCTTATCTACAGAAGTAAAGAGAAATATTAAATTTTTCAACCCATATACTTATGCTAAGTTTATAATATTATCATTTCCACTTGCTACACTAGCGCTATTTCGGCAGAGTTCGAACAATAATTTGCTGTTTACAAGTGGACACTTTTTCGACTAATCACCCATGCCATACACGACGATCTTCTTTACTTCTATCCCAAACTCAAACTCAAACTCAAACATTTATTTATTCAATTAGACTTCTTCCAGAAGCACTTTTGAATCGTCATTACATTCTTTAAATTTACCACCGATTCGGAAAGCAGTATCTATGGAGAAGAACCGGCAAGAAACTCCATAGTTGCTCTTTTAAAGTCATGTCCATATACAATATAATTTTACATTACATGTTACTTACATCTAACTACATAATATTATATATTATCATAATATGCCAAAGAACTGTCCTGTTATTCTTACGCGACAACCCTCCATGGATTTTCATCTTCCATATATTCCTTAATGCTGTAGTAGGCTCTCTGAACTAATACATTTTTTAAATAAGTTTTAAATTTAACACTACTAAACTCTTTAATACTATGAGGAATTCTATTGTAAAAACGTATACCTTGGCCCATAAATGAATTTTTAACTTTAGCTAACCTATAAAATGGCATTTCAATTTTATTTCTATTCCTTGTGCCATAACAGTGTCTATCTCCTACTTTTGTGTGTTAAGTCCGCGTTTTTGTGTACATGTAAAACATTATTAAATATATACTGTGATGGTACAGTGAGGATACCAATATTCTTAAAGAGATCTCTTAGTGAGTCCCGAGCACGTAAATTATATATAGAGCGTATGGCTCTTTTCTGTAATATAAATATAGTTTCTATATCTGCAGCCCTGCCCCATAGTAGAATTCCATAGGACATAATGCTATGAAAGTAACTAAAATAAACCAATCTAGCCGTATCTTCATCGGTGAGATGCCTTATTCTTCGAACTGCATATGCAGCTGAGCTGAGCTTAGCAGCGGTGGTGGCAACATGGGTCCCCCATTGTAGCTTCTCATCTAGTGTCAAACCAAGAAAAACAGTAGACTCGACAGGGTATAATACCTCCCCGTTTAAAATGATATCCCTTTTGACCTTTTTTACATTTGGAAGGATAAACTCTACACAATTTGTTTTTTTTGCATTCAATAATAAATTATTAGCATTAAACCAATTAGATATGCGTAAAAGAGCAGAGTTTACTTCGTCAACATTTGTGTCATATCTATCCACATTAAATATTAATGAGGTATCATCTGCAAACAGTACTATTTCACACATATCCTGCAAATAATAAGGTAGGTCATTAATATACACTAAGAACAAAAACGGTCCTAAGATAGATCCCTGCGGAACACCAATGTTAATCGGCGCACCGCAAGATTTCTCTCCATTAACAACAACGGTCTGTGGGACACTACTGTGGACACTACCATAGCGTGAAGGATTCCTGTAAAATTATCAAGAACAGCGCCATCTTTTATCACCATCCTAAAACAATTAGCTACTTAGGTAACAACAGATGTTCGGTGTCTTCCGACATGCACTGCGACCACTGCACTGTAGAAAAATTCGTTCCGTTATGGACTGCCAGTATACTGCCGCAGTACCCTAGGGAAATATATGACGTCATAAATCGCCGCCATATTCTACTGTGTAGTGTGTACTCGCAGTACTTTGATCACGTGATCAGTCAAAACCACTCGAGTGCCTAACGCTCGAATGCTCCGAGGCCTAACGTCATATAAACAAAGCTACAGTTTAATCAGAAAATTTTAAAGTTCTGTAATTAGTTTGGATTAATAAATAAAACAATGGAAGAATTGCAAAAATTAACTTTATTAAACTGTGTTGAAAATGTTCAATACGAGCTGAAAGTTCTTTTTTATGAAAAAGTACTTACTTTTATCTTCTTATATATAAAAATGAATCGCAAAATGTGTTGGTAAGCGCATAACTCGAGAACGGCTGAACCAATTTCGATAATTCTTTTTTTATTATATTCCTTGAAGTACGAGGATGGTTTTTATGTAGAGAAAACGTAAATATGTACCACGGGCGAAGCCGGGGCGGACCGCTAGTTATATTATAAATTCAATTTACAATTAATAATAATAAAAATATTTTTAATTTGACAGTACTCCAAAACAGTTTTTTTTTTTAATATGTTCTAGAAAACTTTAATACACTCATTTGAATGCTGCGTCAAAAAATGCGGCTGACAGTATACGGGATTGCGTTCCGTTTTAAATCGTAACCAGGTTATCTGGCTATATAGGAACGGCTTCACAGTATACTGAATTGACGTCACACTGTACAGTGGTCGCAGTGCATATCGGAAGACACCCGAAGACTTAAGCGTCTTATTCACGGTCCATCCCCGACGTACGTCGGCTCAAGGCCGCGGTGCTGGATGTATCCTACTGACGATCGTGCGCGCATCAAGCAAGGCTAGGATTGCCAACTTTTATTTGAAGAAATAGAGTATATCTGATTTTAAAGGAGGTAAATAAAGAGTAAATAAATATTTTTAAAAATGTATTTTTTTGTACTTTTTGCAGTAACTAAGAATTTTTCATTATTTTTAAATGAATTATATGAATCCAAACATTCCAAATCTAAATTTATATATTTCAAGAGCTCATTTTTTATTAATTTTTAATGAAGCTCGGTTTCTCTCTTCCCGCCACTTCACATTCATGACCGAAAAGACTCTTTCAGTAAATGCTGAAGTGGCGGGAACAGAGAGTATATAGACAATCATTTTTTTTTTAAACAAACAAATTCGTCAAGATATTTTTTTTAAATAAATTGCCATTTTTCTGTAGTGGACTTTTGCATAAAATCTGTGTCATTCAACAATTCGCCTTGGAGTTCTTTTAAAATAATAACTTCTAAATATAAACTGTCCATGTGTACAAGATTGATCCAAAAGTAATGATAATTGGGATTTCCTGTGTACATAAAAATATAAAATAACCGTTTCTTGCTTGCTCATTTACTTACTAAGTTATCACAAAAAAATCATATCAATAGGCCACGTTTCCAAGTATTTACATTAATTTCTGTTGGCAACACTAATCTGCTGTACGTCCGCGCTATTCACTGTCCATCTGCACGACGTTCGCGGTGGTGGGGGTGCTCGCTGGATGAAAAGTTGGTCGTGCACATCCAGCAAGATAATAATAGCTGTGTTTTACCTGAAAATAAAACACATATTAAATACTTACCTATATTTGAAGCTTACTTATTGAGAAGGTACCTAGCTTTTTCCGCCTATTTTCCCTCTCTTTCTCGTTGTATATATGCTATCTCTCTCGCACACGGCACACTTCCCACCAGGTGGCGCGGCCGGCGCACGATAATGTGCAGGCGCTTGATCTTCTTCATTGAGTCGAAATCCTCAACAGGTGGACGTTAAGTGTAAGCTTCAAATATAGGTAAGTATTTAATATGTGTTTTATTTTCAGGTAAAACACAGCTATTAAACACTTGACCGTAATTTGAAGCTTACTTATTGAGACCTGTTTGTTACCCACCTGGTGTACAATATATGGACGCCAATGTGAATTTGAATAGGTACATAAGTAATTACTTATTTCTTTATTTGAAAGAGTAAGGTGTGCAGATAGTATACCAATAAATCACACAAATTTTTATATTATTTATATTAACAATCCCAGACGAAAAGTTAATCAAATAAGAACCAAAAAGTTAATCATAATGATTAAAAGTATTAGAACTTATGAGATTGGTTCAAGCGTACCTTAGTTAACCTTTTGGGCTTGAAAAGTTAAAGTTACTACAATTTTCACTATCTTTAGCGTAAATCTGCGAAAGCGCCAGTAACGACTTTCAATTACGCATTTAGATGTTACTTACAAAATGAAGCAACAGCTGATCCCGACGAGGCAAAAATACCTCAAACTCAAACCTTTATTTATTCAATTAGAACTCTGTAGAAGCACAATTGAATCATCTTAACATAGAATTACCACCTGTCTCAACTCACACAGTTTTAACCCAACCTGCTACAAGCGGACAAGAAGAGAACTTGGTCCTTACTTTTGGGGTCAGAAATAAATTTAAAAGGTCACCCCTTGAATAAGGCAATAAAATATCAAAACAGGTAAACGGTTTTAATTATAATACAGATTTTTAACATCCAACCAAACCGTGCGGTATCTATTAATGTTTAGAGCCAACGCCACCAATCATAATCTAAACATGGCTAGTACTTTCAGTACAATGCATGAATTATTTATTTAAAACTGATAGGTCATAAACTCTGTACTGGAAACAAATATACTGAACTTAAGAGACTAAAATGATAAGGAGCTTATCTGTGTCCCAAAACTGCAATTACTACAGCCAAGTACGTTACTTTTAATCAATTCGGTTTTAAGATATAATTATGATTTACATCAGAACTTATATACCGAAAGCCTCGGGACTACATAACGTGACTTATCTTCTTATTCTTATCTTATATATAAAAATGAATCGCAAAATGTGTTGGTAAGCGCATAACTCGAGAACGGCTGAACCGATTTCGATAATTCTTTTTATATTCCTTGTAGTACGAGGATGGTTTTTATGTAGAGAAAACGTAAGTACCACGAGCGAAGCCGGGGCGGACCGCTAGTTTATAATAATAGTGTTTGTGCACAACACTAGGCAGTCAACAGCTATATGAACGTCAGATAGGAAAAGAGCCAAATTTATCCAGTCAGTAACAAAGGATTTTAACTATAGTTACTTTATTCTAATTCAACCAACTGCTACTAGCTACTCCGTATGTCTTTTGGATAGACGGAGGCAAATAGGATTTTTATTCCAACTATATCATTTGATATTTTGAAAATGTACTCTACATTTTCATACCGTCAGAGTCATTTTGCAGATTATAGTGGTGCAGCACTGAACACTGTCTATTAGGTGGCTGATGCTGCTGACCGGGCCTTCAGTTCCGCTTTCCAGAATACCTTCACCCTTCTAGGTGTTACTACTACTGAAATAGCGGTACTCTATCGCGTCGTTCAGGTCTCTAACTGACATAATGGCAAGAGAGATTATAAGCTTAACTATGCATTATTATGTTAAGGAATATGGTGGGTTTTGAATACTATCGTCGTCTGAAAGTATCTCCTTTCGATTAACTGCATTAAGGATGCAGATCTGATCCCATCTTTGTTCCGTAGGAATGCTACGACAGTCTAAACGTTACACTGAACAAAGAAAATTGCCCTGAATATAGTCGGTTGTTCCAACATCCGTAATATGGCTAGCCTAAGGTTAGTTATCCCTTGATTGTGACTGCTACCAATGGAGGCATTGCTCTTGTGTTGTCCACAGTTGTGCGAGTGCAAAAATGAAGAACTGAGCTCGTGGGGAGCTATGTCGAATGAATCTGTGTTAAGATTATGACAGTATAGGACAGTTAGCTGTGGATGCGAAGACAGGACATTACTTTATTCATCCGTAAACACGCGAGGCAGCCACGGACAGCGATATAGCAAGAACTAAACTAGCAAAGTTTAGTTCGCTTACCAGACTTTGTCATGTTTTAAATGCAGTATATCCTCTGAATAGCATTGCATTTATGACTATTGATAAACTTAATTCACCCGTAAACACGAGAAGCAGGCACGGATAGCGATATAGCAAGAACTAAACCAGCAAAGTTTAGTTCGATTACCAGACTTATATTTTAAAAGCCGTATAGCCTGTACATTTCATTTATTGCCCCCCCCCCCCTCAAAGCAAAGAAATGAGAAGTCATTTGGCAGAGCTTTCTCGTTAAGGGTAGGGGTTCCAAGTAATATCTAATAATAAGAGGCTTTTGTTTGGAAAGATTGACTTTCCGTTATTTATCCTCTATCCTATGTAACTCAACAGTCAGTATTCTCAGCATTCGTTGAGTACTTAAACGTTTTACGTTAATAGTTGTATATAACTTTATTATACAATATAATAATCCTGGTGGGATGACAAAAAACTTGTCTAACAAACGATTATCCTAATCCCTCAGCGATTTATTGTTTGAGCCCCGAAGAAAAATCTCATGGGTGCAATAATGAGGTCAAATGGGTTGAAAAACGAGTCAAATAAATTGCCTACAAGACCGGGCAACTAAAATAGGCCTATGAGAGGTCAACTATACGTAATCAATCGTCATTTGTTACATTCAATCGCTTTGCGATTAAAAAATCTCTTCCGATGTTTGTATATGAAAATTGGTCGGCTAGTGCCATTTAATTACGATACCAAACATACCGTTGACACAAGGCTTGGTGACAATCCTCGAAACCACCGCCACAAATCATCTGCGAGATGATATTTGATCCGACTCGCCTTCCTTTGTTGTGATTAGGCTTTGCATTGGTAAATACAATTTGTTCAATTCCAATTTCCATAATTGGTAAACCAATGGTGGTTTCCTGATTCCTGAAGCGTAAACTTTTAGGATACGAAGTATCAATTTCATGCGCCCATTATTTGACGTATCTAACCTTTATTGTATTTTATTAGGTCATTTACTATACTGCCCACTGTGAAGTAGATTTCAAAAACCTTTTTCTACCTACCTTAGAAGAGTGAAGATCCGATACGGTCATATCCAAAACTTCTTTCGTGGGTCCTCGTTGACAAAAGCAAATATCTATGATCATTTTAATGATCAATCCTTTGTATATTTGCACCAATCGCCATTAAAGCCCCGCGAGGGCTGATATATATTTGCACCATTTCCCCGTGGGGACGGTTGTTATCAAAGCCCCGCGAAGGCTGATATATATTTGCACCATGTCTCCGTGAGGTACTGTTGTAATCAAAGCCCCGCGAGGGCTGATATATATTTGCACCATTTCTCCATGAGGGACGGTTGTAATCAAAACCCCGCGAGGGCTGATATATATTCGCACCATCTTTTCCGTGAGGGACGATTGTAATCAAAGCCCCGCGAGGGCCGATATATATTTGCACCATTTCCCTGCGAGCGACAGCTGCGCGAGGGATGTTTGTAACTAGAAATAAGTAGGGCCTGCCAAAAAATGCTTAAGAGACACCCTGCGAGGGTGAATTTGACCTGGCTAACCCCTGCGAGGAGTAGTGGCCACATTTATGTATTCTGCTTCGAGCAAGAATACACCTTAGTGCTAATATAAAAATAGCAGTAAATAATCATTTAAATAATATAGCAATTAACAAGGTCCTTTAACTTATTTTCCAATGTTAGCGACATTTAATAAATTCATAATTCAAATCAATTCACTAAATTTTAAAATGAACTTCGATTCATATTTATTTTTGTTCATGCAATCGATGTAACATTTAGTTGCTTTATATCCGTTAACATTCCTTACGAACGCAACCATACCGTCGTAGGACGTTATAATATTTAATTGCACAAAATAATCTCCACTCACCCGCAATTTTTTACTTTTTGTCAAGGTGTACAAGTTTATAATATTATTCTAAAACGTTAGAAGTGAATTGTAAATCCTTTGAAATAAGTGTATCTAAATCTAATTAATTATATTAAGATATCTCGATAATTATTATACGATAACCCTTTCAGCACAAGTTCAGTAAACCAAAGAATTTAATTGTAAAATTTTTGGTACTTACTCGTTTTAACAAAAAAGTTGCATCATTTGAACATAGGAAACGTAATTTTCAATCAAATTAGCCGTGTGTAATATGTCTATTTTCACATAAAAACGGATCAGAATAATACTCATAAAAGGACACGTATAGACTACGGGGATAGTTTTGAATGTGTGGAACATTCATGGTACGTATCTACTATACATGAGCGAATTCCATCATTATTCAGTTGAGCGGTAACTCTCGTACGATTTATAAAATAATATCACAACATGTTCTGACATGTCGTGACTTCTTGGAGCTGACTCATCTCGTTCGATAATTTTTAGTAATAAACTATGATAGGAATTCCGAACCGTTCCTAGCGATAACGACAATGTAATAAAGTCGTAGCAATGGATTGTATGCCTGTAAAGCTTTGAGTTGGCTCATATCCATACTAAGTATTAATTGTAATTTTTCCACGAAAAATTCACTTGTACCCTTGTAATAAAAACACATTATTAAAAATGAAATAAAATATTAAAAATATCTATATACAAGAGAGGGTATTTGATATATCTAGTAATATCAAATAATCACAAAAGTAATATTAACGATTCGAGTAAAGCCGAACGGTAACACCGTTAAAATAGCTTTACTCACAGTATTAAAAATTCAAATATTAATTAGTACATATTGCATAATGAAATATTTCAAAAGAAAAGTTACTATTTCAAGTAAAATGTAACGGTTGTATCGTTAATTTTAAATATCTTTATTCATGCTATTAAGTATTTAAGCATATTGAAAAATAAACTATTGCTGAAGGATTCATTAAAAACCTCAGCATTTTAAATAAAGTCCAACGATTATACCGTTGACTTTAAAGATTTTTACTCATTTTTAAGTAAAATATTATTAGAATAGATGTAAAAATAACTCACTGTACCGATCCGACGGGATACACTTTTTAACACTTTTAGCACTTGCTTTAAGCAATACTTAATACTTAATAGCACCAAGGTTGTAGTCTTGTAGACAACCTTCTCGCGGCGGAAGCTAGACGCCAATGAAGAAGATCAAGCGCCTGCACATTATCGTGCGCCGGCCGCGCCACCTGGTGGGAAGTGTGCCGTGTGCGAGAGAGATAGCATATATACAACGAGAAAGAGAGGGAAAATAGGCGGAAAAAGCTAGGTACCTTCTCAATAAGTAAGCTTCAAATTACGGTCAAGTGTTTAATAATAATTATTGACGTACGTCAACGCTATTCACTGTCGTTTTGCGTCGTGCATCGTGTATGACCTTGGCGGGACGTACGTCAAGATGGACCGTGAACGGTGAATAAGACGCTTTATTGTCAATTTGTTTGTCAATTGTCATCTGTCACAAGTGCTCGATTGCTCCCTGCGACCCTGCATAAAGCATGCATAAAGTATAAACATTAAACGCTTGATTGTAGCTTTCGGTTTATTTTTGTGCATTTCTTCTTGAAATTCCGCTGATCCGTGTGAGTTGAGTTCTGTCCTCTATTGTAAAGTGTGTGAACTATAAGAAGTTTTTGTGTGAGTCGAACTTTTAGTTCCTCCGCGTTTCTAGTACGTCCAGTGCGATTTTGCGACCGAATGCTTCTTTGTGATGGTGTATTTGCGATAAAGACGCTTGTGTTTTGTTGACGAACATAATCATGCCTAAACGATGTGCTTTAGGATGTTCTTACAACGCCTGTAAGTATTACGTCAACATCAGTATCATTTAAACATGATAAACCAATGTTTACGTTACAGACTTATTTTTAAGCGAAGGAACCGCTATTAAACTATATCGTATTTATATTTTATTCATAAATTCACGAGTTGCAAGACTGCAAGTTAGCAACACTTAAGACAAAGTATCCAAAATACTTAAAAGCACTAATATAACCATTGTAGCCATACGTGCCAAAGAGTTCTACCGGAAAGGCTGTAATTCAATTGTTTGCTATAGGTTGGTCTGTGTATATTTGTAAAATTCTATGTAGGACAATGTTAAAGCTGTTGGTCCCGGCTGCGTAAGTAGTTGATAACAACCAACGTACACTGACCAAAGTGGTGGTTTTGAGGCTGATGATGATTGATGATATAAACAAACTAATCAAAAACTAGATTACCCGATTATCAATTAAAACTCCAGAAATTGTTTCATATCAGTTTACATTCATTTTATGTTTTAAACTTTTAAATTATACACATTGACACTAAGTTTAAAATAATTTGTTCCCAGTTTTGTTGATTTTATTTAAATTTTACATTTTATAGTCTAATGGCTAATAAATAGCTACCAAAATTGGTACACATCTGGCAAACAGCCTATGAAATATTATTTAGTAAACAAAGTAAGAAGGAAATTTAAATAAATAAAAATAGTTATTTTCACTGATAAGTCTCTACTTAGTTAATTGTAGAATATCAAACAAATGACATTTATATGCACTAGGTTGTCTTTTGACATAGAACTCCTCCAGGCATTAAGGCAGGATATTAGGTGTTATCTTTTTATCCCTTTCATTCTGAAAGTTTAAGCATTTAAATTTATATATTTTAATACAGGAATAAGAAATTTTTCATTATAAAATTTAAGTTTTTTAATAAGTATTTAATTATCTTTTTTCAGTGATATCTTACCACCAATTCCCACATCCGGAAAAAAATCCTGATCGTTTCAAGGCTTGGGTTCAAATAGTTGGTGGGCAGTTGGATAGCCAAGAGGATTATGAACTGTATAAGAAGAAGGTTATCTGTGACATTCATTTTATTGAAAAAGATAAGAACCGTAATAACCGGTTAAATTTCCTAGCAGTGCCCTCACTACATCTGCAAGGTAAGGCTTACCTGTCAAATAGTTTTTAAAACTTTGCTAGAATTGAGATGATTTTCCGATATTTAACCTATGGATTCTTATATGAAGGATGTGAAATATGATATTGTATCTAATGAATGTATTTTCTACAATATTACAATATTTTCCAGGGAATGTGGATATTGCATCATTAACTGAAATCCTGCCTACATCAGACCCTATTCACAATCAACCTTCCTCAACAAAATTAACTGAAATAGTGCCAGGTATATTGATTTTTGTTTTCAAAATTCACAACATTAGATTAACATAATTATGTTTTATAAAATAATTTAGGTTATACTTTTATTATTCAGATAAGTCTGGTGAAATTGTTACTTACGAGAAAGTATTACTTGTTCCTGATGTGGATAATGAGTCAATCGGACTTTCTACTGTGAGGCCAACAGTAACAGGTACTTATATACATTATGAATTCTAATGATATCATGTTGCCGCTCTAAAACATGTGCAAAAATGTGTTTAGTTAGATTCAGAATCTAGTTCTATGTCTGGATCTTGCTCTATCAACTATTTTTATGATGTAAGATGTTTCATTTCATCATAATATATGAGAGTGGCTTTATAACACATGTGACATAAGCCCTTACTCATTCAGTACACTGTACAATATAACATATTAAAAAAAAATATCAATTAAACTTTTTTTTGAGTTCCCTACTCTTAAGAAGCCTTAAACGGCTTAGTATAGTTCTACTCTCACCTGGCCTATTTTTTATTAATAATAATAAAATTAAAATTATTTTTTAGGTGACATTCATACTTCAGAAACAGCATTCCTTCCACCTGAATCATTAAATGAGAGCTGTGTTGGAATTATATCTTCTGAACACAATTATCATCAGCTACAGAAGAAGCCAATAAAAGGTATAAAAGAGTGCTAGGCACTTTTCTCAGAATTTTTTTGGCTAGCAAAAATTATAACAAAGTTATTCCCTAGAATAGTAACATACAAAAATTTTTTTACAAGTTAGCTGATTATTTGGCCTAACTCAAAAGTTTCAAAGTCAGTTTAACCCATTGAGCCCCCAGCGGCCCGATCAGTCCACGACACAATAGATTTTCTATTGTGTCTGTGATTCCGGGGGCTGAGTTATTAAAATGCATAATTTAAACTTTTAATTCTCTTTTATTTTAATTTGTGTGAAAAGCAACATAAACATAGTTGCAAATTTCTGAAACTCAAAACTTATCTGTGCAGTCTATTTAAGCACTGACACATTTTCGGGTCAGGGCCATTCGAGTTCCCCGTGTCAGTGTTCTCGTCAGGGACGTGCCATCTGTCAGTTGTGTAGGTATACATATCAGAGAAATCGGTGTCTAGTGTATTATGTTTCGGTGGCTGATATGCATACAACCTGATGTTCTTGTTTAACACAGAAGAATTGGCAATGATTGCAATAGTTCAGCATAGCATTCATTGCATTATTTTTGTATGTATTATTATTAGTTTTCGATTTAATTTTTAATATATATGTATTTTGTTTTTCAGTTAAACATCATCAGCAGTTGGAACCGCCGTCACTCTTGTTGAACCAACTAAATACAACAAGAAGTAAAGTTAAGAGTTTGCAGTCAAAGCTGTTAAGATCATTAAAGCAAAACAAAAAGTTTGAATCCAGACTAGCTGATTCTGAAAAAATGTCAACCAATGTGTTACTGAATAAAATCACGAATAAAATGACAGCTGCTGCAAAAATATTCACTAGAATGCAGTATACCCAAACGAGTAAGAAACCTTCTGGTCGCAGATTTAATTTAGAAGAAAAACTACTGTCTCTGTCGTTATATAAGAAGAGTCCAAGATGTTACTCTCTTTTGGAGAAGTATTTTACGTTGCCTTCGATTAAGTCTTTGAAAAGACTGTTGACTAATATAGAAGTGGAGTCTGGAATAAATAAAGTATAGTTATTTTAAAAATGAAAGAGACTGTCAAAGTTTTATGAATGGAAGATCGATTGTGTAGCCTGATTTTCGATGAAATGTCAATTTCCCCAGTGGCGGTACGTTCATACAAGCCGAAAAGCCCGGCTTGCCTAAGAATTCGCTACGAGTCGAGCTAAAATATCCAAATTCACTTTTGAATATTCGCGCGCAATGAGTAATTTAACCTTTGCTCCGAAATTCAACGAAAACTTACCTACGCCTAGCGACTAGCGTACGCTTAGAATAAAATAATGTAAAATTCGAGTCAAACGTTTTAATTTCATCCTTCTTGCTATCTACATAAGGTCGTAATTTTTATGTTGACATTATTCTTTCTTGTCGTTCTTAAGTGGCATGTAGCATCTCGCTCGCACGCGTGGGCTTTTACCGGGCTTTGCGCGCCTCTCTTCTAACATATGAAATTTCGTCTAAGTAGCTACATACCTATCTATAAAATTCTATAGCAATATCTATGGCGAAAAATGTCCGGCTTCTCGTTGCAGTAGGTACTATGAAAATAGTCAAGATACGTCATACGATGCGCGAACGAAAGCGAAATACGAGTAAGTGAGAGAAACGAGTGAGTGTATGAACTATGAATTTAATTTTTCTTATTAGTGTTTGATTGAGCGGGTGATAATAACGGTGTAATTTAGAAAGTTTTTCGAATTTTGTGATAAAATGAGTGTCGCGACAGCAGATTGTGTTGTAAATTGTGGTGGTTTGCGTTGTGTGCATGTTTTACTCAGCGGGGCCTGAAGATATTGTTTGTTTGTTTCTTTGAATGCACTAATCTCAGGAAATACTGGTCCGATTTGATTTTGATTTCACACTAAAACCAACAGCAGCGGATCAATGCGAGTGAAACCGCGGGACACAGCTAGTTAATAATATATTGTCATACAGTTTTAAATAATTTATAGATTTTAATGTTAAAGTTTAAACCTTTCACAATTTACTCAACTGTTTGCGGGCGCGCGCGGGTCTACACTCTACTTCTAGTATTTTGATATCGTAATTAATCACCAGTTCAAAAACACAAAAAAAAGGCTTTGTTCAAAGCCGCTGAAAGTATGAAAAAACTGGCATGTGTATCAAGTTCTGCCTAGTAGTTTTATGCTTACTGTGTGCTTTGAAAAAATCTTCGAGCGAGACTTGTAGATAAGAAGAAAGAAGGAAAGAAGATTTAAAAGATTTGATTCGGTATGTTCACATTTTTTTATAAGTTTTATAACGAACATAGGTACACACTACACAGTATAATTTGACAAAAAGGTACCCAGCAAACATTTCGACAAATTTGGGCTTGCCCAGTCCTTACACCCTAGGCACGCCACTGAATTTCCCCCCAAATCCACTTTAACGCTGCTAAAGACCAGCTTAGGGGGTTTACGTTTTTCGGGCGGTACCTGTGTAAAGTCGCGAGGAGGGAGCCCAGCATGGTCTGCCACTGGTGTGCCTGTCCGGAGGACACGGCAGATCACACTCTTGCCGTGTGCCCCGCGTGGGCCGAGCCCTGTGCTCGCTTAGTCGCGATAATCGGGCCGGATCTCTCTCTACCCTCCGTTGTTCGTGCAATGGTGGATGGCGACAGATCCTGGCGTGCGGTGATCGCATTCTCGGAGAGTGTGATCTCGCAGAAAGAGGAGGCAGAGCGGGTGCGCGAGAGGGATCCTCACGCGGACCCGATCCGGCGCAGACGTCTTATTGGGCGTCGTCGCCGTGTTGCGGCCGCTTTACACGGTCGCAACGTGCCTCCTTGACGAAGGGCGCCGGGCAGTGGAACGGGGAATGTAATCCATCGTCCGGTGCGGTGAGGCGACTTGAGACGTGTTCCGCTCATGCCGCCAACGGGAGGGAAGAGCAGGCAAACCACCTTTCCTGTTCTTGGCTTGCGCCTGGCCTGGAGATGGGCTGCCGCCGAGGGGGTCGCGGAAGAATTCCAACAAATACCCGTGGCCCCATCATTAAAGCGGCTCGACGGAACACAGTGGGGTTTTAGTCGGTAAGAATCCGACATAACCCACGGCTCCTTCCCCGGGGGCCGTGGGTATCTTTGGAAGATTTCCCCACTATAAAAAAAAAAAGAAAGGGGGTTTACGTTTGATGGAAAACACATAGCAAATCATGTTTTAGTATTCATGGTAAAAGGCTTAAAGAAAAAATTTAAGCAGCCAGTTGCATATTATTTTAATAATTCTTTAAAAAAGTCACAATTGAAAGAATTTGTACAAAAGTTTGTCAAATATGTAAGTAGTACCAGGCTCAATATTTTGTGTACTGTCTGCAACCAAAGCTCAGTCAATGTCAGCGTTATTAATGAGTTGATAGAAGACACAAAAAGAAAATATTTAAAAGAAAAAAAGGAATGGAAGAATGATTTCATTGAAATAGGGAAATCTAAAATAATCCCCCTATTTGATGTCCCATATTTATTACAGGGAGTCAGAAATAATTTACTGACTAAAGACAGAAAGTATTACGATTTTGAAGAAAAATGTGAAAAAACTATTAAATGGGAATACTACTGGCAACATGTGTATGAAGCTGACAAATCATATGGAGAACTGAAGATCCTCCATAAATGAACAGACAAACATGTTTATGTTCACAAAATAAATAAAATGAAAGTGAAAGCAGCTGCCCAGATTTTCAGTCACAGCGTAGCTGTAGCTGCAGAACATTTGACGGGAAGAGGAGACCTCCAGCACAAATGCAGAAATATAATAAAATTTACAAAGATGATGGACAATCTTTTTGACTCACTAAATTCTAATAGTTTTAATATACCAAATGGTAAAATTTTTAAAGGATGTGTACATAGAGCCTCACCACACCATGATTTGTGGAAGAATGCCATTAAAGTTTTGAAAACTGTTAAATTTTTTAAAAACGTAGAAAATAATAATAATAAAATCCGTGTGATTGAAACTACAGCAATACCTTCAATTAAAAATTTCATATGAACAATTGAAGGAATGCAACATCTGTGGATATTGCTGTCCCGTACATATTCATTCGATGCTATGTTAACGCGCAATTTCAACCAGGATCCATTAGAGAATTTTTTTGGTAATATTCGGAGTTATGGGGCGAGAAATACGTCACCTGATACGGTTGCATTGGAGGGGGACTTTAAGTCCCTCTTAATTAATAATTTTAATTCGCCCCACTCCTTACACGCTAATTGTGAAGTTGATAATAATTCTTGCTTAGAGAATCTAGACTTTTTTTGAGAGAAAATGTGTCAAGTGAGGATATTAATACCTGTTCTACTAATGATGAGGCACCACAATTTCCTCAACATGTACTTACAGGACGAAATTGTGGTGCCTTTCATAAATTTAAATGAATGTGTAGTCGATGCTGGTCAGGGTAATTATGTGTGTGGGTGGATCTTGGGAAAATGTATTAAAAATGTCACAAAAAATTGTAAACATTGCAAAAATGATATGTACGGTGACCCAGAAGAAAAAACAAATGCATATATTAAAGCTAAAGAATATAATAAAATATGTAAAGCTTCATTATTGTTCCCTTCGAAAGGCATTGAAAAATGTTTTGTGCAAATACAAAATTTAGTCTTTGAAATAATAAAAAAAGATGTACCGAAGAAAAATTTAAAGCATAAAATAAAAATGTTCACAGACATATTTGTTGATTATTCTTTCACATGTGAAAAACATAAAAAATCATTAAAAAGCTATTTTGAAAATACAGTTGTTAATGTTCTTAGGGGCCATCCATAAATTACGTCACACGTTAGTAGGGGGGGAGGGTATCGTCAGGGTGTGACATAGTGTGACAAGGGGTAGGGGGCTCAAAAGCTTTGTGACGTCACATGTGAAATTTATATGTGAAAAAAACTTTGATGTTTTTTAGCACTCTCGCTAGTTTCTTTCTCACAAAAATCTAGATCAGTGTTATAATTCAAGTGAGACTTTTTAATGCAAGTGGCGCATTTAATCTTAGGAGAAATGCAAATATGAAAAAAAAATTAACTACAACTGTTTTCCTAAATACATATGTTAAACGTTACGTTACGAAAAACTACATACCATGATGATGATGAGACAAACCAGCTGCGCAATGTTTCAGAAATAAACACAGACCTTTAAAATAAATAAAATTTAAAACAAAAATTTGTTTCTTTTCATTTAAATACCAATTTTCATTATTTTTTTTAATCAAGAGGAGTTTCTTTACAAAAGGATTTATTTCTCAGCGGTATACATAAAAACCCGCGAGAGGGCCCTCTATACCATAACCTATTACTCTCCTCTATGTTCTATCCTCCACTAAACACTGTGTGCAACACCTGTAATAAAATATAGCGCCATCTAGTTCAAGTCTATGAAAACTTTATACTATGTGTTTAAATAACACGACATCTAGACACGACAGCTATTCTTCCAATCACGGGAGTCCACAGTTCCTGACGCAATTACAAACGTCACTAGCCATTTAATGCATACCTACATTCTGTTTGTTTTATCATAAAAATTACGATCTCTTATATTATCATACTTATTTTTTTATTTGATTTATTCTGTTTTAGGATTCTGGCTTTAATTACCACAGGATAAAAATGCCAAAAAATAAAGGTAAATAAGACAAAACATAACTACTATATTTTTAATTGCATCCAACAAGTTAAATCTTAAGCGGATCCTTAACATCTCAATACCTAACTAATACATAATAGCTAAAATATTTCATATCTCTTTCACTTGTACGTCATAGAAAAATATGTAAAATAACAAATGAAAATGCACACTCATCGTGATTGACTTAGTGTAAATGAAACGCTCTTCCGATTGTCCGTAGTTTCGTAAACTATTTGAACTTATTCAATAAACCTATTCACAAGCCAAAGGCTGGCTCTCAATATGAAGCCGCAATATACAGATCACTGTATCCACTGTATGCTGAAACAAAATAAAGAGTTATTAATAATTTTTTGATTAAAATCTTACTGCAAAACTTGGGAAAGTAAAAAACTAGAAAATTGGGGACATAAATTATTCTTGTTTAGTTGCTTTACACTTTACAGCAAACTTCTTTAAAATTTAAAACCAATCTAAAATATCATTTTCAGTTAAAAAAATTGGCATAATTAAAAATTATATAACATGATATTGGCATAATTAAAAATTATATATCTACTAGGAAGATAGAAATAAAAAAACACAATAGCGGAATAATAATAATCAGGAATAGGGCTAGGGATTTTAGGATACGATTTTTGTGTCTGGAGATAGTTAAGAAGCTAGATATTCCTATGTGAATTTTCTTCAGCAAGACGGGCGTAAAACTAGTAGTTTATAATAACAATTACCCACCACTAAGTATCGCTCTTCCAAAGCTTGATAGTCTTATCGTTCTCGAGCGCAGCGGACGCTATGATGTTCTCCGTGGGGTGGCACGCGGTGCACAGCACCGTGTCCGTGTGCCCAGAGAGCCGCTGCACTATCTCCTTCGATTGCAGGTTCCATATGTACACCAGGTTGTCTTCTGAGCCCGATACTATCCACTGGGAAGATATGTGATAATGTTACATACACGGAACAATACAACAATGTACAAACATCATAAACAAATAAAGCATTACAACAGAAAGTAATAAACTGTAGAACTCACAAACTATAGGATACAGAGAATTATATGAATTTCTCAAATTAGCAAAAATATTTTAGTTGTTCTTTCCAAAATACAACATTATAATTTAAAACATGCTTACGTTTTTATAAATATTCTTTATTCTACAACTGCTGTGTTCAAGCTTATAAACAAAAATTTTAACTATACGAAATACAACTTTATTGATAAAAATGTTATTAAATACTGTTTTGAAATTATTACCTTTCCTCCAGTAACACTGAAGTTAGCGAAAATACAATATTTCTCGTTCTTGTGTCCGGTATATGTCTTCAAGCACTTCCCTCTACTATAGTCCCATAACTTTAGAGTATTATCGAGAGTCGCCGCGAGGATATATTTCCCGTTTGGAGAAAACTTAACGAACGAAACTGGCGGGTTATCGTCATCTATAAGAGTTTTAAGGCACTGACCAGAGGCTGTATCCCAGATTCGACTGAAAAAGAAATATGAAGATAAAAAATTGTAATTGAATGAATTTCAGTTTTCTTTGTTAAAACTTGATGTTGCTGCTTGTACAATATTATACATAAGTATATGACAGTGTGACTAAGTTCTCGACCCATTAAACTTTATGGACACCTAATACATACAATTCATTATTCATGTATACACAAAGAATAGGAAAGTATGTTAGCTTCTAGGAGGCAGTACATAACTTTAATCACGCTACAAATTACCGTGGCGTGTACGAAAGGATGTTTTAATTAAGGCATTAGTCACTACGCACTACACTTCACGCGCAATTTCTTGCCGCCATTCTTTAATAGATACCAACATTACAGCAAGCCGATAATAACCAATTTAATAGTAGTAGTAATAGTAGTATGATTTTTTTGTGATGAGAGATAATAATTGGATAATAATGACAAAAATGCTAAAAGAAAACTTAGTAAACTGTTGTTGGTATAACTTGGACGAAGTTTTTTAATTAAAAATAGAAATTTTATTCTATGTAAATTGAGAAGACTAAAAATAAAGTAGTTAATTAATTATTTCCTGTATAAACAATATTATTCACAATTCAAATATGCAAATGTGAAACATCATATTACATATTAGGATAGAAAATGTTATTTGAAAGCAAACCGGACCTAAATCGTTTAATTTTGTATCTGTAATACAAAATTAAATCATTTTTCTAAGTTGTGATTTCTGTGTAAAATTAAAATAATAATATTTATTCTAACTTTACAAATCCAAAAATATATAAATTTACGATAATTCTATTTCTTACCATAAACCATCATAACTGGAGGATACAATAAGGCTTCCGTCTCTATTGAAATGCACCGCAGACACCGGATCTGAATGCGCTGGTAGCGTTTTTAAACATTTACCTGAAAAAAGGACAATTATATAATATGTATAAAATATTGGATTAAAAATATAATTTGTATCAGTACACTGAAGATAATTCTTCAGTATGGTATGGTTCTTCAATAGGTCAATCTTAAAATAGTGTATTTTAATACTGATGTATTGGCCTTTTTTTTAAATTCTCCCTCGTCTGATACAAATGAATTTTATAAGAACTGAGCCTAGATTATGAAATGAACAAACGCCCTGATCTGTGTTACCACTGGATATGACGAACAAACTGTATGATAAATAATTTATTTCACTTATATCTTTTACTGTCTCTATGAAAACCCTCTACATTATACAACATCTATTATAAATGGTACTGCTACATAAAACCATGAAAATACATAAAATAACATACCTGTTCTGACATCCCATATTCTCACACTCTCATCAAAACTACCAGAAACAATAAGATTACTTTGTGGATTGAAATTGCAACAGAATACATAATTACTGTGTCCTTTCAGCGTTTTTAAACATTTGCCAGAACTTAATTCCCAGACCTGAAACAAGAAAACATAAATATTAATATGATTGTAATTGAATATCTTTAACCCATTGACCACCGAGCGGCCCGATCGGGCCGAGACACAATAGATTTTCTATTGTGTCTGTGATCCGAGGACTGACGGATTAAGATACCTAGTATTTATCTAAAACATTATAATATAGATTATAGGCAATAAAAATATGAATATATTGAGTAGGAGTTCCTATACAAAAACTAAAGAAACATTTAATAATTCAGGAAGTATGGCATTAATTTTCTATAAATATGTGTACATTTTTGTGCTTTGTGTGTATGCAATAAACAATAAATAAATGAATAAACAACTTTAATCCATAACTCTGTTAAAAAGATCAAAATTATTATCAACATGGGAAGCTCCATACACATTCTTATCAGAAAATGGAGAATGTTCTTATCTATAAGCCTAGATAAGAGGTCAACAACCGTGAGAACTCCTGTTTAATCCATATAGCTTTTATTATTTGAATTTTTTAATTATTACTTGAGTAGGTACTATTATTATATATATTTATTGTATATGCATCTATGAGGCTAGATAAGAGTTCAACAACCATGAGGACACCTGGTAAATCCATGTAGCATGTACTATTTGACATTTTAATTATTATTTGAGCATTATTATTTATTGAGCCTATGGGTTACTCATTAGTCATTACAACATCTATTTCAGAACTCAGCATATAAAGTATTGTTATTGACCTTGTCTACAAGTACAGGTAGTTATGTAGAAGGTCACAGAAGCATTATTAATATTAGTTAGCATTCCCCCGACTTAGACACTTAAACAAAAACAATCTTAAAAATGTATTATTAGTTTATCATACTTATAATAATTATTATTACATTGTTATAATATACACTTTACATATTACATTTATGTACGGTATTATAAGGCAATGGTTTTTATTGCGCTAGCTTACTACCATATTAGTAAATATTTCTATACATTGTTTTTATTATTTACCTTTAAAGTTTTATCATCACTAGCACTGACAATCAGCCTGCTATCTGATGACCATGCCACATCACTGATGCCCATTTTGTGTCCAGATATAGTCTTCTCGAATTTGCCATCATAGGCACCCCACACTTTAATAAGTTTATCAGCAGCTGAAATATTAATTTCAAATGTTAATTGTATACTGGTTAGAAAGACAGTAAGTTGTATAAGGAGCAATTGCATCATTTCTAATTCTTAACATCACATCAATTAGGATTTCACAATATTTTTCTACTATTACATTGAAACTTTAGCTTATAAGTAAAGCCTATATTGAAGCTAATTTACCTTTGTTTTTTCTTAATAACAAATAGTACTTAGTTCAATAGTTATAGTGATTGCATAGGTAATGTAAATAAATATTACTCCTACATGTTTAAAATTAAGTTAGGTATATGGTAAAAGAGAAATTGAATATGACATCTTGTTGACTTTACTTGTTTAACAAATTTTGTATGTAGGTAACTATGTTGTATGACCCACTTACAAGTTTACTGGTTTCATATTTAAATTGGGAAAATTCCATAATGCATATATATATTTTCTTCCTGTTTTAAATTAATTCACGACATTTCATAAATTACTTAAATATTCAACACAAACAATAAAAAGATCAAAGATTACGATCACGCCTAGAAGTTTCAACGTACAAGATTCGACTTTTCTATTGGAAACTAAAATAGATTTGGATACAAATATAGATTAGATTGACATTATACGCAAACTATATATGTATTGAACTAAATAATAACAATATTCAAAAGTAGGTCAGTAGTTAGCTAGATAACTGACCTATAATCCGAAAACAAATAACAATTATTATCAAGATTGACAAATTATGCAAACTTACAGGAGCTAGCGAGCCATTCTCCATTTGGACTAAATTTAACGGATGACACCGCCTTTGTGTGACCGGCAAGTGTAAATTTGAGTGTGTAATTCGGCTTCTGGAAGCAAATATCAAAATTAGCGCGAAATCGCACGTGCTCATCTTTGAAGTTACATAAACATGTGCGAACCGCCAGATTGACATTTCACGGGGTAATATTACATTTAAAACTTTAAAACATACCGCTACTGATGACTTGTTTGACTGTGAGGTACTCTGTGATAATGAATTCGGACCAGACAAGTTAGTTGAAGGCCCGCCGTGAGTTTGATGTGCGGTAGGATGGCCTGGCCCGGGTCCTAGCGGCACCATGTTTCAACTTTCGACGCACTTAACTTTTCTATGTTCGTCACCCACTACAATCACTAATACACACTGAGTTAGAATCTAAATAAAACTCTCTAGTAGACACGTAACTGAACTTATCACGCACTTGTGAAGTTTCATAAATTTTAACGTCGATTTTCAAGGAACATTCTAAATCCGAGCGTCTCGATGCGTGCATTTCGCGAAGAACAAACAGTGCTGACAACATGACGGCATAAATATTCCCTCCCGCGGACCTCTTTAATACCAACATAACAACATTGCAGAAGCGTTAAAAGAAATTAGATATTTATGTAAAGTTATATAATTTTGTAAAGCATGTGTCAAAACTACAAGTACAACTGCTTATATTTTATATCAATTCATAGCAATTTAAATTATTAAAACTTAATTTAAACAATTTTTAAATTAATATAATTTTAATAATGGCAAGTATATTTGACCCTTTTGACATTCGCTGATATCAAGGTCAAATTTGATAGCTATTCTCAATAAAATTGATTTCGCCGACTCAAGTTTACGTGAATAATTTATCAATTAAAACTTTTATTTCTATTGAAAATGGCTCTTAACAAGTTAAGCATAGACGCAGTTAATTTAGGTGGAAAGCGGGTGTTGATGAGGTGAGTAAATAAAATTGTAAACATTATTTTAAACAAACTTCGATTTTTAAAATTTGGTCTATTATTTCTATATAGGGTTGATTTTAACGTACCGCTAAAGGATGGAGTGATAACTAATAATCAGCGCATCGTCGCTGCCTTGGACTCCGTCAAATATGCTCTGGACAAGGGAGCGAAATCCGTAGTTCTTATGTCACATCTTGGACGTCCGGACGGTCAGGCTAATCCAAAATATACACTCAAACCTGTAGCTGAAGAGTTGAAAAAGTTATTGAACAGGTAAATTTTATTGAATTTTTAAGTACTTAATGGTTAACACAAAACCCATTCAAATTCTAATAAGTATACTTTCTGTTTGTTAGAGATGTACAATTTCTGACGGATTGTGTGGGTGCAGAAGTTGAAGCCGCTTGTGCTGACCCACCAGTTGGGTCTGTAATATTGCTAGAGAATCTCCGGTATCACATTGAAGAGGAGGGTAAAGGTGTGGATGCCAGCGGCGCTAAAGTAAAAGCTGATCCTGAAAAGGTTAAAGCCTTTAGAGCCAGTTTAAGGAAGCTGGGAGACATTTATATCAATGATGCTTTTGGTATGTATAATAAGAAATATGAATACAATATGTTTTATAAACTTTAAATTGATAAGATATTAACTATAAACTGTACATAAATATATGAATGTAATTGTGATAACATACCATAGTGTTATGATTTTATAATCTAAATAAATAAAATTCTCAAGTTACATAGTTTATGACCAAACTCATCCAAAATGGCTAAAACATTTTTTTTCTTTTTTGTGTCAGGTCTGTAGTTGTGAATAAGTAGTAAATTATATTGTATTTGTATTATTTGAGATAGTATTTAAATATTTTAGGTACTGCACATAGAGCACACAGCTCAATGATGGGAGAAGGATTTGAGCAAAGGGCAAGTGGATTCTTGTTGAAGAAAGAGTTACAGTACTTTGCTAAAGCTCTGCATGAACCAGAGAGGTAATTATTAAAATTGTCACACTATAGACATAAAAAAAAAATTCTAAAACAAATTAACTTAAATGCAAAGTATAAAAAATGTGAATATAAAAATCCTGCTTATTATAATCTCAATGCACATAAGTAATGTTTTATTTTTAGAATATTTACATTTTTCTTTTACTTTTCTAGGCCTTTCCTCGCCATACTCGGAGGTGCAAAGGTAGCTGACAAAATCTTGTTAATTGAAAATTTATTGGACAAAGTAAATGAAATGATCATTGGCGGTGGAATGGCATACACTTTCTTGAAGGAAACTAAAGGAATGGCTGTAAGTTTATTTTTATTATAAATTACATGCCTTAATCTATGTTTTTATTTATATAAAAATAAATTCATTGCATCCATCCATTAAATGATATATTATGTATATCTATTTTACAATTACTGAATTAACGGTAAAACTTTCAAGTTGCTTCTAGGCTACACATTTTTAGGAACTATCCTATCTTTATACATATTACAAATGTGTATGATTTTTTTTTCATGATTTAATCAATTATAAACATTACTTTCAGATTGGAAACTCTTTATATGATGCTGAAGGAGCAAAGATTGTCACTAAGTTATTAGAGAAGGCAGTGAAGAACAATGTTAAAGTTCACTTGCCAGTTGACTTTGTCACTGCTGATAAATTTGATGAAAATGCACAGGTATGTATTATACTACTAGCGGTCCAACCCGGCTTCGCCCGTGGTACATGTTTACGTTTTCTCTACATAAGAACCATCCTCGTACTTCAAGGAATATAATAAAAAAAGAATTATCGAAATCGGTTCAGCCGTTCTCGAGTTATGCGCTTACCAACACATTTTGCGATTCATTTTTATATATAAGATTGTAAGCTTACTTATTATAATAATTATAAAGTATTTACCAGTTATGAATTCAAGTGGTAATGCAAATCAAGTGTGTGGCTTTACATCGACTTAAACACAGCCAAAAAATCTATTCTATTAATTTTTTTCCATTAACTTTTACTGTTGTCACTTTGTCAAATACATTTATTTATTTCTTTTGTTCATTTAAGTCTGTGAATTTTCTATACTTACAAAAATACTCAAATAAGTCTGTGAATTTTCTATACTTACAAAAATACTTAAATAATTCAAATTAAAAAAAATTAAGGTTGGAACAGCAGACGTTGACTCTGGTATCCCTGATGGCTGGATGGGTCTTGATGTTGGACCCAAATCACGGGAATTGTTCGCCGACCCCATCGCAAGAGCTAAAGTTATTGTATGGAATGGGTAATTATTATTTTTAGTTACTTGTAGTGAATAAGTCTCATCAACATTTTTTGATTCATCAATCATAGAAAACCAGTCTGATTCTGTGATAATTGAAAAATAAATGTCTTATTCCATAAATTCTCTGTAATCAATAAGAATAGAAATGGCAACTGTATTTATTTTATTACTTAATTTTATTTCAATCATTTGAATAAAAATCATTTTTAAAAAACAAATTAACAATAATTCCATTTAGAATTTGACTCGCATCGTAATTTTTTTTGTCTATTGTCTTTATTTTTAATTTTTTATTATCTTTGGTCAGACCGGCGGGAGTGTTCGAATTCGAAAAGTTCGCGGGCGGCACCCGCGCGCTCATGGACGGCGTCGTGAAGGCCACCGCTAATGGAACCATCACTATTATTGGTAATTTATTTTTATACTTAATATTAATAATTATTTTTGTACTTATTACTGAGAGTATTAATAAATAACAGTTATCGAGTAGTATTCTAAACATATAAAAATTAAAAATACATACCAAAATTTACGCATTCACATTTATTTAATGTAAATGAGAGTATAAAAAATAAATTAAAGTGTATGTATATTACAATTAAATTTTGAATTAAAATTTTTTGTTCTTTTAAAATTCCCTAGTAAAAAAGTTTTTCTTTCAAAATGTCCATTCTATGCAAGTATTTCTCTATTCCAGACTAAACTCAATTATTTATCCAAAAATTTCTTAATTCCATTGTCACAAATTTTTCCTATTATTTTTATTATAAAATATCAAACAGGTGGTGGTGACACAGCCACATGTTGCGCGAAGTGGGGCACTGAAGACAAAGTGTCGCACGTGTCCACTGGGGGCGGTGCCTCCTTGGAACTGCTTGAAGGTAAGATATTGTGTTATACTGCGTGTGTTAATGATAATCTGTCGCGTTAATTTTAGGGTACTGCATATACACTGGAGCGTTTTCTAGAACATTTTTATGGCATGTACTCTTTGTTAGAACGCGTTCTAACAAAGAGTACCAATTATAGTACAGATAAAATTTCCGTAGAATTTCCATATAATCCAGATACGTTTTGGCATTCAATTTCTACAAACTATTTTATCTTATAATAATTGCAAGATTAAATCTTTGAAATCATATACATAATCATATTTTTAATTGCACTATTTCTTGTATAAAATATAAATCAGACATCGCAAAGCTTTTTGCGCCAAAGTCGCTTGTGGACTAGTCTACAGGGTTGGTAGCAATAAATATTATTCCATCTAAAAAAATATGAAGGCAAAAAAAATAAATAATCGACATCGATTTATATTTTCAAAGTACATATCTACATATTCTGAATAACGTTTATTTTCATATTTTGTATTACATATATTGGTATGTGCCATTGATAAAACGCCTAGACAAGACTTCAATTTTAATGTGTAACTCTAATCGCTTTAGATAATAAAAGATGTGCCGATTTAAAATATGAATAAATATTATGCACTGATAAGAAACGTGAAAACTACACAAGCACAAAATACAAAAAATCTGAAATAAAGTATGGAACAAGCTAAGTTGCATGGGGGTAATTCCGAATGACTGGATAAATACAATATTTTTAAATTAATACCTAACCAATGATTGTTAAACGAATATTATTGCTATTATTATCAAACCTGTGTAATTTTCATTCAATATCTCCAAGATACTTGCAATAAATCCTTGCTCTGAAGTGTTATTCACAATTTTCCAAAATTTCTCTACATTCGAAAATCCCCTAATGAAAAATGCACTATAATGATTATTACATTTCCGAAGCGCCTTCGGGATATTGTTTTATTTTGTATTTTATTTTTCTCCACTTTGATTGCCTTATTACACATAAAAAAGTATAGATTATTTTTTCTTAAACATCGTATAATATCTGAAAGTTTTAAATTAAAATTGTAAATAAACAAATAATAAACAATCTAGGCGGGTTGATACTAAAAAGTGAAAAGCACTTTGTAGTAGCATCTGCAAAAAGGGGGTTTGATTATTTTATTAACACAAAACAACGCCCATATTCCCAAGAGGAACAGCGGCACATTTTAGTTATATTTATGTTCCAACGAAATACAGGGGACACTTAGGAAGTCAGAGGTTCCACTAAAATATTCACAATTATCGACTGGAAAATTTCCTACCTTCGAGCAGAGAGAACGTCGCTATTTGTATTGTTTTTTATGCTTTCTGCAGACTTCAAATGATACATTCATTGTAAGGATCCTGTAAGTTTAAGGCAGCAATTTTTTATCGGTGGTACCTTTTTGAATTAGTTTCTCTTTACAGACAAATGGAATGATTTGTTAGATTCATTATGTTTCTATGCGATAAAAAAATACATGTTTATGTAGATGAAAACATTTTTATCATTATAATTTGATCTATAAACAATCTTTTGATGCGAGAATCGTGTCTCTACGCTATTTAGCTAGGAGTTTGTTGATCAGCATTATGAAAATGTCTCATAATAACGCCTGTCACTTATGTATTGCAATTTTTATGAAGGGCGTCGCTTATCGTCGCTCAAAGAATATCGTGGTAGAAGAAGGTAATTCGTCGAAGGCAAGATCGTGTATGCGAGACACGTTCGAAGTATATTATCTAGATTTACGAATGCTACAAATAACTCGTAGGTCTTATAGCATACAGTTTTTTTGTTGCCAAACAGTGATGTGGTAATAACTTTATTTTATTTACTTCCTGGTGCAAGCGGTGTTCTGCCTTACTTTAATCACTTGAATAGGGAAAGAAAAATATAAGATGTCCAATTCTCAGACTTTCGCGATATGCATTTATTTGAAATCCTCCAGTTATTAACGCCTAAAATTCACGCGAAAGAAGTCGCGGGCATCAGCTAGTCAATAATAATTGCAGAAATATAAATGCATGAAGAATTTAGGTCTCGTGCAGAGCAATCAGCACAGCCCAAATATTAGGAACCAATCTATAGCTAATCATACCACGATCGAATTATGCAGTTACTGATGCGCTTCTGCATAGCGTAAATTACATCATTATTGATGTTCCATAATTGTATCTGCCGGTATCGCAAGTAGGTCGAAATTCGACCTTCTCATTCTTAAACTATACAGCGCCTCCTGCACTTGTCTCGATAAACATTACGATATGCAATACGAAACTAACCATGCTTCGGCACCGCAGCCGTCCAACACGAAACGCATAAATTGAAAGCGCCCTATATATCACAACCAAATGATTGAATCAGGTATTTCGTTAATTGTCTAGGCTCCTAATTAACGTAAGTAGGGTAATCCTAGGGTATTGAAATATTGTTGTACTTTGGCCTTTGTAATAAAGCAATTAATAATTCAACAATTATTTATTGATCTAAGTACATATAATATAACAATTATTTTCAATCCAAATGATCATGGGTTCAAAATTGTTAAATCAAAATGCCGACTTCGTGAAAATTTCAAAAAGCCTAGTTTGTTACAAAAAGCACATATAATGAAAAAAAAAGTCTTAGCGCTTTCGGGCAAACAGATATTTTCAGTATTTATTTTATTGACATCAAATTCGACATCGACAGTTCATCTCTGTAGAATTTGAGATTTTCTAGATTGAGATGCATAGACGGACACCACTTATCATAAAATATGAAAATTTATTAGATTAAATAACATCGAGTTGTTTGAGTGGATATGCAATTATTACTGGTGTACCTATTTATGCTTATGTTTACGACCTTTATTTACCGCTAATATAATTTCTGAAGCAAGTTACTGAATGAAGTTATAAGTTACTATAACAATATGTAATTATGTAAATATCTAGTAACCTTATAAGTACGGCTTACTATTTTTCTAAATTGTACAAAAGAAACATGATATTTGCGGCAGTTTTCAAAGAAAATAAGGAAGAAAGGTTTTCTTTGACGAAAGCTTTTTGAATAAAAATGTGAAGAGCTCAAATAATGCTTACTCCAGACTTCAAATGAATCGTAAATTAAACAAAGAACCTGTTTGACCTTGCTCGGTGCTCCTTGGATAACGCGATATTATGAAGAAATTTAATATTTTTAAGATTTTTGCGAGACTAGAAGAAATTGATATTGAACAGAAGTTATACAATAGATTCAATTATTGAAGTCCTTGAAATTGTCTAGCGGTTCAAAGCTTCGCTACGGTAAACTTACAAATTCTATGAAAATAATAAATAAAATAAATTAACTACTTCAATCACACATGAGTATATTATTTGAATAATGTAAACTGTTACTTTTGAATAGTCACAAATCACAATACATAGAATTCGACTGATTGGGTAAGGAATAGGATCAATCGAATTCTATGTATTGTCACTATTCAAAGTAAGTAAAGTACTAAGAGGAGTCTTATTAAAAAAAAGACGTGTGGCACTCGGGGACTGCCGCGGTAAAGCTATTGCATGCTATGCCTTCAAGCCACCCCTCCGCGCCCGTCGAAGTGCGGTTGAGCGTGAGGTTTTTCGTTACTAAATTTCTGGATTCGAGCCCCGCGCTCAAGGCCCGCGATAGAAGCTATGCAATAGCTTAATAAATTATTACTCTACCCGATTTTTATAATCTATTTTCTATTTTGTTCCAGGCAAAGTACTACCCGGCGTAGCTGCACTCACAGACGCATAAGCATAGATGCGTGAAATACGTTTATCCTATAATAGCTCGTTGGAAATCGAATATTATTTACGATGTAGAACAAGCGAGCTAATAAACCCATTATAATAAGAAATCAATGCTATGTGTAAACATTTTTCTATAGCATTACTTTAAGGTAATTATATTTATAGAAAATCACTCACTTGAAAGAAATCGGTACGAGATTAGAACCATGATCGCTGATGCGAATAATTTAATAATATGAAAATTTGTCATAAAAATATTTATTGTGTTGAGAATAAATGTTGCTTGTGAATGAAGTGTTTTATTTATGTCTAACCTACTACTGTATTACTACTAAAATAAATCGTAAATAATAACATGGCCATTGGCCATCTGTGGTCTTGAACTTTTCATTATTTGAAAATTTCTCAACTTTGAAATAATATTAGCTAAGTAGTCATTGTATAATTGGAGGTTAAAAACGCAAACCTCGTGGTAATACCAATTGCATGTGTAAAATAATGTCCATATAAATGGTATGCCAGTCCTTCACGAACAGGCTTATATTTTTATACATAAAATAAAAAAAAATAACGATCAGGAAAACGATCCTTAAATAATTAGTTACTTCTAGTTAAACATAAAAAAGGTACGAAAGCTAAGGTACGAATTCCAATCTCTACGCATCTCTTTTGTTTGTACCATATTTTACCTATCCACATTTGAACAAGTCATAAAATCTATTCCATATTGTGGCATACATATACAAGGTTGATGTATATGTATCACAATAATACTTATTATAAAGTGATTTCGATCTGTCTCTGTCAAACGTATGCCTCTATCAGTAGTTTCCATCCTACCTGTTACCTATCAGGGGTCGCCTATTGATTCGGCACGCGCGCAAGCGTCCTTACAACGTCACGCAAATTAACAAATCAACGTTTTGTGTACCGAGAAAAGTCTACAACCCAATAAAATTGATCGTAACAATAGTGTAAATGTTTGTTAAATCAAATAATGCTAAGTTAATTAAAGGGCACGGGATAATTATCAGACCGTGACACGCTCCACCTCGTATGAACTTTAGCTCAATTGGTAAAAGTCCGCGCATGCTCAGAGCAATTTTGTGGTGTTTTATCAACATAACAATTTCACAGCTCGTCTCAGTGACGCAGGGAGTTTCGTCCGCCGCCGGTTTTCCGGCTGGCACTAAAATGCATCCACCTATAATTTCCCTAGAATTAAACCCTACCATTAGATAAAGAACTGTAAATTAAAATTTAAATGACCTTTAAAGTTCTATGTCAATTGTTGTTTAGTGATTAAGGATAATTATGTAGAGGATATTGTTTTTAGGTAAATCTGTTAGCAGGTGAGTTGGCGTAACAAACTCGATGTTTCTTTCATATTTGAGTGTGATGTGGGACGTGTGAACACGGGTGTGAGGGTGTGTTTAAAAATAAACCTTATAATGTGTGGAATTAGTGCATGATTTCAATGGATGTTTCAGTAAGCGTTGCCGAATTTATTTAGCTTTGAAAATTTTTGCACCGGCATAATATGTAGAGCCAATGCAGATATTTTTATTGCATTTAAAAATATTTTTATTTATTTTATATATACTTACTATGGTACTATTTGATATTAAATTTATATTAAAAACACTTTAAAAATAACAAGGTGTATACCTAGATAGCGTTCTAGGTATCACGTACATAATGAAGCTTTATTATTTAGGAAGTCACGCAATTCGTCACTTAAAAAACCTGTAACAATTATATTTATAAGTAATTGCCTATAACATATGCAAATTAGCTTGATATAATGAATGAATATAGGGTGTAGTAATAACAAAACAACTAATGTAAATAAAAATACCTACGTAAGGATTAGATAAAATACATTTTAAAAACATAATATTTTAGATTTTTTTTCAAAATCATCCAATTTTGGTGATGTTCTCTTTTTCATTTACACGAGATACAAATTTGTCACAGTAAATTTTATGAAACATAGACGATACAACGATAGATGTTTTCATATTTGCCCAATAATTATTGCCAGGCGCTTACGATCTATCTTCGTATCCTCGGAAAGCATAACATTGAGCCGTTTTGCTTACGTGTTCTCGCGCCTTTAGACGAGATTTCAGGGGATTAGCGGATAAACAATAGTACACTCAACAAATGAAAACATACAAGATAAACGTTATTTTACCTTGCTTTATTTTATAGGCTTATGTGTTAATATGTAATATTCAATCGCGTTTAACA
Organism: Colias philodice; assembly: GCF_061535455.1. Classification (NCBI taxonomy): domain Eukaryota; kingdom Metazoa; phylum Arthropoda; class Insecta; order Lepidoptera; family Pieridae; genus Colias; species Colias philodice. Next base: position 3,783,666 of record NC_143088.1, read on the forward strand.
ACAGTCTTAGTAACAATGGTTTGTAATTATTTGTCCTGTTATACATCGTTTACATATTTGTTCATTTTAAATAATATTATAGATCAAACAGGCTTTGTATTCAATAAACCAAACGGTTACTTACCAAGTCTACGCTCTACATTGAATTGTCTGGTTGTTTGTTGTCATACAAATAACATATTATAACAAACATAAATATTTACCGTAAATAATCTCATCTCAAGCGGGCTTTACAAGAAATGGCTGAGTGCTGTTGTGCTGAGTCAACTGTCTAGTATTTGACGTGGCAATTCATCAAAAGCTACCTATTTGTAAAGAAGCTTAAAATGTTACATGCTGCATTTCTGCAATAATATTTTATACATTTGAGTAAATATCATAAATAAATACTTTTGGTTGACATTGGGATGTTTCCGCCAAGACTTCGTTTCTAAAATTAGCCTATTTTTTGGTATTTTGTTAATTTAACTGTTGAGCTTCAATACTATGATAGAGATATGCTAATGTATTCGTGAAAAATAAGCTGATTAATCAATATAAAGTTTGTTATTAGCAGAGGTTCAATTTTAGACGATCGCAGATCTTCGTACTTGGCATGCCTTTAGAATAGGTTGACTTTAGGTACATAGTTAATAGAACTCTATTTATCAGATTTCCCAGTTTCGCTTTGATTTCCCAGAAGAAAGTGGTCATTAACATACCTTATTACCTCACATTTACATAATAAAAAGTAAAAAGAAAACTTTTTGATCAACTCGACACCTTGTCGACTTATAAATTTTTCATGCCGGAAAATGCCTATGAGTAGAGAGCTTTATCAAATGCTAATTTTTAAAGCTCTAATATGCAACTTAAAGAATTAATATAAACGCATAGGTAAACAAAAATTACTTAGATATATCTATACTATTAAGAGAGACTCTATTATGTTGTAGGTACTGGATAAATTGAAATGAACGTATCGTAATTTAAAGTGATCACATACTGCTGTTTCATTTAAAAGTGCTACATGTATTGATTTTGGTCGCTGTACACAAATAAGTTAAAACCGTAGCGTAATTAAACATTCATATACATCGCAGAGGAATATGTGAATTTATGAGATGAAATTTGAATCCAAGTCTGTATTCTTTAATAAACTTATATCTCCAATTCGTAAGAGAAATTATCTTATAGTAGGATCAGTCTTACTTTTAAATTAATTACATCCTAAATTAACAATACCAATTGGCCGATTAAGTGTAGGTTTAGAACATAAAAATATATTCTTATCGATTTTTTTAGCAATTACAACAAAATTGTAAAAATTGTGCTTTTTAGACTGTAGAACCCCTAAGTTCGTATCAAATAAAGCTATGTTTTGTTTGAATATATATTTTAATCAGGTAGTAAATATAAACAATATGCCGGACTGGTGGTGGCTGGTAATGTCAGCGCTGTTTGGAGCGGTGTCGGCGCTCGCCGTGCCGATAGCACTGTTCCTGTACTTTATACGACCCTTTGAGAAGAAGACTCCCATGGAGGAAGATTTTAGCATTCCCATTACTTTGCCACCTGTAAGTATTATAATATTTTATGTCCTATACTTTACGCTTAACTTTTTCGGCCCAATATTTGCAAATATCGGTTCGATGTTCGATGTTAGTTCCAAAATGTACTAAAACTGTATAGCTAGTAAACCGCTACCACAGTCTACAAAATTTAATTAATTTTATATTGAATTTTCTAGCAAAGAGGATTTATTTGCCTTTACAACGTCATTTCCTTTCAATCACTTGCTCTTTAATCTCTTTCGCCTTAATTTCCGGTCGGCGAGCATAAAGAGACACTTCATGTTTACTAACTTATTCAATTAACATTTTTACCTGAAAAAACGATGCAGTAAATAAGTGCATAAAATAAAATTAAAGTAAAGTCGTAACTAATTAAAAGTTATGATTGTTATTTTTCTATGTGAAATTTATAATTAGTATTAAAAAAGCCTTAGATTTGGCCAGTTTTCTTCACTGAGAAATCAAAGATTTTTTATGGCTTTTTAGACGATCATTATAACGTTGGGAACGTTTCGAACACTTTGTAAAAAGGGTTTGAGAAGGCGACTTATTATTTTATTTCACCATTAGCTAAAAATGAAGATTACTTCCAGGAGATCCTGAACGAATTAACGCGCGGCGCGGGCAGTACTCCCGAAGGGGCACTCAACGCCATGCTGCAATTCATTTTCCAGCAAAGTACAGCGGATACGCGATGGTTGAGAAGGCGTATGGCTAATGAACTGGCTGAGTTACTGGCCAAAACTTCTTCTGGAAAGATCTTCGAATCGCTAACGGTGAGAAAAATTTTAGAAATAGAAAAATTCGCCAATCAAATTTGTCTTATATCATTGTATGTACATATTATGAATGTAAGTGTCTCGTCAACCGCTATCAAACACGGAAAGGATACCGGTTTTAGTACCTGTGCCTTTAGGTTTATTATTATGCATTTATGAGGGAAACCCTCGTCTTACGTGTCGTTTCATAAATTGGTACAGGTCTCAAGACTCTCAACTATAACATAAAACTTTCATAAACGTTGAGTATAGATAAGACACAGACGGCTCTAAAAGTATGGAAACCTTCCGTTCGTAACATGGTCATGAAAATTTATTGCAATACTATATCAATGGACATGTTCTTGTTGCCATAAAAGTGAGGAATAACTTATATTGAATATAGATGAACGGTATTATGATTGATGGCTAGTTTTGAAAACACAAGTACGTACCAGGGAAAATCATTCATTTAATTTTTATTTCAGTTGCGGTCATTAGAAGTAGGTACAGAATTTCCCAGCATTTCAAACCTTCGCCTTGTAAGTGGTGAACTTGAAGAAGATGGAGCTCGACTGCGTTCTTTGGACTTACGGCTAGATTTATCATACGATGGCAGCTTTAGAATCGAAGTTGATGCAGTTATGCTGCTGGGAAAGATAGCTAACATATCTATCACTGGTAAGAATAACCGCCTGATTCACGTTACCTACTTTGCTTGTTTGTTTGACTATCTGCGTATTCTTAGTTGAATTTAAACGTTTTTACGTAGTCAAAATCAAAGTTTTTAATTTGGATGAACTGTTGTAAAATCATGGACAGATTGCAAAAATTACATCATATCCGGATTTTGTCTTCACATTTCTTTTGCGAATGTTATGCATTTAAAAATTTAAGTTGGTTAGACAGTCAGCCAATGACCATGTTCGCTGCAATGTAGGCGACATTTTGTATCTTTTATATGATATGAATTTATTTTATTCTTATTCTTATATTGTACAGAAATTAAATCAAGTTTTGAATCCGTTAAATGTTTTGCTTCCAATGCAGTTGAAAGCATCAGCGGCAACGTCCGAGTGATGTTCCGTCGCACGCCCTACACGCACTGGGCACTTGCGTTTGAAACTCCCCCCAAATTGGAGCTGCGTGTGCGAGGCCGCTTCCAAGGGAGACAGCTGAAGCCAAGGCTAGCTGCTTTAGTCGCTGCACATATAAGGAGAGCAGTCGCTCAGAGGCATACGCTTCCTAATTACAAAATACGGTATGGTCCTGACACCTACTAAACATTTCTGCTGTTTTTATCCCAATTACTCTTGGTCCCCCAAGAGGATTTGCTCGTGTAAGGTCGTTTTCAAGGGAGTTAGCTGAAGCCGCAACTCGCTGCGCTAGTCACAGCCAATATTATAAGGTGAGCAGTCGCTCAGAGGCATACGCTTTCTAATTACAAAATACGGTATGGCCTGACAAGAACTAAATATTTCTGCTTTTTTTATCCTGATTGCTTTTGATCCCTTAAATCTGAAATTGCACGTGTGAAGCCGTTTTCAAGAGAGATAATTCTCTCTCAAGACTCGCTGCGCTAGTCGCTGCCCATATACGACAAGCGGCCCCACAGAGACATACACTTCCTAATAATTACAAACGGTATAACCCTTATATGGTACTAAAGTACTAAACAACATTTCTGCTGCGTTTTTGTCTCAATAGCGCTAGGTCACATTGATCTTCCGCATTATCAATGACGTACAAGATGTAGGATTGCAAACAATTCGATTTAAATAGGTAAAGTTAATCTCGGTACTAAATTAGAACAAGGCATGTATGTTTTTCATCTTTTACCTCCATATGAAAAACAGTGAACTAAATTATTTGTGCCTTAAAAAAGAAGACTGACATAGACAAGTAAAAAACGAGTTCCAGCTCCACATGAATAATTGACCGTCTAAATTTCCATACTGGTAATTTCTTGTTAATCGGCTCGATAAGTTGATCATGAGCTCGATAATTGAAACTTGAACTAGTTAATCGAGTTACTGAAATATTATTCTGCTTTATTTATTCTTCTGCTTTATTTATAGGTATAAACCGTTCTTTCCAAAATCTGAGCCAGGGAGTACAGAAGGTGAAGATGGACCGACTCCTCACGGACGACTTACTGTAAGACTCGTGGAAGTGAGCAGACTTTATTGGTCAGGAAATAATGGGATAGTTCGAGCTGCGTTAGCGGTGGATTCTCATGCTTGGGTAAGTTAAAATAATTCATTTCACAGATGCTATTGTAGTCTTGTATGCCTATAACGCGAGTAGTATACAGCTTATTATGATTGAAGAAGTTGATAGGTAGTTAAAAAAAGAGCGTGTGTGCTGAGCACACGTGTCAGAAGTGAAACAACTTTGGCAAGATTTAAAGATACTGAAATTGACGCCTTACTCTATGTCGTGACGGTATTGCGATGACGCGACCTTGAAATTTTATTCTCAATGCGTCTAAAAGAAGTTTTACTTCAAAAGGACTATTATTTTCAAAAGGCCGTAAGAACAAATTCATTAGATTATACAGCTAACATATTTTTTTAAGCTATTGCATAGCTTCTATCGCGGGCCTGGAGCGCGGGGACCGAATCCAGAAATTCCGTAACGAAAAAACCTCACGCTCCCCACTCCGACGGGCACGGAGGTGTGGCTTGAAGGCATGCTATGCAATAGCTTTACCGCGGCAGTCCCCGAGTGCCACACGTCTTTTTTTTTAGTAAAAATACTAAATCTTATAATCGTTTTAATTTAAAGCGCTCTATTAAACTACTCATTATTTTAGGTATCACTACGCCGTGGCGTGCTAGTGCTAGACGTAGTGTTGCCAGCTGTAACGGGACCGCTCGGGCTCGTGTGTTGCCAGGGAGTGGGGGTGGTGCTAGTGGACACTGTGGTGCCCATGTCACCGGCGTATAGAGCTGATCTGCGCCGAGATGATGTCGTACTGGCTATAGATAACAAGCCAGTTGCTAATGTTGCTCAGGTTTGTGTAAATATGTTAATGACAAACACTCTAGGGAGAGAGAATAGCTTATGTATAAAATAATTTTATCACACTGAATATTTTCTTCGAATGGAAACTGTATAAAACTGTGTATAAATCTAATGTTAATACATGGTATCTTTATCTAAAATTTAAAACCTACTTTAAGAGCTAGTTTCATCAATTGCTGATAGTGTCCCTGATATCCGGAAGCTATGAAATCGGCCATTATTGTCTGATAACAAATAGCCCCGTTTTCTTTCCCTGGATTTTACAACTGACCAAATATTTCGTTCTAAAAATAGGTAGGCAAACTGCTCAGAAGTGTGGAACGTCGCGCAGTAACAGTGCGAGTAAGACGCGGGGGAGCAGGTGGTGCTACCCGAAGAGATGATGAGCCAAAACGACTGCGCACTAACTTCTCGTTCCGAAGGGTCTCTGAGGTTATGGAGGGGGTGCGGTTGCAAGGCATGCGGTCTGCGGCTTCGAAGAACAATATACACGTAATTTTAACTTATTTTATGGTTTGTAAATAGTACAAAATCTTCTGTTTCTCTGTGTAAAAGTGATAGGAAATTATTATATCTCTGTTTAAATTTTGACTGACATAATTTTTACCAAACGTGTGGAATATGATCAAATTTATTGTATGAATCCGAACTGTCAAAGGTTAATGAAAAATAATTATTAAACGAACAACCACCACCAATTGTGATTGACTTGTATTATTTGTTTTACAGGAAACAGATTCACCATCTAAAACGATAGAACCCCAAAACGATAATGACACACAAGGAAAACAGAAAATTGAAATAGCTCGTCAACTCACTAAAGTCACCGATCAAATAGGTCCCACGAACTTTGGCTTACGTAAACGTAGATGTTCTGTGGAAAATAAGTCTTCCGATAGTTCAGCTGGGAGCACTCCTCCCGCGTCAGGCGCAAGCACACCGTTGAGACAAGCAACGATAACGAATAAAACCGTCAAACATCCAGACATTCCAATCATAAGGACAGATTCTTCAGAATGCAGAGTATCAGAGAAGGAAGTGACTGTAGATGAAGACGAACAAGCCTTTGAAACTGGAGGACCGAGACAAACCGAACATGTAGAAATTTGCCAAATGTTTTGGACTAAAAGCGTCCAGTTAAAACCTATCATACCCTTCGACGAAGAAACTGACTTTAAGCTAAATGAGAATCACAAATATCTTAACATTAACGTTTGGGTCACAGTACCTGGTGAAAAAGAAGAAGTACTGTTGGGATATTTGAATATTCCACTAGCTGCTTTACTTTCAGAATGTCAAGATTCAACAGTTCCTCATCATTTGAAGCGATATCAATTCTTACCACCCGATGTTGATATAAAATTTAGGTACGTACTCTTTTAAATTAGCTTATTTCAAAATGTAATATTTCAGAACATTTATAGATAACTTTAAAAATAATTAAAAATTTTGACATGGAAATTTAAAAATAGATTTTTTGTAGAGTAGTAGAGAATAAGATCAATTTCCTGCAACAATAGATAAAGTTATCTCAATGTTTAATGATATGTGATGATATTAGTACAACAGCAGCTTAGCGTCTTCCTTAATAAGTATGATCTCCTTAATCCTTTCCAATCCGGTTTTCGTCCTGGTCATAGCACGGTTACTGCTCTAGTTAAAGTCACTGACGACATTCGCTTTCATTTGGATCAAAAACAGCTTACGCTACTAACATCTCTAGATTTTAGTAATGCTTTTAATACAGTTGACCAGGATATCATGGTCTCAGCACGCTTAGTTCTCTTAACATATCTCCAACAGATATTGATTGGTTTCGTAGTTATCTACAGGAACGCCAGCAGCGTGTCCAAGTTGATAATTCTTTTTCCTCTTGGGCTGACGTTACTGCTGGTGTTCCGCAAGGCGGTGTGCTTTCTCCTCTTCTTTTTAGTTTATTTATTAATTCAATATCCCTCAACATCACTTCTCTCTATCATATGTATGCCGACGACTTTCAAATTTATTGTCACACTTCGCTTGAAGACCTGCCGAATGCTATTGCTAAAATGAACGACGACGTATCCACTATTGTTGATTGGAGTTTTAGTCACGGCCTAAATGTAAACCCAAAAAAGACGCAAAGTATAATATGCGGTACGAAATACTTTGTATCCAAAATAGACTTTTCTACTTTGCCTAGGGTAATAGTTGATGGGATTGCCATACCGTATAGTTCCGAAATTAAGTGTCTGGGGATTTGGATTGATTCGTGTCTATCTTGGAATCACCAAATAAAGGAGGTTCGTAGAAAGGTTTTTGCTGCTGCGGGTTCGCTCCGTCGCTTACGTAATTTTCTGCCGATACCGACTAAGATTGCGCTCGTCCAAACACTCCTTTTACCTATCATAGATTATGCTGATGCGTGCTATCCTGACCTCTACGAATACCACCTAGACTGCCTTGAGCGCCTTCAGAATTTCTGCATAAGATTTGTGTTTGGCTTGCGCAAATACGATCACGTCTCCGAGTTTCGCACTAAGCTCAAATGGCTTCCCATCCGTCTTCGCCGAAATACTCATATCCTTCACCTCCTGTACTGTGTTCTGTTCGATCCGAGAACTCCGCGATACTTAAAAGAGAGATTTGAGTTCCTTGTGTCTAACGTCAACCCGACGCGTTTCTCTAATAAACATCGTCTAGCAATGCCACCGCATGTCAATCACGTTTACAATTCTTCGTTCACTGTGCGTGCCTTTAGACTTTGGAATGCGTTACCCTTAGACATAAGAGCAGCTCAATCTCTATCTACGTTCAAAAACTTACTGAAGCAATTTTATTTATCGAATTAGTTGGTAATTAATTATTTATTTTATTAGTCAATTGCGTCGGTGTGCGTTTTTTATTTTATGTATGTGTATTTATTTATGTATGTGTATTTTCATATTGTAATATATATGTATGTATCTATTTATATAGTTATATTATGTATGTATATGTGTATCTATGTTTATGTATATTTGTATGCTTATATTAATAATTAATATCTATATATAAATATATTATATATATTTTAGTAGTATTTTTTCTGTTTTTAGTGCACTTTGCCCTGTTTATTTTACTACTTTTGCACTGCGTCTCCTTGTCCACCAGGTTGTCTGGAAGAGATCGCTGTCTGAGCGATAAGACCGCCTGTTGTGCTCTTTTAATTAACAATGTATTGTGTCCTTACTTGTACTTTTATCTGTGGTGCACAATAAAGTATTTTTGTTTGTTTGTTTGTTATGTGTGTATAGATACTTGACAGGTTTATAGATAGACAACTGGCCAAGTCAAAATGACAAGTCTAATTCCCAACAGCAAAAGCCACAAGCTAGCGTCCCACGCGGGGTTCGAGCCCTGTCTATGCTTCGGCGATGCACTAGTATGGTGGGAGTGGGAGGGCGGTGGTGCAGCTCGTAGTGCCCCCCGCGCACGGGCCCCCGCACCCCCTTCCCGAGCCACCCCTGTGCCAGCCGCACATGACTTCGTAAGGACGCACTTCCATCGGTCCACGCAGTGCGACTTCTGTAACAAGAAGGTAACTATAACAGTCCAAGCTACAAGCTCTACACGCGGGTTTTTTACCCTGCCTATGTATCGATGATGCACTAGTGTGGTGGGAGTGGGAGGGTGGTGGTACACCCCCTTCCCGCGCCGTACCTACACCAGCTGCACACGACTTCGTAAATATATTAGAAACTTAGCATTGGTGATTTGATCATCAAATAATCAACTACTGACATGCATGACCCTTATACATGCATGATAAATCGGAATCAACTATGCCTAATTAAAACAAATTTTGAATTAATGACCAATAATAACATATGTACTATTTAATGGCCTGATAAGATTATTCTACGAAAAAATTCGAGCGTTTTTTACATGGACCACAACTTATATTGAGCGACCAACGTCTTTTTTTTTTCAACTACCCGCTCTCGGTCGTTTATTTTCCTCTATACGATTTTGACAAACTTTAAAGAGACAGATTTAATTCAAACTTTGTACATTTATCAAAGTTCCGTGCCAATTCAGTAAATTCACACCTTCCAAGTGATCATAACACTTACAGTAATACATATAATGCGAAATGAGCACTTTAGCACATTCTTGCAATATAATTATGTATACAGGGTATCCCACTATTGGTATACTAAGCGCGAAGGGGCTTGTAGTTTTGCATACACTGATCACGAAAGTAATACTTAAACAACAAAATTACATCAAAAAAAACTTTGCTAAATTTTTCCTGAAAATCCATGTTTTCTTCTCTAGCTTCGCGCAGGCGGCATATACCGCTTCGCTAATGTGAGCATTTTGTCTATGAAAACATAATCTTAAACGATAGGTCACGTGCTGCTAGCAAAGCTGGGCGGGTTGCTTGTTAGGGGTGTACACATAGAGTTTTAAGAATTCATCTATTTGAAAAAATACTGTGTCTGGAATTTTATAAGTATTTTTACGTACTCAGCGTATGCAAAACTATAACCTCCTTTGGGCTTAGTATACCAACAGTGGGACACCCTGTATAGTAGTTTCTCAATTTATTTACTGAAATAATCTATTTCTTCCTTAGATCTGGCTGAAGGACGCGATGCAATGTCGGAACTGCGGGCTGTGTTGCCATAAGAAATGTGTTGCCAAGTGTCAAGAATCCTCTCCATGTGTGCCGAAACAAGATCGAGGTATGTTATTTATTTTTTGTAGTTTAATATATAATTTGATATATATTTTACACGTAGGTACTTTGGAACTTATCACAGAACCAAAAGTATACTGTATAAGTCTAAATGCAGTCATGATACTTTTCTTATAGATACAACTAGCTGTACCTGCAAACAAAATAGATGTTGGCCGATTCTCAGATCTACCCAATAGGCATACATTAGAATCGGTCCAGCCGTTTCCGAGGAGTATGGTTACTAACATTGTGACACGAGAATTTTTAAATTGATAGAGAAGATATTTATATTACCTATACTCTAATTTCGAGGTTATAATATTTGTGTTTATGTATTTACAAGCGAAGCCTATAAATAGGTATACTGCAATATGGACGTGCGGCGTCCGCGTCGCAATAATATTTTAGCTATAATTTGGAACAAATGTTACATAAGTAGTTAAACTTCTTGCCAAGTATGACACTATTTTGAAATTAATTTTTACACGAATAATATATTATGTATTTGATAAAATAAATATAATTATGTTGCTATTGCAACAACCTTATTAGGTTGCAATATAGGTACAAGTCCAGTGCGCTAAGCTGCGTGAGTATTTTACGACTAAATATTTTTTAGTATTTCAATTTGGCTATGAAAGATTTCGGTGAAAATTTGGTCAGGCAAAACTTGCTTGTCATCTTTAGCTCTGGAAATAAGGAAAAGAGAACACAAAGCAATGTTATTTAAAAACGATCTTATCAGAGAAAAAAGCAGCAATCAGTTCACATTTTTACCTGTACAAAAATAAACCTCGTATTTTGTGTAATTTCTATAATTCTGTAATTTCGTTCGTTCTCCAAAAGTTACCTAATATTATATTGCTGTAATTAAGAGCAACGGTAACCGAAGACTTTTTTTCTAGCTTCACTCTAATTATATCCTTCGCAGTAGATAAGTAATGTGCCAATTTATGATGTAAACACTTCACGTTGCAAATGTAGGAACTCTATAAATATTATTATTACACTATAAACTTTTCACACATGATGTGCAGAACGCACAAAGAAGTCTTTGAAAAGCGAAAGTGGAAAGACCTTATAGTATGTCAACAAGTTGTTTATAGAAACATTCTGATTCAGTTTAATAAATGCCCGGCGTTTCCTTAATAAAGATTAATTTAAAGATTCTTATCGTTCTGTTATATTTGTGGTCGTACTTTTTCGTCATTTTAGTATATTTATGTATATGTACCTACTTAAATGGGTTATTGTGACGAAAACAGTCTAGATGTTTTAACCGATGTTCCCATAACGTCGGAAGGTTCTAAATTCGTAGCGTATGTTTTTTACCCGTCAGCGTCAGGAGACTTGTTGTTTTTCAATAAAATATCTAATCTAAACAAAATTTACAAAAGCATTAAAAAAATATAATTTATTATTATTGTAATATTGTCTTAAATATAATAAATACCTATAATATTGATGTTAAATTGCGTGTAACCAATTATCTTGGCAAGAGCGAATCATTTTTTAAATAAGCTACCGCGTATATAATTCACGACTGTCATCCAAACAAATTGGAATATTCAATGTATTTGTTACAGTTTCGTGTGCGTAAATACATATTTTATACTTGAAAAGGGCATGTTTTTGCACGTGTCCGGGTTTAAAATACACCTTGATATTTTGCCAAATATTTTGCTTCGTTCAGCCAAGTCATGCGTATGTAAACGTTGGATTCGGTCACTGACTTTCCTGGATGCAAAGTGCTAATGTTTTTTTCCTGGGAAAAACGCATTAGACAGCGATTAAGTTAATTATGACTGTTAATTAATGTTGACAGCTTGGTTTTGTTTTGTTTATTTTTCCCGCTTTCATTTTGGACCGCCTTGAAATTAAAATTTAAGAATCATAAAAAGAAGAAGAATTTGAAAGTACACAATCTCTTTTCTATCTTATTTTCTTGGAAATATAAATAATAATGAGTCATTTTTTTTTATAAATCTGCTTCGTATCAATACGAGAATCCATAAAAATAACGTAACACAACTCGTTTTAAAGATACTCGGCAATTACATAATAACAATGAATATTACGATCTTAACGCATTGTGTTCTTAAAACAATAAAAACTATCGTGATAGGAATTTAAGAGATGACTGATACATTCATATAAACCCAGATACTCTTGCGTGAATAATTTGCGGAAAACTAGTGCTCTACTTTATATCTCGTAAGTCGTAAGTGATATAAACGGTTATTAAAGCGCTTCGTGCGATTTTCGCAAAAACATGGAGAAATACAGTGCAATATAATTTTTTCATACAAAACATACAGTTCATTATAAAATCTGCCTCTCGATTATAACCTTGGTAACTGGACTTAATTAATTCGAACGTTTTTATGCGATTTATTTTCTTTACGTCAGTTTAATCGCAATAGAGATGTTCAAGGAAAAAATTGATTTATATATTAACTCAAGTCAATCTTTTCGATTTGTCCGCTAAATAATTAAAATTATTTTGTAATTAAAGTAAAATTTACAAGTATTAGTTACCCATATTATAATGGTTGGAAATCGCTATTTTATCGCTAATTTTATTTTATCAAAACTACAAAGAAAGGTAAAAACGTAATCCAATTGACCATGTTTTTACATCCTGTGGTAGGAAATATAAGATTAGATGACATGAAGATCTACAAGATGTTATGGTGTTACATACCTATAAAATTTTAAAGAAGTCATCAGTATTCTCAGAATTTTTAATGTTTTCTAGGAAGCATTCTCTAAGGTAAATTTCGAAATCACTTATTGAATAATTATATGAGGAAAAGGAATCAACCTACAAATTAACCTCTACATTTTTCATCACAGAATCATCAACGGGTTCAGGGTGCCAGCCTCCAGAACTCATCATGACTGAGGCTGATGTCATCGACCCTGACTCTGATGATGATGAGAAAGCAGAAAGAAAAGATTCCCTTGATGTTCACGAAGAAGGTATTGTTCTTACATACTATGGAGCGTAGATTTTGCGTTTTATATTTGACATCTTATTTTAATAGACTTTGTTTCACAGCTACAGCTATATGCTATAGTTAACTGTTGGTTTATTTTTTATCAATCATTTTTTTAGCTAGTAAGCAATAATTTAAGCACTTTGTCATAAAGCCGTAATTTAGTTAAGTACTTAATTATTGCACTTGACTTTATAATTAACACATACAAGTACATTTATCTGCTTGCTTTTTTAAACATAACTGACTTTATTAAAAAAAATGTTTCGATTAAATTAAGCTATAGCTAGAACGAAACTAAAGCTATAACAACCATATTTAACTGTTAAATATTTCACTGTTATTTTATTCGCACTTGCTTACATTTTTAATATTTCTGATTTGCTTCTTTTTGTGTACAGACGAGCTATTCAATACTGAGGAGTGGTAGTTAGCACCTGGATTTTCCTCGATATCTATCAGCAGGTTTTGATTTTTATTTTTGTTTATGACCCAAACTAGACACGCATAAGTTGCAATGTCCATATCTCATGCCCATATTATGGATTGGCCGTTAATGCAAAGTTCAAATAAAAAAAAAACAAATTCATAATGAAAAATGTAACTACAAAACAATTAGACAACGCTCTTTAAATTACTCATAAAGTGCTGTGCAATCCAGCCCATGACGTGACTTAAGAAATTTGGTTTTGTAACATATCATATAACTCAGTGTTGCCACCCTTTCGAAAATATATTTCAATAAAACCCCAACGCAATTTCGCCGTGCTTTCTCGAGTGTATCCAATTATCGCACACCTAATAGCCCGCACTAGGTCATATGTAACACCTACTAATTCTGATTAATCGTACCAGTTAATGTGTTTACCCCCAAATTCCTCATTAAGAAACTTCATTAACGTAATTGTTCTGATTTCAAGGATTCACGTTGAGAAATTGAACAATGCAATGCATTTCTGATCTCAAATCTAAGATCGGCCAGATTGCCTCGCGCATCCCCACCGTATTGTGATCGTAATCGTTGAAACTATTATGTGATGTTCATTGTCTGCGTATGTATTGTGTAAATTTCGTCTATATTGTTCCCAAGCTTGTCACAGTAAGTATTGGCCTATTATGAGAGTAAAGTTTTCCATGGTAATTTGCATTTACGTCGAATTTATTTCCTGTATGCATGTCCAATGTTAGTTTACGAGGGCAGAGAGAACCAATGCGTTTTGTTTGTGATGTAGTCGGTGGAGCAATGAGTGCGCTGGTTGCAGGGCTCCGGCGCGCCGGCTCAGCACACTCCCTGTCTGCGCCTAAAGCCAATGCCTCCTCGAGATCGCTCCCACCCTCCCCGAGCCACACACCCAGGTAGACAAACATGTAGACTACTTATATGTTTGAAATTAGATATTATTCTATGAATGTAAGAATGCTTTTTTGATTAAATGGAATGGAAAGTTAATTTCCTAAAATTACTCGTAATTTATTGCTTTCACGAAACCTTAAATTCTTATTCCGTAAGATACCTACAGACTTTTACAAAATAAAAAAATATGTATAATGATATATATCTTGATGATATGTCCCATACTTAAAAAAAGAGCGCGTGTGCCGAGCACACGTGTCAGAAGTGAAACTTTTTTAGATTCAAAGATACCAAAATCGTCGCTTTACTCCATGACGTGACCTTTTACTCTCAACGCGCCTAAAGAAGTTTCACTTCTACAACTTACTCATAGAGTGTTATCAAAATACTCGAATCTCGACTGTCAATGCATGTCAAGTACCCTCCGCATGCGTGCACGAGGGCAGCAACACGTTTGAAGAGCAGTGTGTGTGTCGCAAAGGAGGCAGTCGCTGGAGGCGGCGAGCCCGTTCGGCGGGTGCGGGGCGACGTGGGCTGCGCGGGGCGCGGGGCGCGGCGCGGCGCGGGGCGGGGTGCGCGCGATGCTGGCGCCGCTGCTGCGGAGCGCGCTGCCGCCCGACGCGCTGCTCGCGGCCGCAAGGGACTCCGCGCCCGACCTGGCCGCTAGCCTCTCCGCGCCGCAGATACACGACATGGTATGGGCTTCTTGAGCTATAGAACCGTCAAACTTCTTTCCTGAATCCCACGTCGTACGTCGTACGTCCAGTACTCGGTCTAGGTATGGTTTAGTTGGGCGCAGCACATTTAAAATGCTGGGAATGTGGCGGAAGCCGACGTAAACATACCACGGTTGAAAGAAAAGGTATACAATTAGCAGTCACGCGATTCCTGAGTCATATATTTTAACTGAAGACATATCATGAGTTATTCCAATTTATTTATAAAGTTGATCATAGATTTTGAAAAATAAGATCAAATTTTTATTGTTAAACAAATAAGTAAATAAATAAATCTTTATTTTGCTTTAAACATGGAGTTAAAATATGGTGATACAATAATATTTTGCCTGCATTTATTAATCAATTTTTTCATGAATATATATTTCTCTAGTTACAAGCAGTTCGTGAAGAGCTGTCAACGTTAGACGCAAGCGGTGAGGAGGGCGGGGAGGGCCGCGCATGCGCGCTCACCGCGCTGATGCTACACTGCTGCGCCGCTGCACAACTCGCACAACAACGAGCCGCGGACTCACTTACTTCTTAATCTGGCCCATCCACACGATCTTGCATGCACACAAGGCATGAGCATGAGACTAATGACGTGTAGCTACACCTTTATAGACTATGGGGAAATTGACTTGGTGTTATGAATTATGATGCAACTCTTTGCTTGTCGTCGCTATGATGACCCTTGTTTCGTGAGAGCGGGAAATTGTTTTGTACAGATAACGTAGACTCTGGCCGCTCATAATACGATACCATTAAATGCATTGTTCATTGTGACCTATGGTGTTTTATTAAAATCCTTTTGAAATAGTTAAACCAGATAGGAAACTTTTTACATTCACCACATTATTGCGCAAATGGCATAAGTAAATAGACTAAATTAACAATATTTTAGATATATAATATAAGGAAAATAAGCCTATTATATAAAAACCTGAAAAAAAAACATTCAGGCCATTACGAAATAAAATAATTAATAAATATGAGGAAACATCATTAAGCCAGATAATTAATTTGATATGTATACTCTAGTCAAAATTTATTATATTCGAGCACGATATTGAAATATTTTACTTTGTACGTGTCTTTAAACTGTATTTAAAACCAAGATAACGGTACAAACACATACAAAATGTGAAATATTTCTAATTAATCGAATACCTTAGACTAGATACGTTTATTTACGAATATAGTTTTTATTGGTATGTGTACAGTGTGCGTTAATTAGATTAGATTATTATTCGTATTTAAAAACAAAGGAAACATTAAAAACACGTTGTTGAAATTCGTAGATTCATGGTCACCTAACGATAAGGATTTCCGTGCATAATGTAAGGACTAAAGATCTATTTTCCTTTAACAAGAAGCCGATCAAAGACCTGCGTCGAAATACGTCGAAAGTCCGCTTGGAATTGGCGAAACTCCAGGTTTTCCTGAAATAGCACAAAGGATCGACCTCTGTTTCCCAAGAAAAAAAACTGCGAAATATCGTTATGGAAAAATTTGTGCGTCATTAACACGTTTTGCTCTCGCGAGAACAAAAGACATGCATTGTATTCAAAATCATGTCGCCAAACTGTAATATTCTAGAAACTGTAAAATATACAAATTTTATCAAGTAGGTATGTATGATTCTTAACAATATCAAAAAACAATGCTGAACATTGCTGTTAAAAACCATATTAAACCATCTAGCTTAATTAATCGTTCTTGTGACAATGTTTCGTGATTTTTATGTGAGTCACATAGGTATAATTGTATGACCAATTACCTAATTATTGAAAAAAAACGGTGTTCATCTGAATCAAATATATTATTTGCGGAAATATCGTAAACAGTCATTGCAACGAGTTGGCTCAAATTTTACCGTGTTTCAGAGTTAATCATCGTACATGATACAGCAAGATCATGAATAACCAAATGAGCACATTTCAAAATATAAAGTGTTCATCGCTTGCTTGTGGAATTATGAAATGTAACAGAAATGTGAAATATTTACGAATTTAAAATATTAGCTGATGGCAAGTGGGTCATGAGAGGAGGAAGCGACTTTCATACATCCAAGGTTATTTTAATGAAATTAGACGTAATCTATAATTTCGCTACTATTTGTCTGAAATACTTACCTGTCGTTTTAGATTGCTTTATTATTATGCTACCTTAAGAATAATGATATTTTCATCTATGCCTGTAATGTTTCCTCCCCAACATACAGCAAGGCCTCTGAATTATTCTTGAATAAATATTAAGTATATCGGTTAATATAGAGAATCATATTATTATGTGAATGCAGCCATATGGCTATAACCTTACGATACAATAAGTATATGTAGGCGATGTTGATTCCATGTGTTCAACGAACTACATATTATTATATCAATTTATTTTAAAGAATAGGTATATCAAATTCAAAATACTGAGGAAGTATCATGATATCACTTCAGTGACTGTTCAGTCCCAGACAGTTTTTAGTTCCACAATCGTTCTTTACGGTCTTAGAAGTAATTTTGTTTTTCTAATCTTTTTTTTAACGTTATTATTGACTAATTTTAAGAAAATCGTATTGCCGCGTTCTTTATCTTCCAACCTATGGTAATATATTTTTTTTCTTCAATTGCAAACCTACTTTAAATAGCTGTCCGCATTTCCTTGTTTATTTAAATTAAAATAAATATGTGTGTATATCTCCATCACATGGAATCGGGGCACGGGACTTTAGAATATAGTTTTGGCAAGATTTCAAGGTTGCCAAAGTTGAAATTCTGCGTCTCTGTTTGGCCAAGACATAAAAACAGTGCGTTGAACGAACCCAGTGGACGTCAATTAATATAACCGACGGTGACGTAAATACATTAGTGATCAGCTCTTGGCCTAAACACAGATAAATATTATGATCTAGGTACCTACTTATTGCGTTTTAAAATTATGCCACATGTCTCTATGTAACTAGTTGCATAAAAAAAAATCCATTTTTCCTACCTTACCGACGTTTATTGTCAGTTGTCACCCTACATTTTGCGTGTAAACTAGGAATGACTAACCAAAATTACGGAAAAACCCTGAATAATGTTTAGCTATGTCTTATATTATGTGACTTATTAGGGTTGAGGTGTTTTACGACAATAATTAATGAATGACCCCTTTCTTTAATTAGGTACGATGTCGTGTTATAAGAATACACATAATATTCTGTTGTATTTCCTCTACACGGGCTCTACATAATATCTCTATTGCAATTTTATAAGTATTCGGTTAAACTTTGTTTAAAACCAATCCTTGAAAGAACAGTTTCCATTAGTTATAGATTAAATACGGTTTCTAACTCTTATAAATAATCAAGGTCTTATTAACGGATTAAAAGTTAAAACAGAGTATTGCAAGCTGACGTTTTTAGAAATTTATGATGACGCAAATGTCCACTGTGTGTCCATTAGATATTTTTTTGTCCAAATATAATATTTCCAATCCAGTTATCGAAAGGTTCAATAATTTGTACACAGCGAAAGTATCCAAATATTGTCTATTATATCCAAACATTGTCTATTATATTCACATAACTATAGAGTTGCATAATGTAGGACTTTTCCCATAGGAGGATGGATAGATCCGTGCTCTGATTTACTCAAGGCTGATTAGTGATTACCTACCTATTGGCTAGACAAGGATATCAATACACATACAGAAAAAATCTGGCATTTATCGCCATAAAACATAACAGTAATGTCACGAGGACGAACTCTACTTCCTGATTACAATAGGCAATGGCGACTGGCGAGTCATGATAAAATTAGATTTAGAGCATAGCTTCTGCTTTAAGAGCGCGAGAGGATTTACTATTTATGTAGATTTTATCATATTATAATAATAAGGTAACTTATTATCTAGCAGTAGCTCTATTAATTTATTTAATGTTTATTATTGTGTAACTTTGGACCTAAGCTTTGGATCATTACTCTAACAATAATTAATTATCATGCAACAATCGTACATAATAAAATCATTGATTAATATAAATGATAACAAAGAAAATCTGATAAGTAACCACGACCGCTGCTCTTAACGATTGAAAACAAAACAATGGAGCCTGCTAAATCGGTCCATTGTTTATTTTAACTGGACCATTATTTCTCTTTGTCAGAGGATGTGTGTGTATTATCCCTGTCTCCCATATATTTTCCACGTGTTTCCGCGAGGAAAGCCAACTCTCTTGAACTACGCAGCAGACTGTGCGAGCGAGATGGGTATTTGTTGTTGTTGTCGTCTCACTCGCGTACCATGCTTCTTTGTTTTGGCGATGATATAAATGCAAGCTGCCTACGCCGCGCTCATATTTACCAGTGCTGCCGTTCAGCCAGGCGCTACGCGTTTCGGAACGGCGTCTAATACGTTTTATTGTTATCTTGGACCCCTGTGGAAAACTGTTGTTGTGGCAACACAGTGACCTCTCGAACTGAGGAGTGCAGTGGTGATAAACAAGTGCAGTGATGAGGCCTCCATCGGAATACAATGATACTCGGATGCCCGCTGAGGCGGAGGAAGGCGATCCTAGAGCACCTGCGATGATGATTTGCGCGAGACTTGCGGGACGCGCCATCATTAGAGTTGTCGGTCGATGTGAAGATGCACAGGAAAACAGCCAATTAGGTCTGTACCTGTAAAGTACATTAAAATCATTCATACAAAACTCACAAATAAATAAAAAATAAAAACTGTGAACTTAGCGAAAGTGACTACTTATGTAGGTAGAGCGAGAGTATCTTTTTTTAACATACTTACTTCTATTCTATACATACTTGTATTATCCGCAAATAATACGATACATACCTAAATAATACAAATGATTACAATAAATACATATAATATATACAGGGTGTCCCACTATTGGTATACTAAGCGCGAAGGGACTTGTAGTTTTGCATACACTGATCACGTAAAAAATACTTAAACAACAAAATTACGTCAAAAATTTACGTCCAAAATTACGTTAAAGGTAAACAACGTTCCCATAATGCCACTCAAACTACTCATTCATTGCAACTTTTCCTTTTAGAATCGGCAAATATATTCATTGTAATCATTCAATGAAAATGTAGAGTAATAAGGGTAGAGCAAGTTCTAAGCTCTACCTTAAAATATTTATTTGTTTTGTTGTTTTTTTAACTAAACTATTATAACTAGATACTTAATTTATTTTGATCCCATTCAATAGCCTAGATATGCTAAAATTTTGTGTAACAATCGTGTCTATCTTATCTAATATTAATTTACGTCGTTGCGGTCTGTAACTTTTGCAATGTCTTGATATGAGAAACTAGCACACAAGCGCTCATCAATTAATTACTTTAGTGGAAAAGAGGTTGAATAATTAATTTAATTTTCCACTGGTCATTTGCGACATGTGGGTTAATATTAAGCGACCTTGACCTGCAGAGTTGATCAGGAAGTCATTAACCTAAGCCGAATATTAATCTTATACTGAACTTACGTAGGTCGTAGATTTTATTTGTTTTTGGTTTGCTAATATATCTCTCGGTCAGTATATCTCTCGGCTAATAGTCTCTCGGAAAATCTCGGAGGTCTAGTATAGGTGTTCGAATAAAGGTGGAGAGTTCCCATTCGTAGCCCGGGATGAATCAGAAAACGTATTAGTTTTTCTTTGCATTTAGGTACAATGGGGACAGCACTGATTTTTCGAATAAAAAGAAACACTTAACAAACATGTATTTTATCCGATTGTAGCTTGGCCTCGTTTTTATTACAATGTGATTGCAGTATATAGAATACGTAGAACATACATACAAACCATAAGTACATACAGGAAATAGAGGTATAAAGGTTATATTTTATTGAAGAGACGGTGACTTCCTCGATTTATAACAGCCTTAAATTTGAACGCACTTTGTCAAAATACATAAATAGGGCGTATTCAGAAAGAAAGCTTGAAACTTATAAGCGCTTATAAGCGCTTATCGGCGCTTATAAGCGCTGGTAACCCGCGCAGGAAAATATATGAACATGCGCTTATAAGCGCTGATAGGCGCCGACAAGTTTCAACAAGTTTCAACAAACTTATAAGTTTCAAGCTTTCTTTCTGAATACGCCCTTAGATAGTAATTTTAACATGTGGTACGTGAAACTTGTCTTGTCTTATAAGTTATAGTATAAATTAAATAGAATATTACCTATGTATTGTGGTAATAAATTATCCACTCACACTGGGCATTAAATTTAAAATAATACCTACCCACCTGCGTAATATAGAATGTAGAATGTATAGATCGTACCTAGACCTAGGTAGTGATATCTTTATATTTTTAAATATTGAATTAGTTAAAGCGATTTCTAAAATGAGCAGGTTCCACAGTTGATCATGTTATGATATTTTTATTAGTTACAATGATACCAAAATTAAATATATATCACAAGGATTTAGAAACGAATGAATCAGCCTTAGCGATCGCATGTATTAAGTTATATAACTATTTCCTGTAATTTACATAAAGTTATTTAGCCTGATTTAAACAATCGGCAGCCGCGAATGTTGCTGCTCAGTTGACTCAACTTCCAATAGCCGAGATTAAGAATAATATTGGTTTTTTGTACTAAAATAATTTTAATGCATTTTGGGTTTGTCAAAGCCTATTCCACAATATTACAAATACTGAAATAACTACAAATAAAATGAAATCAGTTTTAATGAACCATATTAACTGGCGCCTCTTTTAACGGACAGATATTAAACTACCGCATATTACGTCATAATGACTCCGAGTTACAATAAAAATACAACTAGCGATCACGTAACCACTTTCTAAAAAGATATTCGATCAATTCTTATTCCTGAACATAATACATTAATATGTACATTAATATGTATTATGTTACTAATATTTGATCTGAATATATATAATTTAATGAACAATGAGAACTGAATCAAAACATCGATTCAATTAAAATGAGATGCATGGAAGTATATAATAATCATAACAATGATTTATAAATACATATATCAAGATTTCACTCTTATTGTATTCTCTATTCACTATTGCATTCATCTTTTGCAATCCAATATCCACTAAGATATGGCTCGTAAAAATTGTGTAACAGTAACAGCTAAGACCATTGTAATTTGTAACTAACTATCGCATTACGTTATTTTTACTCATTCTTTCATCATTTCTACCCAAATGTTATTGGTCTAAAAAATATAGTCCATTGAATAAAAAGTTCTAGAGTGCGTGAGTTAGTAACGAAAGATGTTTCTTCGGAAACATGTCAAGAGTCCCTAGGTAATAAACATACTAAAACCCCGGGCCACTAGGAGGAGCCCCGGAGTGGGGGGAGGGGGGAAATGGGTCCATTTTTTCATTTTTCGCTTAAATCTCAAAACCGGTACATGTTAGAGAAAAACTTTCAAGGAAAAGTTGAAAGGCCATAAAATTATCTACAAGTTGTACCTAAATAATTTTTTCCTATATCCTACCGTTTCTGAGTTATACGCAGTAAAACATGATTTTGGCTCAAACAATTTCCACATCAATCGATCAAAAAATATTTCTTTCTTCCAAAAAACTCAAATGTGCAACTTGTGACCGGTACTGATAGATTGCTCTTAATTAGGTCTATAATTGGTAAAATAAACACATTCCTCCATGGAAGCCTTTAGGAGGAATCGATTGTCAAAATATTATATTAGGGTAGTTTGAGTTACTGAACTTGATCTTTTTATTTTTTTCTTCCAAAAAACTCAAAAGTGCAACTTGTGACCGGTACAGATAGATTGCTCATAATTGGGTCTATCATTGATAAAAATACCAGATTCCACCACGGAGGCGTTTAGGAGGTATTGAATTTTATTAGGGTAGTTACGATACTTGAACTTTTTATTTTTTTTTCTCCAAAAAAACTCAAAAGTGCAACTTGTGACCGGTACTGATAGATTGCTCTTAATTAGGTCTATAATTGGTAAAATAAACACATTCCTCCATGGAAGCCTTTAGGAGGAATCGATTGTCAAAATATTATATTAGGGTAGTTTGAGTTACTGAACTTGATCTTTTTATTTTTTTCTTCCCAAAAACTCAAAAGTGCAACTTGTGACCGGTACTGATAGATTGCTCTTAATTAGGTCTATAATTGGTAAAATAAACACATTCCTCCATGGAAGCCTTTAGGAGGAATCGATTGTCAAAATATTATATTAGGGTAGTTTGAGTTACTGAACTTGATCTTTTTATTTTTTTCTTCCAAAAAACTCAAAAGTGCAACTTGTGACCGATACAGATAGATTGCTCATAATAAGGTCTATCATAGATAAAAATACTAGATTCCACCACGGAGGCGTTTACGGGGAATTGAATTTTATTAGGGTAGTTACGATACTTGAACTTTTTATTTTTTTTCTTCCAAAAAAACTCAAAAGTGCAACTTGTGACCGGTACCGATAGATTGCTCATAATTAGGTCTATCATTGATAAAAAAACCAGATTCGACCATGGAGGCGTTTAGGAGGTATTGAATTTTATTAGGGTAGTTACGATACTTGAACTTTTTAACTAACTACCCTAATAAAATTCAATTCCCCGTAAACGCCTCCATGGTGGAATCTGGTATTTTTATCAATTATAGACCTAATTATGAGCAATCTATCTGTACTGGTCACAAGTTGCACTTTTGAGTTTTTTGGAAGAAAAAAAATAAAAAGTTCATGTATCGTAACTACCCTGATAAAATTCAATTCCCCGTAAACGCCTCCGTGGTGGAATCTGGTATTTTTAGCAATGATAGACCTAATTATGAGCAATCTATCTGTACCAGTCACAAGTTGCACTTTTGAGTTTTTTGGAAGAAAAAAATAAAAAGATCAAGTTCAGTAACTCAAACTGCCCTAATATAATATTTTGACAATCGATTCCTCCTAAAGGCTTCCATGGAGGAATGTGTTTATTTTACCAATTATAGACCTAATTAAGAGCAATCTATCAGTACCGGTCACAAGTTGCACATTTGAGTTTTTTGGAAGAAAGAAATATTTTTTGATCGATTGATGTGGAAATTGTTTGAGCCAAAATCATGTTTTACTGCGTATAACTCAGAAACGGTAGGATATAGGAAAAAATTATTTAGGTACAACTTGTAGATAATTTTATGGCCTTTCAACTTTTCCTTGAAAGTTTTGCTCTAACATGTACCGTTTTTGAGATTTAAGCGAAAAATGAAAAAATAGACCCATTCCCCCCCTCCCCCCACTCCGGGGCTCCTCCTAGTGTCCCGGGGTTTTAGTATGTTTATTACCTAGGGACTCTTGACATGTTTCCGAAGAAACATCTTACGTTACTAACTCACGCACTCTAGACCCCCCTTGGAGGGAGTCATTCAATGGACTAATAAGACAGTGTTCTAGTTTCCTATTGGTTCGAAATTAAAATTAATTAATTAACTATCGGCTCTATTAATATAAAGGAGCCATTCAAAAACTCTTAGTCTTGTAACAAAAAATGTTTATATCCATCCATTGTAGTATAGCAATAGTATAGTATTATATATTATTATCTATGCAGTAAGTATGCACCCGGTGCTGCAACATTGTTATTTACATTGGTTACCACATAAATAAGTACAATATGAATGACTAGTTACATACGTAATAACATGCGGAAGCTGTGATGATAATGTTGTGATATATCTACCCTACCCTAAGACCCTACCTAACTAACTAGCAAACCTCCGGGATTTCGGGGGCACAAAAACGGTTTAATTGGGATTCAATTGTTGAACATGTGAAAATTATTGAACCAAGGCTGCAAAGCTTGGCCCTGGTATATTCTGAATTCTGATATATTATCATCCCTACATAGTATAAAACAAAGTCGCTTTCTGCTATCTGTCTGTCCCGAAACGTCTGCCCCACGTCTACCCAGTTTGCGCTGTAAACAAATAGTACAGTATCTGCGGATATTTATTTATTTATTTAAACTCTTTATTGTGCTGCCAAAATCTATAAAATACAAACAAAGCTAAAGATAATTATTAAACCTTCCCCTTGAATCACTCCATCTCTTCTCTATCTATTAAAATTAATAAACTGCAACAAAATCTGTTGCGTAGTTTTTATGATTTAATCATAGCTAGGTACCTACTCCATGTTATAAACAAATCTTTGAATGAAATGAACCAAAAATAGAACTCTATAAATAAAGAACATACATACATAAATAAAAAAATTGTTTTTTTGTTTTAAGACATTAATTTTCCAACAACTATAGAATAAAACAAGACAGAGACAGACAAAGCAAAAATTCTAATCATTCAAATGTTCTATTGTGTATAGTACGACATAAAAGAGATGAAATTAATTATTTTGGAACTAATTCGTTTTTCATTACCTGGCAACCCTGAATTGGCAATGTAGCTGTCAAGTTGAATAAAAATTTGTTGTTTTTTTCGTGAAGTGGAGAATTATTGAGATAAAATTGTTATTTAGAACAAGAAATTTAAATAAAAAAGGAGACATCATGAAAAAGGTTAAACGTAGCGGTGTCCGTGATGTGGTGTATAAAGTTTTTTTTCGGTGTTTGTCCGAATTTCAAGCTGGAAATTTATTGACTGATTTGGAAAACGTTTACAAACGTACAGCAGAATATACCGGTCAGATTCCATTTATTTTTGCTCAGTACTACGTAAAATAGAATATTCCATTAGTAACGAGTGTTTAATGTATGTATGTATGGCGATTATTACGTTTTCGCAATTTAATTTGAGGTTATTTGTATGTAAACAAAAACTAGTTTTTATAGTGCGACCAGCACAATTTGAGTCAAGAAGTTATATCCAATCCAACCAGCCTCAAATAAAGTACCTAGTTTAGATTTTACTACATAGTATAGTGATAACTGTTTTCATACAGCTATCTATCTATTAATCAATCAAACCATAAGAAAAAAAATCATATTTACTGTATCATATTTACAGATACTGAAGATGCCCCGTACCCTCTTGCCAGTACTTCGAAACAGAGTGATGATCAGTCCTTTGAAGGAGTAGAATATTTAGATTTTGATGAATTATATTAATGTACAAAATTTATCTACAAAAAAAAATAAAAATATGTGGTTTTCAAATCGCCTTTTTTTTTTTTCTACCCGACGGACCCAGAAAGAGGGTAATGTGTTTGAGCTGCATGTATGCTTGTTTGTTTGTATGTTTGATTCTATGTGCGCCTCTGCAGTCTAAACACTTGACCGATTTTTATAAAATAACTAATTCCAAATACATTTAAGTAAAATTTGACCTAGGTAGGTCAATTAAAATACTAGTGTATTTTTGTCTTAAATTACACTATTGCTACAATGAAACAATTATAACGGTTTAAATCGCGGTATTTATTTTAGATTATATTATATAGATTTTTGGATTTTTATTCTATAGTATCAAGATCGCTTGCGTCGCAGTATCAGTGTTGCTATATGAGCGACGGTGGCGCCCTCATTTATTTTCATCTCTTTTGTGTCGCACTGTACATTTATGTTTTTACTGTTCTGTGTGTACATTAATTATTTACTTGCTCTGTGGTCACTGTGTCATGCACAGATCTGTGGTGTCATCACGTCATAAATCATAATATGTCAATTGTCAAATTTAAAAACAAAACTCAAAAGTACTCAAAACATTTCAAGTATTTTCTATTTTTGCTCTATTTATGCATGTATTAAATTTAATTTGAAATAGTATTTTAAAATAATACACGAATATACGTTTTCCAAATAAAATATTCCATTTTTGAAATATTTTACGATCTTGGAGTTCAAACTTTAAAAGCAAATAGCCTTGGAGAAACAACACCACGTAAAATTGGAACAATGTATTAATAGAACATTGGACTATACGCGTTATAAGAACATTGGGTATAGTCCACGTTGAAATCCCGTTGTGAAACGGCGCTATCATAATACATTCTAATTGTGCTAAAACGTAGATTCCGAATAATGGCTTCAGCAGTAACTAGGGTAATTCTTAGGTGTGAAGAAGCCCAAGAAACACAAAATTTAGGTAATAAACTAAATACTAATTATACCGGACTTGATTTTACGTTTCGAACGACACTACTACCTACTGAGTACTGACCCTGCATCTTACCTTCATCACTTTCCACTATAATATTAAACAATAAGATACACCTTACAATGTGACCATGTAATATTTTGTGTTAATTTGTACCTATTTTTATTTCAGATTTATCAGAATGTCAACTAATGCAAGTCCCTGATGCAGTATATCATTTAATGCGACACACAGAATTGAAGAGCTGTGATCTCAGTGGAAATGTAATTACAAAAATACCACCAAAGTTTACTGTTAAATTTAGCCTTATTACAGGTACGCTTCTTGCAATATCTTGTGTGTGTTTTTTCTTATATAACTAATATTCTTGTTCTAAAAATCTTTTTTAAGTTTTAAATTTGATATCAATTCAATAATTTAATTTGGCATAATTTTGAATATTGTCTTTTGTTTTATTTTTAGCTAGTATTGCATATTTAGAAATTAAAAACTAATGGTTATTTATATATTCCATTATATTACTAGGATTTGCTAGTTTTTTTTATATTAAAACTTAGTTAAATCTAATAACCTAAATTTGGTAGATATCATCGATTCCTTAACCTCCAGTTGATTTTATATTTATAACCATTAATATTTATTTCAGATTTGAACCTATCAAATAACCAAATGGCAAAGTTACCTGATGAGCTGTGTACTCTGGCCTGCCTGGAGCGGCTGGACATCTCGCACAACTCCTTTGTAGCCCTACCACACATTGCCCTTCAGTGTCCTAGTCTGCACACTCTGCTCGCACATCACAACCAAATTATTGGTACTTGACTTATTTTTATATAGTGCATAAAGTATGTGTCAAAAGTCTTTGAATTTAATAAATTAGATTTGGTGTAGTTTACTGAACTTTGAAAACATTGAAAAATTATTATTTTATTTTAATATTTATAATTTTTTAAGTTGTATATTTTTAACTGCTTCATTAAATATATGTTTTCTATTTACAGAAGTGGATGTCGATAGATTAGCGAGATCTCGCGCCCTCGAATATGTAGACCTTAGTGACAATCCTATTCCACCACGCACACATGATGAATTGAAGCAAATCACACATCCCAGGATATCTATATCCGAGAGACAGAAGGAAGACTGGGAAGAAGATCTCTTAATATAGAAGGAAATACTCCTTGTCTCTGAGTACTAGATAATAAGGGATCAGTGTATTTTATGTCCAGTAACGGACTGGTCCTCATTTCAACTGTGATTTTACTGTATTTTAAAATATGGTAATTCTAGTTACATAGACTTAATTTAAGCATAGATTGCCAATGTGTTTCGCAATATATTATATAGGTGCTCAAATTGTTTATGTACTTAATTTTTTATGTAACAATTTTTTCAAACAAAATGATTACCATGTGAAGTATTAAGAATAAGTTTCTGACTTTCTGATGCTCAAATGTAAATAAGCTGTAAGCTGAAGGTTTTATAGAAATAAAGTTTTAAAAACCGTAAGATTGTAAATTAAACATATTTGAGTATTCAGATGTAAATTATTATTTTAGTATCATACTTGATGATCAAATTATTTAAACTAATAGTTTTAAACTATTTTTGATACATTTCATTTCTTTTTGGCCTGATTTTTTAAATCACATGTTACTTTTTGCTTAATTTTGTGAATAGCTATAGTTAATGATAATGCATAAATTGATATTTTAATAATAAGAAATTGTGCTGTTGTAACTACTGGTGTATTGTAGTACTCATTTAAGAGATAGTGAAGCCAAATTATCAATCTTATTGCTATAAAAAAAAATTGACTTAAACTTTTATTCAGACAGAGCTTTTGAGATTTTAGTGTTTAATTAATATGTATATAGGCGTAAATAAAAGCTAGTCCTTAACACAATTATATGTAAGAAAAATATTTTTATAACGTTTTTATAATGTGTTGTGGTATTGTTGTAATCAGTGCGTTTTAAATTTACAAAGAGTACTTTCATAAAATGTGGATGCAAATTTATAAGATAAAGTTTTAGGCAACTATAAGGGAGATATCTAATATATATCAAAGTAGAAAATAATGGAGCCCTCTCCTAGGCGTGTTAATTTTCTACTGTGTTCTATAGACTATAATATCTGAGTAGGTATTATTAACCAAAATATATTAAAGAGTTTGAAATAAGATACTTATACAAAAGATCACTAATAAAATATTCCTTTAATAAATCGCAAGTATATAAAAACAGTGAATTTGGAAATGGATGATTATTCTCTATACAAATTATACTTATTTTTAGTTTCAATAAAAATACTTTTATTTTTAATGATGATGTTTATCAAATACATGAATGTATTAAATATTATTTAATAAATGCATTTCAAAGTAACGATTTTGTTTTATTTTAGCGTGACCTCAAATACGACTTGAATCAACTTCGACTATGTCCTCATTAGGTTCTATTCTACACTAATAATAATTGGTACTAGTAGGTACAAGGGATTTAAATAGGAGAATTTAATTAGATTTAATTAGGTTTTTATTTTTTTTATCGGTTAGTGCAGGGGTTCCCAAACTCAAAACTGTGCGCCGTAGAAAGTTAAGAGGGGCGGCTGCTGCTTTTTTGCTGTTGGTATAGTTACTGCCTTTTCGAAAATTGAGTTGGCAACACTGAACATTATCGTCCAATAGTACTGCTGGCATATCGGTGTCGGCTCCGATATCCGATATCGGACCGGACAATGTGATAGACAGGTACATATTTCATACATTTTACTTACCTCTGATATCGGATATCGGCCATCGGTGTCCGATATCCGATATTGGATCGGATAATGTGAAAACGCTCTTACAATAAAAAAGGTTGAATACACAGGTTGAATACCTACTATAGTTAAAACTCATATTAGTACAATGTCATTTTTTAATTGGCCAAATTTAGCATTAAAAAAATGCTTTTGACATAAATACCTATTACTGTTAAAGGTAACAAAACTTCAGATCAAATCAAAATCAATCATATTTTTATCCTAATATATTTTTATAAACTTAAATTCGCTTATAAAATGGCTGGAGGAGTAGAAGACGACCCTAAATTAAAAGGCTTAAGCAGATATTTTAACAGTGAAACAAATAGAGGGAGAGCTAATGTTAGTATGATACAGTTTTAATCATTCGTATTTATAATGTTTTTATTGTAAATGAGAAGTTCATCTGGGAAGATATTTTTTTTTATATTGTATAATTGTGGTATAATTATTGTATTACAAAATATTCTGGAGATATATAAGAAATTAACAATTAATAAATACATTCTCTAATCTAGGTTACCAAAGCAACGTATGGATTATTGGCATTATACTATGTATACTACAAATTATTTAAATCTTCACCGAAGAAAACACCCACGAAATAGATCATCTCCAATATTAAAAGAACATACAATTTTATTCAATTAAAGTAAGTAGAATAAGTTTTATGAAAATATTAAAAATTTGTTATCCACTTATTTTTAAATTCATTTTGTAATGGTAAATCTTAAACAATGCAAAATTGCATAGGTACATGAAATTTTTATAGTTTCAACGAGTAAATTCTTAGTAAAGATGAGGTTTTCTATTGTATTTTGATTGTATTGAATGCGTCTGTAGAAACTAATCGATAATGTCTGACATTAAATGTCATTGTCAAATGTCAATGTCAATTGTGGCGTTTGCACGAACTTATTATACGGTATACCTGTCATTCTCTTGCACCAGCCGCACTACTTTGCGTTTTCAGGTTGTTATTACATAAGATTTTACAGGTATGATTTATATTTATTATGAGTGTTATAATACGCCTGGAAACTTTAAGATCTTCAGTAAATAAGTTTTCCCTAGCCTAATTGCAGTGACGATGCTTTAAAAGTTATTTGTTCACGTTACAGAATGGCCGGAGAACCAGTTGATGAATCCCAATTTAAGGGACTTTCAAAATACTTTAACAGCTACACAAATACAGGCAGAGCCAACGTATGTATCACAGAATTATCAATTTAATACTTTGGATACAAAATTTATCATAATTTGATTGCTTTGTAATAGGGCAAGTCCAGAGTTTATAATTCCAAAGTTTTCCACTCCTTCTTCATAAAGTACATATGAAAAAGATAGATCAGCCTCTTAAGAACACTAACAAAAAAAAAATTGCAACTTTAATTAATGTACTGATTTTGGTATTCATTAAGTATATATTTTTTTATTTTACAGACAGCAAAAGCCACCTATGCATTCTTTGGAGTTGTGATATTATACTTTGCATTGAAGCCAAAGAAGGCTGCACCCGCAAAGTAAATAGTGAGGAACATTCATGAAAATTGTTAATTTAAGTGATAATATGGTTTCTTTTGATCAGTGTATGATAGTGCAAATAAAAGTCATGTAAAACTCAGAAATATCTATTATTGTTAATTTTCTAAACACTTGTCCTAAAATTCCTATAAAAACTACATTGATTGGAGTCTGCTTTAGCCTATTCTAAGTATGTCATAATATAAAATAATAAGATAAATACTGTTTCTTATAAGAAAAGTTGTATTGTTTCACCACATAATCCCAATTCGATATCTTGTTAAAACATACATTTATGTTAAAAGATTATGTTTGTACTTTGTAACGAGAATCACATTAGAAGGAATCACAAAACAACACATAGTGGATATGTCTAACACCTTGGCCACGGACACCGGCGGCGCGACCGACGGCGCGACCGGCGGCGCGGCAAGTCGCGCGGCGCGGTAAGCACGCCACGGGCAGTTGCGTTCGCCGCCGCGACCAGTGTAGACGAGGAGACGAGATAGCTTTATCAAAGTTAGCTCGACGTTGTTTGGAGAGTAGCAGCTTTTTTGCTCAAGATTTAATGTTTGGAAGATATAGTGGAGTACACGAATTAAATAGAAATCGTGTTACAGACGGAGAATTCCACCAAAAATATGAAAAATATAGGCATGATGAAAAATTATGTTGCGGGTGGCTAGACTTCCAAATAGCTGGTCTAGCTAGAATTTCTGCAATAAAAGCTTCCGTCTCCATTTTCGCGAAAAAAAAACAAACTATTTTAAATTAAGTTCGCTCCGGGAGTAGTCGCCGCGTCTGCCGCTCGACTCCGTGGCCTGCGCCGTAATAACTCATACATTTGTTTCGATCGCTAGTCGTGCCGCGCGATTCGCTCGGGGAAATTCGCCGGTCGTCTCGCTGGTCGCCGCTGCGCGTGGCATGCCCAGTACATTTCCATACATTTGATTCATTCGCAAGACGCGCCGCCAGTCGCGCCGCGCGAATTTTCGCTATAGCGAATTGTCCGTGGCCAGCACGTAACACCTACTAGTTATTGATTAGGCATATTGTTTGTATAAAAGAATCTTTGTTATGGTACATTTTCATTTAAATCACAAAGACCTTTTATTTCACAAAAAAAGTGGCAAAAAGGTAATAAATACAATACAAAGGTAGGTAGGGTATTTATGTAAAATAAAAGACAAAATAATAAATATTAGTTTATTTTTAAAGTTTACATATAGAAACAGCGCCAGAAGCACAATCGAAAAATTACAGATCTTGTAAAGTGTACACAAATAACATTCTTTGGTGATAATCATATCCAGATACAAGAATAATTAGTGAAAATGAGTATTTTCAATTTTGTTATACATATTTGTGGTGCTGATTTTCTTAAAAATACCATTTCTCATATTCCCATTTCGTTTTTCAACAAACAATATCAAACTTTATTAGATAAAAAATATCATAATGTGTCTAAAACACAATTACCTAGTAAGGTTTTAAGCAACATTGAAACTATTTTTGTACGTTGTAATATTGAGAATTGGGTCTACAAAATAACACCAGGTTGGTCTAACTGAATAATATCATAGCCAAAGTAAACTCTAATAGTATATTTTGTGCTGTCTATCACTAAGAATAAGACTAATCGAAGCACTAGCACCAGAACTATGAAGCAATATAGTATGAGTATGGTATATTGTTAGTTTAATAATTCGTATTTCTATGACAATGTTATGGGTTATAATACTACATAATTCGATTCTATAAAATCCACAAACATTGATCATTGCACGCAAACGCGTTGGCTTAGATCTACTGATTATAAATACTAGTGGTAATTATGAGATTATTAGAAAGAATACTACCTACTAATAACCTCAAGAAACAGCACAGATAACAAAAAAAAAATACATATTTGATTTACGAACTTTTATGGAACATCATAGTAGGTATATTGAATGAACTGTTTCTATACTAAAGATACCGTAATGACTCGCCACCAATAATGACTAGCATACACCGTTTGTTCTTTATCAAAAGTCTATCAAAATCAGCAGTTCCACATTCCAAGTTATAACATCACAGCTGAGTCACTTTGGACCGGATTTAATACTGTATTTAATGTATGCAGAATTGAGATTCAGTCACAACTCACAATTATTATAGTTGAATAAGAAATCTGGTAGTTTAGGTACACTAGTGTATAGATGTATAGAGATAGTGGATTTAATCTATTAACGAAAAAGGAAATGCACAAAATAAATAGTTCACATTATGAAATGATAAGTGAGTCTTAAAGACTTGAGGAAGAGGAGCAATATGTATAAAAAATAACTCCCTTTCTTAATTGATCATTTTAATTTTATCATTTAATTTTAAATTCCAACAAAAAGGGGGGATTGTGCTATATTCAAGCGAAGAGTGAACCGGTACCTTCTAGGGAAGCGCGCTCCATCTTAGGCCACACTTCCCTATCATACAATAAAAAAAAATCGAGTCTCATTAACTGAAATATTTAAAGACGTATAAAGCACAGATTATAAAATATGTACTTATGTATTAAATCCGGTCCATACTTACTTCATACACAATAAGCTCTCTTATCACTCCACACCCGTCACAATTCTAAAGATCTTCCTAAATATAAAAGAATTGATAACCTATTTTTTTATTTATTTTTTATTTAACATTGTTCAAATTTTGTTCACAATAAGCACATATAATATTAATATATGTGCACATTCATTGCAAAGCATACATATGCGCTTGGTTGGAATGCAGTATAAAAAGGAAGCTAAAACTTACAACTAGATCAAACTCCTACATATGGTTATTCTAATTTCTGTATCATAACGGTGTCCCGAATTATTTACCTTCAAGTAAAAAATAAAAAGTAGGTTTACAAACAATATTAAATCTCATAGAATGCTATAGAAAAAGTTTCGATTTAGCTGCAGGTTAAAATATAATATCAGCCAATTCAAAATAATAAAAATCTTATTGATTATACAATTCATATACACAATATAAAAGACAATAACATAAATAATACTGTAGGGATACTAAATAAATTAAATATAACAGAAAAGGAACATTTCCGTACAGACTATTAGACTGCCATAGTGTTTTTTAAAATGGACATCAAATAACAAGACCCTATCCAGGTATCAAATTTTAGTTAAAAATTTGTCAGAATAGTATTGATATAATTGTGTTAAAATAAACATCAACTCAAAATCACGTTCAAAATTGTCCATAGAAAAACTCTGCCTACACATTGCAGAGTTTTTCAATGAGCCTAGTCTTTGAAGTGACTAACACGAAACGGGTTAGTGATTTCAAAGACTAATAAATGTAATAAGCGACTCTTTCTAGTTGTTTATAGTACGTCAATGATGGATAAAATTAGTATATAAAAAAAGTGTTTCCAGATTTAAAAATCCTGATAAGGATTAAACTTTAAAAAAATCTCCACTACAATCATTTACTATTTTCATACACTTTTTTATACTCTCGAATCTGCACTGGGTTCAATTTCCAAAATTCTATCCATACAAGTTCTAGTTATTTCCCATCCACGTTCCGTCTCACGCATCGTATCCGGGCCCATAAAAGCTAATGGTACAAAAGATGCCTCGTGCCTACAGCCACGTGGGCGTCCTAGTCATGCTGTAGAGCGGTGGAGCCGTGGTTGTTGGGGCCGGTTCTTCTGTGTCCGACTCTTCGGAGGAAACTCTTTCGGCCGCGCTTAGAGCCACGCGCGCGTACTCATCCGTGTCTATGCTTTTGCAGAAGTGGATTGCGTATCTGTGTTGAGAAAAAAATTTTGAGTGAATTCAATTTTTTTATGAGGAAGACTTTAAACTCGCGTCTTTGGCTATAAAGTAGAAATGTTGTGTTTACCCAGGTGAAACTGGGAGAAGTAGCTAGTTATAAAAATATTCTTACTGTAAAATAAATTAATTACCGTAGTTTTTCTCGTAAAACCGCTTTGCAAGAATATCTTGGCATCTTGAGAAGGAAGAAACATGTATAGCTCTCTGGCAGGAAGTGGTCGGGCGGCTGATATTTGTCTAGCACCTATACAATAGAAATCATATTAAAAACATAACGTAGTGTCCTGAAGGATCAATAAAAAATCTTTTGTTTTAACTAAGATGATCATTGACAGCTCATCCTTTGTCATTTACAAAAGCTCTTCTATCAGAACCAAATAAATAGCAAAGCAAAATAACGTTACTTGCTCTACACTAGTGACAGTCCCAGCACAAGTTAGGACTGGCCATGGTGTAGCCGGTATCGGTGTCCGGTATACATTTTGTCGGTATCGGTATCGGTATCGGTACCGATATCGATAATACCTGCAGCACGAAGTCCCTCTGGCGCGGGTCCTGCGGCGCGCGCGGCAGGCGCGTGCGGCCCCACACGAAGCGCAAGAACAGCGCGCGCTCGCCGCCCGACAGCTCCTCCATCACTTCCCAGAACCACTGCACGAGTGGAGCGTGTGGTTCCACGCCTGCCGTGCAAACAAAATAGTAAGACACACGTTTATTGGTCGTGTAAACGAAATGAAAAAAAAAATATATATATACCTACGCAAAAATATTAAAAAAATGGTGCTAATGAAATGTACTAATTCGGACTATTTTTTACAATTTTATCAATTTAAAACGCACAACCAGTACACTTTGAGATAATCAGTTGTTTCAAGGACATACCGATACATGAAATATTACAACCAAAATAAAGTAATGAAGACAAATTGGAGCTATATTGTTACTTATTATTATAGTAGCGCCATTTAAATAGGCAACATTTGACGTCTATCAATTTTATCTTCGAAGAGAGGTAACCTGCTTAAAAACATCGATTAAAGTAAATTAATTGATACGGACTTGAAACATTTGTCAACCGATATAAAAACAAAAAATACAAAAAAAAAGTCATTTAAATCTAAATAAATTTTAAAATATTGTTACCCTTATACGTAGCTGAAGCTCTCAACGTCTGCACGGGAATATCAGGCGAGCCGCACACTAACGTCTCCAACTCGCTGGCAGTGAACAGTGCGAGCAACGGTGCGGGCACCACGCGTGATATCCCGTCGCGTACTGCACGTACTTGCTCGTCGAATTCGTGCAGCCTGTAGGTATAGTTAAATCATTAGGCATTTAAACTCGTTACATTATAAGTTAGTCACATAATATAAAGAGGAGCGTGTGTGCCGAGCACATGTGTCAGAAGTGAAACTTCTTTGGAAAGATTCAAAGATACTAAAATCGTACTCCATGAAGTGGCTGTATTGGCATAACGCGACCTTGAAATTTTACCTAAAGAAGTTTCACTTCAAAAATATTGGCATGGAAAAAGTATTATGAATGTTCGTAGGTACCTATAATGAAGTGCCAATTGCACGTATTCATCCTTATTATCCGGTGTGACTCTCTTGTGTCGCGTAGACAGCGGTACTTCATGACCCGCTGCTGATGGTATGGAAAATGGCAGCTCGAGATTTTGAAGCTCCTAAAGGAAAGGAATAAAATATGGAAAAGATCAAAAATAGTATATGATATTGTACAAAACGTGAATATAAGCAAAAAGGTTTGAAAAAAAGGAATATTTTTGGACAATTATTTAAAAAATGTTACTAAAGTATAAAGACACTAAAATATTTTCTTCCATAGCCATCCCACACTAATTTTCACGACCCAATTATTCGACTCACACCTACGTCGTTATCGCCCCTACCACAAGGCACAAAACTTACAAGTCACAAAACATACCTTATTAGCGGGCGTCATGTCCCGTATGCACAGCAGCGCGGGCAGGAAGTCCTTGTCCACCTCCGCGAGGTCCTGCGGCCGCAGCGGCTGGCCCGCCAGCTGCCGCCACACGCCCTCCGCCAGCGAGAGAGATAGCGGCGAGCCGGTGCGTATCGAAATACCCATAGTACACCTGCTCAACAATACTGCTGCCGACCCTACCACCCACACTATACCTTATTAGCGGGCGTCATGTCCCGTATGCACAGCAGCGCGGGCAGGAAGTCCTTGTCCACCTCCGCGAGGTCCTGCGGCCGCAGCGGCTGGCCCGCCAGCTGCCGCCACACGCCCTCCGCCAGCGAGAGAGATAGCGGCGAGCCGGTGCGTATCGAAATACCCATAGTACACCTGCTCAACAATACTGCTGCCGACCCTACCACCCACACTATACCTTATTAGCGGGCGTCATGTCCCGTATGCACAGCAACGCGGGCAGGAAGTCCTTGTCCACCTCCGCGAGGTCCTGCGGTCGC
Organism: Colias philodice; assembly: GCF_061535455.1. Lineage (NCBI taxonomy): Eukaryota > Metazoa > Arthropoda > Insecta > Lepidoptera > Pieridae > Colias > Colias philodice. The sequence continues at coordinate 3,821,465 of NC_143088.1, forward strand.
AGCGGCTGGCCCGCCAGCTGCCGCCACACGCCCTCCGCCAGCGAGAGAGATAGCGGCGAGCCCGTACGAATGGCAATACCCATTAGTACACCTGAATGCAGGATAATTACGTTAGTAATACGTTAACACTTGGGAAAAGGAGTATTTAACCAAAATACATTGGATAACTGATTTTTCGAAAAATAGCGACATCCGACAAAATAAGTCAAATGATCACCGAAAAAAAGCAATTTATCTTCAAGTAGAACATGCATAATTTCCATACAATTGAAGTATTTTCATTTATAAATACAATTGTGTGTCTCACATTTAGCCAATAAATGAGGGTTAATATTTGAGCCATTCAACATATTTATTTTAAATCACCACCCACCTAAGAATCTGAAACAATTGAGGTGCAGTGGTGTATTAGCAGTGGGGTTGAGCAAGAAGGCATCACGTGAGGCACCCGCGTCTCCACGCCCGTTAGGCGTTGCCATTAGCAACGGCAAGGAGCCGTTTTGTAACTCTTCACACATCTCCGCTATGCTCTCGCTGTATCCGCCGCCACAGTCGTCCACGCTCTCACCTTAATGATATTAAGAAGTTTAAATCGTATGAAATTTATTACACTATCATGTAGTTCGTAATTTTAGAAAATTCATTCAGACAATATATGCATAAAGTTATACTTTTCGGTTCATAGATAGTTACAAAATTAGAAATCTCAATAAGCTTATGATTTCAAGGAAAATAAATTGCAGTACGAATAAATTGTAGCAATATTTTGTTATTCATTCACAAATGAATAAATAAAGCGGTGTGCGCGGCGTGCGGCCAACCGGGATAGTTCCACTACGGGATAAAACCCCTCCTACTCACCAACAAACTTGACCTTCCACACTCTATGCGGCAGCGCCAACGCATCTTGCGTAAGCGCAGGCAGCCGGGCCACCATTTGCCCGAACACGGAGCGCATGCCCGCAGCCCCGGCGAGCCCCGTACCGCCACGACGTGCGCGGCGAGCGGCCACACGGGACAGTTCCACTACGGGCCCGTGTTGGCGCTCGCGCACCATTGTTGTCATTATAGCCTGTGATTATAATTAAGAATTGACTTGTTATTTATCATTTTTCATGACTGTAATATTTTTTCCCCGTCGATTAATTGAACGAAAATAAATGTGCCTTTTGCTACTTTTTTTAAAGTACTAGGATTCACTTTATTATACGTGCAAGCAAAAATGATTGAAATATTACAAAAGTAACATTTATGACTTTTTTTACTATACTACTAGAATATTGATGCTTACCTTTCGAAACGCAGCTTCTTTGACACTATAGAACAGCAAAGTCCTTAATTGATCTAGTGGTCCTTCCAAGATCAGGAACGGTAAGTTCGGGCACACAAGTTCAGAAAATTGATGTAGGAGCACCTGTAAAAATTAAAGGCTTATATTACATGCCATTTTTCAATAATCGGAGTGTAATATATTTTTCGTGTTTGGTTGTTGTTGATAAAATGATATCGTTGAAATGTTCAATTCAAATGCGGACGGTAAAAGATTGTAAAAGCTCTTTGACACTTCTTTCTTTCCATTTATCTATTTATTTAATCTATAACTTTGCACACACTCACCAATCTATAACACATATGAAGCGGCACCATATCCCTCAGCAAGTGACATTCAAGCGGCGGTGGAGGTGGTGGTCGCGGAGCACGTGGCGCTTCGACACATAACGCTACTGTGTGCGCACTGCCACATGCTACTTTTGTTACGCGTTTACCCTAAAAGAAAAGAGAATGAATGTAGAACAAAAGCTACATACATAAATAGCAGTTTAATGGTAATATCTAGTTCGAAGGACCATAAACGTAATGCTGCAAGTTGTATTAAATATTTATTTTTCACATTAATTACGTGGAAAATTCCTTTATCGAATCAAAAGTAATTGGAACAAAAATAAATATATTTTTGTTGTTGTATTAAATAAATGTTGTGCATTTTCAAGATAAAAAAATCACTTTGTTATAATTTAAACCAGATTTACCTGTAAAGCAACAAGCAGTCTAGGTCTTTGAGCGGCGAGCGTAGTTCCATCTCCAAGTTGACCTTCGTCATTGTCACCCCAAGTGTACACCTCGCCTGTATCGGTACACGCCACGCAATGCAAACTTCCTAAAATTTTATAAAATCAATACAAAAATTTGCTCTTACGCTTTTTAGTTTATAATTTTTTTTCTAATCATTGCTCGTTTTCAAATTCCTTGTTATAAATGAAATTTATTTCAAATTGATAACATGATTAAATAATTACGCACCAGTTGCAATAGAAACAATCATTTTCCCCTGCATGCCGGTGACCCGCATCGGCCTCCTTACGTGTTCATAGCTTCCATGTCCAAGCCTATGATAGTCACCTTTACCCCTAAAATATAGCACAAAGTTTTGAATTTTTTGCTATAATTTATAATTTTTAAACTAATAAATATTATTATTCTGTCATTTTTTGTTTTTATGGGTTGTGTCGTCATTAATAATCATTATCAGTTCGAAAAAAATGTAAGAAATTTAATTCTCAATCCTTTAATGTAACGATTATAATAAAAAAAATATTCTTATCAGTATAAAATAGTTATAAGCGCAATGTATAAAGTTAAATATAATAAAATAATTACCAAGTATAAACGCTACCACACTGGCAGAGCGCCACGGAAAACTGCGACCCACATTCCACTTTTATCACACGCAGTCCCTTCAGACAATCTATTCGCATTGGTAACTTGCAACCTTCAGAACCACCACGTCCTAAAAAATAAAATATCATAATATGTTATATTTAAATACATTCTTTCGCAGTACATAAATTTGTTAATTAAATATTTACCCAGTTTTCCATAATCGCCATCCCCCCATGACCAAACATTATCGTCATCCGTAATGCAAAGGGTTTGTGCGTCACCTGAACCGCACGCAACGTCTATAACACGATAGTTAGCCAAAGCTTCCACCTGTTTATAAATAAACAAATAAATACTTCAAGTACACAGTCATTGGATTAATATGTGAATTTGTGCTATAAAAATTTTGGACTTGATAAAGTATAAATAATCACAATACAAATGTAAAAACGTATTTGCAAGAAAATTTGATAATAGTTATAGTTGGTGTTCGCAAATATTCACGCACTAAGGATGTATAACACATGCATGCGGTCACGCATATAGAGTAATTATTAAAGTGCGTGCCGACGTATGTGATTATACGAAGGTGATAACGTCGTATGCAGTGCTATCACTTTCAATCCGGAGAGCGCGGTTATATTGGCTTTGGCCGGTTTTAGCTTCTAACAATACGTACCAATTTGGGCACAAGCTGGTCCTCCGAGTCCCCATGCCCCAGACGCCCGTACCGCCCCTTGCCCCACGTGTAGATGCGCCCGCGAGCGGTGAGGCACGCGGAATGCGCTCCACCACACGCTATCGCTGTTACTTCTAGCCCGGAGAGCGCAGTTATGAGCTTTGGCCGGTCGTAGCTCCTGTTTATTAGTATAATTTTTATAAGATATACAGGGTGTCACAAATGTTATGTACTACGGTTTTTTTTTCACTAATAATATCTTACACTCTATTTCCATGGCCAAGTTTTCCATCTTCGCCTTCACCCCAGCTGTAAACATCACCCTCCGCAGACAAGGCGAGACAATGTTTACCACCAGAATTACACGCAACCTACGTAACAAACAAATATTATTTAAAAAAATACAAAATACTTTTCAGCGTTGAAAAACAATCTCTAAAAACATATTATTAAGGTTGAATATTACGGCAATTAAAAACGGTTTGTACCTTCGTTATAAAGATGTGTTGTAGAGATGCTAGTAAAGTGGGCTGCGATACAGAATCGATGCCTCCTATGCCTAACCGACCTCCTGCCCCATAACCTGTAAAAAAACGAGATTAAGCAACTGTTATCACGGTCATATATTGGATGGGTAATTTTTATAAATTTATAAGGAATAGAAAAAATTCGATCACGAGGCGGGACTCGAACCCGCATCCTTTAAACCAATCCGGGGCGGACGCTTGACCAACTCAGCCACCCGTGGGCCGTGACCCGCCAGAGCGATCGAATTTATTCTATTCTTTCAGTTTTATGTACGAGTAATTTTTTGTACGCAACCCTTAGCCATATATTTTTTTTATACAACAACCGACAAAGGAGCGGGCAGTGTAGCGGCAGGAAAATGATCACCGCCGCCCATGAACAATTGCAACGTTAGGTAACTTTGCGATTGTTTTGCCGGCCTTTGAGAGACGCGTAGGCTCTTTTTTTGACGGCATCCATATCATAGGTAGATGGAAACACCGAAGATATTCGCACATGACCGATGTTTTGTGTATAGTTACCTAACTTGGCAAGTGGGTGTGAAAGGGATAAAAAACATACAGGCGTCATTCAAGGCTATATTTTCTTGTTACAAGTTAATGTTCATACTGAAATCTCCAGTGTATTAGATATAAGCTTCTTGGTTATATCTCACCGGTCGCGTACACCTTGCCGTCGGGCGTGACCGCGAACAGCGTCTGCTCGCCGCCCACGAGCTGCACGGGGCTGAGCGCGGCGAGCGCGTGGCACGGCGCCGGCGCGCGCACCTTGGCGCCCTCCACGCCGCCCAGCTGCCCGCGGTGGTTGTGCCCCCAGCCGTACACGGCGCACCCGCGCGCGCCGCCGCCCCACCAACCTGTCCATTCATCTGGCCGCCTGGTAATCAGACATGGGATTATATACTCGCTTTAAGACTTTTTGACGTGATAACGTATTATAATTCGATGGAGCCGGCTGCACGCACGAAAAAACATAACTCATGCGGCGTTACCTCGCTCTGAGGCGTTCTATGACGTAAGGCTTGAAGTGCAAGCGAGAGCGCGGAACGAGCGACAAAGAAGCACAATCGGACGTTGTCACGTTCAACTATCGTCAGTAAACCGACTTTACAGACAACCAATTTTTGAAGTGAAAACTTCTTTAGCGGCGTTTAGTATAAAATCTTAAACTCGCGTCAGGACACGTGGCCTGATCGAAAAAGCATAAGACGGTTTTTTTTAGCCCTTATATTCCATGCGTAAGACGGATACCTACCATTCCAAAATATCAAACATGCTGAACGTTAATAATCAAGTTTTCACTTCTGCCGGCACTCCCGGAGTGCAACACGTCTTTTTTTTTAATTATTTATTTCAATAAATGTTACAATATGACAAATTTAAAGAGAATATAATGGATAAGAAAGTGCATATATAGTATGTCGACACTTACTTATTAACCCAATGTAGCAATTGTTCATCATGCTGCCTTGTAAACTTCGTATTATCTTCCCATACATTCCCAGAACCATGCTCCCCACCCTCGTCTCCATACACGCCAAGATCTGCTAATCTTTTGCGCACATCAGTTAAGAACGGTGGAGGTAGTGTGGTGCGACGTATCAACGCATCAGCTGTACGCACGCACACGCAGTAGCGCTTGAACCACCGCGCCGCATCCGATCCATTGGACATGCGTGCGTCCATGCGTAAACCACAAGCGAGTAATGCCAGTTCCTGTAAAATAATTGTTGACATGAAACTTAAATAAAACAAATATATTTAAATTACAAGCTACATTGATGAAAAGCTTCTATTTGGTGAAAAGCTCTATTGATGAAAAACTGATATTTGGTAAAAAGCTCTATTGTTAAAAAGCTTATATTTGGAAAAAGCTCTATTGATGAAAAGCTTATATTTGGTAAAAAGCTCTATTGATGAAAAGCTTCTATTTGGTAAAAAGCTCTATTGATGAAAAGCTCTATTGATGAAAAGCTCGATTGATGAAAAGCTTCTATTTGGTAAAAAGCTCTATTGATGAAAATCTTATATTTGGTAAAAAGTTCTATTGATGAAAAGCTTCTATTTGGTAAAAAGCTCTATTGTTGAAAAGCTTCTATTTGGTAAAAAGCTCTATTGATGAAAAGCTTCTATTTGGTAAAAAGCTCTATTGATGAAAAGCTTCTATTTGGTGAAAAGCTCTATTGATGAAAAGCTTCTATTTGGTGAAAAGCTCTATTGATGAAAAGCTTATATTTGGTAAAAAGCTCTATAACTGAAAAGCTTATATTTGGTAAAAAGCTCTATTGATAAAAAGCTTATATTTGGTAAAACGCTCTATTGATGAAAACTGAAAAGCTTATATTTGGTAAAAAGCTCTATTGATGAAAAGCTTATATTTGGTAAAAAGCTCTATTGATGAAAAGCTTATATTTGGTAAAAAGCTCTATTGATGAAAAGCTTATATTTGGTAAAAAGCTCTATTGATGAAAAACTTATATTTGGTAAAAAGCTCTATTGATGAAAAGCTTATATTTGGTAAAAAGCTCTATTGATGAAAAGCTTATATTTGGTAAAAAGCTCTATTGATAAAAAGCTTCTATTTGGTAAAAAGCTCTATTGATGAAAAACTTATATTTGGTAAAAAGCTCTATTGATGAAAAGCTTATATTTGGTAAAAAGCTCTATTGATGAAAAGCTTATATTTGGTAAAAAGCTCTATTGATAAAAAGCTTCTATTTGGTAAAAAGCTCTATTGATGAAAATATTCTATTTGGTAAAAAGCTCTTTTAGTATAATAGTATTTTTTTATTTCTTCTTCCTTGACACTATTGTAAACTAGCGCACACCTTCAGATAGTGCGTGTGCATGAGGTGCGTGGCGGTGCGCAGCGCGGGCGCCTCGTGCTCGTACTGCGCCTGCAGCAGCTGCGGCAGGTGCTGCAGCGCGGCCGGCGTGCCCGCGCTCGGCTCGCCCGCACCGCATACTACGCCGCGCAGCCGCCGCACGCACCACACGCGGGCGCGCCATGCTGTGAATTATAATATAATAGATAATTAATTTGCACGTTTAAATTTTTGGTTTTAATATAAAACGTAGTATGATGCTATATTACGACTTGTTGTAAGTAAATATATAAAACATTTTTTTTAATTATTTTATATGAAATTCAGAGTTCCATATTTGACCCGCATACTAAGCACGCACAACACGCGCGCGCATCGTGTTGACAAATAGTAACGGTGCGTTCACACCGAATGTTGTATTCACATAGTGCAAGATGTGCTGTGTGTGTACAACATTTGGTTTTTCCAGATCCGATGAAAATAAGAGTCGGCAAATTGTGACTCCGTGTGAACTGTGTGAACGTACCGTAACAATAATATGTTGAATGTTCGAATATTTTTGGAGCATATTGAAACATTGAGATTTTTATAAAATGATGTTACGTAGTATTTTCTAGTGTTTGATTTTACGCGAGTATTATACATTTATGTTACGTTTAAAGAAACTCACTTTGCAACATAACACTTTGAATTACAGAAATATACTTTTTAGGGAAAATAATAAAGACACCTATTAATCTAATAATAAATAAGTTAATCTTTCAATATAAAATGAAAATATACATACACAATGTTGGCATCTGTGCGCAAATCGCCAGCGCTTGAGCCAATCTTGGTGCAAGCTGGTGATCATTCGAAATTGCCGACAAGAGGGGGCCGTCCAATAGTCTCCATGCTAATTCCACTGAAGGACACGATAACACGTATCGGTCTGTTCCACTATCCTAGAATCAAAAGATTTATTGAAATTGATATTTTTGGATTTGCCAATAAATATTGATTGGATTGTTTGGATTTCTTTTAAATTACACATAAATAATGCATATTTTTATAAATTATTCATAACGGCATTGTAATATTGTAGAAAATAGTATTTAAAATAGTTAAACATACCGCAGGAGAATGTGTAGGCAGCACGGGATGCGCAGTAAACCTCCATCCCCAACCATTAACAGATCCATCGCTTGTAAATCTCCAGCGCAATTCGTCTCCTGTACAATTTGAAGTAATTCAAATATAAGTTTTCCAATCATAACTATAACTCTCAATTCAATATACATGATCAATACAGAATTTTGTACTATTTTTTATTGCACATTTTATTATTAGAAACTTGAGTAACAAATTCTACTGAGAAAAGGTTTGAAGCACTTTAGCACTGCGGTCGCTAAGTAGAACTATAATTTCGAGTAAATACAATTATTTTCATGTCAGATAAAAATGCTGACAATGTTCTATAAAATGCACAACTTTGAAATATTAAATAAGCAATACTAACCATTAACAATAACCTCCTGTGCCCAATCAGCGGGTTCCCTCCCCGACCGAGTGGCCAAAACTCTTCCTGCCGCATCCGATATAGTTAGCGGATCGTTACGGCGCTCCGTAGAGCAACCTTGTTCGAATGATACGCGGAGGGAACAAGCGCCCAGGATCTTTACGACGCCTGAAATTTAGGTATTTTTAAAGGACACATTTCAGCCTGTATTTTCGAAAGGTATTATATTAACTACCGCTTTGTAATAAACTTGAAATGGTTAACAATAGCTTCATTGTATCAGCGATAATCGCGGAAATCTGTTGTTCTAATGAAAGGTCGCCTTCCACAAGTCGATATCAAAACTGACGAGCAATTTATATCGTTTGGGGCAAGAGTAATAAATTACATAATCCATATTATAATATTATAAATGTGAAAGTAACTCTGTCTGTCTGTTACTCAATCACGCCTTAACTACTGAACCAATTTGCATGAAATTTGGTATAGAGATATTTTGATACCCGAGAAAGGACATAGGCTACTTTTTACCCCGGGACATAGGATAGGTTTTATCCCGGAAATCCCACAGGAACGGGAACTATGCGGGTTTTCTTTGACTGCGCGAGCGAAGCCGCGGGTGGAAAGCTAGTATGTTTATATTTTATTGTCAACTCTACGTGATACATGTCTGCATCCACTAGAGCACAGGCATAAAATATTTCGATCGTACATAAAGCTGAACGTTCATTATTTTAAACTACTACTATATATAACACTTACCCGATATATCAGTATCATCAGCATAAGGATGGGGGCTGTCCACAGTAACGGGGTGAGGCGGAGTGCGCACGCTGCCCGCTGCGGCTTCCTCGAGTTCACACACGCATACTTCAACCACCATGTCTGCTACGCTTGGTTTACGGGCGCATAGAGCTGGAAATATTTTTTTTAACGTGATAACGTTTTTAAAATCGTTTTAGTCGGGTGACATGTTCAGAAACTTGTGTCACACCAAAACCTCACGAGCGCGATCGCAGGTATAACGAGAGAGAGACGGACCGATCTTCAGTCTCATCTCGAGCGCTGCCACTGCATTATGTTATCACGTAAACATCTCGATCGTATGCCTACTTTACAAACAACCAATTTTTTTTATTAAAATTTTCATGAATATAAATAATTAAGTATGCTGTATACCTATACATCTGTATCGTATGGTATTTCTTTATTACAGTACATTATCTAAAATTAAGGACAAAATATGTATTATGTTATAGTTAGACCCTCAGAGTTTCCTTTTAAGTTTGCAGAATTTGTTTTTAACTGCATTGTGACAATCTGTGTTAATTAATTATTTAAGTAAACACCGTTTGTGCTTATAAACCGACATAAAACAGGATGTCCAACTGTTGGTATACTAAGCTCAAAGGAAGTTATAGTTTAGCATACGCTGAGTTCGTAAAAAATACTTATAAAATTCCAGACGCATTTTTTTCAAATAGATGAACTCTTAAAACTCTATGTGTACACCCATAACAAGCAACCCGCCCAACTTTGCCACCCGAACGTGTGCTATCCGTTTAAGATTATGTTTTCATAGACAAAATTAGCGAAGCGGTATATGCTGGCTACGCGAAGCTAGAGAAGAAAACATGGATTTTCAGGAAAAATTTAATACATAACAAGTGATAACTGCGTTAAAAACAACCGACTTCAAACTAGCACTTGCAACATTTACAAATATACAGACAAAAATGCTCATAAAATAAAAACTACTGGGCCTATCCAAATAAAATTTTTATGGGACCAATTCGACACCATCCCGAACAAAAAAGAATCACGTAAATCGGTTCAGAAACCTCGGAGTAATCGGTGTACATACATAAAAAAAAACATACCGGCCGAATTGATAACCTCCTCCTTTTTTTGAAGTCGGTTAAAAAATGTAATACTAATACAAACTGTACAGTATCCTTATGTGATCCAACAAACCATAAAGCCCAAAAAATAAGTCCTCACCCATAAGCACATCGGTAATCACTTTGACGGCATTCCCAGCATCAGGCATGCGTCCAGCAGCAGCCAACTTCAAAAGATCGACCAAGGCCCTTGCGTCCGCTTCTCCCAGTTGAGACGTAAAATCATCCAGTTCCACCTGGATATTTTTTTCAAATAATATATAACATGAGTTGACCATAACAACGCAGTTACCTTAATTTCTAAGCAGCAGTTTAAGCAAGAAATGAGCATGCGTAGTTATGATATAGGTCAGCTTTGCAATAGAAGTAAAGGAATAGACGTAGAGCATTAATAAGCGCTTGCAAAGGTTATTCAATATACCTTAGGCGCTTCAGCTTGTTGCACAGTCATAGTGGCCGCGGCCACGGATACCGCGCTAGATGACATCACGGCAGAGTGTCGCGATGAAATCGAACCGCTGAGCGGACTGCTCGCTCCACTCTATATTGTGAAATGAATAAAATAAATATTAGCAAAATTGACCAGGAGACTCTTAATGTGTACTTAATGATGATATTTTTGTAGAACATTTTAGGAAATTAGCGATTGTTTTATATTTCATTTAAAACAGAGGTCGTTTCAAATATATTTCATTTTAAAAATATGATTCATTCGTTTATAAATAATGGTTGGGGCGGGGCTAAGTTGATTACTTAGCAGGGGCTCCGATAAGTAATCAACTTTAGCTTCATAAATTTAAACTAATAAGTAATTAATTCTAAGTTATATTTACGGGTAGAGTGGCTCTATCAGCGGGTGCCTCCCCTCCACCAGTTCGTGCATCGGCCTCAGTATCATCGTCTTCAGTTTCCAGCCCCACTGATGGCGTATTCATACATACTTCATGAGCTCGTAACGCTTCTACTAGCAAGCAACGCGCCTAGAATAAAATATCAATAAGTATCATTTTAATTGGTTCAAGGACAAAGTATAAAAAATCACTTTTACAGCACACAAATCTTAAAAAAGTCATATCGTTTATTTATGTGAATTCTAGACTTATAAATGCCCTAAACATGAATAAGATCAATTTATAGAAACAAATAAAATGTAATACCTGTGTAATATGTAACGCAAGTAAAATTAAAGACAATGCATGTTGAACTGCAACAGGTGGCTCTAGCGTAAGCGCTGCTGCCGCCAGTGAAGGTCGAGGGCCAGGCGCTTCCTCTACGTTATTTTCCTCTGAATATAGACCTGCAAAAAATATACAGAAAATTACATATCGTGTATTAAAACTATTTTATACATAGCTATAACGTTTTTTTCTATATTGGTATAAATTTATTCCTTCAATTCATAGATGAGAAATAAAAATATGGAAACAGATTGATTTATTTCAGTATTATATACACCAAACAAACCTATAACCTTACCGATTACACACCCCACTTATTAAGCAGGCACGTTCACGCACCGCAATTTCGAGTGCGATGAACCCACCCCTGCATGCTGAAGTCCTTCCACGCCGGCTACAAGTGGCAAGTGGCTACTAGCCACTGGTACTAACAGCTACTTATGATGAACTGTTCGTGTTCCTCACCAAGACTATGCGCGCCTAACGGGTCCTTCAACGTGGGGAAGGGTAGCGGCGTGACATGTGGTGCGTGTGCATCAGCCCCAAGGTCGGGGCGAAGCGCCCACGCAGCAGAATGCGAAGATCCAGCCGCTGCTCGTTGGACTCCTTCAACACCGGCTACGAGTGCTGGACGTCTGTTCACGCATGTTGTGCCGTTGCCTTGCTGTCCGTGGTCGTTGTCGCCCCATGCCCAGACCTATACAGACCATTATTAGTAAAATATCACTATTTATTGTGTTCGAATAACAGAAACAGATATTATGGTCCGAAACAAAATAAACGTACAAATGTCTTCAAATGTACTTGTAAAATTATATTTAAAAATAACAAACGTTAAAGTTAGATCAACCTTATTATCATTACATTAAGGTGTATTTACAAAACGTACAAAAAGTTTACATTTTAACTGCCTACGTTACCTTTCAACAAAGAAAAATTCAACCATTAAAAATATCGAAACTATAACAATTAAAATATTTTCACAACATCTTAGACAAAGATAAAACTTCACCTGATGATCGCTAGTAACAGCCAAGCAGTGAAGAGCGCCCACGGCCACGTGTATCACGCGGCGCCCCTTTAGCGCTTCCACGATCGTAGGTCTGCGTACGTGCGCGTCACATCCGTGGCCCAAGCGGAAATAGTCACCTTTGCCCCAAGTCCATACCTAGGATCAAGGTAAATTATATGAATTGATGGAAAATTGGTGATCGGAAGAATAAATGTAATGTAAATTATGATTAAATAATAAATACTTACTATCGTTAATTACTCAAGTCAATCACGAAGTTTAATGTTACCCTAACTGATAAAATACGAAAAAGGCAAAAATCCTATGCTATTTTAGAATTCCAATAAATAAAAAAGTGAATAGATTATATTATTAAAATGTATGTACTCAAAATTTACCTCTCCATCTCGTGTTAGGGCTAAGCTGAACTGAGCACCACATTCAACTTGAATAACATCAAGTGTATTCAATCTCTCAACATTCATTGGTACAGCACATCCATCCGAACCACCACGACCTACACAAATATGAGAAATAATCAGATTTTTATTAAAAAATGCATGAAAATAAAAGATATTAAAACTTGTTAATTCTCACCTAATTTGCCAAAATCACCATCTCCCCAAGAAAATACTTTGCCACAAGCTGTTAGAGCTAATGTTTGTGCGTCTCGTGATCCACACGCTACTTGAATAACTCTGAATCCAGCAAGAGCTTCCACCTATAAAACGTTAAAATGTTAACAATTTCAGATGTAAAAAAGAACCACAAAAAATAAAAACAAAACATTTTTGCTGTATAATATTAATAGGAGTATTAATTTACTATCAGTCATATTAAGAATCTATAGGGCCAAGTCAAACCAGTAAATATACAATTTTATTACAATTCCACTAGCAACACAACAAATCTCACCATCTTAGGTGCCAACTGCGTAACATCGTCCCCATGCCCCAATCTCCCGTACTCCCCCATACCCCACGTATACAAGTGCCCCCGCGCGGTCACGCACGCACTGTGCGCGGAACCGCACGCAATGTTCACTACACGTTCACCCGCTAACGACTCTATGAGACGAGGCGCTTCTAGTGTGAGACGGTTACCGTGGCCTAGTTTGCCGTCTTCACCTTCGCCCCAGGAATACACCTATAAATAGATCGTAATTAAAAAATATAAATAAACATTTCTAAAATTTTCACGATAAAAAAAAGAAGGATTGGAGTACATATAAAGATTTGAAGGTATGTATTTAATATTAATATATTATTATACCGTATTAGAATAATAAGAAATTTCACAAATATATAATAAACCAAATTGTAAATCAAATATACACAACATTTATTCGAGTATGGTATAACTATACAATTCTCTTTACAATTTAAACCTCAAATGATCAAAACATGTTGTACCTTTCCATCAGCAGTAAGCGCTAAAGCATGTTTTCCACCGGAGTGCACAGCGACTCGTCGCACTAGCACATGCGATAAATACGGGTTAGCTCGCGGTGTAGACACGTTGTTACTGTGGCCAAGACCGAGCCGCCCATTGGTACCTTCTCCGCATGCGTATAGCTAAAATGTATGACAAAATAATTTTCAATTTCAAAAGTATATACAATTAAACAAATATGTAATAGTTGCTAGACTGACAAATTAAAAATAGGGATGGGATAGTTATGGGATATTAAAGCTAGCAAAAAGTAAACAAGCAAATTGTAAACATTAACTTATATTCTTTATTATAAATATATAACTTACCTTGCCATCATGTGAGACAATGAAGAGAGTTTTAGATCCGCCAGCGATATGTAGCGGGCGTAGTGCACTAAGAACTGGAGAGAAGACGGGCACTTTCACTTTAGAGCCCTTCACTCCGCCCAATTGATCTTTATCGTTCAATCCCCAAACATATACCTAAGAAATAAAAGAAAAAAGAACTTATTATAGATAAACTTCCAAGCATATAGGATACTTAATTCGAATTTCTGGCTTACTTTAGGACAATCCGATGGTAAAATAGGAGCATTATTATCAGAAGACATCGCACCAGTTGTAGTTTCTCTCTCTATCCAATCTTCCGCTACAAAGTTCATACTCTGCAAATTTGAATACTTATAAATAAACTCACAGCGTATTGAAAAAAATAATACAAATTTATCACAAGTGTATAACTTACAGATAATATTTCTGTATAGAGAGGGTTAGGTCTGAATCCAGTGATGTAGAGGCCATATACGCGACAGTCAGCATTGACGTTGCGATTTTGTTTGATTCCAATTTCTATGCAAGAATAATACTGCAAAAGGAAAGAATGATTAATAATGCATTATTGTTCAAAGCTCTGCATTTAAATAAAACATAAATATAGATTTTACAACATTTCTTATAGTACTTCATTTTGCGTATTTTGTAAATTAATTTTTGTACAACATCACAACTTTAAATATTTCCAAATTTAAACGAAACCCAACATATTAAAATATTTATCCACTTTTCTTGCCTGTTTACACTCAGACAGCAGCTGTATCTGCGCCAAGTGCGTCGGCGGTCTATCCCTAGAGGGCGGCGCGGGCGCACACGGCACCGCAGCGAGCGCCGCTAAACACGCGTCTTCAAAACTGGAGCCCGCTCGTACTGATAGTACGGAGGGTCCGTGCACTCCGCCAGCCACGCCGAGACCGAGCCGACGGATGCGCACACCGCAACGCATTTCTACGCGGATCCAGTGCTAGACATAATGAAATTTATTTATTTGACAATTTACTGAACCGCACTAAATTAAAAATATTTAAAAGTATACAATAATTTAATAGGTTATAATGTAAAGTTTCTCAAATAACAGAAAAAAAATTATAAAGTAAAGTATAATGTTAGAAAGGTATGAAACAATACCATGAAATATGATCATCATCAGCAGAAATAAAAAAAATAATCTAACTGTTCGCTAATATCTTGCACGAGCAAAAGAAGCGGCACTAAACAACTAAGGGCCGATTTTTCAATCCTTGGATAAAACTTACCCGTCCAATAAAGTATTACACGATAATATTAAAATGTCACGTAAACTGTCAAATACGGGCAATTAGAATACGTTTTTAAAATGGTAGTTTTATACATTATTCGACGAATAAGTTTTAAACAAGGATTGAAAAATCGGCCCTTATTCGCTTACAAATGAGTATTCAGTTATTACCTGTCCAGTGCCAGAACAGCTCTGCCAATACGTATGTGGCTGAGAATCTAACAAGCGACGAGCGCCCGCACCCGCACGACACGACGATACTCGCACTGCACGTACTGCACCACGCCACCCGACGTTTGTACCACCCGCACTCTCTCCCCATTCCGCTGTTGGTAACACGATACGTGTAAGCCATCGATACGTAAAATATACCAGTATAAATAAAAGGATAGGTCGAGGGTTATGCTAAATTGCGTATTTGCAGACAAATAATGACCTGACAAATGAAATCCATACTTAAGAGAGTTGATAAACAATAAATTAATGTACATATAGAATATCAGCAAGAATCCATAGCACATAATTATATCTTTAAAGTTAATTAAACTTACATTGATCTGTGACTAGCTCCATTTCACTCACTTGGCCAGTCCATCCAGGTTGTTGTGGAAAGTCTACCGTCAAGTCTCGCCCATTGGTTGATATAGCTTGAATTTTAAATTACACACAAAATATTATTATAACATCATGATAAAACTATTTTCACCTTTATTAAATATTGATATTGAGATATCTAATATTATTCAATTAATAAATCTTGCGCCTTATTCCTGGTAAACATTTATTAAGAAACAAATGAGTTCAAATTTCTCGCCCGAGAAACGACAACATTTTAGTAATGTTTACCATTAAAATGAGACTATTTACTGTATTTTTAACACAAGTGGAATAACTTTCTATACTAACCAGTAACAGTACCCACGCTGGTATGATCAATACAGCCCCACTTATACCGCGGCTGTGTGACAGCGGCTCGCACACGCACTCTATCTCCCGGCGTGAATGGTGGTGCACCAGATACCACTTCTGCGTGTAACGCCCGAATACCAGATATGCGGCCTAAGCCACGCCATTCGACCTGAAATTACGATAGACTTGATTGTTAAAGAACTTTGTTTAAGTAGTGCCGAAGATGACGAATACGTATCGGAATTAAAAAAAGTACTTGCGAACTTCTTAATAGAAAAAAAAAAGTCTCTCAATAAAGTGATGAAAATTTCTCTCTGATTAAAAAATCATGTTACAAAATTAAACTCACGTGCAAATAAACATTCTGCTTGATATCCCGTTCGACTTTTTGAACTTGTCCAACATCACCAAGAGCAATCTAAAAACAACAAATATCTCTTATATTGATACAATAATTCACACAATTATTTTAATAAACACACAATACACCAAAATACTTACACTCTCATACGCTTTACAACATCGTACAGTCATTCCGGGGGTAATAATATCCGAAAGGTATTGGGCATATTCGTCTTCAGAAGCGAAACAACTGCGCCATCTGTATGGAGTCTGTTTCTTTTCCATTTTAGAAGAATGCGGCTTGGGCTCGAACACTGAATCATCCATGCCTTGTTGTGGCAATTCTAAAAGGTATGCCACTAAAGCTTCGACTGTTGGTAGACTTGTACCACCTGAGATGATATTAAATAAACATTATTAATTCAATTCAATTCTGGGAAAAATTATTATGTTAAAAATAATGATTAGAAGGCATTAAAAAATGTCTTGTTGTTAAATAATGGGTTATAACTAGTAATAATTTACGCAAAAACATAGCTACAATTGCAAAAATAATTCTATAATCGGTCGCATTTCATACCTAACGTCTGTATAGCTCCATACACAGCATGCCTTGAAAATCCCATCTCTATGACTTGTTGTACTTGCGCAGAGTTAGCCCACGTGTTGAGATCTTTGCGAGCTAAAATGTATAACACAAGCAATATAATAATTTCTTTCATCTTCAATGTATTTAAGAAGGTGATTTTCATATGTACTCACACAATGAAGCTGTACTTGTAGATGGTCCCATAGACATTTGTAGTACGTTGCTTTTGTCAATGATGGGTAATTCCGGTGGAGATTCATAATCTTTTTCTTCACCTGTAAATTTAAATACATTTGGCAAAATGTTTACTAAGTCAATAAGTATATCAACATATGCTTAAAATTAAGTATCTGCCAGTGATTTCAAATCTAGTGAGTCTCATCGTCTTCCATGTGAAGTCACGAGCAGAACATATATAAAAATAAACCAACTTCCAATATTTACTTACTCGCTATATGTGCAGCCAACTGCTGAGAAATCGCCAACGCGGCTGTGGTCAGTTCTTTGGGTGTGTGTGACGCGGCGAGTGGACTGGGTCGAGTCGCTAGCGCCAATAGACGTCGCAATAGAGTACCCTCCGTTCCGGGTGAATTGATCGCTCTTTCCAGAGAAGCTAAAAAGATTATTTTAAAAATGTATTGTGTATAATGAGATGAATAAAGTAAGAGTATTTAGAGAAATTACAAATTTTTTTACGGTAAATTTTCAAAATAAACATAATTACCATTAGTATTGTCAGGAGGTTGCATTAACACGTTCCTAAGGCGCGTACGCGTCGTCAACAATCCTCTAACAGCAGATAGTGTCAATAACTCCATTTGCTGCCTCCTTAGTCCAAAAACATCTATGTCGGCTGAAAACATAATTATTAAATAGGTTTCGTTATATTCATCATATTGTGTTAAAAAAATAATTTATAAATTATAGTTGAATAGTATATGTTACTTTAAAAACTGTTTGAATAAGCACACACAAATCGTGCGATTTCTGCGTATTGTTGAAAACATCAATAAACATGTAGCGATAGGTTTTTAACGTTTACTAAAGTAAACATATAGTCTAATACATAAAATTTAATATAATATTTACCAGGTAAATGGTGTGGATGCATGGGCGACGCTTGCGGGCCCGCGCCCAGTAAGGCGGCGCACACACGAAGTGCGCTTTCACCGCCGCCTAGTGGATGACTTAGCTTCTCACATTCTAAGTTTTGCACGCTGTTTATATCAGTCTGTTAAAGGATGTAGATTATAAACATGAAGAAAACAAAAGGGGACATTACTTTATATAAAGTTTAAAAAATAAAAAAGGCTACAAATAGCTTATTTACAAAACCAAACATTTATTTTTTTAACTAGAATTTTCAAAATTTAATTCTTGTAGTTATACCATTTATGTAGATTTCAAATTATTTTTCAAACATCTTTATTCATATTTAGGCAACCAAAAAAACTGAATTACTTTAGTAATCGTGTTATCATCGTGAACCAGAGTTATTTTGGCTCTTGTAGAGAACTGTGTGACGACAGCATTCTTTGGCGGCGACCCAGCGCTGACCCGCTGGCCGAGACGGACGCGCCATTCCATACCACCCAATACACCAAGGGCGCCAGCTAATAACAAACAACTCAAATTTAAATTATTTTTATAAGGGAAAATTCTAAATTTCAGGTATGTCAAAAGTCTGGGAATTATTTCAAACGCATTAAACATTTTTTACATTTTTAAGCCTTGCAGGTTGATTTGTCAACTAAATTCAATTAATAAAATACCTGTTATATGTATTTATCGAGAATCACAACATTAGAATAAGCATATAATAAAATAAAATCAAGATCATCTTATAAGGAAGTGAAAACTACCTATTAAACAGTTATTCAGCGATGGAGGCGCCGGTCTCAAAGTTTGCGCAAAATCTTGACTTGCATGTGGCCACCAATGCCAGTCGTTTGTTATCTGAGAAACAATCAAATTATATACTGAATCATAATCAATCAATACAAACAAGTATATAAATAATATTTAAATGAAATTTTGTAATGTTCTATATATTTTTAATTGAATTAAGATACCATTTGTGCGGCAAGCTGCATTTTCTCCAGCAACATGCTAGTAATGGGCCCATGCCACTGCGGCATAGTGTGCAACTGCCGCAGCAAGTTGATGATCGCAGCGCAAGTCGCGCCCGTGTAACTCGCCGTGGCTGGCGCACGCCATCTGTTATCTAAACAAATGAAGAATTTATTTACTTTTTACATAGTTTGAAGGTATACAAATTGGATAAAAATATAATTTACAAATTTTTCGTTGAAGTATATTGAGGAAAAATAAATTTGAAAAATAAGAAAAGTAATTGTGTTCATAAGTTTATGTAAAAATCTTGCTATATCATCCGTATCCATAAAAAACCATGCGCCGCCACTCCACCGCGCCACGTGTCCCCACGCCACACACTGACCCACTTCCTCCTCGTCCACGTGGTGCGGCAGCGGCGCGAGCGGGTGCGCGTGCGGGCGCAGCGCCGGGTCCGCGCCGTGCGTCTCGAGCCACAGCCGGCCCGCCAGCGCCGCGAGCTGCGCGCTCACCGTGCGCCGCCACTCCACCGCGCCCACGTGCTCGCCCAGTACACGGTGTAACAGCCACACTGATTGGATCTGCGAGAAAGTTTATAAAGACGATAAGAAATTACCGAAAAAGAAACAACTAAACTTACAATCACGCTCAAAAACTGTCCGATGCAAAACTCTGCCTACGCATGCACATATTATAAGGCACATATAATAATACACGCCATTAGGAAAACTTGTCTTATGAGCGATACAATTGACTTTGAACATTATTGCCATGATATAAGGTTGAAATTAACAATGATTTTTTTTTGATAACTTGAATATGCTATTATAATATGAATTGATATGAATGCGTGAATATTGCAAATTTTATTGTAAAAGTTTAGGAAGAGAGACATTTGAGAAATTAAAGAATATATATTACCTGAAGATAAACCAAATCTTGCGTGATAGGTTTGTCGGTTGAGGAAATAATACTGTAGCAAAGTTCGAACCACGAATCTGTGCAAAGAGCTTTCCTCATTTCGAGTGTTTGAGCGCTTGCTACAAAAAAAAAACACAACATAGGTTAATTTCAAAAATTACTCAAAGAAAGGTTTTGCATTTCATTCGTACGCTGTTTTTGTAAAAGTAGAGAATAAGACCATTACAAAAATGGCCAGAGTGGTGGATTATGGCCTGTACCCTCATAGGAGGCCCGTGTCCCAGCAGTGGGAACGTATGCTTATGATGATAAATCTCACCTCTCAACAAAGCAAGCGCCGTGTGCAACTGTCCACCGAACGCTGTAGGCGGTGGTGAGATGTGCACATGCGCTAGAGCCAGCAGTCTCCTCTGCAGTGCGGCGACGTTTCTACGCGCACTTGTACTCGAGCTGCCGGTGCCCGCACACGCACTGACACCCGCGCACATAGCACGCACTGCGCTTATACACGCCGCGCGAACTTCGCTTACTGGCCACCAGTCTTGGGTGGTCTCCGCTGTGTCAAATTATTATATTGTTTATTTAGTTAATTATATTGATTATATTAGGAGTATAATAAGATTTAAGAATACCTCGCTATGATTGAATATTTCATCTTTGGTAAATATTTTCAATCTTACGTGTTCTGCCTTAATTTTTATTCACATCTGAAGCATGAGCATAAAGGCAGTCATCGAGAGCATTTGTAAGGGAAAATCGCAGCCGCCGGGACCGTGCGTAAAAAGATCTAATTTTTTATATGTAAATGACGTCATGTTCTATGACGATACGAATACTTTGACGATAGTTCTCATGCTTGCGCTTCAGAGCTTTAGAGCAATACTTTGATAATAAAAAAAAATAGACAACAAACTTACGCGACCCCTGTATAGTCTCAACAACAGACGGCGGCGGGGAGGGTGACCGTGCGAGCTTGAGATCGTACTTGCCCTCCTTGCCCATGCGGTACGAGTTCGTGCCGCCCGCGTCCCACGCCACGCGCACCCACCCGTCCTCGCCTAGCTCGCCGATCACTCTGCCTTCGCCGCCGGGTACACCATCCTAGAAAAAAACATTTAATTGCACAGTTGAATAATTTTCCTACAGTTTACATTTAATTTAGTTATACTAGTACACGACAGGCTAAGTATTTTTTTTTACCTCACAATTGAAACTTACAATTGACGGCAGTGTCTTTTCAAAATGAAATTTAACATGACTGCAATAATAACTGTTATTTTATATCGACAATATCACTCATATACGAACTATTTAGTAGCGACATGTAGCAAGATGTGTGTTAGGTTTAGATATGTTCGGTTTTTAAAATATAGTTCTTAGTTCTTGTCTGTCAATCAAGCGTTTTATTTTATTAGAGGTTATGGGCCCAGATTTTTTAGTTGAAAATGACGACGAATTATCTTGTTAGTGTGCCTAAATTGAAAGGACGTGAAAACTACAGCGAATGGGCTTTTGCGGCTGAGAATTTTCTGGTGCTGGAGGGATTGTCTGATTGCATCAAGTCGGAGACTGTACCAGCAGAAATAGGAGCAGCAGGTGACGCGAAAACCAGAGCTAAGCTGATCATGACAATAGATTCGTCGCTTTATGTGCATATAAAAAGTGTACAAACGACACATGAGCTGTGGAAGAAATTGAAGAACCTATTTGATGACTCAGGATTCACAAGAAGAATCAGTTTGCTGAGGAGTTTGATTTCAATACGACTCGAAAATAGTGCTTCAATGACTTCGTACGTGACACAAATCATTGAAACAAGCCAAAAATTAAGCGGTACGGGCTTTAATATCAATGATGAGTGGGTCGCATCGCTTTTGTTAGCGGGATTAACAGAATTCTGCAACAGTAAGTTTGACAATTTTTTGAAGTCGCATGGGATCGTACATCACAAAACGAACCCATACACTCCCGAGCAGAATGGCCTCTCGGAACGATATAATCGGACTGTCGTTGAGAAAGCCAAGTGTCTACTGTTTGATGCAGGTCTCGAGAAAAGGTTTTGGGCAGAGGCGGCACACACAGCAGTGTACTTACAGAACAGGACTGTGACCGCATCATTAAATTATAAAACTCCTTTCGAGATATGGACAGGCAGAAAGCCTGATGTAAGTCATCTTCGTGTTTACGGTAGTACAGTCATGGTACATGTGCCGAAACAAAAGAGATTAAAGTGGGACAGAAAGTCTGATAAATGTATCCTTGTCGGCTATTCCAATGAGGTCAAAGGGTACAGAATTTACAACCCGAAGACTAATGCCATTACTACCAGTCGAGATGTTATAGTGTTGGAGAAGATGGAGACAGAGAGTGATCTGAAGGTACAGGAAAATTGTTCAGATGAAGTGAATATGGTTCCAGTGGAGGAAAAAGACTTGACACCTCAGGAAGATTCACTTGAACAATCAGAGAGCTCGAACACAGATGACAGCAGTGAACTATATGTACCTTGTGAAGAAGACACATTAGTTAGCTCTGAGACTGGTACAACAGACAGTGAAGACTCCATTATATTGAACAATGTCAACATAATATCTGGTCCCCGGCGTAGGCAGCAGCCAGACAGATATGGATTTGCAAGTGCTTGTATAAAAGATGACAACATGTTCATGGATGAGATATCCTTGCAGGAAGCTTTGGAAGGTCCAGAGAAAGAACATTGGTTAGCGGCAGTACAGGATGAGCTACAGTCATTCGAGAATCATAGTGCATGGGAACTCGTAGATGTACCAAAAGATGGTACTATAGTGCAGTGCAAGTGGGTGTTACGAAAAAAGTACGATAGTGAAAACAATGTGCGTTATCGTGCTCGTTTGGTCGCAAAGGGCTTCACCCAAAAATATGGTGTAGATTACACAGAAACATTTTCGCTTGTAGTGAGACATACAACCCTTCGACTATTATTTGCATTGTCTGTAAAGTTAGGTATGGATGTTCACCATTTAGATGTCAAGACTGCTTTCTTGAATGGTGATTTAGAGGAAACCATTTACATGAAAATGCCAGATTGTTATAATAGTAGTAGTTCAGATCATAAAGTATTGAAACTTAAAAAGGCCATTTATGGACTTATAGGCCAGTGGAAATTAACATTAAATTCGCAAAGCACGATGTAGATTTGAATTTTTGGTATGTTGTTTGGATCAGTTAGGGTGATGTAAATCCCAATTTGCAACTTCGAAAAAGTTGTGCTCGCTGCGCACCACGTGATAAACTGCGAAAATTTTGGACTTTTTTCACTTTTTGCTCTAAAAGTCATAAACTATGCGTTTCCGACAAGTATGATTCAGTACATAAATTAAGGTTATTAAATTTGCAACAATTTAAGCCTAACCGCAGCTCTCTAAACCTTATAACGACTAAACTGTGGCCATTCGAAGATGCTTCATTTTTCCCGAAATATTGAAATTTTTAGTTTTGCTCCCGTTTGAAGCAAAATATTGGCAAAAACCGCTCGTTCTATGAGAAGGTCGTATAATAAAGTTGTAGTGCATTTAATTTTCTTTCATTAGAGCATAGAACAAAGTCTGTGAGACAAATAGTTCACTCACAATATCTGAAAAACAAAAAGAAGGTAGAAATAGATTTTTAAAGAATTGAAACTGAGGGCATATAAAATCATAAAAAGGATAATACTTTTTCATTTGTAGTATAAGTAATTAACAAAATTACAAAGCTAATTAAATTTACAACAATTTAAGCCAAGCCGCAGCTCTCTAAACCTTATAACAACTAAGCTGTGGCCTTTCAAAGATAGTCAGTTTTTCCCGAAAATTTCAAATTTTTAGTTTTGCTCCCGTTTGAACCAAAATATTGGCAAAAACCGCTCGTTCTATGAGAAAGTCGTATAATAAAGTTGTAGTGCATTTAATATTCTTTCATAAGAGCATAGAACAAAGTCTGTGAGACAAATATTTCACACACAATATCTAAAAAACAAAAAGAAGGTAGAAATAGATTTTTAAAGAATTGAAACTGAGAGCATATAAAATCATAAAAAGAATAATACTTTTTCATTTGCAGGATAGGTAATTAACAAAATTACAAAATTTGGGAAAGTAGGAAAAAAGATTATACGCAAATAATAAACTGCGAAAATTTTGGACTTTTTTCACTTTTTGCTCTAAAAGTCATAAACTATGCGTTTCCGACAAGTATCATTCAGTACATAAATTAAGGTTATTAAATTTGCAACAATTTAAGCCTAATTAAAGCTCTCTAAATCTTATAGCGACTAAACTGTGGCCATTCGAAGATGGTTCATTTTTCCCGAAATATTGAAATTTTTAGTTTTGCTCCCGTTTGAAGCAAAATATTGGCAAAAACCGCTCGTTCTATGAGAAGGTCGTATAATAAAGTTGTAGTGCATTTAATTTTCTTTCATTAGAGCATAGAACAAAGTCTGTGAGACAAATAGTTCACTCACAATATCTGAAAAACAAAAAGAAGGTAGAAATAGATTTTTAAAGAATTGAAACTGAGGGCATATAAAATCATAAAAAGGATAATACTTTTTCATTTGTAGTATAAGTAATTAACAAAATTACAAAGCTAATTAAATTTGCAACAATTTAAGCCAAGCCGCAGCTCTCTAAACCTTATAACAACTAAGCTGTGGCCTTTCAAAGATAGTCAGTTTTTCCCGAAAATTTCAAATTTTTAGTTTTGCTCCCGTTTGAACCAAAATATTGGCAAAAACCGCTCGTTCTATGAGAAAGTCGTATAATAAAGTTGTAGTGCATTTAATTTTCTTTCATTAGAGCATAGAACAAAGTCTGTGAGACAAATAGTTCACTCACAATATCTGAAAAACAAAAAGAAGGTAGAAATAGATTTTTAAAGAATTGAAACTGAGGGCATATAAAATCATAAAAAGGATAATACTTTTTCATTTGCAGGATAGGTAATTAACAAAATTAAATTTTCTACAACTTTATTTTATGACCTTCTCATAGAACGAGCGGTTTTGCCAATATTTTGGTTCAAACGGGAGCAAAACTAAAAATTTGAAAATTTCGGGAAAAACTGACTATCTTTGAAAGGCCACAGCTTAGTTGTTATAAGGTTTAGAGAGCTGCGGTTAGGCTTAAATTGTTGCAAATTTAATTATCTTTGTAATTTTGTTAATTACCTATCCTGCAAATGAAAAAGTATTATCCTTTTTATGATTTTATATGCCCTCAGTTTCAATTCTTTAAAAATCTATTTCTACCTTCTTTTTGTTTTTCAGATATTGTGAGTGAACTATTTGTCTCACAGACTTTGTTCTATGCTCTTATGAAAGAAAATTAAATGCACTACAACTTTATTATACGAACTTCTCATAGAACGAGCGGTTTTTGCCAATATTTTACTTCAAACGGGAGCAAAACTAAAAATTTCAATATTTCGGGAAAAATGAACCATCTTCGAATGGCCACAGTTTAGTCGTTATAAGGTTTAGAGAGCTGCGGTTAGGCTTAAATTGTTGCAAATTTAATAACCTTAATTTATGTACTGAATCATACTTGTCGGAAACGCATAGTTTATGACTTTTAGAGCAAAAAGTGAAAAAAGTCCAAAATTTTCGCAGTTTATCACGTGGTGCGCAGCGAGCACAACTTTTTCGAAGTTGCAAATTGGGATTTACATCACCCTAACTGATCCAAACAACATTCCAAAAATTCAAATCTACATCGTGCTTTGCGAATTTAGGGTTTTTTAGTGTCGATTTCTACTGGCCTATTAAGCAAGCCTCTAGAGCTTGGAATAAAAAGGTTGATAATTGTTTGATCAGTAATGGTTACAAAAGGTCAAAAATAGAACCATGTATGTATACAAAGAATATTAATAATTGTAAGACCATTGTGACAGTCTATGTCGACGATTTCTTTATATTTTCCAATGATATAATTGAAACTAATAACTTGAAACAGATTTTATCTAATAATTTCAGCATTAAGGACTTAGGTGAAGCTAAATTATGTCTTGGAATGAATGTAACCTTCAATAAAGATAAAGGATATGTAACTTTGAGTCAGGAAGCTTATATTGATCAACTTTTAAGCAGATTTAATTTAAGTGATTGTAAGACTGTTGATACTCCGATGGAGGTCAAATTAAATGTAAATAAAGGTCCAGTAGGGGCAAATAGTCATGTGCCCTATCAACAACTAATTGGTAGTTTGATGTACTTGTCAGTCTTAACTAGGCCAGATATTAGTTACTCTATAAGTTTTTTAAGTCAGTTTAATAATTGTCACACAAAAGAGCATTGGGAATATGCAAAAAGAGTATTAAGGTATTTAAAACGAACTAAATGTTATGGAATAAAATATTGTAAAGAAGGTAATTCAGAAATAACAGGCTATGTAGATGCTGATTGGGCTTCTAACTCTGAAGATAGGAGATCATATACTGGAATGTGTTTTTTGTTATCTGATGGTGTAATATCATGGGAGTGTAGAAAACAGAAATGTGTAGCCCTCTCTAGCACTGAATCAGAGTATATTGGTCTATCTGAAGCATGTAGAGAAGCATTATATCTTAAGGAATTACAATATGAAATAACCAATAAGATGTACACTATTTGCATATTTAATGATAACCAAGGTGCGCAGAAGCTGTGTGCAAATCCAGCATTTCATAAACGTACAAAGCATATCGATATTAAATATCATTTTTGTTGTGATCTAGTAAGAGATAAAATTGTTAAGGTGCTGTATTTGCCAACAGCTGATATGCCAGCTGATATTCTTACTAAAAGTTTATGTTCAGCAAAACATTATAAATTTATGTTGCTTCTTGGCATAGTTTGTATAGAATAATTTTGTATATGATTGTTTAGTGAATATTGTGATAAGTAGGGGTGTTATTTTATATCGACAATATCACTCATATACGAACTATTTAGTAGCGACATGTAGCAAGATGTGTGTTAGGTTTAGATATGTTCGGTTTTTAAAATATAGTTCTTAGATCTTGTCTGTCAATCAAGCGTTTTATTTTATTAGAATAACGATTAGTATTTTTTTTTTATCTCAGCTTTGGAAACTCAAAAATATTATTTAATTAAGATAGAATAAATATCTTTGAATGTTTAAATAATCTATTGGTAGACGATAAGGAAAAAGGTTTACCTGATCTCCCCACTTCCAGTCTTTTCCGCGCACAACTCGAGTTCCAATCTTCATCAAAGAAGCTAATTCTGGTCCAGATAAAGACGCTCCTCTTGCTCTAGCGCCTAGTCTTTCGTCCTCATAAATAATTAAGCAATCCGCTGAAAGTATAGCGATTACAGATAAGTATATACGTCCAAAAATATTGAGACCTATAAAATATTTATTCATATAAAACAAAATTGAAGCTTACATTTAGATTTTAATCCATGACAAATAAGTGACGCGTGCTGTGATGTATCGCCACCGATTTGTTTAAGCAAAGTCAAACAGGAACTGAGCGCTCCACCATTGATTAGCTGTTCTAATTCCGGGCCCTGACATCCTTCAATGAGTAGGGACAATAATGTGATCAGAAACCTGAAATGGTAGAAACATTAAATAAAAATACGTTGATTTAAAGCTATCTTAACTTCGTCAAATAATTATTATAATATATACCGGAACAGATAAGTTGTGTAAAAAATGTTCAATAATGTTGTCAACTTACCTAGCTCTAGCAGGTCTGTTCAACAACGCATGAGCGCCATAATTCGCGCTCATCTTAAGAGGCAAGGGCTGACTTTGTTCCCCTTCAATCACCCTCGTCCTCAGCTCTATCAGTATGAAGTCCATTAATTTCGACTTTTCCAAAAGCACCATATACTTCAAGTACGGTATCACAGATTCAATGCCCTGCAAGGGTCTAGTCAATGGAATGGTAGGTTTTAAAGGTGTATTCGGCACTGAGTCTGCCATACAAGCTCCCGAAATACCCGACATTGCCGCATATTTAATACTATCTGACATAGTTTGTGATGAGTGAATAATACTGTTTATAATGTAATAACCTTTTCTTCTTATCTCCGCTCTTTGTACCTAAAATGTTGAAAATTTTAATTAGAAACTTAATGTTTAGTTAAACATCACTTTTTATTAGATTTTTTGAGGAGTAGACAAACGCACAGTAAATTGCATGGCAATTTTTTTTTTTTAATAATCATGTTTATTACCTGACAATACAAAGCTCTTCTGAGTATATCTATATCACAGGGTTCTTCAGTCATTACGAAATCAATAATAGATGTCGTTAAATGTTGTTGTTCTTGAGTTACTTCTTCTAGCAACCAATATAAATCTAGAAATAAAAAGAACAATTATTCATAGAGCAAAGTATTCAGCTATTTAATTATATTAGGTACACAATAAGAAGTCGAATGAATAAACATAATTAAATTATTTACCTTTTTCTTCACAAGCCATTCGGGACACCCAAGCATTTACGAACTTATGTCGTTCGGAACTATCATCGTCTTTTTCTTCATCAGCAATTATAAGTTCATTCTTGAGATCATCGGCTAATAACATAACTTGCTTCTCACTTTCCATGGACTCTTTAAACACTGAATTATCAGTGATATCGTTAATAGAACTCATGGATATCTCGTTTGTGGGTGTTTTATCGTCATCTCTTTCTTGTAATTCCTCTTTTTCCTTCATATCACTCCTACTTTCGTGGCGCATATCGTCGTAATTAGAAGCATTTTTCAATTCCTTGTCAAAAGGTTTGATTTGTTTAATTTTTGGTTTTATTTTCGATTGGTTTAGGCCATCTCCATCTCCCCTTGCCTCAAAAACAGTAGGCTGTATTTCATCAATAGTTTTGCTCGACTGACTAGCGATCGTTGATTTGATTAATAAAGCATCTCCTTGCAATAAACTTCCTGTTGCTTTAAGCATACTCTTACTGAGACTGTTTTGTCTGTTTCGTAATTCTTTGGTTGTTTCCATGCTGCAATAAAAGATTATAAAACCAAAAAATAAATACTTTCCAGACCGAATGAATTAAGCACTTAGTGTTTTTTATTATTTGGATTTTAAAGTTAATGGTACATTACTCAAGTATTATATAATCAAATCGATTTACCTGAACAATAAAACATTAAAAAATCGTTTAAATCGTGAAAAATGTGAAGTACCTACCACCTATTGAAGTTTGGCGACTTGGCCAATTTCATGACTTTCCTAAAGATGAGTTTGGAAGTAGGCGGGCGACGTGATGGTGGCCGCTCTTGTAAGGCTGATACGGCCGGTGAAATCGCAGCACGAACTTCGTGCAGAAGGAAACGAGCTCTTTCTAGGGGTGCTGCGCAAACCTGTACAAGTTTTTACGAAAATTTATATCATATTTGATAAGATTTGGATTTATTCACAAACAGTAACTCATATAAAAATGTGATATAAATTGTAAAAAAAATTACCTCTTTATAACCCCGAGATAATTGCTGTCTTGTTCTCATTAATGTCCATTTACTTTGTTGTACTGCTTTAACTATTTCCGACATTGCTGGTGATAATTTCACTTCTCCTTTATCCATTTCTACAATTAACATTTAAGACATTTAAATATCACTTAAAAAAGAGATAGAAGAGATTTAAAAATCGTTTTTTAGCTTTGTTTCATATAAATTGTGAGTGAAGAAAAAATATTTTTAAAGAAAAGTACATTAAAAATACCTGCAGTAGCCGTCGCTAAGGCGTGTTCTTTCAACCCAGCGTGGTACAGAAGAGCGGCTAATAGTGCTCTTCTCAATTCTTCCAAAGGATGTTCTGGCGGGAAGTGTGGAGCGCAACCTTCGCGTCTTTCACACGCCCACCAAAAATGAAGAGCTAGGGGGTCCTAAAATTTACATATTTATCATAATAAATTTAATGTGGCTTATAGCCAAAACATAATACATATAATCAACATGAGTTTTATAATTGTTCGACAATCAGGATTGATCTCTCACTTTTAGAAATATGTTGTGTAATACACATTATTTATTCATTGCCAAGATATAATATACGCATGAAAAAAATGTATTTAAGGATTTAATCAATTTTTATGGTCTTAAACTAGACTAGACAACTGAAGTTTTAATTAATATTCCATACTTTGCACTAGGCAGCAGCGTCGTCATATCTATACAAAATTTCATTAATAATAATCTACTACGACTCACGTTAAACATTTATAAATGTATTTAAGAAAAACTTACATGTAACTTCGGCTCAGCGAGCGCATGTAACAATGCATCAGCACTCGCTTGTCCAACATTAGCTTTGGCCACTCTAGTCTTTTGCGTCACGAGTGCGGGCGTAGTGCTTGCGTGCAACGCGTTCGAGAAATGCGCGGTTTCGCTTGCAGGGCTGTTGCCGCCTGTTGAGGAGCCACTGCGGGCTTCGGCTTTTTCCTCTTCGAATGGGTTGGCTGGCCGGGATGTCTATAATGAACAAAATAATAAAGATAACATATTATTACGTCATTAACACAAATAAAATTGTTTTTTTTTGTTCAAAGATTTGAAATTAAATTATGAATAGAGGGAGGATTGTCGTTTGCAGAAGAAGAAATAATACCTGAAGTCCCCCCCTCAAGAACACAGAGTTGACATGTGAGCTAGTGTCCCGTTCCGCTTGTTGCACTGGTAATGAACGGGCCAGTCGCAAACCGCTCTGCGACATCCCGAGCGTCAAGTGGAACGCGCACGAAGATAGTATGTGGTGTGTGCGCAGAGTTGACTTATTCTCCTGTGAGGATTTACATTTAAATAAGTAATATACCAAATTTCCAAAAGCACATAAAAAATTTAAGCAGTAAAAGCTAACAAAGTCCAAAAGGTAACTTTTTAAATGTTTTAATATCACAAACACGTAAAGTACGTATAGATCGGTAAAAAACTTCTATTAATAACTGATGTATGATGCGAAACCAATCCAAATAAGTGTGTTAATACAAGAGATATTTCGTAACTATCAATTACTCACTTGACACTTATGGCTGTGCACTTGCGATGTAAACATGCCGACACACTTCTCAGTAACTCGCGACAGAAACGCAGCGTGCGGTTCCGTACTGAACGCAGCTGTTGCGTCACTGCCACGCATCTTACGTACTAGTTCCACTGTACTCGCGTTGGCGCACTCAAAGTTCTCTACGTCGTATACGTATCCGGCTATGATGATCCATGAGCCACCTTCTTTGGTGTGGTTGTGCAAGTCACATCTAAAAATAAATCGAACTGAATTAGTTTAGTTCATTTCTATAATGATATCACAAGAAATTCAAAACTGCAAATGTTGATAAATGTATGTATGGGCAGTTTGTTAACTAATACTTTAAAAGTCACACATTTAAATGATAATTTTTCCCCTATTCCTTTTTTATGCATGAAAAATCATAAAAAAAATATATAGCTATTACTTACTTTCTAACAACAAACATGTTGGTTTGGTTTCGTCTAGAGACCAACGCAGGCCAGCCCAAGAGATCAGCGTCTAGTTTAGCAGCAGAAGGTAAAGATTTGGCAGCTTCATCGCACGCACGGATAATTTTTAAAAACGCTTCTAAACAGTCTGTTAGAGCAATCGCTGAGCGAGCTGCGCATGAACACACCCACACAGCCAATTCACTTACTACTCTTCCTGTGAAAAAATACACTAGAAATAGAAATAGTTTCGTGAACTAAAATATAAAAAATGTGAGTGTTGACTATACGTGCACAGCGAGTAACGTCACTTAATGAATTTATTATTTCTTCCCTCAAATATACATTTTCAACCGACAACTCACCAACAATATCAGCACTAATGAGATCACACAGGCTGGTCAGCTGCGTACTGTCCGCTGTATGTACAGCACGTACGAAACACGTGAGAGTCGACTGTACGTGCTCAGCCAGTAATGTGGCGTACTGAGTAAGCAAGTTGCGTACACCGCCACGCGTGCTTCGTCCGCCGCGGGACCACATCGCTTCGCAGAATAGTAACCTTTTAAAAAAATAAAGTAATTTTATATGTTATGTAATTTTGTGAATTTGTGTAGATGGAATTCCAATAAAACAATATTCACAGTGATACCACAAAATTATTTATATGCATAATACATAAGGGAAAAATATCTGTTCTTGTTAAATTATAATTGAAGTGTATAAAAGGGAAACTCACCTTTGAAAACGTATCAACAAATCACAGCTAGGACTGACAGTGTCGTGTCCCTTGAGATCATCAGTCTTACTTATATCACCGTCCATTATCGACTTTATATGCATTTGTGTTTGACAAGTTGTGTTCTTTATTAAATGTTTCACCTATAAAATAGATAAAAAACACTCACTATAAAAATCCGATCTAAGAGCATATAAGACTGTTTCAAAGATAGTTTTACTTACCAAATGCATTAAAGGAACGGACGAACCGTTATCCGCAGATGCCGCATTACTTATTTGATATTCTTCAACGCATTCCACTGAGAATATTAAATATTGTAATTAGACGTTACAATTTAAAGTAAAACATTTCATTTATAATTATGAAATTACCTTGAACAGCATCAGATTCATCGGACATTGTAGTGGTAGGCCGACTTCGCTGTCCAGTTACAATATCAACTTGGTCGAATTCGCTAAAAATATAAAAATATTTCGTTTCATAATAGCCTGAATGATTCGGGTAAAAGCTTAAAGTGATTAGCTATAAAAAACGATTACTTACTCATCTAGTTGCAAATGGTTATATGAATCAGACGAATTAACTTGCAGCGCGTTAGATAAGGCATCTTTTAAACCTCCACCTCCAAGCAATGACCACACGAGTAATTCTGTCATGAACCTCGCGCCCGCGCTGGCAGGTACTGATCCTTGAACAAAAGATCATTAAAATTAATTTCAAATGTTTTATATATCATTATGTATTATGGTGCATCTAAAAATATACTAATATAATCATAGCGTCGGTTTTACCTTGCGGCCACAATGAAATACAGGAGAAAAAGTTACCTATACTCGTTATCAAAAAGTGGAGTTTCCTCTACCTTGCATCAACAGAGATATACGAAAAAGCACCCTCTACTCATATTATTTAAGTCGCGTTTCTCATACCACACGGCATCTGCGGTATATGATAGTGCGTACTAACGTGCGCTGTGGCCACGGCGCGCCCCTATCCTGCTTGTCATAAAGCAGGACACAACAAACGGAAAAGCACCCTATCCTCCTAGACATAAAGTCGCTTTCACCTTGCGGCAGTAGTGATATAAGGTGATGCGCTCGCACTTGCGGTGTAGGCAGCAGCTCGGGCCAGGCAGCAGCCAGTGCACGTCTCGCATCTACCGCCGCACACGACCGTACGCCCCTATTTTCTTAGACAGAAGGTCGCTTTTCCCCTACCTTGTGGTAACAGCGATATCGATATCAGGCGGTGCGCTCGCACATGTGGCGTCGGCAATAACACGGGCCAGGCAGCAGCCAGTGCACGTCTCACATCTACCGCCGCACACAACCGTACGCCCCTATTTTCTTAGACATAAAGTCGCGTTTCCCCTACCTTGTGGTAACAGCGATATAAGGTGATGCGCTCGCACATGCGGTGTTGGCAGTAACACGGGCCAAGCAGCAGCCAGTGCACGTCTCGCAGCCGCCGCAGCACCAGCACCAGCACGCCCTTCAGCTAGTGCAACAAGCGCGCCATGAACGCCTGAGCACCAAGACCGGCTTTCCGCCTCGCTGTCTTCGAGATCACCGTGCGCGCATTGGAACGCGTGTACCTAAGTAGATAAATGTTACATATTTTTAGATTTTTATTCAAAATGCGATTGAATAGAGGAAATTGAGGCAAGTAAAATCATTTATTATTTCGAAAGATTTCAAATATACTGATCAATTATATATTTTTTTTTTCATAACATAACTTCCTAATCGAACCACAAAAAGTTTGATATTATAATATAGGTAATGATATGTGTATGGCAGCTATTTTACTTCGTTTTTGAATCAGTTCTATTATTTTCGTAAGTTTCTTTTAGATACGTACTTGTAGTCTAAGCAGATTGAGACAGGAAATGGCGAGGCATTCGTTTTCTTTCATATTAGCTGCACTACTTTGTTCAACAGCAATTCTCAATAACCTCTCTAAAAATCTGAAAAAAAAATACGATGCAACATTAAAATTACATTATAAACTTTCTTCAATACTATATGTATATAAGGATAAGATTCAGATTCAGAGACTTACTTGAATGTGTTTTCGGATAGATCAATAACAAAAGGCATTGACGACGGAAGGTCCCTTGGATTCTCTTCACTCCAAGCTAAAATTTGATTCGTACCACTCGAAACACCTGAAAATTATAATCAAATTAAAAATATATTAGTATTTGTATATTAACTTAATTTCTTTGACTTATATGTTGATCTATTACCGTTAGCCTTAAAAGATGGGTTGAAAACTTGTATTGGCTGAGGAGTCGGGTTAGAAATCTGAGCGCGTTCGTGTGTACCCCATGCGTACAAAAGTCCATCTGATGTTATAGCGATTGCGTGCGTCGCGCCCAAAGCTAGGTCTATTATCTTTATACCTATAACAAATAAAGATATGTAAGTGTGTTAGAAAATCGTTAATTATTTCAATTTTTACTCGTTATGAAATATACCTTGAAGGGCCTCCACTAGTTTAGGTATTTTAAATGTTTCAAAGTTTCCATGGCCCAATCGATATCCATCACCTTTGCCCCATGTGTATACTTGACCACTGAAAAAAAAAAACATTATATTTCGTCTTTTATGAATCTAGCAAGAATAATAAAAGTTAAAATTTAACGAGGTCAATTACGTTATATGACAACCGAAATCCTTATTGTCTTTCAAGGTTCGCTACGCATTGTAATCATATTATTCGAAGCACAAAACGCAACCATGTCATGCAACGATTCATGAATTAAAATAATAGATGAATACTTTTCAAGACATCATTATAAGCGCCAAAAATCCACCATATTTTTTTTATAATTCTGAAGCAAGCACCTCTAAATCTTTTAAACGAGAGTGTGTCAAAAGTCAAAATACAATTTACATAATATATCAAAGTACCCACATCTACATACTCTACAGCCTACATACCCACCAGTAAGCATATTTAACTCTAGCTAAATAATCGACATAGACCACATACCCATCAGTGAGTGCAGCGTGCCAATTATCGCCCGTGTACACGCGGGTCACTCGGAACATCGCAAGCGCGGACAACGCACGTGGGGTCCCGCCCTCGCTGTCTCCGAACACTTGTACCGCGCCCTCCCATGTGCAGCAGAGTGTTTGGCCCTCCCCCCACGCTGTGTGCAATGTTTTGTGTTACTACGTGTATAGGTATATTGTATGTGTACTAATAAATAACAGTTTTAAGTTTCAGGAATGTGTTCATTTGAAATATTGGACAGTTAAAAAAATATTGGGAACTAAATATTTACAATATCCAATAAGTTAGATTACAAGTTAATACATATCATGATATTTGAATATGATAAAAACTAAAAAGATAATTACATAATATTTCAGTGTCGATTTTTAAGATCAAAATGTGTGTATTGAGATTAAGAGAACAAACCTAGAGCGACATCAATGATTCTCTCAATATTGTGAGCGTTGAAAGCGACCGGTTGTGGTGTGAGACAATTTTCGATAGTGCCATGTCCCAAGCGGCCCTGGGCGCTTCGCCCCCAAGTGTACAGAGCACCACGTGAAGTTATCACCGCACTGTTTCAAAATAATTTTTGTGATGAGAAATTTTTTATTAAACCAATGATCCAATGATCGCCAGTATATTACCAAAATATTTTCAATATGTGCAAAAGGAGTGGTAGAGTCTATACATGTAAATAACAAAATATCTTTCTTTGCAGTGCATCTTTTTGTTTTCCATAGAATCCCCAACCATTACTTTCATCATATTCTTCTTCATACAAATTATCACTTCTCAATTAACAAACACCAACCAAACATAGAATAATATACCACAGTACCTGCAAGCCGGTCCCGCGGTGATCCGCACCACTTCATGATGTGCCAAGTGGTGCACAGTCTGTGGAGCGTCTCTATTGGCTGTATCCCCATGCCCCAGGCGGCCATCTTCCCCCGAACCCCACGTCCATACCCCACCACATGTAGATCGACATAAATAGTGTCGGCCCGTGGGGTGACACGCTACCTGCGCTATGGTATAACCTTCGAGACCTGGAGTTGATGGATATTGAATTTTATTTCGAGAAATAGTACGTAGTACCGTCTTTAGAAAAGATTTTTAGTGTATAAATTCAGAGAACATAATGAAAACACACCTTAATTCAACCACATATTTATTATTACGAGCAATACTTTCTTTTCTCTATTTAATTTCAACAATTATTAACCTTAAGAAAAACTCTATATAAACATTACACAAATTTATTTGGATTCATAATTTTTTTCATATTTTTCAGATACCTGCAATTATTTACTAAAATTTCTAATTTTACAAAATTATAAATCATATTTTACCTGGCACTAAATGAGGTGTTAGTGTATCATATGGTAGAGTGTATATGACGCCATCTTGAGTGAGAAGTAAAGCCAATTTCTCAGCACACGCTATTTGTTGGACTCTTAAACTTCCGAGTTGGATGGGACCAACACCAACTGAAACTACTTCTTGAGCTGACTCTGTACACTGCAAATATGTTATAAAATGAAAGTTTAAATTATATCAGCTATATTTTCAGTATGCAAAATTTAGGGAAATATTCTATCTAATTGTGTCTTCTAAATTAAGTTAACCAAGAATTAATATTACAATTATGTATATATATATTTTTTATGTTATAGTTATTGACTCACTGTAACAAATCCTTTCAAAGGTGGTAACAGTGGAGCACCAAGTCTATCCAAATGGCATAACAAAGCAATGCCCGCCTTTTTCACACTCATGAGACCATCGCCACTTGGTATTTCTAATTCTCTGAAAAATTAACAAGACATTTAATAAAAATTTTAATTTAAATTAAATATCTAAATGTAGTAAGTTTATATAGCTTACTTAAGAAATGTTGCTGTCATGTTGTCTTCAGGCATAGGTTCAGAATTGATGATGGGATTTGGAGGCGATACTTTCGCCATCCGCTTTAGAAATGATCCTAATGGTGCTGTGCATTCTTCTAATACTATCCTGTAATGTAAAGAATAAATATCCAATTCATTCATGTGTTTGATCAAAGTTTTTTTTTATATATTAAGGGTTATAAAAAATGGAATTTCTGACACATTATTGCAGGTATAAGGTGTCAGGATTACAAAACACATTATGTGCACTATATTTTTATACACTGCAATTCTGTTACCTGTTATCAGACTGTCGTTTTTGTTTAGGTGGTAGTGTAACCAAGACATCAGCTGCTTTCAGTAAGGCAGGTAACTCTGCTCTTCTTGCACACAGTTCAACCCACACACATAGTGAAGTTCGCCAATCGCCTTGTGGTACATTACAACCAACTTCCCTGGAAAAATTATTTAATAAATTGGATGAATATAAAGGATGAATATAGTGATGTAGTAAAACTACAAATTATATTCAAAAACATATAAAATTATTACTGTAACAAAACTATTTGTTCTTGTACAGTACTAAATGCGAAAATAAAAAATTACCCTGCAACAACTTGATGCAAGAATTTTGCTGCACTATCGACAACTTCCGCCCATATTTTCTGCGAGCGCGGTGTTTGTTGCGACGTAATACTCGTTTGTCCGTTTCCAGCATACAGTGCTGCATCGGGCAACGCTCGCACGGCCTCCAACGCGTCGCGTAATAGCAAGGAACATACATCCGCGTCTTCACCGCACCGCCAGGCG
This sequence comes from Colias philodice, assembly GCF_061535455.1. Lineage (NCBI taxonomy): Eukaryota > Metazoa > Arthropoda > Insecta > Lepidoptera > Pieridae > Colias > Colias philodice. The sequence continues at coordinate 3,859,494 of NC_143088.1, forward strand.
CGTCTTACGAGAGATAGAGCCAGTCGCAAGGCAGCTCTGGCTCCTACACGAGCAAGCGCACTGCAAAATAAAATTAATATCATATTTCACCAGTCCTTCACAGATATATTTTGTCTTGCTAGATGAAGATGTTTTATTTGTCTCCACCATAGATCAAAGTCAGGACATTCAGTGTCCTGGTTAATGAACATGAGATTAAATTGTGATAAGTTTTTAGCATACTTGTAAACGCCTAGAGGGTACAAGAGATGTAAGTCTGTGTTAGAGTTGATCATTTTATACAAATATTTTACAAGGAGTGAAGTTTGTTGCTATAATGTTTTCTGAATTTTATATAAGTATTTTATGTCCCATGTATGAAAGCCACAGATCATGTAATATAAATATTTGTTTTGACATACATATTTGTAAACAAAGGAAAGTCATAGGCACCATGTTTTTACATACCTTTCTGAATCATCAGTTTGTTCCTCACTATCGTCTTGTGCCTCTGAACAAATTTCAACAGGTTTCTTCAAAGTAGCCACAACATTGTTCAGAGCTCTATTGCTTACCCCGTGAGGTGCTTTGTCCAATTTTACTTTCTTTGGTTCTTTGTGATGATTTTGCTCCCTAAGATCATATTATTCATATGAAATGAATTGTATTATTTTATAAATAATACCAAGAAATATAGAAGTAAAATGTTATGACCTTTTTCTAATTTTATTGTACTGTTTTGCATTCATATCAAATATAATAATAAATTATAAGCAGTTGTAAAACAACCCATGTGAGACATTTAGTCATGTATGACCTGTTAGGATCCTATTAATAAATGTATAAGCTACATATTTTCAAATTTATAAATAATAATATAATAGGATTGTTCTTCACCTTATTACAGCAACAAGATGTCTATGACAGATGACAATTAGACGCCTTATTTGTGAGATATATGGGCAGGTCACAGCTGTGTGTATGGCTCTCACACGCTGCTCCCAAATTAATGACTCCATCACACTTTGAAGACATTCTGGACCTATTTGTAAAACAGATAATTTTCTTTCCTTTACATTATATCTGATAAATAGTGAACTATTTGAAAATCTTATCAATTTATCTATTATACATTTTGGATAGTCAAGAGAAGTACTTTTTATCATATTGCATTTTTTCAACATAAAAATACTTTATGAAAACGAAGTTTATACAGTAGATATTCATATTTCTAAATATGTTTACAGAAAGCTACTAAATTGAAGACCATTCACCTGGGTCTAATTTCCACTTAATTTCATCAATAACTTGACTAGTATTGGGTGGTGCAACAAGTTTAGATTGAATTGAAGCACGAAGTTCTTCCTCAGCCGATAGAGCAGTGCAAGGAGGACATGCACATCCTGAATGAGGGCCACACAGTCCATCACAACATGTGCATGAAAGAATCTAAGTACAAAGTATTTACAATTAGAACGAATGAAAAATGAATGTAAGAAATAAAAGATAAGGAAATTGTTCTTACTTCATTAACTTACCCTAAGACCACAATAATACTTCCCACTATCACCAAGCTTAGCAGTTATACCAGCACCATTAACTAGACCATTTCCGGCGTCGAAATAGATCTCTCTATCCTGAATTAAACTATTAAATAATGTGCAGAGAGCGTCCGGACAATGTAAAGCTTCTTGTAAGTCAGGATTCAACCATTTAGGATCTAAATGTTGTTGTGGCCGAAAAATAAAATCATCTTGCTCCTCTGATATAGACATTTTGTCTAATAAGATGAAATTCTATAAATTCGAGCAAGAGTACATTAATAAACAACCTTATACAGATGTCTACTAAAGTAAATTCGCTTTAGAATGTCTAAAGGCTGGTTCACACTTTGATTAGTGTGAGTGCAGGTGATTAGTGCGAGTGCAGGTGTGTAGTGCGAGTAGTGTCCAATTGACTGCGAGTGCAGGTGATTAGTGCGAGTGCAGGTGTGTAGTGCGAGTAGTGTCCAATTGACTGCGAGTGCAGGTGATTAGTGCGAGTGCAGGCACGCTGCGAGTGAGGGGGAAGGGAGGGCGCGCGGGACGTGGCTACTCGCAGTCCACTCGCAAAAAAATAGAACACGCTTCTATTCACTTTACTACACAGCCTACTAAACACTCGCACTAAACAGTCGCTGTCCACACGTAGTACTACTCATCACCTGCACTCGCACTAATCAAAGTGTGAACCAGCCATGAGTATTTCATTGTGAAACATAAAATCAGAATTATAAATTGCAAAATAGTAGTATTTCCAATCAATCGAATTCGAATATGGCCAACATAGGAAAAAAGTTCTGTCAAAATATGTCAATACAATTTTTTTTTTAATTTCATCGACCACTAACACATCTAACGCCGTGTCGTTTGATATTTGTCAAGGACTGTGAGTTAAAAAAGTGTAACCTACTCTGTTTATTATGGGAAGTCGTATTTTTGATTCACATTTTTCTTAATGGTTACTATATATAAACATTCCTTATTTTTACAGCAGTATTATTTAATGTCATTTGACTAGTATCTTAAGTTAAGTTGACAGTTTGGCTTAAAGGTCTCGTAACCAGGCCATAAAATCTAAAAAAAAAAAATAGTTGACAGTTGTCATTTGTCAATCCAAAATTTGTAAATTTGTCATGCCATTGACCAAAAGTAAATAAGTAACGCATGTGGTTAATTAAAATGTTTAACTGCGTAATGCAATAATAAATTCAGGTTGATAATAAGCATTATTTTTTCTGGAAGTTTAAATCTTTCCCAATGGATGCAGACATCCTCGTTAACGACAAAGACAACCTATACGGTTAGTAATCAATTTAATTTTCGTAAACAATGTCCGGCTGATTATGAAAAGCGGTGCAATAACATGAAGGCTAATAATTCATATAGCAAAAACTACTGTTATTTAAATATAAGCAATACTAGCAGTGCAATATACCGCTTTCGTTTAATTAGAAAGGATGTGTGTTTCACTAAACACTTCCATTATTTCATTTTACGCTAAAGTACTTTGTCATTGAAAACTAAAATTGAGCTATGATGCATATTAGTACGTAATAAATTACGTGGCATTTCTTTTTACTTTTTAAATATACGTACTTATAATATATAATTAATTTTTCAATATATCATATAAACAGTTAGCAATAGGAACTTTTTGAAATACAAACTTATACATAATTTATGACTTACTATGAGTATACAATGAATGTAATATGATAAAATATATCCTCATTTTTTAAATATTATTTTAGATGATTTTTACTTAGAAGAATTAAGTGACTGTCAATGGTCTTCACTCTTAAATTCTGCGGATGCATCCCCAAGTGAAATTTTAGCTGATGCAGCTCCATGCCTCATACCTTCAGTGTCACCTGTTTTGAGCATAAAATCATCTCCAACTGAAAGCAGTAACTCTGACTCCAGTAGCGAAGATGATACCAAGAAGTGAGTGTTTATTATTTACTTATTCACATTATTTTTTGTTACTCAAATAAAACATACTTTCGAATATATGTATAACACAAATGAAACTACTGTTTTTATAGGTAGTTACAATTTAATATTTAAATTAAATACAATCAAACTTTAGAGAATTAAGTCTCAAATAGCCAATGTAATTACAGTAGCTCAAGTACCTCAGCCAGACAGTCCTCACAATCACCATGTGACTGGTTATCAAGCAATGACAGAGAAGCTATTTATCAGCTCAAACCTGAAGAAGTGGATCAGTTCTTACAGAAAACAGGTATGTTATAAACTCAATTAACCTTTATATACCATTATAAAATGTTGTTATACTATTGTAACTTTTCAGAAAATAATAAATATGAACATAACATAATAAAATTAAATCATGAAGTGGGAAGAAAAGGACCAGTTATGGCTATTGAAAATGGTGTTATAAAGGTAATTTTGATAATTCCATTAGTGTGATATTCATGGCTTATTTTTGTATTAATTTATTTATTGACCATGTAACAGGTTGTAAAGACTGAAAATGATTATGAACCAAGCAGAATTATTTCTTCATTGTCACCTAAAATTGAAGGTAAACAAAAATTCTCTATAGTTAATTTTTTAATAGTTTTTATTTAAATATATGCTATATCTGTGAGTTAATTTTTAGCACATAACCTCCATGACTCTTACTTTAAAGTTGTTAATGAAAATTACATTAATGTCACAAGAAAGGATGACATGTTTTTGGAAAGGAGTAAAGTACAAAATGTCTTGAAGACAAAGCCTATTGTTATAATTCCACAAAATATTAATAAGAGTAAGGTTACATTTTCCCCTCCTCCACAAAATTTACATAAAATTCAGGGCTCAAATGGTTATCAAATTAAGGTAAGGATTTTTATTTATATTTTAAAAGTGAATGTGGTAATGTAATGGTAAAAATAGGTATAACAAATTTTAATCAATGTTGGTTATTATGTGTCTTGAAACTTGAATTGCTAGCCAAGTCTTCACTTGATATATCTTCATATAAAACAAACAAATGGGTAATGGGTAACGATATGGCCACGAAATATGCATGATATAAGTTCCATTGAGCATAGTATACCAACGACAGAACATCCTGTAGATGTTAAATTAAAAAAAATAAATTATTTCAGTCTTCACCGCCTACAAGTCACATTGTGCTGAATCCTAAACCCACCAATGGAGAAACCATTATTGATGAAACCTCTGTTACTTCTTTGTTGGACATGCCACAGTTGAGTGAGGCTGAAGTTAAAGCAATAAAAAAGCAACAAAGAATGATTAAAAATAGGTAAGTACGACATGGTAAAATCAGTATTAAAAAATTACGTGAGATTTTTTTATATTAGAACTCCTCCTAACATCCTCACTTCAATTATTGGTTGTTATTATTTATATTAACATATATTTCAGAGAGTCCGCGTGTCAGTCACGCCAAAAGAAGAAAGAGTATGTTACTGCATTAGAACAGCAATTATTAGAGGCACATCAAGAAATTGCAAGGTTACGGTTAGAAAATAAAATACTTAAAAATCAATTGGAATCTAATGGCAGAAGTCGAAAGGTAAAATTAATTACAATATATTTTTAAATAAAAAAAGTGTATCGTATGTAAGTGTACAGGGTAAATAATGTGTTCTATCTTTACAGATACCCAAGCTTGATACATCAATTTTAATACCCAAAAAGAATATAGCAGTTATTTTTGCCATGGTCTTTATGGTATCATTGAATTGGAATATATTGGGGTTTGTTAATATGTTTATGCTTCCATAGTTCTATTTTTATAAAATTGATAATGATATAAATATATTTGTATATTACAGTTGGAATTCTAAGCCGTTTATTGGACCAGCTCCATCGAGCGTCGGCGCAAGACATTTATTGTGGACTGAAGAAAATAAAAACGACATTTCCATAGGTCAGTTAATTTATAAAAACTTTGAATCACATGTTTGGATTCCTGATATTTTACAACATTTTTTGTTTTCAGATTACGACCAGTTAAATCGAAGTTCAGAGGGTATTGAGTGTCAAAATAGTACAGTAAATGACTATATTAATCAAACAGAAAGTATAAGGATAGCTGGAGAATTAAAGCGCTGGATTGGCGGTGGAAAGACTTTGAATTGGACCAACTCGCGGAGTAAAGGAAAAAACAGTTATATCAATGAAGAACATATCAATGGTATGAGTATGATAGACACTTGTAACCATATTTTCATCCCGTTTTTTTGCTATTTGTCTATGTGCCATTTCAGTCTAAAAGCATCTACAGGTAAATTAGCTTGGAGAAATTTTTGCGTTTGTAGTAGTGTATGGTCAGCAAATAAAATAAAACAACATTTTATTTTTAGTTTTTATTTTATATATATAAGGGATTTTAAATTAAACTATATGTGTTTCTCCTCTGAAAAAGATGAGACTTTATTTTAATATTTGCACATTTAACATACGTATAACTTTTACATTAACTAGACCGGGAGATATTGACACAAAATTTCGAGTCATTTGTAACAGGATGGCGGTTCTACAGGGGTCTTAGTACGCAATGACAAAAAGAAAAACGATGGTGTGAACGCTGGTACCGGCGGCTTAGTCGCGTAGGCGTTAGTCGAACTCGTCGGAAAAATAGCGAAGTCAAACAATTTGTAACACAAAAATTTTAGAATTTACCGATAGCCCATAAAAAAGAAGTAGGCGGTAGTGTCATGCCATACTTTTCCGGTGTGACTTACAGCCCGCCATACCGACGCGAATGTGTTGATTTAAAAAAAAACAATTCAACCATTTGTACCAGGCTAACTTTTGCACAGGTAACCATCGTCGTGCAGCCATTTACGAAAATCGCCATGCCATACTTTTCGGACGATTCCAAATGGTCGCCATACCGCCGAAAATCTGCAAATTTTTTTTTTCGCCGAACCATTTTTACCACCCTAAATTTTTTTTTCAACAACTCCTGAATAGAAGTGTGATAATGCCATACCTGTGGGAGGTGGCGAATGTGTATAAGATTTTTTTTTATTGTAAGATTTTATTCGTATTTTGAACGATTAGTAACAGTATAGCACTAATTTTTCCTGTAAGTTTGAGGTTCAACGAATATAAATACAAAATTTCAAAGATCTAGGTGGTGGAAATCTTCACTTATATAAATTAATACTAAATTAATTTTTTAAGTATGGCAGCACTTTTTCCCCCTACTAGAAGTATGGTAAATATAATAATGGTCACATTTTATCAAATACTCTCCAAAAATCCAAATGCAATACTGGTACAAAAAGTTTGGCGAAAAAAAAAATTTTTGCAGATTTTCGGCGGTATGGCGACCATTTGGAATCGTCCGAAAAGTATGGCATGGCGATTTTCGTAAATAGCTGCACGACGATGGTTACCTGTGCAAAAGTTAGCCTGGTACAAATGGTTGAATTGTTTTTTTTTTAATCAACACATTCGCGTCGGTATGGCGGGCTGTAAGTCACACCGGAAAAGTATGGCATGACACTACCGCCTACTTCTTTTTTATGGGCTATCGGTAAATTCTAAAATTTTTGTGTTACAAATCGTTTGACTTTCGCTATTTTTCCGACGAGTTCGACTAACGCCTACGCGACTAAGCCGCCGGTACCAGTGTTCACACCATCGTTTTGCACGCCTCATAAGCGAAGCGTTGAGGTGGGTACTACTGTCACTTCGCGCAAAACATCTGATTTTTCAAACTTAAAATGTCTTTATGTATCATACATTGCACTTGTAAGATAATACATACACACACATATTAAGAAAAAACACTATTTTTAACATTCATGATATTTTTGATGTCATTTTTGTTATTTAAACTAGTTAAAAAACAGTTTAAAAAAGTTCTGTCTTGGACGTCCGTGTGTCTGTATGTGCGGAGGATTTTCTTGTTAACACGATAGCGACCGAAATACTTTACTAATCGAGTCTTTTTTTTTTCTCTTACGCTTGAGTATGCTCAGGAATAGAACCCTTTCATTTTTCAGGGTCTGATTCGATGTGGTTTAATTGTTATTACTTAAATAAACAAAAATAATAATTAATAAATAATTATTAAAAAAAAATTATGAGGCGTGCACTTTTGGATTTTCCAAACTATTTCTTTTTGTCATTGCGTACTAAGACCCCTGTAGAACCGCCATCCTGTTACAAATGACTCGAAATTTTGTGTCAATATCTCCCGGTCTATACGTAATAATTATAATTTTTGAATGAAATGTGTGCTTTATGTTCACGGTACCAAACGACTGCACGTGGCACCTGCGGACAGCGTAAACTGGTTTATTCTGGTTTTGTGCGTGTTTCCACTTTCCACTATCAAGTGACGATTTATTTATTTGTTTTGTTTCGTAATTATTATGGTCAAATATTAATTATGAAACAAATTATTATGGACACGATATTTTATTGTTTCACGGTAGTCGCCTTGTCGTTTGCTCAAGGACGTGAAATTGAATGATATATTTTTTTTTATAAAGTCAAAACCATTTTCTTTCAAATAAAAACTTGTTTTTATTGAAAACAAAAGTGTTGCTAGGAATAAGTATAAAATTAAATAGTAATGTTAGGATATCGAAACATTTTTGTATAGGCCAGAACGATATAGTGGAAACGCGCTCTAAGATCTGAGTAATATACACACCACTACATATGCAAAAATTTCTCCAAGCTAATTTACCTGTAAAGACGCTCCGATTTGGTTGGTGCCAACCATATTGGAACCGACATGGCAACCATTCCAACATTGCTACAGATTGTCCGACGGTTGGCCTTCCAACTGTCAGTTGACCATAGAGTAATATGTCAGTTGACCATAGTACGAAGAGAATGGGCTAAATTCTACTATAGAAATAGAGAAAATTACAGTCATATGCGGCTCTTATAACTTATTTTTTAAGGTTTTTAATGTAGCCGCACTGTCAATTTTTTTAATACTTCTAACATAATAAAATAGGCTTGATTTCTGGCATCCCTATTTGCGTAATCTTTGTTACTTAAGTCCCACAAACAGGGAAAGTCCGTTTCTATTTATATAGTTCCAGTAATTTTATTAATATGTCACGTTCGGTGACCGTAACTCCCTCGGCGTTCATGTTGACGTCCTACACCGGCGGCGTTGCAAATGTGAATGAGCCAATTACCTATATTACTCTATGGAATGAGCCGATTTGGTCGGAACAAAGCTTCCAAACTTTCCAATTTGGTTGGATCGGATAGGAAGTTGGTTTGGTCGGTATTGCTGGCGCATCCGACCACGTCAAACCAATATTAATAATAATTATGTCGGACCGACCGCTCTCTACACTTTCCGATTTGGTCGTGGTCGGATGGTTGGCACCAACCAAATCGGAGCGTCTGTAGATGCTATAAATGTATCTTGTGTCTATGTATTTTCAAACTCACTTGACATCTTTCAAACATTTTTATTTATTTAAAAAAACTGACACCTACTATTTAGTGTAAGGGATATTAAACACAAAGGGGTTAGTAGTAGCAGTATTTATCTTGAATTTTATTTTAGGTGGATTACTGGAGGCATATAAACTGTTTGATAAGTTGAACCTTGACAATAATCTGGTTGATTTTCCAAGTGCAAATAAAAATGGTAAAAATATTCGAGATAAGGCGCGTTTGCGGAGATTACGCAGATCTCTCACAGCAGATAAAGATATCGAATTTGCTGATAGTGGGATGTACTATGAGAAACTGTATAATAAGCACATAAGGAAAGCTAGGAATGATTATGACGTCAATGATTTTGGTGAATGGAATGATTTGCTTCAAGCATTGCATAGGCGAGATGATACGTTTTACGTAGTCGGCGTTGGTAAAGGGGAACATTTGCTTCTACCAGCTGTTTCACACAATGTCACTAGACCACCAAAAATGGCGCTCATTTTACCAGCGCGGTCTGGGAATGGTAAATATGCGTTTATAATATTGTGTAATCTTAATATATTTAAATCTCGTGTCACAATGTTTGTCCTCAATGGACTCCTAAACCACTAACCGATTATAATAAAATTCGCACACCATGTGCAGTTCGATCCAACTTGAGAGATAGGATAGTTTAAATCTCAAATCGTTTTAGAGAAAGCGGGCGAAGCCGCAGGCGGTAAGCTTTAATGGATTTTTGGAAATATGAATAGTAACTGAACTGAACAGATGTCAAAATGAAACCATTGCATAAAAGACAAAATAGCTCGAAAATTTATATATAGATCTATTTTATATATTTATATATATAAAATAGATCTATTATATTTATATTATATCCAGTGTTGTATTCAATTTATAATAATTTATAATATCCCTGGATATTATTAATTAAATTCTGTGATTGATGTTATTCAACGCGTTTGACGACGCGGTTGGCGCAGTGGTAATGTAACTGCCTACTGAGCCGACGGTCCCGGGTTCGATCCCCGGTCAGGGCAAATATTTGTGTGATGAACTCAATTGTTTGTTCTTGGGTCTGGGTGTTATTATCTATATATGTATTTATTAAATATTATATTTATCGTCGCCTAGTACCCACAACACAAGCCTTAATTGAGCTTACTGTGGGACTAGGTCGATTTGTGTAATAATGTCCTATAATATTTATTTATTATTTATTATTTATTATTATTCAACTCTAATCTCGAATTATAATTTATCGTCTTGACATATTTTAAATTAGTCATCTATTTTTCAGATTCCATATTAAGTGATCATGTAACACTGATGCAAATTGATTGTTCGGTTGTGAATACGACGCTGGTGAAACTTAAATCTAATGCAATACCGAAGAGTCTGAGAAAAAACAAATTAAACTCAACTAATACTTTTTATGATAATCCCAAACCAAAACAGGAAAAAGTGGATAAGAAGCCAATAAATATCGTACAAAAACCTATTAATAGTACTAGTCATGCATCGAGACATGATGTGAAAAGAGACTTATTTGCTCAATACTTATTATCAAAGCCTATTGAACGCAAAAACGATTCAGTTAGTAAAAAAGTTAGTGCAACTCCTTATATATTAAAAAATATATCAATATCAGTTAATGGAACAGTATAAAATTAATAATATTTTTTTTTAATAAATAATAATGTATTTATGGATAACGTAAACATTTCACAAGCAATATAATTTTTCCAAATCAGCTTATTTGTATTTGTTGATGTATTATATGTAACAAACTATGGTATAAGAAGCATGCTGTGATTTTTAATCATATTTTATTGTAATAGTTGACATCACAAGTATGCAAGTTATGTATAAAAATAAGCAATTTTTTTATTTAGACGTGCAGTGTGTACTTTATAGGTATAGAAATTAAGTGACATGGAACAAACAATAAACATGTTATAAAATAAGAGTCATTGATATCATTTTTATTAAGAAACTAGCGGTCCGCCCCGGCTTCGCCCGTGGTACATATTTACGTTTTCTCTACATAAAAACCATCCTCGTACTTCAAGGAATATAATAAAAAAAGAATTATCGAAATCGATTCAGCCGTTCTCGAGTTATGCGCTTACCAACACATTTTGCGATTCATTTTTATATATAAGAAGATATACATAATTAGCTACAAAAATAGAGAAGAATCAATTACAACCATGATCATGGCTTAAAAACTGTTAAAGTGTCCTATAGAGCTCAATTACGAAATTATGCCAATTGAATATGAAAAACAAGAAAGCCATTAAATTAAAAAAAAGACGGGTTGCACTCCGTGAGTGCCGGCAGAAGTGAAAACTTGATTATTAACGTTGAGCATGTTTATTGTTTGATATCCATCCGTCTTACGCTTTTTCGATCAGGTCACGTGTCCTGACGCGAGTTTAAGATTTTATACCCATTACAGAAAAAGTGTTCAACGCCGCTAAAGAAGTTTTCACTTCAAAAATAAGGAATAGAAAAAAACTCAATCCTGAGGCGGGATTCAAACTCGTCATTTTTATAGCATTTAAACTATACAGGGTATCCCACTGTTGGTATTCTAAGCTCAAAGGAGGTTATAGTTTTGCATACGCTGAGTACGTAAAAAATGCTTAAAAAATTCCAGACGCATTTTTTTTCAAATAGATGAATTCTTAAAACTCTATGTGTAGACCCCTAACAAGTAACCCGCCCAACTTTGCCATCCACACGTGAGCTTTCTTTTAAGATTATACTTTCATTGATAAAATGCTCCCATTAGCGAAGCGGTATATGCCGGCTGCGCGAAGATAGACCAGAAAACATGGAAAAAATTTAGCAAAAAAATTTTGACGTAATTTTTTGAGTAAGTTTTTTTTACGTGATCAGTGTATGCAAAGCTACTAGTTCCTTTACGCTTAGTATACCGATATTGGGACACCCTGTTTATCAAAAAGCTATGAAAAATGGGAAACATTTTGTTCAACCGAAATAATATTACCTATAAAAATAAGGTGTTCAAAAATTAACTTAATTTAGGTTTTAACATTGTAGTCTATTATAGTGTTGGAAAACGTAGGTACCTATTTAATGTACGCAATACATAGCATAATGAGATCTCAACTAATATTTCACAGTTTTATATTTTTATAAGGCGCATTAGGTAGGTACTGATAGTATTAGATGTATTCAGATATTGTATAGGTAATTCTTTTTTTAATCCAATAACAATAATTCCACAATTGCACGCCTCATAAGCAAAACGTGTGAGGTTCTTGCTTTACGAATACCTACAAGAGATTTTCACTAAATGTTGGTTCTTAAGGGCGCACTTCATGTTTTTAGACCCGAAAAAGTTTCATTCTTGTTTTATTGGAAATATCTAAGGAGCTTCTATTTTTAATCCCTCAGCCCCCGGAATCACAGACACAATAGAAAATCTATTGTGTCATGGCCCGATCGGGCCGCTCGATGGTCAAGGGGTATGCACGAGTAGAACACCCAGAGTTTTATTTCAAAAACACGATTTTTAAAAAAAATATTTAAAATATTGGAATTTTCGCGGCCGACTGAGCTATATAAATTCGTATAAAAAATAGATACACTAGATAATTTATTATGTTGATAATATATGTAGTGATTACAGGCGCAAATTATACCTTTTTGAAATTTTCGATATTGTCGATAGAGGCAAAAGTATTGTAATTTTTGATTTTTGTTTTTATTTTTTTATATTATATGCAGGCGTTAGTAGAAGCTCTGTTTAGTACCAAAAGAAGCCTTGAACAGAGGTCTACATGTGACAAAAATACCGCATTCTAACCACGAAGTTATTACGAGATATCGATTTTCAAAGAATTCAATGTCAGGGTTGTCCCTAATAAAGAAAAAGTCAAAGATGTTTTTTTACAATTATATAAATCGTCTATCTATTACCAAGTTTTTATTTATGGTTTAAGTCGTTAGTTATAGTCGATATTTTAATATTATTCAATAAATTATTATTAGGGTATTTAAAAAAAAAATAAGCAATAAAGTCGACGTCTCACTGCTAACCGCATTTTGCCGTAAATCCGGTAAATATCCCCTTTAACTTTTAATGCGACAGTAGAACCTATCATCAATTCTGGAGATATTGAAAAAAATTGTGCGAGTCGGACTTGAAACATTAAGGGTTCTGTGGAACTACTGCAAAAAATGGTCCCCATCCATTTATGACCGTTTACATCGGAATCCTGATTATGTTTCAGGATCAACATATAAATCGTTTTCGTCGATGGGTTTTAATAATTCTCGAACGGCAATGGGCAGAGGAAGTCTTTCCGAAAAATTTTGACGCTGATGGAGGCGAACGCTCGACACAAAAGGATCTGATGACTAATGCACGGTGGAAAAGATCTAGTATTGTTTTCTTTCTGTCCATTTTCCTACAGTGATGTTCTCTGTCCGTGCGCCAGAATTTGTTTCGTGATTCGGCCGCTTGCTCAGAGAGCATCTCTACTGGATTTTTTGTCTCTATTATTTCTTGAGCGTACACTAGGATCTTATGCACTGTTACTGTCATCGGGTGCCAGCTATATAAGCGCACATATTTTTCAGCCAGTACTTACTTACTACTTACTTATGTTCCTGTGTCCCCTAGCTGGGGCAGAGGGCATCCACAGTGCTCCGCCAGGCGTTTCTGTCGAGAGCTTCCCTTTTGATTTCGCTCCAGGTTTTCCCGATTTTCTTGGCTTCGTCTATGACTGTCCGCCGCCAGGTTTGTTTAGGACGACCACGCTTACGCTTTCCTTGGGGGTTCCAGTCTAAGGCTTGCCTTGGTATATGATCAGTATCCCTTCGGAGCGTGTGGCCAATCCAGTGTTTTTTTCAGCCAGTGCACGACAGAAAATACCGAACTTAGCGGAGTCAATTGGTAATTCACACGATATTGTTACAAGTATAATGTAGAAATCGTCTATCATACCCGAGTCGAGTCCTAAAATATCCGCAAATATGTGTCTATATTTGTCCGAGAAGGCTGTTCGGGCAGTATTACCGTCGTTGGTAGTCCCAGCATTAGGTTTTACAACGTCAATTAGCAATCCCATCTTGCTTCTTATTTCCTCTTGGATACGCTTTTTTCTTTCCTCTACTATTTGGCACTCTTCGGATACTTTTTTTATTCGCCATTTTTGCACTAATGGATCATTTTTGTATCCGAGATGCAAGAGGAATTCGAAAAGACGTATCCAAGCATGTAGGGGATTTAGGCCGTGTCTTAAATTTTCTTTGATGGTAGATGCAGAATATGATCATTCTAAATTATTAAATTTGGTAGCCGTTAATTTGCAAAAAGGACATCGCATTTGTGAGGAGGTATCAGTTGTAATATTTAACACTTTTCCGTCTATTATGCTCAAAGTTAACTCACAAAAAAATGTTGTCGTTTGTACACAAATCGGTTCTAGACCTGCTATTTGATTCTCAACCCAAGCCTTTTCAGTTAAAATAAGGTCTTTCGTCTCCTTTCTATATTGGATATATTGTAATGGTCGACAAAAACGATAGGATTGTGATGTCTGATTAAACCAAGCAATGTAATTGTCTTCAGATACGATACGAAGAGGTATAAAAGTAGTTGTGAAGAGGTTATTTTCATTATTGAAAGCATCCTCAAAATACTGTTTGTAAAATGCCTACCCAGTGCTCCCATCAAAACCCCAAGACCCTTCAAATTTGAAAACTACTTCTCTGACTCCTTTTCGATTACAATATGTCGTGAAACTCTCTTCGCAACTTTGCACAATTCTCTGTAATGTATGTTTTAATAATCCATTTAAAGGAACAGATGCTTCGACATCAGAAACTGTAATTTCTTCTTGTGGGTAACATAGTTTTCTGGCGTTTCTTATTTGACCATAAGGTGGATATACAGGACAACCCCTCCTTTGTAAATCCTGCTGCATTTCAATATACGTTTCAACACTTAATTTTCTATCGATTATTACTCCCAATGCTTCTTCAGGTGTATACTGTATACGGCTGAATTTCTTTGGTTATCGATTTGTGAACCTTTGTAGCTCGGCTTGGAGTTTGGAGACACGATTGAATAACGGACTCTAGGTCCTTTTTTGATTTTGGAGAAACTATCTCAGCCCCGGCCATCGATGAGACAAACGCTTTAATGACTTTATTTGGTGAATCATTCTGAAAATGATCCATCAAACGTTTGCGAGACCTCAATTCTTGTCTATATCCTACACGACTCTTGTTGTTGTTTTCAAAACTACATGAACCTGAAGGAATGTGAGATGATGGTGTTACACTAGTACTTGTACAGCTCGACTGGCCGTTTATATCTTCACTGTTTAAAATAGAAACTGGTGTAACAATAGATTGGACGTTAGCGGGGCCGGGGTGATCATTGATTTTAATCTTTAAGTCATCGGGTATATCATCCAGGAAAGACCTTTGTAAATAAGTTTTATGTTTTTTCAAAATGTAATTTATATTGCTTTTGCAACCTATAAACATTTTCATTGTTTTCGTAACAAAAAGTTGATAACTTTTATGAGGCGGTCTTGATCATTAGATGATACGGATTTTAAAGTATTTCCTGTTTCCCTCATAACTATATTAATCAGCTCCGAACAAGGTAGATTTTCTGGTGCACCAGTTTTACAAAGTTTTTTACTTTCTTTAGAAAAACATTGGAATTTTATGTAATCGAGATGGTCCTCTTTGTGCATTTGCGGAAGAATTGTTTAAGACTAAACTTTCTATATTAGGATTGATAGAGGTGTCGTTTATAAGCTTTCTTGGGTTAATTTATGTTCGTTGTTTATTTTTTGTGCTTGTTTATTTTGGAACATCTTAATTCTTATCCCACGAGTAGGGCCGATATAAATGTCACCTTCCCAGGTGACGCCCATTCTGGGAAGGAAGGCATTTAAACTGTCTGCAGTATAAATGCCTTCCTTCCCAGAATGGGCCAAGTACTGTACAGGTTTTAAACGACTTCGCTGTCGGATTTTATAGAGGTTTCCTTCTCGCGAGCCACCCAGTTAAGGCAAGCTCCCCGCTCACAATTTTGCACGACGTACCCCAGTTACGCCTTGAGGTTGTTGAAGTACAAAATGTGATTACGGGATGTGAACAGACTGGCGCTCGGTCCATCCTACGATGATTTCAACAAAATCAAAAGGAATTACAAATAATTATGTATTAATGTACTGTGCTAATTCGACAGGTGTTGTCTTTTCTGCCAATCTTTACAATTTTGAGCGATGCATTTATTCAGTCCTTTAATTTGAGACCTATAATATCATGGGAGTCCAAAAAGTGTAGAAGTCCGCCGTCTTGGGCATATGGCCGTCACTAAAAGTTTATACCTATCGTTATTCAAAGTTAAAAATTAAATCACATCGTTGGTTTATGATATACGGAGAAAATTGAATAGTTATATATTTGTTTGCATATTGCGTGTAGGTAATCCTTATAATATCTATGTAATAAATTAACGGAATAAAAAAAATATCTTAGATTTTGAAGACAATTCAATAATATTAAATTAATACAAATTAATCTCCTTTTTTGTCAATATTTCGAGCATTGATCATAGTAATCTCATTAAAAGTCAAACGTAATTAACGGTAAAAATAGTGACAACCCTATCTTTGAATTCTTTGAAAATCGATATCTCGTAATAACTTCGTGGTTAGAATGTGGTATTGTTGTCACATGTAGACCTCAGTTCAAGGCTTCTTTTGGTACTAAACAGAGCCTGCATATAATATAAAAAAATAAAAACGAAAATCAGTAAAAATTACAATACTTTCGCCTCTATCGACAACATCGAAAATTTCAAAAAGGGATAATTTGCGCCTGTAATCACTACATAATATATTAGCAACATAATAAATTATCTAGTGTATCAATTTTTTTTATACGAGTTAGCTCAGTCGGCCGCGAAAATTCCAATATTTTAAATATTTTTTTAAAAATCGTCTTTTTGAAATAAAACTCTGGGTGTTCTACTCGTGCATTTAAAAAGAGAAGCTCCTTAGATATTTCCAATAAAACAAAAATGAAACTGTTTCGGGCCTAAAACATATTATAGTGGGGCGGCCGCACATTGTAAGAATTTTTTTCGGCTTATTTAAATTTTCTAAACTTATTACTTATTGACATTATAAAATTTGAATGAACGTTACATGAGAATGTACTATGTATTGTTACCTATTTATTTTCGTTACAATTTGATTTGTTTAAAGTTTATAACAATAAAAATGTATTTATGTTAAGTAGAATAAGAAGAACCATTGCTGTATCAATAATAAAGCTGTTTTTTTACCCGTATTTAAGTATTTCATTTTATAGAGTATTTCATATGAATCATTCAAAACGTAAGAAATAAGACAGATTTTCCGTTATGTTCCGTCTTCCATAAAACTAATTTTTGAACATTATATAAAAAAAAAATGTATGCGTGTACTAGAGTGCACACGTAAGAAGTGAAACTTCTTTATGACCTTAAAAATGTCACGAGTATGGCGTAACGCAAAAATGTCACGCGTACGGCGTAACGCAAAAATGTCACGCGTACTGCGTAACGCAAAAATGTTACACTAAATTTTTGTCCAACCCCGATAAAGAAGTTTCACTTCAAAAATCAAAACGTAGGTACATAGCCTATACTTTTCTTTACTAAATTATGAAGAAAGCTTGAAGAAAGTAATTAAATCGGTCCAGTATTGGAGGACGAAACAGGGGACTGCGGAACGTCGAATTTGCGTAATTTTCCTAGGTATTTTCGGCCCAAGCTGCAGTTGTCCCTGTTGCGCTCTACGGGGGAGGCTTGAGGCATAGCGCGACAGCAATAGATAATAGGAAAACGTAATGTCCTGATAATGTCCTGTCCTGTCCTATAATTCTCTCACTCGTTTTGCTGGCTCTTAAATGTCAACCAATTCGTTTTTCCAAGATCAATATAATATTTTCTATTGGGTTCAAGTCACGGTGGTAGCCTACATGTAATAATCCTACTAATATTTTAAATGTGAAAGATTGTAAGTATGGATGGCTGTATGGATGTTTGTTATTCTTTCAAGTAAAAGTACTGAACAGATTACAATGAAATTTGGTATGAAGATAGCTGAAGACCCAGAATAAGACAGGCTGGTTTTTTCCCGGAAACCCCACAGGAACGGGAACTATGATGGTTTTTTCTTTGAAAACGGGGCGAAGCCACGGACCGAAATCTAGCTTAATGCCTATTGAGATTAGAGCGGTATCTATATTTCTTACATAGTATATGAGAGATTCTAATCGCGTACCTATTCGATTATACTGATCGGTATAGCGCTGCTCACAGGCGCTATCCAAGGCGGTAGCCGGTAGCGGATACTCGTTACTTGTGTCGTAACTGCATTTTACCTCTGTGTTTTACCTATATCTGTCAAATTTTTTCATGAGACTTCTTTTGTGGTGATTTATAATTGTCAAATTGACAGAAAATTAACCTCTGTTTGATAGGTAGGTATTATAGTAGAGGTAAATAGGATTTAGTCAATGCGATTTTAAATTGAATAATAAAATTAAAATGAATGTTTTAAGATTACTCAAGAGTATTCATCAACATCAACCAGTCTCAAGACTTTGCCGTCTGAAATACAGTTCCCACCATCCGTCGAGATTTTTAGAATTTCAGGATAAATGGAGAGAGAAAGATGGAATGTCGAAAAATTGGGAACTGATCTATAAAGCTCCAATGGATAAAGCAATTAATTTTACGTCTGCGTATTTGACTTTATCATCGAGTATTATAGCAACTTCTGCATTATATTATACGACATTTGTGTTTGATTATAAAGCAATAAATGATCCATTGATTTGGGGAGAAAGCATTATAGTTGCAAACAACGCAACTGAATTCATAGTGTATCTCACTTCATTCTTTCTTTTCCATATTGCAATCAAAGTTCTATTGAACAAATATGTCCTACGATTATATCAAGATGGTGATAACTATGTAGCTGTTTTCAGAGGGCACTGGTACAATTATACATTCAAACACAAATTTAATTTAAAGGACTTCAAAAAGTTAAACCCTACATTTGTAGTATCATGGGGTAATGCAAGATATGATCTTGGCAAGAAGCATGGTATACTATTGGATTTATACTTCAAGACCCCGGAACATTTAAATTACTTATTATATAAGAGAAAAAGTAAACTTATTGATTAATATAAGAAGTTTTACGGTTTTTTGTAGAGAAGATAAAATAATGGCATTAAAGAAAAAATAAAAGATTTTTTCATAATCTATATATCTATTTATTTACAATCATACAATAAAAATAAATTTTAGTAACCGCCCGAGTATGCATTATTCCATTTGAGTCTAGAATCTCTCTTAATTGTAGTGGAGTCCATTTTCTTTGGATTTTTCTCAAATTGTTCGAGTGCTTTTACTTTGCTTTCATCTGGTTTGAGTGTCTTGGTGACAATGCATTCTCCATTTTCTTTTAAAACTGTATGTTCAATATCTTCTTCTGTTGGCTCTCCATATGGATATGTAATAGGGGTGACTTTAATAAGATGTTTTACTTTCCATAAAATTGCATTCATTTCCGGTACATTTTTAACAATTGCAACTTGGTTCTGAAAAGAAAAATCATTAATTAATTATTAAGTAGTTATCTACTATATAAAAATGAGTCGGGTTTTCCTTCCTGACGCTATAACTCCAGAATGCACAAACTGATTTCCACGGTTTTGCATTCGTTGGAAAGGTCTCTGGCTCCGTGAGGTTTATATCAAAGAAAAGGTGTCTCTGGTGGCGAAACGGAGTTCGCCCGGTTTGCTAGTTAATAATATAAAATATTCTCAATCATACTTTCAAAATTTCAAATAATATATATACAGAACTTTTTCAAATATATATACAGAATTAATATATGCAGAAATCACATCCATTAAATATTTTTTGTCATAGAATTTAATGTTTACACAATATAATGTAGGCCTAACAAATAAATATTGTGAATATTAATATATAAACACTATATAACTTACAATGCTATTGAGTTTTAAACTCTCCAGGATATCCTTTTGCCAATAAGGATAGTGCTTTGTGCTTTTGATTTGCTCTACTCTGAATAATTTGGAAGGTGTCACATCAGGTTCTACATAATCTGGATCTCTGCAAAAATAACGGTCAATCGTACTGGATGTATAATCGTGCTAAAATTATATAGGCAAAAGTTTGTAAGAATGCATGGTTGTTTGTTACTCTTTCACGTAAAAACTAATGGACGGATTTTGATTAAACTTCACGGGAATGTAGGTTTTACATCATGAGTTATAGAAATACTTGATTTTGCACGCGGCTTCGTCCGCGGGTGATACAACGCGGCACAGTAGTCCATCTTTACATTTACATAATTAATCTTCAGATATATAGTCTATTTCTTGTTCCTGAATTAGTATTATCCGTAAAGATAAAAATTTATTGAAATTTACCTCGGAAAATAAGTAATACCTCCAGGATAACGAATTCCACCTGAATGTTTATAACCTTTTGACCTACTGATTATTGTCAGGGGCTTAAATAGACTGATTGTGCCTCGATTCATTTTAATCAATTAGTTAATAAATTAAGATTCAATATAAACCTAATCGAATAAAACTTCGAACTAAATATTAAACAGAAATTAGATTCCCCGACGACTGTATTATTATTTCCATTAGAGACGAATTTGGCAATGATTGACAGCAGCTGTCGCCTGTCGCTATACCACAACAGAGTAATAAAAAACATATGCCACAGAGTAATGTCATAATAATCCTAATATTATTATGACACGCCCATTCAGAAAGAAAGATGGAAACTATAAGCGCTTATCGGCGCTTGTCAGCGCTGGTAACCCGCACAGGAAAATATTTGAACACGCGCCGATAAGCGCTGAACGGCGCCGACAAGCTTGCCATATAAATTTGTCTTGGTCTGCTTCAACCTGCTTCCTTTGTTTAGAACGAACCAGCGCTGACAAGCGCCGGTAAGCGCTTATAATTATAAGTTTCCATCTTTCTTTCTGAATACGGCCAATGGAAATGTCTACAGTCTACAAAAAGCACACTGTGAGGACATAAATCTCTAAAATCGGCTTCTGGGAATGTGAACTTAGGGCATAAAGTAACCAATTTTTGCACTCCTAATAGTTCATTTACATATATCATGAATTCGTTAGATAATTTTAGTTTTAAGGAAAATAGTATTGTTATTATATTATACGGAGATAGTTTTAATTTAAAAAAACATGACATTGATATAGGATTTCAAAAAATGTTGAAAATTAGTAGTGAGACAAAATGCAAATTTATGTTGTGTACATTGCCATATTTGCCTGGTTTGACACAAAATCAAAACAAATTTATCTATAATATCAATTTAAAATTATATAATTTAACAAATCATCATAGTGATGCATTTATATATTTTGACATAAATTCTTGTATAAAATCTTTTTGTTTGACAAAGAATACAGTGTATCTGCCATCTAGATATAAGAGAGAACTTGCTATGTTAATCTTATATATAAAAATGAATCGCAAAATGTGTTGGTAAGCGCATAACTCGAGAACGGCTGAACCGATTTCGATAATTCTTTTTTTATTATATTCCTTGAAGTAAGAGGATGGTTCTTATGTAGAGAAAACGTAATTATGTACCACGGGCGAAGCCGGGGCGGACCGCTAGTAGCATATAAAATTATTAACCAGTCTGATACATGTTCAGTAGCAGACCATCGATCTACTATAATTTTATGTAGTAGTAATTATATACATCAACCTAGGTTAAGTGTTAATAGACAAACTAGCCCTAAGCTAGATTTAAACTAGTATGTAAGACAACAGCTAAGCAGCCTTTTTCCATTGTACATCAAAATATTCAAGGCTTGGCTAGCAAATTATTAGAAATAGAATTATTTTTAAATCATAATAGAATTAAAATATTTTGTGTAACAGAACATTGGCTTAAACAATGTCAGTTGTTAATAAATATTGATAATTATAAATTAAAAAGTATATACTTTAGGACAAATGCTATTCATGGAGGTTCTCTTATTTTTGTACACAATAGTTTAAAATGCAAGGAACGAACTGACATTGTTAGCCTTTCTGTAGAACGCACCATTAAACTGTCCTGTGTTGAGCTTGAGCGTTACATTATTGTTTGCGTATACAGACCTCCTTCCAGTGACTATAATTTGTTTGAGACAGTCATGGAAGAAATATTAAAGCATTTAGGCAGGAGTAAAAAGAAGGTAATAGTATGTGGTGATTTTAATATTGATTTACTTTCACACACACAAACGGCAACACGAATAGTTAATTTGTTTCATTCATTTAATCTGTATAAACTTTTTGATGAGCCTACACGAATAACACCTACTTCTGCAACTTGTATTGATAATATATACTGTGATTGCAAATGTTTAGAAAAATATATTCTCAACACGCTAACTTCGGATCACTGTGGCCAGAAAGTAGTTTTTGAATGGGATTGCATACCTACATTTAAAAGAATTAATGTTAGGCCTATAACTAGAAAAGGCATTCATACATTTAGAAATAATATTGATAATAAACTACCTGACCTGAATAATCAATCCTTTCATAAAAATCCTTGTGAAATGTTTACAAATCTTTTTAAGTTCATTCATAGTGAATATGAAAAAATATTTAAAATTAAATCTTTAACTATTACCAAGGATTTACCATTCAGCCAATGGGCAACTCCTAGTATACACAGATGCAGGAACGTTCTTTACGAGTTATATGGTATGAAACAATATAACAAAGACTTATCATTTCTATGTTAGAAATTATTCAAAAACATTTAAAAAAGTTTGTTTCACTGCCAAGAGTTTGTATATCAGAGACAAAATACGCAACTCTGACAATAAAGTTAAAACGGTTTGGACAATTATTAATGGTGAATTGGGCAAAATCCGATCAAACGATAGTACCATAAAACTTGTCAACTCTGGTAGGGTCATTGACAAAAGTGCTGATGTTGCGCTTGCTTTTGAAGATTTCTTTAGTAGTGTCCCTGCTAGTTTAACTAAGAATTTAAATTCGTCTTCAGCGCTTGCAGAGTCTTTATTGAGGGATCACGTTGCTGAGTGTAACAAATTATTTGAATTGCGACACGTGACTGCTGATGAAATTGTTAAAACTTTTAAAACATTAAATTTAAAAAAAACATGTGATCTCTGGGGTATGTCTGTAAATTTAGTAAATAATATCATAGAAAACATTGCCAATCAACTAGCGTTTATATTTAATCAGTGTTGCGACTGTGGTATTTTCCCTGATTTACTAAAGTTTAGCAAAGTTATTCCTTTATTTAAAAGTGGTGACCAAGAAGACAGTAATAACTATAGGCCAATTTCCATATTACCAACTTTGAGCAAAGTCTTCGAGAAACTAATTTTAAACCAATTAAATAGTCATTTTGCATCAAATGGTTTACTGCACGCCAAACAGTATGGTTTCACAAAGGGGCGCTCTACCACTGATGCCGGAGTAGCTCTTTTATCACATATATACAAAGCATGGGAAAATTCAAAGAATGCTTTGGGGATATTCTGCGACCTTTCTAAGGCTTTCGACTGTGTAGAACATTCCACTCTATTACGGAAACTAAATTTTTATGGTATCAAAGGTTTAGCTCAGGATCTCATAGCTTCATATCTTCAGAACAGGGTACAAACCGTTGTCGTTAACGGAGAGAAATCTCTCGGTGCGCCGATTAACATAGGTGTTCCGCAGGGATCTATCTTAGGACCGTTTTTGTTCTTAGTGTATATTAATGACCTACCTTATTATTTGCAGGATATGTGTGAAATAGTACTGTTTGCAGATGACACCTCATTAATTTTTAATGTGGATAGACATGACACAAATGTTGACGAAGTAAACTCTGCTCTTTTACGCATATCCAATTGGTTTAATGCTAATAATTTACTATTAAATACAAAAAAAACAAATTGTGTAGAATTTATCCTCCCAAATGTAAAAAAGGTGCAAAGGAATATTATTTTAAACGGGGAGGTATTATACCCTGTGGAATCGACTGTTTTTCTTGGTTTGACATTAGATGAGAAGCTTCAATGGGGGGCCCATGTTACCACCACCGCTGCTAAGCTCAGCTCAGCTGCATATGCAGTTAGAAGAATAAGGCATCTCACCGATGAAGAAACGGCTAGATTGGTTTACTTTAGCTACTTTCACAGCATAATGTCCTATGGAATCCTGCTATGGGGCAGGGCTGCAGATATAGAAACTATATTTATATTACAGAAAAGAGCCATACGCTCTGTATATAATTTGCGTGCTCGAGACTCACTAAGAGATCTCTTTAAGAATACTGGTATCCTTACTGTACCGTCGCAGTATATATTTAATAATATTTTATATGTACATAATAACGCTTACTTACACACAAAAGTAGGAGATAGACATTGTTATGACACAAGAAACAGAAATAAAATTGAAATGCCATTATTCCGGCTAGCTAAAGTTAAAAATTCATTTATGGGCCAAGGTATACGCTTTTACAACAGAATTCCTCATAATATTAAAGAGTTTAGTAGTTCTACATTTAAATCTTATATAAAAAATGTACTTGTCAAGAGAGCCTATTACAGTATTAAGGAATATATGGAAGATAAAAACCCATGGAGGGTTGTCGCGTAAAAACCACAGGACAGTTCTTTGGTATATTATGATAATATATTATGATATTACATATTATGTAATTTGTAAAATTGTAAATCTGACATGATTAAAAAGAGCAACTATGGAGTTTCTTGCCGATTCTTCTCCGTAGATACTGCTTTCCGAATCGGTGGTAATGTTAACCTTTTGACCGCCAGAGCAAAAACGCATCGCCGTGCCCTCCACGCCAAGCCACAAATTCAATGAGATAACCTTGAAAATAGTAGGGATTCCAAAATGTTATCGATAAACATAATAATTCACGTCTGAATATTTGAATAAACAGCTTATAACACAAAAATAATATTTATTTAACCTCATCTCCTACTGTAAAAACTTAAGACCACATTTATAGCAACTATCAACAAAAAAAATCAACCTTTTGAGATACAAAAATACATATAAAATTGCAGCAAGTTACAGCACTATTCTCTATCAGTTACGCCCCATTGGCATGTATACATGCCAATGGCGCGGGCAACCATCCTTTTTTTTATAATCTCTCGCTTCTGATTAGGGATGTGTAGCTGTATATTATTATAACTTATCGAGTTTATTTATTAAGTTTATATGAACTATAGGTATTATTGTGGAGTGTTTATTTGTAAATATCAAAACAACTATTACCTTTAAATAAAGGGAATTGCATTAAAACTACATATTTATTTTCCAATCATTTAGTTTAATACTTGAGTTATTACAAATACTAATTATATGTAGGTACCTATTTAGGTCAATTACCATATTTTGATATGACATAGCGACAATTTGTATCATAAGAATATTCTAATAAAGGCACTCACACTCTCGGCAATAGGTACTCGATAAAATATTTTTACAACTTTCCGCACTTATCAACACGGCACGCGCTTACGACGTCACCAGTCCGACATCTATTCATGTCAATGGCGCAGAAGGGATTGCATATCGATACTGTGCTAGGGATGCGCATGATTGGCGAAAAGGAAAATATTCAAATCAACAATATCCACAATATAGACAATATGGTATTATACCAAAGAATGTAGTATTTACTTTTTTTCTCAGTGACTAAGCTTATATATTTTTTTTGTAGTTATTACAAAAATTAAGCGAATTAGAGTAATTTCGCTAAAATTTTAATGAAGTTACTTGAATATTACACTACATCACTAGTAGGCACGTATACATGTCATTGGCGCGAGAGAACATGCTTTTTTAGCCATTAATTAAGTTATTTTTTGTCATCAAATATTTGAATAACTACTTGGCAATTTTGTTTACTGTGTACAATTATGTAATAACTGGGGATTCAGTTCATAAACTGTATAAATAAAACACGTAAAAGTAAAGGTTTAATATGTTTATTTTGTATTTATCTATGATCTGTTTCTTGGCATGTATAGGCGTCGTTGGCGCACAGGGCACGATTGCGCATGACATCTATAGATGTCATTGGCGTTCAAAAGGTTAAAAACATGTACTTAATGACGTTTCAAAAGTGCTTCTAGAAGAAGTCTAATTGAATAAATAAATGTTTGAGTTTGAGTTTGTCTTATTATATATTATATTATGATTACAAGTTGATAAGTTAAAATCAACTGTATAATTTACTTAATACTGAAGAATATTAAATTCACCATTTGAAGGTATGAATGTGTGATGTAATAAAACGTGAAAAAAACCTTGTATCCAGAATGATGGTGACAGTTATGTCACTGTCAAAATCCATCAAAAGACAAAATCTTTTGAATGTTTGAATTTACAACCGAAAAGTTTTAGAATGTTGTGAATACAGTTTTTCGTTGAAAGTATTATTCTTTTAGATAATTTAGTTTTGTTAGTGAAAGTTTCTGCATGTATTATATTTAAGTTCCGTATACCTATGAAGAGAGTGCGGTTTGAAACCCCTTTAAAACTACGAGATACGAACATAATGAATTATGATTCGGATTGTCATTCTCCTCGACCTTACATAGATAAAGGGATAAAATCCATACCTTTTCAAACATGCAATGATGGGCCACGCTTGTTGCCTTATTCAAATGACTTGATACAAAGATTTGAATGTGGGAACAGTTCACCGTATGCCACAGTGAAAAAGACTATAGTACCTTCACTAAACTTTCCAACGGTTGGAAATCAGCAAACCCCTTCCAGTGATCTTGATTTAAGCGTGTTGGACTATACGTGTCAGGAACCCCGAAATCAGCCTCAAAAAATATTTTCTGATGTAACGGCTGACGCGTGTGTTAAAGTACAAAACATACCAAAAAATATTTTGACTAACAAGACGAATTTGGATCCCCCAAATGTTCTGAGCAAGGGTGACGACTTTTTTTTTAAAAGAGAACAACTTGGGAAAATGAGGGAAGTATATCCATTATGTGAGCAAGTTAATAAATTAAGTTTAGAAAAAGAGAACAATCCATTAGTAAAGAAAACAGAAATAATGAAATTAGGAAGTTTTAATAAAAATAACATGGTACCCCATTTAGAACAAGAGCCCTGTGTTGTTTCAAATGATAATTACTGCAAATGTCATCACTGTGTAAAAACAAGTACTCCTTATCATTTAATGCCGTCATGTACAAAATATAGGGAGGAAAACCAAGTCAATCAGTGCTGTTGTAGATTTCCAGATGCCAGATCATGCACTCATAGTAATTATAACATGCAAGTTCCTCCACTGCCCAAATGCAATTGCAGTAATAAATCACCTGTTAATGCAGTAGACAAAAAGAACTGGGCATTAGAAAAATATGAACAGAGTAAGAGATCTGAGTGTTTAGACTTAGAACAACAAAACACCATTGTAAGGGAAAAGAGAGAGCCCACTGTAACAGATCTATATAAAATAATAAAGCTACAAAATGAACAATTGCAGTTATTACAAGAGAAGGTAGATAAATTCATAGCTGCAAGTAGAAAAGAGAATAATCAAGCAAATCCATCTCTCCAAAACTATGTTACGGAACATGTTACTTTGAAATCAGTTGATAGTGAAGAACATAAAATATCCATTGGTGTTATGACTAGTTTCGAAATGGTTCGAACATCTACAGTTATCAATAAAGAAGTAATAAAGCAAAGTGAAGCGCAGATACAATGCAATAGATCACAAATCAGTATAAAAGAAGTTGTGTCTAAAGCGCAGCCTGTTAATATTAATTTTTTAGATGGAATAAGTAAGAAAAATGACACAAATTCGTCTATTCATAATTCTGCTTTCAACAATGATGAAATGACAAAGAATACTGGATTTGAGGATAAAACATTTAATGAGCTCAGTTTGTACAATGTCCAAGTGGATAATGCCACCACTCCTATGATGTCTCCAGAACAAAGCATGTATTTGGATGTTAAAGATTATAGCGAGTAAGAACACAATTCTAAATTAATTTAAATAGCATGTGCTTAAATAACGTGTTTAAATATGCTTTCTAATAACTTCTTTTTTGTTTATTTCAGTTCAGACACAGAAAGTGACGATCCATCCAATGTTGGCTGGACTTATTATAATAAAGTTATGGTGAGAAAAATATATTTATTATGAGTAAGCTTCACATAAAATAGTCAGTGTATACATTATGTATATTTACAAGCTGTAAGCAATGTAGTAACAAGATAGAAAAGAGTTGTTCCTCGTTTTATAAACTTTAAAATAGTATTTCCTTAGCCTTATTGCAAAGCCTGAATGTCATTGAAATATGTGCCTATAGTATTTTTATATGTGGTACATTTGCTTGTAAATTACAATGACCTATGGATTCATTCCATAATTATTGATCTCTTATACTTTTCTTTCAGACGCGAGTAAATGGAATGCTACAAGATTCTGATATGCCTTCATCGGCTAGTGCTCTGTACAGAAATGCAAAGCAAAAATGTTTAATGCAAATTGACAAAACAAATGTTAGTGTGACTAAAAGGTTAGTATTTTTAGCGCTGATGTGAATGTGTAGAATGTGCGCATTTCGGAAATTTTCGAAAAAGTGGAACATTTACGTCTTTAGATGCATAAATATACACGACTTAACAACAAATATGAACTCTGGGAAACTATTTCTTCACTAAGAAGTCTTTTCGAAACGCGTCATGAATGTTTTCACCAGACAGAGGCATAAAACAATTTCATTTTTCTAATGCAAAATAAATAAATTTTCAGAGTGACATTTGGAGAAAATCCAATACAAATGCAGCCACCCCAAATGACTACAGCTACAACTGATACAAGTTTAAAAATGAACCAGTTAGCTGCTAAATACCTTCAAAATGGCCAACAACTTGGGAATGTTGCCTCAAACAAACCCACGGCATCAACTGAGATGTCTTTTGCTACGAAAAATTATATGGAAAGGCATAAAATACTACAAGGTAAAAATTTACACAAGTATATATTTTCAATTTATATTTAAAATAATTTTTACAATTTTTTTTTAAATAATTTTATGGATATTTAATATTTATCATCCTCATCACATATGTTTTTTATTCTTCCTAAATCTTTCTTCTACTTAACATATTAAAATTAAATAAGACCTTATACTCAGATAATACTTGTATAGTTTTTTTTTTTATATTATGAATACTACCTGAACTGAATTCAAAAATTAATAGTTATTATTTACACAATGGAAACTATATTAAATGTTACATTTATTTTTAGGTAACCACACACAGCCACATAGCCAGCCACCAAAGCCGCAACAAGAAATACCCAAATTTTTGGATATAACAGTATTAAAGCAACAACCTAAGTTATTATAGAATATACTTTTGTATACTTTAAGGTATATTTAGATGAATTATTGTATATTGTAATGAAATAAAACAATTAATTTATAGAACAGACATTTATTTTATTTAAACTTCAATGAAAATAACAATTTTTCTACATAATATTTAGCTACATATAATTTGGGAACATTTCAACATTATGACTATAATTTATTATAATATTACACTTATTCTAAATAATAGTTTTCTAGACAGTGGTAACTGGTAGACGGTCACCACGGGCCACCAGTTGCAAACAAAATAATTCTCACAATAATTTAACATTTACTATAAACTCCAGTAAGAGACCTTTCATTTCAAACATCAATTTCATAGACAATTTAACCTTAGAACATTAAATTGTTACTAATATAACAACACACAAAATAATATCTTTTTTCATACATTATATACTACTGAGATTCATTTTAGGATTACATATCGGTAGGCCTACGCACGCCATTACAACAATAAAAAATAATCGTTCGATCTTAAAAATATAAAACATTTAGATGAATATGATAGGTATATTTAATGGAGGTATTTAAAATTACACTTGCACACATTTTGTACATTTATTTTCTTTTAACTCTAGATACACGAATAAACATTTAGAGATAGAAACTAGAATTTAATATTAATTTGCTGTAAATGTATACCTACTAGGTAATTTGTAGTAGTATTTTAATGTTAGCCATATTGGACAATTTCTTTTGCTATCAGTCAATTTATTCCGAGCACTGCCTTAATGCCTATGTCATAATATGAAATGTATGATTTCAATGAGATTTCAATTTACTGATTTGAGATTTCGTTATTAATGTTTGTGTGTTGGCTTTTAAGAAATGTATTCTCTTTTTTGAAGGAACTAAGTTCTTACAAATAGGACCTTGATATTATTATAGTTACTAAGGTATTAATTAATTATTAAACAGAGTTTAGGGAATTCTATTTAATAAAAATAGTAATAAATATATTCGATTAAAATAAATAACTTAGCTTTTGGTGTGTTATAAAAATATTACATGTTATTCGTCATATTATACCAATATTATGTTCATATAATCCTGCAATAACAATATTTTAAGATTACTTATCTACTTAATCTTATATTTTCTTCTTTTGGTTCTCTTTTAGTAGTAAATAGACACATTAATAATTATTTATCGGTAGGTAGTTAAGTATAATTATATTTAAAACATTTATTATCAGATTTCTACTTAAACATAGATAGATCCTATTCAAATGAACGTACTAAATATAAATTTTATGTACAAGGAAATACTGTAGGTATCTATTAATAACTTCAATTCTCTTGCATCGCAATTTGTTTATATTAAAATCTAGAAAGATAACATGAAGATAACCAATTTTTTGGATGGCACTTATATTCAAAGATGTCGAACATCATGTCTGTTAATATTTATTATTAACAAATAATTCCTATTAAGCTAACACCAAACATCTATTTTACATCACTTTTTGTCTTAGACGTCAGTTAGATAACTTGACTAGATAAATTATGATTAACGTAGTGCAGACAGATTTTTCTGTATATTTACAACCACTACAACCTATGAATTACTTCTACATTTCTACGTGCGTGCAGTGTAATAAGTATAAGATGGTTTAATAAAATTATGAGCATTTAAGATGGTGCCATGTAAACCTAATTTTATTATAATGAGATACATAATCAAACAGTCAAAACATCTGAAACAATTATGAAGTTTAATTTTTAAATCGAGTTTAGCTCTTGCTCTTTCTAGCCTTTGAGGGTAGAGCTGAAAGTTCTTATGGCGCTCTTTGATATTTACCATATTTTTCACCTTTATCCCTAATTTCATGACTTTTCTTCTATTTACCACCAAGTTCTATCTACGAATAAATGAATGCATCAGCTTTTGCGTTGTATATTTTGGCGCTCACTGCGATTTAATGCCTAGGTGCATACCTAATATGAATTAATTATTTAATGTTTGGAACTTTAATGACATAGTTTAAGAATGATTTCTTTAAAAACATTCAGCTATATGCACTACTTTACCTATACTTTTTCACTTATTCAAAAACCTATAACCTTTCTTCGTACTACTATCATTTTATTTAAATCGATGTTTTTTCTTTCTTTGCCCACCACTTAAGAGATGTCATTCCAATTCCAGTCTTTCTTTTATCACTCTCTATCTATCTCTATCTATAAGAAGTAAAGTGCGTCAAGCAGCCAATAAATTTAAATAATTTTAGTTAGTTTTAAACATCGATTACATGGAATAGACGCTGCTCTTCAAAATATTTACATATATTTTTAGCCCGTCCCTACAAGTAATTGTGCTCTTCACAGCGACCTTATTAATCAAGTTTAGAAATCAATATTTTTAAAATTAATTACTTAGGTACGTCTACAGGAAACAATATTTACAGTTAGGTCACAGTGTTAGGTACTGTATTATTTGATGACGAATGAATATAAACGATTTAAAAAAAAATTGATGAACCAAATCTATAATTCTTATTTAATTTTATTATCCATCGACTTGTAACATTAAAATTTAGTGTAAAATATAGTCCTATTTCTATAGTTTGTTAACTGTTTATAGTATTATTTGGTGTCAACATTTAGAGTAGGTAATTTATTAAGAATAGGAAATTTACTAATATATACATAACACAATTTTTATTTCCTATTGAATACATCAGAGACCACATTCAAAAATAACTTTCTGAATGGAAAGCTTCAATTTAAGTGTAACATTGTATCTTATTATAATTTCAAGTTGTTTTCTGTTCCTTATTCTTATACAATATGACTTAAAGAAATCATGTTTATGCTAAATTTTAAATAAAAATAACTTATTTTAATAGGTATTTGTGCAATTAGTTTAATTATAAGACGTGTGCGAATCATTGGCTTCTTCATCACCGCCTCCTCTCGACTTGCTGTCCAGACGTAACGCAGCTAGTTTTTGTCGTATGCTATTTGGCCTGAAATATGAATATAATAATTATTATTGTAAGAAATAATTTATAGTATAGAAATAGTCTATAGTAATATCAAATACTTGAAAGATTATCTCTAGATATCCATTGAATTTGAAATTTGATGATAATTGGTTAAATAAAAGTACGACTGTATAATTATTTTTATTGCAAGTTTATTTGTTAGTTATGGGGTTAGGAAGGAAGGTTGATCCTCCATCGAAAAAGAGAGGATATTGAGTACTCGACGGGCGTTTAATAAATAACGTTGGAAAGTTGTATATGTGCTCAATAGCAAAACATTTGGCTTGCGCGATTGCGAGCAAGGTATAACAGGTAAGTACATGAGTGAAGTCCCGTGTGCCGTAGTGGGGTAAGGGGCAGATCATAGAAATCTAAATAACAAGACACTAGAAGTCGTAAGCGCGCGTGACCTTGTCGCCACTCAGGTGATTTTCAGAACACCAATGTGTTCGTCACTGTTCAGTTGCTCTGGAGACGTATGTGTGTAAACATGGTGTGTTTCAGCATTTCCCATTGCGGAAATTCTTCCACAAGTTGTAATTATACTAATAAAGGAATAATATTTCATCGGTAAATATTTTTTTTTAGAAATAATGCCGTTTTTCCTTAAAATTATAGAATATTTACAAGTATTACGAGTGTCACCATAGTAATCGAAATAACAATGAATGACACAGTCGACCATTCTTATTATCACGTTTAACACAAATTTCAACCTTATTGGAGCAAAAAGAAACAAAACGTCTCATATACTTAGGGATGTTATTCAAAAATAAACCGTAAATTCGTGCGTTAGGATACATATTAAAAAGCTTAATTTAATATTTAAGTTAGTTTTCACTAAAATCAAGCTGTCCAATAAAAGGCATAGTTTACTTGTGTGTACTGTTTAGCTATCGGTTTAAATGTGTTGATTTTGGCGACAGCGGTTTTCATACGAATTATGACATTATAGCACTTCTATGTGTCTTGTTATTTAGATTTCTATGGGGCAGATCCATTATGCATATGTTATAGTCAAAGTCCGATACACAGTCTCTTCGCGGAAGGACTGGTTTATCCTAGGTTTGGCCAAAGCCATCAGGCAATCCCCGAAATACATTTCAATTTCGCCCTTTGCCTGAAGTATTTTTAGTCAAACCCAGGAGCTCCTAACTTTTCAGTCAAACGTCGAAAGTAAATTATTCTGTTTCGGTTTTGGCCTAGTCAATCCTAGAAGCGACTGCAATTCTCGGTCAAACTTTGATCTGAACATGTTTAAACAGGTTCATAATGTCTCTCGCGGACCGCGGTGTTCCGACTAGGAATGGGTCGTCGACGCATTTTTCATTAACGAGACTAGACCGTTAAATGTCGTTCATCAACTAGTCGATCAACTAGTTAAAATCTTCGACTAGTCGATGTGTAAACTGAAACGAATTGACACGGTCGACCGACGCGCGACGGTATTGGTAATCGAACGTTCGTTACCTTGAACTGAGGTCTACACTCTACATGTAAAATTCCACACACAAAACAATAAACATCAAAATTTTAAAAATGTTATTTTTTTATACTTAATCTTATACAAACTAACCTCCGTATATTCCAAAGCATTTATTTATTTATTTTATACTTTATTGCACATCGTACAAAAGGCGGGCCTAATTCCACACGGCATTCTCTCAAAGCATCTCAAATATAAAAGTGAAAATCACGTAAGCTGACCAATCAGGTGTCAGAACTGGCAGAGTTAAGCGGTTCTTAAGACTTGAAAGCTGCTTAAATGATAAAATGCTTCCAAATATACGAAGATAAGACACTTCATACCTATATCGGAGTTTGACTCGTCAAACCCCGATTTAATAAAATTGTGTTTTGACGTTTGCCTGACCAAATTAGTCTCTCCCAGGTTTGACGAAAATTGTTTAGTCAAAGGCCGAAAATTTACATTTGTTTGGTCTTTGACTAAGTCATTCAGTCTGACCTGAGGATTGACCAGTCCAACCTAGGAGCGCCGGAGCTTCGGAGTTTGCCTATAACACATACATCTGTTTCACTGATTCATTTCCTTTAGGGACAAGTAGGTGACCAGCCTTCTGTGTCCTGCCAGACTGAGACATTTTTTTTCTTCGTCTCCACCGGGAATCGAACCCAGGACCCCTCGGTTCTACGCTCACGCGTCAACCACTGTACCAAGGAGGCGGTCAGGTAAGTACATACCTATCATTAAAGTAGGAGCACACAACATGGTCCGCGGAGACGGACTGTCGCTGGTAGGCGGCCGCGCTCAGGTTGCTCTGCGGGATCTTGTAGATGCGCACACAACGACCGCTGTTCTCTGTCGAGTATTCAATTATATTAAACTAACTGGTTGTCCCGGCTTCATGCTTAACCTCGAAAAAAAGCATGTGTGCTGAGCACACGTGTCAGAAGTGAAACTTCTCTGGTAAGATTAAAAAATACCCTTACTCTATATGCAAGTTTTACTTAAAAATTTAGATGGTAGGAACAAGGTACCTAAAAGTTTTAATGACAAAATAATTTTTAAAATGGGTTTAGCAGTTTTTAGGCTTGCGAAGTCCGTGTGTTTTGCATGGCGAAATACAATAATACATTGGGAAGATTGTATTGGTTCTTAACACGTTCCCTGCTGGCGCTAGCAGGAACACCGGGAGTGCCACATGACCTGCGTACAAAGCACGTATAGCGCTTATATTTGGGCGTTTAAAAAATAAACTTGGTGTAGTGTTGGAAACAGAAATGCTGTTTCCAACACTACACCAAGTTTATTTTTTTACACACTATTTTTCTGTGTGTTCTGTTGTGTTCTGTTATATTTTTCTGTTTGTAACATAAGTGTAATGCGACACGTCTTTATAATACATATTGGTAAACAATAATTTCTTCCATATACTTAGTTAACTTCTTTTAATATAAATCCAAAGACAGTTGAAAAATAGTTTTATCTACATAATACACTTAAAACATACATACAACTTTACATATATATTATAATAATAATATATCATACCCTGCGGTGAAGTGGGCGGCGATATCGGCGTCATTCTCTGCAGCGGCGGGCGGATGCTCTCCTGCTCCGAGGAGATCGAACTGCTGCGACTTGACGCGGAATTGTTCTCGGGTGTGCGAGTGTTTTGGTCGGTTCTGTTGGTTAGCTAGTATTCGTTTAGAAAATACTCTAAATACACGAAATAATGTTTGGAAGAAATGTTCAAGACTAACTGAATTAATGATGTCCTGATTTAAACAAGAGCTTCGCATATACTTTCGATCATCGGTTAACTGAATTCATGATCAAACATTGACCTAATATAAACAAGGGTCTTACACCTTCCATCTCCATCATTAGTCACTCTCGATGGTACCATAATAATGTCTTGTCACCGTATAGTTTCCCAGTGTCGTGATATGCAATAATTAGTAGCGAAGTATAGTATTATTAATTACAAATTATGTTATCGTTTAACCTAATTAAAACATGTTAGAAAAAAAGAAAATACATACTTGTAATACAATATTCTAAGTTGCTACTTTGAAAAAAAATTAATGGATAGTATGTAATAAAAAGCCAGTTAACGTAATTTATTGTAGCAGATAACCAAAAAAAGGTGAAAGTTTAAGTGATTAATTAGCTACTGGCACGTTTATGAGTAAGATCGTGTTATATTTTCAATGTTTTCTTATAAATTACTCGATAATGTGTTGTTGGCTTCATGTAAACAGTTAAAGAACTATAAATTAATACCACCTTTATAGTAAAACCACTAATCACAAAACACACTATAAAATATAATATATGTCAGGTCACGGAATGCTTTGATTGATAGTTATTGTACATTCATGAGCACTCAATGTGATAACAATATATAATTTGGTATGTAGTGCTATTTATTGCGTTTGCGTGAGCTCGTAGCACCGTAGCTATTGTGTAGACACGCTACGCGCTACGCATCTACGAACTTATCGACTAGACGTTGTTACACGCATTGTTATTCAACCTAGTTTTTTATAATTGGTTTTATGTAACATAATTGGTGTATTTATTCGAATAAGTCTAGCATTTTTTTCAATATTGTATTTTAATATGATGTTCAGTGATTTTTGGGCATATTAATGTTGTATTTCTAAGCACTGATGCAAATATAGTCTTTATTATACCTAACACGATATTTGATAGATCTGAGTGGTATAAGTTAAATTTTTCGAGAATCGAAAATTTTTTCTTTATAATTAAGGACGTGAGTGACTTCTATACTTAAAACAATTGTATGAAAGGAGTGCGGTGTAGGAAGGAGTTTGTTTGTAGAACCGCACTAATCTCATGCACAATCCGATGTGAAAAATCGTAGCGTATAGTTTTAAAGATTTAAGCATACTTAGGGACATAGAAACAGAGAAAGCGACTTTGCTCTGCGGGATCTTGTAGATGCGCACACAACGACCGCTGTTCTCTGTCGAGTATATATTATTAGCTGCTTGGCCTGGTCAATATGGATAACAAAAAATAAAATGGAGTCTTTGGCAAAACGATTTTTAAAATCGGTTTTATACTATGTAGTGATTATCTAATACATTACCTATCAGCATCATCATCGTCCACAGAGTACTTAGCAAGTCGCGCGAGCTCGTAGCTGTCGTGTAGACACGGCTCGATGTCGCGCCCCAGCGGCACGTACTCGGGCGCACATGCCACGTAGAATATGTCCTAGGGGTGAATAGTAACTTGTCAATATTTGGGGTTAAGTGGACAAGCACTAAGCACTTAGTCTTCAGGCCGTATAAAACGGACGTATAAAACTATTATGAAGGAGACCATTTAATGTTGATAGTGTTCAAATATCTACTAGCAACAAAAATATGCTAGTTGACTTGTGCCAGTGACTTTCAAAACAAACATTTACAAAATTTTATAGTTTATTTTATTTTCCTCTTGTATTAGGTAGATACCTACTATTACGTAGATTGACTTCTAGAAATATTTTTTTAATATATTGAACAAGGTAGTTACAAGTTATTGAAAATAATAGCAATTATTGAAATGATTTTTCATTTAGTCTAGTCTAGATTGTTATGAAGGTTACCTTTCTACCACATAGGAGCTTTAAACCAGGAATGCAAGCTGCATGTACCAAAGAGCCGTTAGCAACCAGACGGATTTCCAACAAGTCCTCAGCAAAAGCCATGATATAAGGGAATGCACATACTGAAAATAAATAAAATAACGTTAAAATATTTTTAAATTATTTGAATTTATTTCCGTTTTAAATAAATGTGTACATACCAACAGCTGTAGGTACGGTTGTCCAGTGGAAGTCGTATTCACTATCGCTTTCCAAACCTTTGCTTGTTAGTCTTTCAAAATGGCAGGTATCTAAGAAAATTTATAAGTGTAATTATTTACTTTTTACATTAAATTATTAATACCATAAATAAACAAAAGAATTTAACATGAAGAATGACTTCACGGTGTATTTTTTTGTTTCTTCTATAACTTAACTTCTTATAAAATGATAGTTACAATAAGGTAAAAAAATAATTCCGGCTTCGCCCGTGTTTAAACTATCCTATCTCTCAAGTTGGATCGAACTGCAAATGGTGTGCGAATTTTATTATAATCGGTTAAGTGGTTTAGGAGTCCATTGAGGACAAACATTGTGACACGAGATTTATATATATTAAGATATACACCGAGAATTAAAATGTCACAACTAATCAAGTTACTGTATGAAGAATATAATTAATAATTATTATTAACTAGCTTTCCGCTCGCGGCTTCGCCCGCGTTTTCAAAGAAAAACCCGTTCCCGTAGGATTTCCGGGATAAATCTATCCCATGTCCTGTCTCGGGTATCAAAATATCTCTATACCAAATTTCATGCAAATTGGTTCAGTAGTTAAGGCGTGATTGAGTAACAGACAGACAGACAGAGTTACTTTCGCATTTATAATATTAGTATGGATTATTAGTAATATATATATATTTTTTTAATTTTGCATATTTACAATTTAAAGCTTTACCATTACGATAAGTTCAGCAAATATTTTTCCAAATGTAAAACAAAGATTAAAATAAGAAAATGTGGAAATAATAAAAGCATACGATTATAACACAGCAGCAGCTGTCCATCCCGTTCATCCCCAATACGCAGCGCGTTGACGAGCGCACCGCGCCGCGGACCGTTATCTTCGGAACTATCCGCTCGTTTTAATGTCTGTAAGTAAGTTTTATTTATTTATGAAACAGTCATTTACAAAAAATTGGTTGTTTGTAAAGTAGGTTTACGATCGAGATGTTTACGTGATAACGTCTTATTGGTGGCAGCGCTCGAGATGAGACGGGAGATCGGTCCGTCTCTCTCTCGTTATACCTGCGATCGCGCTCGTGAGGTTTTGGTGTGACACAAGTTTCTGAACATGTCACCCGACTAAAACGATTTTAAAAACGTTATCACCTTAAAAAAAAGTATTAGTTAATTTTTATTTGTTGTAAGTTGCCTGTGTAAGTTTTCATTCCTCCGATGAGAATGGAGAATTTTTCTTCTGACTACTAATATTTGATTAAACCTGAAATGAAATATTTTTTTATATTTTAAATTAATGGAAAACATTAATTATATACCTGTCCTGTGCTGGTTTCTATAACTTCCCAATGGTGTTTATATCCTATGACGGTGACAGGAACTTCGCCGTCCATCATTTTCAGTAAAACCGGTGTCTCACTCAGTTGGATATCCTGTAAACAATCAAATAAAACATTAATCCATTTTTGTAACTTAACTACGAATAAACAGTTGAATGAATTTGGAAACATAGCATAAATTAAATTAAAATTTATAAAACCTTTTAATATGTCCATAGTTTACATACACTTTGACTTCATAATACTTACTCTTAGTACTTACTTGTTAATTGTAAAGAATTACTTACTTTGACATGAGTGTATTCAAATCCCATTTCACTATCAGTCTTTGGCTCTTCAACTAAAAGAAGAATTCTTCTGCCTATCGCTATTGCTAAGAAAGTCTTGCCTCCCTCGCCTGAAACAAGTATTTTAT
The DNA here is from genome assembly GCF_061535455.1 of Colias philodice. Classification (NCBI taxonomy): domain Eukaryota; kingdom Metazoa; phylum Arthropoda; class Insecta; order Lepidoptera; family Pieridae; genus Colias; species Colias philodice. The sequence continues at coordinate 3,899,023 of NC_143088.1, forward strand.
TAAAAGTTTAAATTTGGCTCTATCTTGTGGTAATGTTATAAAAAGGCTCGAATTTTAAAGTGTTAAAAATCTTTAAGTATCTTAATCTATATCTATTTTATGTAGGTTACGTTATAAATTATTATTTTGCAATTTACCAATGAATAAATAATGAAATATTTTATTACTGAATATTATTTTTAAATTTGAATATTTGGTAATGTACGTTTAAGTCTATTATAATGTAGCATTTGACTCGAAAGTAGATTAGCGAGGATTGAAGCGACGAGAGTGAATAATGACATTTATTGGCGTGCCCAGTCGCCGGACTCTTCGCTGGTAATAAAGCTGCGGACAAATTTGCGTGTAAATGGTCAACGCAAGCGCCGCGCTTGTAAAGTGAAGGATTTGTTAAGTAACACCGCACGAGCTAATAGAATGAAGCGTGTGTGCCGCGGCCGGCCAGTGATCGCATTACCTTGTTCGAGCAGATCAAAGTAGTGCGCGGTCTTGGTGCGCGGCAGGCGCGCGTGCTTGCAGTCCTGCAGCGGGCGCATGGCCCAGGCGCCGGCGCACAGCGCGGCCAGCGGCAGCGCGTACACGCCGGCCCCCCCCGCGCCGCCCGTGGTGGAGCCCCCCCCGCCGCCCCGCGCGCCCACGCGGAACAGCCCCGCGCGCTCCGAGCGCCGCGCCGACCGCACGCACCCCTCCCACCGCAGCACCACGCGCGTCGTGCCGCTCTCTGAGGGACACCACACATTTATCTGGACAATCTGAAGAGCAGATATTATTGGTGGCTCCTTATATTTATTGTCATGCTGAAATTGAAAAATATCTACTCAAACATAAACTTTTGAAGGGAAACTTCTTTATTCGCGTTGAGAGTAAATTATCAAGGTCACGTCATGGCAACAGGCAATACCGACACGTCATGGATTAAGGCGACGATTTTATTATGTTTGAATCTTGCCAAAGAAGTTCCACTTCTGACACGTGAGCTCGGCACACACCCTCTTTTTTTTGATGACTGACCTTCAAGTATATAAGTGTTGGAGGTGGTAGATAATAGCACTCTTCCATCTGCTAGCTGCTCCGCACATACGGGCGTGGCAGGCAGAGGTGCTGCGCGCCATAACCGCCCCTCCCACGGCGCGCGACGGGAGCCTCCTGAACCTGATGATATAATACCATGAAAAACAATACATCGCAATACAATACAATAAAATACAAAATCAGCCCTTTTTAGCAGACCATACGTCGATTGGTGCGAGAGCATCGGCTGATGATAGTAAACTATAACTCCGCGACGTCTAGTAGCAAACTCACCAGTAGACACAAGGCTGGTGGGCGCATCGCCTCTCAGTACTGCATCCAACTTTAGCGCCTGTCCCACGTGCAGGAAGCGCTCCGTGCGCGCTGCACCCGCGCCTCCCGCGCCCGCTCCGCCCGACCACACGTCGGATAGAGCGCGGCGGGATAGCATTGGCTGGTGATAGCAAAATATTGGACATGAGCCTATATTCCTCCTAAATGTATTTCTTCTTAACACAGTCTATGATGGTTTAGGCTATCTAGTTATGTACCATAGTAGCTAAGTATGAATTGCCCACATGCGAAATAATATAGATTTTTAGGCAGGAATTCAGCACGCTAATTTAGTACGACGTTGTCGATCTTTTTATACGACAGTTTTATCAGGATGCATTCGTTCAGTGCTTAGAGAAGTGGTGGTATGGAGAATATGAAGATAAATATTTTTTTTCTAATACACAAAAGTAAAACTTTATGGAACTGACGTATGATGGACGTATGTAATAAAAATATATCAGAACTTTTTCAAGAACATACAATTTTTATAAATTATAAACTGAAAAAAAGACAGAAAATTATTAAGTTATAGTTCCACAATATCCTTTTGAAGAAGGCTTAAGGATATGCAAAACATTATTATGTCGCATATTCACCTCCCACGCTAAAAATGTCAACAACAAAAAATCAAATAGCACGTGAGACTTCTCTATAAATAGCGAAAATGAATTGCATTCAACGGAACGTTTGAGAGTGGAACGATTCACTCGGAAGGTTCTAGTACATTTTACAAATGAAACTGCTAAGGACCTTATTATGTCTTACCACTTTATGGTCGGAGCAGTGCTCAGCGTATATATCCCGTATCAAAGTGTCGAGAGTCCTTTGCCTCTTTAGAGCAAATGTTGGCGTTTGAAACGCTGCCTTTTCACCATTCATTAGTTTTACCTGAAAGCAATTGTCAATACAATAAAGCACAGCAATTTGCTTCTGGGGAATAAAGCGGTCTCGAGGGACTAATTTCCAATAGATAAATTAACTGAACAACTTATACGTGTCCTTTTGATGTCCGTACTGAACGTGTGCAATTAAATAAATTTTATTATAATTTATTTAAGGACTATTACAAAAGAAACGAATGTAAATATAATGAAGCTTTAATATTTTTTATTATTCAATGCAAATCAATCATTTTAAAACCTTACACAACAGTTATTTATACTCCACCCAAAATAATCCAATAACCGACAGAGCACGAAAACAAAACGTCACGGAACAATATGATTGAATTAGTATTGCGATAATGCTCACTAAGAGGAATTCCCTGAAGAGCTGTGGGTCACTGAACACGGGCGGGCACGGGAGGGAGGGCCCGAATGGCGGGACCGTGTCGTCCGTGTACACGCTCAGGCGGTACCCTTCGCCCTCCACTTCTGATACTACTGCGAATACATCTGGAGTTTTTTGTAAGGAAACTAGCCCTATTATTATTGACTGTTTTACTAGTTGAGACGGCTAAACATATTCTACCCCATACCTGAAACACCGCATCTATAGAAGGCGAGATCGAGCTCAAGTGTCTTTAATAAGCACATAAAATCAAATAAGTTCTGTTTATTGTAAGCTTCATTACAATTAAATTGTGTCGAAAAATAATAAAAAATATGTCAGATTTTTCGAATACTAAGACTTGTTTTCTATACGTGGAAAATCAGATGTTTCTTTTGTTGGATTTGGATGTTAGTCAATTGGTACACACACTACGATTAATAAGTTCTATATAATTTAACAACTTAATATAATATTGTAAAAGGATACGAGTAAAATGGCTTTTAACACATTGCGGGTTGAAGGTGTTGTGCACTGCGTCCTCAGTGAACACAATGTTGACAATATCGTTCCCGATGTGACGCTTCCTCTCGAGCTGCGAACAATGTCAATTATCATGTCGCTCGTAATGCTTTTAATTAATGCTACGATATGCATAATTCAATCATACATTTATAGTACTGACAATTCATAATTGAATGAGCCCCCTGAAAATATACTGACCTAATTGTATATAGGTATTGTCTTATTGTTTAAATACTCAGAGGAAATAATATGGATTACATAAATGCAACCAATTCGTTTGTTTTATTTAAAAATGTAGTATTTTTATTGGCCAAAACATCAAAAAGAAAGAATTCATATCAGCGAAGCTTTTTGTAAAAATGCAAAAACGACAAAACATCAAAAAGAAAGAATTCATATCAGCGAAGCTTTTTGTAAAAATGCAAAAACGACATGACAATTTGAATAGTTTTAGAGATAAAAGGTTAAATTACAGACAGTGACAAATGGAAAGTCGTTTGTTAAACTCCGCGCAACGAATGTCTAACTACGAATTTGTTTATTTTTAACTTGATATTTAAAGCTGAACACGTATTTTGCTGTTTAAATTTGGAATAAGGTTGTAATTGTTCATCAATTTGTAATTTAAATCATTCTTAGAACTAGCTAAGATAACCTATTGATAAAAGGTGGCCTTTATAACTAATTATGAACATTATATTATGTGATTTAATTAGCTTGTTTATAACAACAATACCTACTCATAATAATAGCATTTGTTACTTTCCGTATACCTTTGAGGAAATTAATCAATGAACAGGTCTTGTGCGTGCGAATGCTTCAGAGAACCTGTATTAATTAGTTCAATGGAGGGTTCACCATTTGATGTGATAACCAATGATTCGAAGAAATAGATACGGGTCTCACATATTGTACACATGCCATGTGTATTTAATTCCTAAAACGTTTATTGAATCCATCTTAAATGTTTTATTACCATAATTATTATATTTAAAAACTACAAGAAGTTTCTATTTCAAAGTTTCAACAAGATTAGTTAAGATTGAAACACTCTAGCTTTTAAGAAGTTTATGTTTCAAAATAAGTTGAAAAGCTCAAAGTAAATTGTTCCGATTGAAGCTGTTTTTGTTTAAGAGGTGAAGCTGATACCATTAAATTTAATGCTGCCACTGCCACAAAATATTTGTTTGTTCGAGAATTTTCTGCTGATAATAAATCTAATGATAAAAGGCAGTAAGCCAGCTTATTTTCACAAACAAGAATTATCTTGAAAGCTTTCTTTATTTGAGTGCTCTAATAAACGTATAATGAGGATTCAAGATAGAATATAAACAGGAAAGGGAGGCATTTAATTGTTTGCGAGATACCAATACAAAAATAGAAATGTGGCAGATGCATAGCAATTTTACTGTTCGTTTTTGTCCTAGGGAATTAGGTAAACTTTTTATATGCCCTGCTAGACAAATGTTTTTTGTTAGACTCCATCGAAATAAAATTGGTTACCTCGCTTCATTGCGATGCGACCTTCAAAACTAAACATATTCATGACAACTAGCTCACTTGATAAGGATGGAATTTGATTTAACGAACGTCATATTTTTTTTTCAAAACTTTGTATCCAGTAACAGGTGCCCACAAACTCATAAAAGTAAAACAATTGTTTTCACCTACACGCCATAAAATACTAAATTGTATCAAAAATAACATAAAGATAAACTTCCCAAATACACTTTAAAGCAGCAGGCACATGGCTTGAAGTTCATAAATTGTATTTAAATATTCAACGGAAGCCACCACAACACGGTATCATAGTGATCCTTGAAACAGTACGTTAATAAACAATACAATAACCTAATGAATATTCATATTCACAGAGAGGTCATATAAATCAAACCTGTTAATGGTAAATACAATGTAATACTGACCTGTTGTTTGTTGTCTTTAGAGAACGGCAACATTGTTGATACATGGAACATAATTTCGTGGCCTTGGTGCATCGTGTAAATGGAATGGCTGCCAGTCATGTCACCTACGACCGTTAAAATGTAGAATGTTCTAGAATGTCTGTTATTTGAAATTTCGTATTCGTATACGAGATTAGTTTGAAATATTTTTAATTAAATTTCGCAGTTCAAGGTCTGGTTTGGGTATTTTAATAATTCTCATCAAAGATACAATTACATAGTAATTGATATTAAGCAAGTACCAATTTAAGTTTAAGCTAGAACTTAATAAAGACGATGTAACTAATATGAGTAGTTAATTATTAAGTTCTGCGTATAATAATAAGAATTTATTTTTGTTACATGAAAGCAAAACTGGTTAAATAACATAACTTTTTCAGCAAATAGAGAAAATTTGAAAAAAAAAAGAGCAGCTAAAACGAAAGCTCGAAAACAACAAAAAACCAGTAAAAGGAAGGCAACTGGAAAGTATAAGAAGTAGACAATAATTAATTAACGTTATCCGCATACTTGAAATTAAGAAATAAATTTCACACTATCATGACAATTGCGTTTAATTTGGCCGAATTTAGTTGGAAGCCCAATTCCCGTAAATTAGTTTAAACATTATTTAGTTTGCTGAGACAGGATATAGACTTACCTTTGACATCGAGACCTCCTCGAAAACGGTTCCATCCTCTTAATCGAATCTTGTCCCCCAAAAGTGAAATAAATCTATCCCATTTCTCGTTACCTTTTTCTGGAATAGAAATGCTATGTTGTCATTTACTATAATGGCACAAATGACCGGTCAAATGGAAATAGATCTGGTATACCCATATACCGTATATGTGGTATTTTTGTCTTTCATATGTGATATGAATATGATAAATAAAATATAATTCTAGTCACACATTAACCAAATGTTTGTTTAATTTGAAATGCATTTTGTATTAGTGATGCATATTACAGGTATTCAGTATTATGTAATACATATGTATCTCTCTGATTGTCATATCGTATTCTTGAAACGTAAAGTACTCGACTTGGGCGAAGTTATTTTTAGCGGGTCTTTACTTTGCTAAATAATATCATTACAAGTCTAAGAGAAATCACTTAAGTATGTAATGACTTACGAATATATTTGAATATTCTTATTTAGTTATATAAAATCCAGACATTCGAAAATAGTTCCAATACCTGAAACTAAGTTTGTAACAAAATCATTGTATCCAAAATCTAATACCAAAGTTGTATTAAACATAAATGGAGAATGAACTAGCGAAATAAGAAAATTGTTGACAAAAGTTAGTGACTATAATACCATTTGAAAGCATTTCGTCGTCAGTCCTCTGGCCTGGCTTCATTATCATAACGCCGATCTTGAAATTTACCGACCCTTCTTGTTCTTCGAGCAATAATACGTCTTTCTGAAGTTCGGGACACGTTATCTGAACAAAAAAAAAAATTCATTTTCTATATACTATTCGAAAAGAGTATATTATGGTTTTGATCGTAAAATTAGAACATTATGATCTAAACTTGGTGGTTGAAGTTAGTACTTAGACTTTTGTTAATCGACAAATAAACTAGAGCTCTACAAAGAAACTTCATTTTCTTTATATCGTACTACGTCTATATTATACATATATAGGGTCATTAAAAGCTTTTACTGTATAATTAAGGACAGAACATATTGAGCTTTTACTTAGAGGTCAAAGTATTATTTCAATAATGAATGTCAATATTGTTAAATAATTATATTGTTATTTTCTAATTGGTCTGAAAACTTCAGAAATATAACAAGATATAAGATAAGCATAAAAATAATATATAAAATAATTGTCAACCTCTCTAGGCATTTTATCAATCCTCTCGATGGCTGTGAATTGCGATAGGATCTGCTTGAGGGTGGGCCTCGTCGGCGCTTGACCTCCTCCGCCACTCCAAGCACTTGCTGGCAAGTAAATTTTATGCGCACCCTATTGTTGGGGAATATAAATTAGTGAAAAGGCTCGTTATAAGCGGCTTCGCGATCAGAAGTAAGGTTTGAGTGATTATATTCTTTCAAGATTGGATTTTTTGTCAGTTTAATTAACGAACGTAGACAGATTTTTCGCGTTGTTTGCGTTGCGTCTTTTAAACGCTTGAAGACATTGTATGTATTTTAGTTTAGGAAATTGAGGATACGACACACCCAACGAAAGGCAAAGACTGTAAACGTTAATAATTGCTCTTCCAACTTCTCATTTATAAGTATTGAAATTTTGTGTTTTCAAATGCTTCTGAGATACTTACGCATAAATAAAAAGTTGAGAATTAATTAAAAAAAAATTAGGTAGTTGAGAAGATAGTATCTAAATTTCTCTATCGGTTACCCAATAGCCAAAGTTATACATAAATGTATTTTGCATCAACTCGTTCCAATGATTCTCTTGACACAAACAACAGCCAAAAAAGTTCAGAAGACGCAATAATAGAAAAAGAAACTTAACCTATAATAATAAATCGATTCTTATGTAACCAAGAAATAGCCTTACCAAGCTAGTCTATTTTTCTTTTGTACCTATGTCATGTCTTAACAATAGAAAGTAACAAAGGCAGTATACTGCTTACCATTTTATTGAAGAGTATTGCTCGTAAAAGACCCGCCCCCTCCTGCACCACGCTTAAAAGATATGGCTCTCTGGCGCCATCTACTCCTATGTAGTTTTGGTGCACTGAAATTAATCACACATTGAACGATTGTGTACTATGCAAATTTTTTTCTATAAAATATCACTCTTATCAATAAAATTTTAAATGAGAAACGAAAATTTCAGAAGCAAAAATATTTTATGGTATAAAAAAACAATCTCTGTTTACGGAGGATCGAATCGAATTATGCTAATTTTTACTTCCCTTAAGTTACATTTTGTAATCGTCCTACTCATGAAACTTATTAAATGTAAATATTATTATGAAATATCAGGAATTCACCAAATTTTATAATGGATAAATAAATATACCAACGTTGATACAATGAATCTTTAAACTTTTCTTCAATGAGTGGGTGTTTAGGAGTATGCTATTTAAATAAAAAGTACATTATGGAGATATTTATAGTCAGAGAAGTTTTTGATCAAAATATTAAGTAGTTTTATGAGCATAAAGCTAACTTATACGACACCAATTTTTACAAGAAACTCAATAAAGTGATATTACTTTATTCATTCTAACGATCGATTTTATTATTTATTAAAAAGTACTTATGCCGTAAAGACACTTAGATTTTTTTGTTAGATCGATTTGGTACCATCAGTGTCAAAACTGAATTAGGTACCATGTTAGTACCAATTTAATAAATACATCGGATGCTTCTGCATCTTAATTAGAAAAACCTCAATTAAATGTTTGGAATCTAGGGATTTTGCATTTAAAATTTCAATAACATGTATTTGCAAATTTCCAGAAGTCGGTTCCGAATTAAACAAAATGGCGCGAAGGAATGGTAAAAATAGGTTTCTGTGGTTTATTGATAGAACTATTTATTGCCTTCAAGGAAGATAGATGTTTCCCATAATTCGTCGCAGCCCTATTTATAGTCACCGCGGATAATTTAGAAAGAACATTTTCTGTTGCTGAGGTTTAATTAATCTAGACGTGTGTAATAGTGGGATATTGTTAAATACCTATACTTTATTCATTTGTGAGCTTAATAAAGTCTTTTTTTATAATATGCAAGCCGAAGAACTCATTGAGCAATTTATTAATTAATTTTTATTACAAGCTTCAACCAATAGTCTTGATTCAATTGATTCGGTCAAGGTCAAAACGGTCGTCGCTATAAATAATCGTAGAAAAACTCAAATATAATTAATTATAATTTTATTGGCTTATTATTTAAGAGATGTCTGTAACAAGATATATTATAGCTAGATGTTGAAAGGCTAAATGAAGAATTTGGGTCGTAGATCTTTTTCCCCGTCGCCATTCTTCATTTAAATGATTTCATTTTGCAAAATATGCAAAAGGTATATTAATATTTACCTACTTTGAATTATACTATACAAAATTTAAATTGTTTAAACCCTTTGAATATGGTTTCCGGTAAAATTATAACATTGAAAACTACATATTTAAATTTGATATTCGTTAGTTGTGGTCGAAGCTATACAACTGGGCAATCGAAATTTCCAATTACAATCCTATTGAATGCTGCCAAAGATTTACTGAAAATCGCCTCAGTTGCGCGCCGGTTTGTCACGATTTAAACTCCAACTTGAAATAACAACTCTCAACTCCTCTTTGTGTTTATGCTTTGTTTTTGAGAGGAGAGCCTTGACTTTACACAGACTTACAGCGAAGTTTAAAATATAACTTGTAATGGATGCATTAAAACCTTGGAACGGAATTCTGTAGGTGACACCTGCGTCTTTCAGTGCATTTGAAATCTTAAAGGGAAAGGGTTGAGGTTGTGAAGTAGTTTTTATTATTTACATAGATAATATATGCTAAGAGAGACTTATAATTATTTTACTCTATGTCGAGTTTAGAACACTTTAAGATATTTAATCATTAAATAAACAGAAAAGTTCAACAAGAAAAAAAGAAATAGTAGTGTATAAAATTTATTATTTAAAGAAAGAACAAATTGAAGTGACTTTTGAGCATCTGTTGCTATATTTCACAACTACGCGGCATAAGTCGGATGAGTACTAAGCTCCGGAATAACAATGAAGTAAAAAAGGTTAAGTGGCTTGAAACGTAACGCTTTTCTGGAAAACACAATTTAAAGTTGAAATTGAAACGTTTTGAATATAATACTGCTGTAAGTTAACAAAAATACTATTATTACTCAGGTAAAAATTACGTATATAACTATTACATTAAAAATATGTGGAATAGTTTTTTTTTATATATTAATACTGAGCAGAACATTTATTAAAATGTTAACAATAGTCGCTGTTTTTAATACCCAAAGTAATTAAAATCTACTTGCCAGTGTATCAAAGGTTAATAAAGAGTTTTCCATACACTTTTCTATGCTACAATGGAAGAAAACTCAATCAAGACAATGCTCGACGCCAGAAGCTTCATTAAAACAGACTTTATCAAGAGCTCCGCTGCAATGTTACAAATTTTGTAGTTTATTGCTAACTAGCAATCCGCCTGCGGCTTCGCCCGCGTTTTCAAAAAAAAACCCGCATAGTTCCCGTTCCCGTGGGATTTCCGGGATAAAACCTAGCCTATGTCACTCAGAAATGATGTAGCTTTCCAACAGTGAAAGAATTTTTCAAATCTGCCAAGTAGTTTCGGAGCCTATTCAATTCATACAAACAAACAAACAAAAAATCAAACCTTTCCTCTTTATAATATTTGTATAGATTACATGGTAAGTATGCAAAATTAATAATATGTGAAATACTTTTTATTTCTTTGCAATGGAAACTTTTGTAAAAAAAGTATACCTAACATATATACAACAAAAAAAAAGTTTTGTTCAATTTACTATGAATATGAAAATAATCTATCTTAGACCTTAATTTAAGCTTTATTATAAAGGTGGGCACTGTTTAGGTAGATAGTAAATCCTCATTGTAATAAAGGTGGCATAGTCGAACTATGCAGTTTAGATTTTAAGAGGCCAATCAAAGCTAGGCGCGTAGAGTATCGTACATACAATGTAAAAAATTCCTAGGTATTTTATTACGATCAGTACATAATAGTAACCACATACTTATTTTACTTTTGTTATAAAATAAATAATAGAAACTTACTTTTGCCAAGAAAGTATTTGAAGTACCATCGCGTCTGGAATTCGGGATTTTCGAGTACCGGTGCGCTGGGCGGACCAAACAACTTGAAACAAAATATCTAATGTACAAGTTATATTGAACTCAGTATATAGAATACAATAAATTTCATCCTTTTGGGTCACTTATTTATCGTATATAATAGTTATCAAGTTATAATACATAATTAAAAAACAAAAATCCGACTGCGTGTCGCGTGAAAATTGGCGCCAAAAATTCGTCATTATTTTTTTTAATTTGAAATACCTAGCCAGTGCTTAAAAATAATCAACTTCAGGAATAGTCAGACCTTTTTTATATTATAATATTTTTCTACAAGAATGACTAATCTATTGCTGATAATATGAAAATAAAAATATAATTTAGGGCCGATTTTTCAATGCTTGGTAAAAACTTATCCGTCGAATAAAGTATTACACGATAATATTAAAATGTCACGTAAACTGTCAAATACGGGCAATAAGAATACGTTTTTAAAATGGTAGTTTTATACATTATTCGACGAATAAGTTTTATCCAAGCATTGAAAAATCGGCCCTTAATTGAATAATTGTTTTTAAAAACCTGAAAAGAAGGAATTTCCTGTATTAATATTTTTTACGTTACGTACTAATAAGTACGAAAAAAAATCATTAATTATGTAAAAAAATTGGATGCTTTTTACAAAATAAATAATATTGTATATATCAATAATTATTATTTATTAACTACCTCATCTTTTTCGCCCAGCGAATTCCCGTTCTCGAGACGGTAGCGGCGGATGATTGCGTCCACTGCGCCGCTAACTTCGCTTGTCGCTGACAACTAGAACAATCAATTTTTAAATATTATTGTAGGAAAAAAAACAAAGAGAATGACATTGAGATAATATTACTACGTATGGAGGAGACACCACGAACAAAATCTGTGCGCCATTTTTTTGCTCAAGTTTTAAAAATTATTATCTAGTTAGGTACTTACTTACCGATGAAAAGTTATGTTAGTCACTTTTCCGTATTATTTGTATTATTTGTGCAATATCGTAACACACACGAAGGCATATTTGATGCGTTTCACTTTAAAACAAATAAAAAATGAGCGTGCAGTTAAGCCATATGTCTTATGTTGAGCGGAATATAAGTAATGTAGGCGGTGTCGTCTCCATATGTATATCTCAATGGAGAATGATTGTTATTAAATTTTCATTATTATTTATTTATTTATTCGTAATCATACAGCATTACAGTAAATAACATTTCTCAGTATTATTATATTTATACAAAATTATGAGCCAATTAAGATTAGGTACAAAACAAATTTTAAACCCTTATGACCTTATTCCAGTATTTGATTGTAATTTCTGAATAAAATGTGTGTTAATTGCTATATTTCAGTTCTAAACTAGTTTTCTAGTAGTAGATGAACAATAATTATAATTATTGAAAGGAACTGTATGTGACCTGTGTAGGTACTCAAAATTATACAAACGATAAACCTACATGATGTTTATAATGTGTAAACACATATATAATTACAGATTAACAGTACAGTATAGTATAGGGATAGGGGACATTTTAAAACGATTATAAATATCAGGACACACCATAGGACACACTCATCGAATTTCATATCAGATATCATTTCCTGCACTGAAATTCAATTTGCCTACACAAATTGAAAAAAATATTTCCTCAGGGAGCCTTCAAAGCTATGTCTGACCCTGGTGACGCCTTTTGATATTTAATATTCCGTCAATTTATAGATTTATTTATTAGTCGTTTCTTATATTTTGATTATTTTTATACCGGATAAAGTTACTTCAGTTTTTTAAAACATGATTTAAAAAATAGTTTCCTAAATTTCTGTTATAACCCGATATCTAGAAATCCTAAAGTAAGCCGGAGTGTTTATTTTAATCAAGAATAATTTTTGTATTCTTTAAAATAGATTGAATTTACTGTTAATCTTATTTTTTCATAAGATCGACAGCAGGATTCGGGTAAAAAATGATTAAATTGAGAAATGCTCAATTTTCTTTTCTTGTTACAATACCTAAAATTCTCTCGTCAGTTAAGCCTTCTATTAGGTAGCTTTAAAATTAAAATTGAGCACTAAGTAGCCCAATAAACAAAAAATAAAAAAAAAACAATAAGTTATTCTTCTAGATATTATTATCTGTGTTATGATTATTGCTTACGTCAGGGTATTAAAAAAAATATAACATATTGTAAAGAAATTAGTTACTAAGATAACATTCAACATACATCTTTTTCTATATTAACCTTAATATCAGTTATTATCTGTTAAAATTTGAATTTTCATTATCACAGTAGGCAGTGGAATTTGTTGGAAGACACTGTTCTGCATAGAGCTCGCGATCGAAATTGGAATGCAGCCAAGACAGATGAAAGCGTTGTCTAGTTTAGCTATCCACGACAATAGATGATTGGCATCAGGTCAGGAAACAAGTATTTGTCAAGTGTACTGAAGATTCTTTCGCTATATCTTCATGGATTAAAGTCAAGAGGACAGATTATTCTAGAAATTTTATCATGATAATCGCCGAAGTCTTCACTTATTTTACAAATTAATCACAGATCAAATAGAGCAAAAGATAGTAAAGCCTTTGTTGGGCTCATCTGGTGTACGGCTAACAAATGAGATGAGGTGTAAATATTGCGTGGTTTCAATTGAGACTGAGGCAAAAATATTTATATTAAACTAGTTACTAGACTCTTTATCTCAGCTACGCTCTGCGTCCGGGTTGAATCGGAGTAAACACATAAAATAAATGATACTCGGTAAGTTGTAGCCACAGATAATATAATACTGTCTAAGCTTTATAATGGTAAATGTATTTTAAAATATGTACCTGTAAACAAACCTATACCTACTTAAATCTTTATTTCCCATTTATAACATCAGAAACATAAGACTGTTACTGTTAACTGTACTATATATTCTAATGCAAAAAAAAAATACATGATCATGAAAAATACATGATGTATGTTCCATGAATTATGGAACATACATGAACAATTAAAGAATGAAAAAGTTTATTCAAGAAACCTATGATAGCGTAAGTTAATTTCTTGAGATTAGTATCTTTATGATAGTAATATCAGGATGTCACCTAACCTTATATTATTAACGATCGGTCTTGGAAAGTTCCCACTTCCCTCGTAAAATTGTTCATTATCAACGATTATAGCAAAGGAACGTTTATTTTACTTAATTATAAACCTTATAAGAGCTTTGATGTTTAATGGCGTGAAATTACTTAAATGTTATTAATTTTCTGTAATATTATTAATCAATTAATTATGTAAGTTTGTATTTATAGCTTTTCTTTGCTGATATAATTGAGCTTAAAATTTTATATTTCTATATTATTATAATAACACGTAGGTACGTTATAAAAAAAACAAAAACGTACATATAAGTTCATATAATAAAACGTTAAATTTGATCTTACAATTCATTTACTTTTCCATTTTCAAGTGGTTTCTTCGTCTACAATACTTTTATGATTTCGTGACATCCTTTATATTCCAACTAGTACAGAAGAAATCACTTAGTATTGAGAGTCGCCTCGCCGATTAGCTATAAAGCGTTATATCATAATAAATATTTATCGCAGTGGGGATGTGACGTAATATATTTGACACGACTCTATGGGGAGAAAAGGAAAAATCATCAATTATTACTTCATTTTGTTATCTTCTCATAAACTAACAAATTAAAAGTCATATATATAAGTCATATATCGAAATTATTATCGCTCATTAATTATTTAAAAACGTAGTCATGTCTATTAATAAAATGCCGTGTTACTTGAATGTAGGAATTAATTAATGCAATTAGCCTATAATGGGGTAATATTTATGGCAGGGTCGGGCCGCGGGTTAATTATTTTTTAAAATAATGGCCTACAAGCTCCGCAGTGACCTGTGAAATGTGATTGATTGTCAACACATTGTACAGAGCACCTGTAATAATAGTACGTTGCTCCATTGCTGTCACATGAGGCGTGTCTAGATATTGATTGATTGTTTTCCCACGCTAATGACTCTATTAAAGCATTGTATGTTTTATCTTCAAGTCTGATTTATGTGACATGCCATGCAAAATTGATATTTTACATGGCATGTTTCAAAATCCATACTAATATTATAAATGCGAAAGTAACTCTGTCTGTCTGTCTGTTACTCAATCACGCCTAACCTACTGAACCAATTTGCATGAAATTTGGTATGGAGATATTTTGATACCCGAGAAAGGACATAGGCTACCTAATATTGCGAAATATGTACCACGGGCGAAGCCGGGGCGGACCTCTAGTAAGAAATATGGGTACAAAAAATAAAATATATAATGGCTAAGTTTTATTTTGTGTAATATCATGGTCACTTTCAAAGTTTAATTGCCGAATTTTTGCTTTAAATAAATTATCAAAAGTAACATTGCGCATATAGCCAACATGGGGCAACAATTTAAGAAAGAAAAATAAAGTATCAAGCACTATTTCTGATATTTTATTACATTTACAGATATTTGAAACAAAATATATCAAGCGAATTCGTTGTAGGTATTTACAGAATGCAAGCCACATAACATTCCGAAAACGTTTTAATAAATTATAAGAAATAAGGTGTCAGGAAATTGCCAGTAAAATGGTCGTTCGATTTTCCATTTAGTGGGTGAAGGACACTTAAAGTTTATGAGGGTACGTTGGTGCAGACTGATCTAACAGGTGAATGACTAATATTATGTTTATTTTTCAACATTCGGCTTTTTCAATTTGTATTTATTTTCTAATAATCAATTTACCTTATTAAATTACCAATAGTTCTTAATATCTTGTCTCTTATATCACTTCGTGTAGATTGTTTTGCATGTAATTTTCAATTAGTATGTAAGTACATTTATGTATAATTTAGGATCATATTTCAAATTCAAAAGTGAATACGTATAAAAATGTAATTTAGGCGACTTTGATCTCGATATTTCAATAAAAGTAAGAATCCCTTCGCTAAGATATTTTCATTACTCACTTTTTTGTGCCGAAATTTTATTTTACAATCGTTTATTTGCGACGAAGGTGCGTTATTAAAGAATAAATGTAGGTAAGTATAAATCGATTGTCTCAGTTGAGGTTTATTATACTTTAAGACTCCGATACGATGCTATCACCTATAACGATAGTTTCGATTGTTCGACTGTGATCGTAATGATACCGCATTTTCCTTACCTTCTACATCGACGAAAATTCAGACAGGCACCTAATAATAGGACTTCAACTTAGTAAGCTTCTCTATGATTAGGTACTTAGTGAATTAATGTACTTGAGTTTTTGAATATTAATTGCGACGTTCAAAAAATAAAACATGCATTTGTGTTGAGTGTTGACAGTTCAAACATTAATTATTAGATTTGTTGGCTTTTCTCTCAAAAAATGTGTAGGTTTGTTTTCTTGTTCCAAATAAAGCTTTTCTTTACACTGTCACTCTGAATTCCATTTTCGACTGCTTCTGCTTGCTTCTCTGATTTATTTTAAATTCACATTAATTATCTTGAGCGATATCTTCAATTGTTATTTCGACTCCACAGATTTAATCTCGACTTATTATGTTCTAAATTAGTGTTAAATCACAATGTTTTGCTTTATTTCTAAACATTCTACTAAACTTAAACACCTGCTGTCGACAGCTACGATATATTTTCCGACTCAATTTTAATTTAGGATTATGTGTAATATAATGTACCTAATTATATTATACATTGTTTTTATTTCATTTGGTTTATTGAGGACATATATTGTTTTCTTAGTAAGGTACGATTAAATGCTAGACTTTGCTGTATTTATTCTATTTCTTTTATTCATCGTTTGTTTATATGCTTTTATACGACGTCTTTAATTTAGTTTTTAAATGTTTTCTTGGTAAGTTTTGTTTTTTCTTCTGTTCACTGTTACATAAAATTGCTTTCATTTTGAACTTGTAAATAGATAAACTTAAAATTTTACACAAGCTTGAAAATATTGTTCTATTATTATTATATTATTATTATATTATTCATAATATCAGTAAACATGATAATTGAAATAAATATTTAAAAAAAATTCAATTAAAAATAGAAAATAATAATAGGGTTCCAAAATAAACTTGAATATCCTCGAGTTGAATATGAATATATCAATAATAAAGGTTTTATTGCAGAAAAAAAACGTCATTTTTGGGAATTTCCATATTTTCCATTCATGCAGTCAGACACATGTGCAAACTTGAGTACATATTTTGATTTACTTTCCTACTATTAGCGATCGATTGATTAAATAAAATATAGGCGTCCGTTGAGGTGATTAATTATTCCCATAAATAGAAGAAAATATAATAGAGCTTTTAATAAATATTGTAACAATTTTTCTATTACTTAGATAACAGTTTTTTTTTAATTTAAGTGCAAGTTTAAATTATACTATTTTCAGTTCTTTAAAAGCGTCATTGTTAATAAAGGAAAACAAAATAGTTAAGGAATTGTGCAAACAAATTAGTAATTAAGAAAATTAGAATGAATTACCTGCTCCACGGACCCATATTGTCTTCGTGAGAACACACCACGCCTGGAGATTAGCTCACTCGCTGACGAACTGTTGACAAAATTAACTTAATTAATAAGATTCATCGGAGCTTTTAATAAGTTGTGAAGTTACTAGAAGAAGTTGACATAACGATACGATCATATCATAATTTAATATTTTGTAGAGTGGTTTAAATATGGTTTTTATTTGTATGTACAAACTTATATTTACATTTTATGAAGTCGAACTTAAGTTTTGCTCACACGTGGTAAAAAAAGTATCCTAGAAATTTTTATCACCAATATCTGTTCTAGCAAACAGAGTTTGCCCTTTATATTAGAAATTAATTAAATATGTATAATCCATGAAAGTTCAAATTTCCACATCCACATATTCAGATATA
The DNA here is from genome assembly GCF_061535455.1 of Colias philodice. Taxonomy (NCBI): domain Eukaryota; kingdom Metazoa; phylum Arthropoda; class Insecta; order Lepidoptera; family Pieridae; genus Colias; species Colias philodice. The sequence continues at coordinate 3,916,864 of NC_143088.1, forward strand.
TTGAACAAAACAATAGCACTCGCGCTCCTCTGTTTATCAGAATGTTATAATTGACATACGCCTTTGTATCAAAGTATGGCATTGGAACTTTGCAATTTGACCAGCTCTTTGCCTCTTTGCAAGTGGCAGCGAGCATTTGCGTCCCTACCTTAATTAACTGCAGTTTCCACGAAGCGGCAGAGGTGTAATTAGTCACCTTCGCCAAGAATTTCTACAAAGTTTTTTAATGAAATAAAAAAAGCCGTTCGACCATTATCTTATGTAGAAATGATTATGCATGCATTAGGTAGGTTATCAAAAAAGTGTTTGAATATGCTTAAAAAAAAAAACTTAATTCTTCCTCATATTTTAGGAGTAAAATGTAGTATAATACTCAGCTTTGTCTAAGCTGTTCAAATTTGCTTCAAGTGTGCGGTGAAGATGATTAAAATTTGAGAAAATTAGCTCCAAATCTTCTAACTTTTTTAGAGCTAGATATATTTATTTATTTATTACACTTTATTGTAATACAATCATTAAATAATAAGAAACAATAAAAGAGAAAATATGGTACTAGAAAGATGTAGTACAATTGGCGGCCTTATCACTAAGAAGTGATCTCTGCCAGGCAACCAAGCGGTAAAAAAGCGAAATATTTAGTAAATACAATTTTGGAAATAAAATAAGAAAAATAACATGAAAATAAAAAAGTATGATACTTACACAAAAAGTACATTATATGCACATAAATAACTATACATATATGTATAATAACTATACTATAAATAACCTTACATAATATATACAAATGTTTTACATAATAATACAAATTATAAACTCCCTTTAATATTAATGAATGTGTATCTGTCGCAGGCAAATTGTATAATCTCGCCGTTTACAAACGCGCGGCATTTTGTAATAGGCTGTGTATTTACTTTTTTCAACGTCCACAAGAAGACGGTTGTGAACCGATGGAGCCCTCGCTTCGCGGTGTTCCTATTTCTGTGTAGTTTTAAAAACAAGAACCTAACCCCCCTTATCCAAACAAAAAATTTCTGATTACGAATTCTCGACATATAACAAAATGCCTAGCGTTTGTAAAGTGACAGACGCCGTTTGTAAACAGAGGAAATTGTACAATTTGCCTGCGACATATCCAAGCGAATACATCAATTATATTAAGTTGTTGGTATAGCATTTCTAAAATTGTGTAGGAAGGAACTCATCTCTATTATATATTTTGTTGGAAGAAGTCGGTAGATAATTATTATTTACACTCCAAATAGAAATGAAGGTACTCTGTATGGTACTTCAATATGAATATAAATTGTAATTAGTTAGTTTTCGGCCTTTTACTTGCTACAAAATTCCGATCAATTTCTCACAAAATTCAATGAAAGGTTAAGAAACCTTTTTGGATGTAGGCGTGTTTAAATCCATATAGGTTTCATTTTTTTTTGTTTCCATATTTTTTTTCATTAGCTAGTGTAAAATAATGAAACTAAAAATAATATATATGTGATCAGGCATATGAATGACATCTTCTCAATGTATGATCTGAATATAAATTTCTAAAATTAAAGGAAGTATTTAAAGATTTCTCGACCTATTTATGGCCATAACCTATTTTCAAGTGATCGACGTAAAGACAAGAGTTCAATGAAGTGGTAAAGGGCTCACATAGGTCATTTGTTCACATTTTAAGGAACAGTAATCAGATATGTGCGTGGGAAATATTCCATATTGAAACGAGTTTTAAATATAAGCTAGCCTAGCTGTAAAATAGCTTCGTGGAAGTGAATATAAAAAATGTTTTTTCTTTCAAATTGCATACAAAAAGGATTGAACTTTACATTTTTTTTTGCATAATAACCAACAGTTGCTATATGCATTGTCTTGATTTTAAGTACATCAGTGGACAACCATCACCCTTAATACTTATTAAGTGTACATTTTAAGTTATATCTAGTAGATGGGGATCTTTTGAGCAACTGTTCAACTAATTATTTATCTTTGAAGTTCCATCGTAACAAATTATTGCCTTTAAGTGAAATATTAATTAGAAGTAGTTTCCTTGAGCAATATTTGAGATATCGCTTACCGCGGCAGGTACTCGACGTGGCTCGGTCTCGACTTAAATTCAATATGGACGCCACTGAAAAACTCGAAACGTTCGCTCGCCCTCTGAATTTATTACTTCGGTCTTTTGGCTATATGCTAAAAGGAATCATTGTGCCTTTCTTATAATTTATTACTTTTCCTTTCCTTTCATAATAATATTATATACTACCAAAAGAGAAGTGGTCTGTGTTGTATTCACATAGCTAGACATGAACTCTGAACATGGTATCCAAATCTACGATATTCATAGCATTTCGTTCGTAAAAGAGGAACATTTTTGTCTCTATCAGAATAAAATAAATGTTGACACTGCTATTCAAAATAAATTTAATAAACAAACTCTTATATTCACATATTATATTAAATACTAGCTGTGCCCCGTGGTTTTACCCGCATTACTCCGCTCCTGTTGGTCTTAGGGTGATTACATATAAACTATAACCTTCCTCGATAAATGGGCTATCTAATACCGAAAGAATTTTTCAAATCGGATCAGAAATTCCTGAGATTAGCGCGTTCAAACAAACAAACAAACAAACTCTTCAGCTTTATAATATTAAAAAATAATATAAGTATAGATAACGGAAAGTCAAAATAAAACATAGAACAATAAACATATTTATTACATCATGAGAAAATTTTTTCCAATAACGAATTATGAGCATTATTAAGGGTTTAACGTCTCTATACGGAGATAGAGCCCAAGATTAATGCTGATGTATTAGTATTAAGAGAGAGGCTTGAAGGTCAGAAAGTTTGAAAAGCTTACACACCATGCTCGTTCCGTGGAAAGGTATCATTAGGGAGGGTTTTGCGAACAAAGACGCAATACGAGGATCTTGGATGGTACAAGTGTTTACTCGACCTTTACCAAAATTGAAATGACGACGTGTTCATGATTACAATGATATTTATTAAAACAAACTGGTGTATTTTTTGGCTTTGGTTAGTTTGACCGAATTTATTTATTAGATATCATTATTAAGCTTCTTTATCGTGTAATATTTCGAAAATTAAATGTATGTTCATTTTTCAATTAACATAATATGTTTAGAGGCTACAAGCAATAGCATCGACATTTATACTGTACAATACCATATAGAAATCGTTTAAATGAATTGAATCCTCAGATCTCAGGGGACGACTGAACACTGAATATAAAACGTGTAACAGAAACAATACGAATCTTCAAACAAATCAAGTGATCCGTCGACGTGTATTTCAAGTACAGAGACAATAATTTTATCTTAAACCGCACAGATGGGCAACAAATCTGGATGTTATAAAATGTGTAGGTACCTCTTCAAATTATTGAAGATCTTTCTAACTCAGCAGATTCTTTCATATCACAACGAATAACATCGCATAGTTTCTTTCAACCGGATCCAATAAAAAACTAGAGTTTCAGACAGTATTTATAGAATTCGGTTTTTTAAACGCAAATTCAATATTTCAAGTTAAATTTAAATGTATAATGTAGCCTATAACTAAACCTATATAGGAAAATAAATCGAAAATTTCAATGATGATGATGGTTTTGGACCGAAATATTTATCTAAAAATTTATCAATAAATTATCACGATACGATTTTATATTATATAGATTCAAGTATAAAAGCATGTTAAACTTATATACAACTAGGTTTCCGCCTGCGGCTTCGCCCGCGCAGTCAAAGAAAAACCCGCATAGTTCCCGTTCCCGTGGGATTTCCGGGATTGCGTCATTTTCCCGGGATAAAAAGTAGCCTATGTCCTTTCTCGGGTATCAAATATCTCCATACCAAATTTCATGAAAATTGGTTCAGTAGTTTAGGCGTGATTGAGTAACAGACAGACAGACAGAGTTACTTTCGCATTTATAATATTAGTATATGGATGCTGTAGTAACTAGTAACATAATTAACAAGGGGTAAGTACATCAACATAATGGATGGACGTTAGAGGAAACCGGCTTAATGGAGCATACATGCGTTTCTAATACACTTTTCTTGTTCTCACTCAAGACATTCAATTATTTAATTATCAATTGAGTCTCCAATATTATTTTATCAATAAAATAGTATAAGTTCATCTAGCAGAATAATAACGTTAAAAATTAAATTACTAAATAAACTCACTAAAATAAACTAATAACTTAAAAAAGTCCAACATGGTTTCGTACCATGTTGGACTTTGTGCAAGCATATTTTAAAACAATTTTAGATACTTTAAAACCTCACTCCGAAGTGTCGTATTTAACTGCTTACAGAATAAACGACTTAACTGAAACACCTGCTTCCAATTCGCCCTTATTATCTATAATTGTAATGTCATTTAGCCCAGACACACTTGGAAACTTTGTGCCAATGCAGCCATGATTCTAAAGATAGAAATAAATAAATTGAATTTTCTGCTCTTTACTCGTGGAATAACTTAATAAATATCACCCTCGTCTCGCCCTGGTCACGGAACAAAATATCAATTATAAAAGATCCATTTTTCCCTTTTTGCTGATAGCACTAGAATATTTTAACGAGGGAAAAACAGTTTTCCTGTGTAAAATATAAACACGTTTTCTATGCAAATAATTCTTTGCAGTAACAGTATAATATTAAAGTAAATCAGGAAAAAGTTAAAAGATATAACAAGAAGCAATATAAAACCTTATTCTGTGAAAACTGCTGGCAATATATTCAAATTGTGTAGAGTTTTTCACCGTATAATTTTACACGAAGCCCAAAACCATCAATTATTGTATTCATATCCCGCTTTGAACTCCTATAACTATTAATTGGTCGTGTTCAGTGTAGCATGTGTGCTAGTGAACGACAGCGGTTCTCTATTTGGACGACTGACGTTGAATTTCCCGTACAAAAGTTTGCCGAATGGGAAATTTGCGTCACTCTCTATTAGGAACAAAGATCTAAATGTCCTTTGTCTCCGGAATAGGATTCTCTTTATCGTGCTCAAAGCGGTTCATCGTTTATTGCGGTTTGATGAGGATTTAATAGATTTACTTATATCTCGATGGACTTTTATTCAGTTTATTACTTTACTATTCAATGAATTGTTTTTAAATAAATTAAGTAAATTGCGCAAAAAATAAATCGCGAAGTCCCGGGATAGCAAGCGGATAGGTCGAAAATTTAGCATGCCGTACTAGAAAGCAGTAATATTTTTGGTGTTGAAAAGTAAAACGACTCTATCTCGCGCCTTTTTAAATTTTTATTTTAAAAGGTGTGAGATAGAGTCGTTTTTTCATCAAAAAGCATTCCTTTATGCAATCAAAGTATAGATGTAACGCAATAAGTTACAATTCCCCAGATTCAGACAGCGCGGCATGAGACTGTATATTTGTTTGAAGTTACAAAGTACCGAATATAAAATACAATTAAAATAAAATAGCAAAAATTGCACAGCCATGCATTCCCAATTGGACACTTATCTCCAGGTGTATTCCAATATCGAAGTTATAACGATAAATTCACGACAAAACAATATAAATCCCATGCAGAACCTTGCATTGCTGAAATTGGGTTAATGCTTATCGTCTATAATACTTTTCAAAAACAATGAATTTTGAATTAACAAAGGAGTTCGGTTACAATAAACCTAAATGAATATTGTGATATTCGTGGAAACAAAAATATTCAATTTATATAACCTTTATTTGGTCTCACGCTACATGAAACCATATAACTATACATATGAATGTTTCATGATATTTTCTAAATAAAAATACCTGGTAGTTTTACAAGGACATTCACGTGTGCTTGTAAAGTTTCTCTAATGTTAGTAGTTTTGATATTTTACATATACTTATGTGTGAAATTTGGCTTCTATCGAAAGGTTTTTTGGCAAGTTCCATAACATGATACCACGACTTTAAAATACTTAAGTAGAAAGAACCTTCAGGAAACTAACGTATAAAAAAAGTAGCCTAAAACATGTATTTTGCTTATTATTTCATCCTATTAAATCTTAAACATTTATTTTTATAAATAAAAATGTAATTAAAACTAAATGATACTTTAATTAAAATAAAGGCAATGGCATGAAAGCTCTGTTCAGCGGGAATGCGACGAGATGGACGCGATGAAAATGCATGATGAAACGAATTTTCCACTTAAATTATTTTTGAAAAGATCTTTATCTATTTCAGACAATTTCATAGTTTATTTTTTAATGCGAACTATTTAGATGTATGATTAATTACAGTACAAGAGATAACGATTAATAGATACAGTAAGGATACAGTAAAAACAGGTCACAATATGCTTGGTTTTATAAGCAGCATTGCCTGTACACATCCGAAATAAAGAAATATCTAAACACATAGTATCCACGTATAGTCAGCAAGTAGCATTAAGTCTGACAAATGAATAAAATAGTATTATAAAATTATACACTTGACTTAAAGCACATTAATATTTCGAATTTAATGTTTTATTATTGTCAATAAGCTCACACTGAGATAAATGAATGCTAGAAAATGAATGCGACAATTTCACATGTAGTGTCGAAGTGGGCCAGCTGTAATTAAGTCAAGCCCCGCAAGCCTGCTATGAATGCGTTGTAGCCGTTATTTTATACATTTTTTTATGTTGTCCGAAATGCGTAGCTTTTTAAAAAAAATCTCATGCACAAATTATTATTCGGCATTTCATAAAAAGCTGGATCTATTTTTTGTTATTTTTTCAAATTCAAAGTTACTATTCAACATTCTCAATATAATATTATAGCTTAGTGCTTAACGTGGCGATAAATAATTCAAGATGGAAGATATGAAACCTTGCATTCGTTCCATTCAGCTTCGATGAAAAGAAATACGATGGAAAGGTACGCTTTATTTTGAACCTAACGCATATTTTTTATTTTTTTGAAGCTAATATTCAATAAAACATTGTTTATCAATACTACTTTACACCCTTCAGTACAGTAGATAAAAAGTTGATCTTACCTCAATGAAATTAAGTATATAATCAAGGTTTTATATAATATTTTTTTATATGAATAAAAGTAAGTATAAATGTATGTATATATAAAAAAGCCTCAGATATAGATAGATAGTGATAGTCTAATAGAATTAATAAAAAATAAAAATGTCGAAAAGAACACATTTTTAGAATTTAAATAAAAAAAACTGGATACTGCAAAACTAATTTAATTTTGCTTCCATTCATGGACTGCGTTATTTTACACCGAGCCACTCTACGGCACAATTAAAATGTTCGCGTGTGATTCTTTTCCATCAAAAGGCTGTGTCTAATATTTATTATTAACGCGTAATCTTATTGTCGTTCAGGATTTAGGGATTAACCCAAACTCGCGCGTTGTTTGTTTTTATACTCCGAGTAAATGTAATGTCGCTTTAAGCAGCTTTAACCAAATTTAATCTATCGTCTTTGTTATCAGTGTTTGGTTACTAAATTTCACTATGCATAACAGTCTCAAGAATATTTCTAAATCCAAGAACCGATTAGAATATCACGAGAAGTCTTTAGAGAATCTTTTTACTATAAATATTATATCTAAACTGCGTAGTGTACTTTGTAGTGTACTTTCATAATACCTCCATTATATATATTATTATGTGATCGCTTAAAGTAGATACAGTTTATAAGGAAAGATACTGTAACTTGCAGTAGGTATTGGATTTCTCCTTATCTATACTAATATTGTAAAGCTGAAGAGTTTGTCTTTTGTGTGTTAGGAACTACTGGTTCGATTTAAAAAAAGTTCTTTCGGTGTTAGATAGCCCATTTATCGAGGAAGGCTATAAGGCTATATATCATCACGCTAAGATCAACAGGAGCGAAGCAATGCGGGTGAAACAGCAGAGCACAGCTATAGTAGAGAATAATATAATTTTAGCTTTTTAAATTTCTAATTTGGTACACAAATGACAAAACACATGATATTTTGAAGTAAGAAAACTAATATGAAACAATAGAACTTTTCAAACTACCTCAAATATTATAATCACGAGAAAGCTTGAATTTATAGTACATATATTATTGATTTTATCATCATAAAAGTAGGCATTCTTCGAAGTTTTATCCATGTTACACAGTTTATGGTCGTCAGAAACCACAGTCACGTATGACAAAATAAAATAATATGACGTATTTATTGGTTATAGTCGTGATCTGCTTTCTAATACGATTCAATAATATAGTGACCTATTTTATAACATCTATTTCTATAAGAAACATAAAATTTAATAAATGAAGGTAATTGATATACCTAGAGACATTTCGAAGTTACTGAAGCTCCATAACTAATATTGGACAGTTGCGAAATTTGTTTGCAACAACTAAGTAGACGCTTTTAAACTGAATGCAACGTCGGTGTCCTTTAATGTTTTGTTCTTTTTAATTGCAATTCACAGGAAGTTTATAATATATTAATTTGCTAGGTCTGAAAATTGTCACGCTAGTTTGATCTTTGTAGTAACTAAGTATGAATGTTTTTAATATCTAGTAGGTAGGTATGGCAAATAAATGAAGGTCTCGTTATTGAAAGTTTTCCTCTCTGAGAGCTGAATGATAATTAAAATCGGCTTAATTATGAACTACAGTATAACTATATACCGTATTTTTAAGTGAATTAAAGTGTTTCATAGTTTCGACGAGAAGCATTTTATAAATGAAAATAAAAAAGGTTTTTAACAGCACCGAATTCGCACTTTAGGAGATTGGTAGCGCTCGTAGAATTAAAGATTGCTTATTTAATTAAATTTTGATAGGCAAGTTTTGAATATTCGATAGTTAAAATATTAAAGCAAAGGCGTCTGTCTTGTAAATCTATGTGATTGTCGTTAGATTTGATTTTAGAGATGTGGGATTTAATTTTTAATTGCTTTGCTTTCATTCAAAGAGATACAGTGAGATCATATCGAATATTTATGTATAAAATTAAATAGAGATACCTAAAAATCAATCTAAAATCCAATTATTTCGCATAAAACGTTTACAATTTACATGCATAAAGGAGCAAACTTGGCGAATGACGATTCAACGAACTTTCAAGAGCCTTCCGTATTCGCCAATTCCTTTTCCAAGAACTTCGAGATATAAGTGTCGATGTGCCTGTAGGCGACGTTTCTTATTTCACCCCTTTTCTTCAATACGTACAATTTTAATACTTTATTATCTACGTATATGAATAGCAATAAACATTTATTGAAGAAGATATTTTAATTAATATCTACACAAGATACCTACGCAATGTTTCAATAAGAATGCAAAGCAATTTGTATTTGATTTCAATTTAATAAAAGCTTTCAATTTACTACTGACTGAAATAAATATCTATTCCTAACATATTGTTATTGTTAGAAATACATATTTAGTATATTTATAAAATATTCAAGAATACTTATAATACCTATGCACTGTAAAGTTACAGCTGTATCGAAAAATATCTTTGTTCGCCATCTTTTACTGTTATTTCAATAATACTCGAAATTAAATAGTAAAAACATGCTAACATCAAGTCATATTTGTATATCTGAATATATAAAGCTAGCACCTACAAACAACACGCCCCTATGATCGTGGATCGTTTATCAATGTAGTTAATCTACAATACACTGTAGTGACGCTGGCGATAACAAAAACCATTTTAACTTTTCAGTTCTATTTCAATCGTGTTCAATAAACACATTTAAGTCTTCCTTTGCGTAGTAACTTCTCGATTGTATCAGATGGGCAGTTTTATTTGAACTTTTGAAATATTCGGTACTTATCAAATTTTAACAATTTGACTGAGAGCGATTTCAAACGTCATATTAAAATTTGAAAGCCAAAACAGATGTTTTTTTTTTTAAATTATGTCTTGAGTTGTTGTACTTAAATGCAATGGAGGAAAATGTGTACAAAAAATAAAATGTAAGTTCTTAATTACCACGGCCAATTTGTTTGTCTGAATGCAAACAAATTGGCCGCGCTGGTCTTTAATCTACTAAAGAAAACTAATTGAAGAGTTCGCTCGTCCAATAGTTTTTCGATGCTACAAATGAATAAGGAAAACCGTTGTGTGTGGAATTTTAATGAGTATTTTTATGTGAAAATGCTGAAATGGCACATTTACTAAATTGCCTGCAGAGAGCGTTTCTCGCGATCCGTTTTACTGCCACGTTAATTGCATTGTAAACGAAATTGCAGTGCTAGTCAGCTATGCATTTGAAAGTTATTCTTTTTAAATTTTTATTTAGAAGATCATGCATAAGGACAAAGTTAACGATTTCATTGCGAAATGCGAGCAATACTAGTTTTACCTTTAAATACTATAGCTACTTACTTAGTAATTATTATTATAATTTTATAGTGAGACATTGCATTCGAATCTTTGATGCATCATAAATTAATTGTAACTGTATCTACTACTAGATCTTAAATACATACATCTTTAAAAGAATTTGCGTATTCACAAAAACAATTCAATATGATGAGTGAGCTCACTGAGTTCTAAAATAAAGCAAAATTGAGCTTTAGTTGCATAAAAAATATTTACGAAAAAAAAAATATTTTTCGTGTCTACTAGTGCCTATTTCACACACAGTTGTACAGTACTTCAATGCAAACAGAAATCCGATCAAAATCACGTTCAATCCAAAAATATGACGAGCATGACATCCATTATATTTTTCTCAGTGACCTACATACTCAGTCATGGAAACACAGGTGAATTCACACACAAAATAACGTATGCTCGAAAGATAATAATGTTGTATCAAAATAAATGGGAAACCATAATCATGCCACAATCTTTATATATGTTATAAATATTTTAATTTGAAATAACGACGTTGAATGAGACTACAATTTAATTTACATTACTATGATAATATTAGATGTTTTAAAAAGTAATCATTGTTATGTATTTTATAAAAGATAGATTAATGATAATTCATCAGAAATTATTAAATATAAAAGAAAAACTTACATAATTGCCTTCAGGGTAAGTCTATAAGAAGAATTTTAAGAAATACCCTGAAGAAATTCTTCCGTTGATAAACGAGAAGGCGGGACAAGTGACTCTCTGCCCCCAAGCGTCCGTAAAATAAGGACATTTAGACATCAAAGTGGAAAAATATTTTTTGGAATACTTTCGAATTGACCGTGGATATACACGCGAGCTTGATGATGGTTTAACAATAAAATATATCCCAAAATTTCACCAAATATCACTGTACCCATGTCAAGATCCTTTCATAACCGACGTGACAGTGCGCTAAAATTTCCATTCAAAGTTGGTGTAAGTTGAGTAACTAAAAATTATGATTACATTTACAGGTCTTGGTATATTCTTGAAATTTATTATAAAGTGCTGTTTCGCATCGCTCTCCTAATTAGATAACACTCGAATCGTAAATTTAACTTGCGAGTTGTGCTAATGGGAACTGACAGTCGTAATGAGGGATGGCGTCATGGTACAATTTGCATTTACACTGGTTATACTAGGGCTATTGAGATTATGGCGGCGTTGATTCACTGGACTTTGAAAGCACTATTATTATATAGAGAGACTTTGGTGTCTTGATAAAGTATTTATGAAAATAAAAAAGAATAATGACATCATTTACAGAAATTTAAATTTTTTCGGGATTTTAAAATTTGCCAATTTTATGAAAAATAATTTTTCCTTAAATTTATATTGTTTTCGCTGTTTTAAATGCTTAAAATACCTTATAATTTTTTAATAAAAGGATGTTTATTTTTTTTAAGAATGTTTCTTAAATAAATATTTTTAAGTTTTTATTTTAAACGTTCTTACAAACTATATTTAGTTATTATTTTTTTTTCACTTAATAAGTTTTACTATTTGAATTCAACAAAATATTATTCGTAAACATTTCTCGTACTCGTACTAGTAAATTACTAGTACAAACACTACTAGTACAACTAAAACAAGCAGCACTACTATTACAAACTTATATTGATTAGTCAAATGTAGACAATTCGAAAGTTTAATTAGCATTGTACGTAGTTAGTCTTCAAATCCTGAAAATGGTTTCATATTGGGAGAGTAATTCGAGTAGGTACTTGCCCGCGCGTATCGTTAATAAGCCTTTGAGAAATCAAAATTCAAAGCGAAAATCGTTTAATATCTGCGGTGACCTACATTGGTTTCGGACATGAGAGGAGACAGGGTTAATATTACCGCTATTGAATAACGAGGAGCCGCAGATTTATAGGAGCGGATAATTAATTGAGACGACTGTTTTAGTACTGTGGTTTAACTCGTGAAACTTAATGAGGTCATCCTGTATACTTATTTACATGCGTACTGCGTGATGTAATGTTGGTTAGCGGTTAGTCATTATGTTGATGTAAGTGCAGTTTTGCTACATACTGATAAAGCATACGAATTGTATCGTGATGGCGTTACACAACAGATAATATTATAATACTATACGGTACACCTAGTCTATACATATAATAAAATCGTAGGAAAGTCAAAACTGTACATTGAATATTTTTTTAAAAGAATACTTGATCCATGATCTATAATCGATATAGAAGCCAAAAATATAGTTTTTAGAATTTTTGTCTGTTTGTCGGTTTGTCTGTTTGTCTGTTTGTCTGTATGTATTTCCGGGCTAATCTCAGAAAGTACTGCATAGATTTACTTCAAATTTTGCATGAATATTCCTAAGAGGTCGGGTGAGGATAGTTTAAACATATTATCATGATATCACCTTCGGGGGAGGAGCTGTGAACCTTTATTTTTCTTACATATTCCGTGTACTACGACAGCGTACAATCTAAAGACTCATGTTTAAATGTTGGTTTCGAGTAAGCCATGCTATTATCTAGCTTTACAAAATAAAAACTATGTCATTTACGTAATTTGGGCAGAGAAACAGTTTAATGAATTTAGTAGTATAAAAAGACAAATTTGAAACAGCGCCATCTATGAGATTTCGTAAAAATCAAATCAATTTACATGTTATCACTACTGAACAACTGTTGAAAATTAATAATTTAAATATAATCATGTTATTTATTTAACTCTTTAACCCATATCTTCCCTTCCCTATAAGGTGCGCTTATATTTCGTGTGAATATACTACATTTTTAAAAGTGAGGGTAGATGTTTATTATTTTAAGTCAAACTAGACACCATTACAATTAATCTAATATTGATTGTGTTCATTGGTTACTTTTTTAATCTTCGTGTTTTATAAATTTATAAAGAATAGAAAAAATTCGATCACGAGGCGGGACTCGAACCCACATAATTTCGTGATCGAATGTTTCTATTCTTTATAAATTTATTATTTATAAATTTATATTTATAAAGCATTTGAATAAATAAATAAATAAAATTAAAATAAATGTCATAAAACCAAAAATATCAAATTCAATCTTCGTGTTTTGTGAATTTTCACCATGCGTTCCCACAAAAGGTAAGTTGTTACTTTTATAGGTATTTATTTTTATAATGATAGCAATTCATGTTTTTTATTGGTTTTATAATGGTTTTATATTACACTTTTAGAATGAAATAATAAAATGATGAATTCTTTTTGACTTTTACAAGATTTTGAGGTGCGTTGGGAACAGTAGTTTGTTGATAAAATTTTATATGTAAGTAGCTTTTTTTATTGATTTACAATTATTAACGTTTGATTTTTTATTTACAGATTCAATGTTCATAAAATTATATCGCCTTTGGAAGACTATTTCTGCTGACAATTTTACAACAACACTTGAAAATTGATGATTTGATGATGAAGATAGTGGCAGCAAGGATTAAGTGGAAATTAGTAATCATCCGCTTCGTCAATTTTTGACTGAAGTTAATGTCCAACGTATGGTTCAATCATTGGAAGTATCTCGGGTAATTTTGGAGGATATTTTTCAGGAAGGAGAGGAGGGGCAGCCAACCACATATCAAACTACTACGTTTTAGTACCGAAAAAAATGTTATTGCCAAATGAAACATAAATTTTGCACTCACAACTGTACAAGTTATGATTTTTATTCTGACTTTGCTGTTATCTGATTATAATATTTATCGTTATGGCTATCGAGGTACCGACCGTACTGGGATGAGAGTACATGATATTATACCTACTCATCATCCAGGATTGCTTAGAGCATTTTCACACTGAAAAAGATGTTTTCTTTGAATCGTAGTTGCTTCATTTATTTATTTTTAATCATTTTACATAATATGTTTTATATTTGCCCATTTTCATTATATTTTATAAATAAAATGGAACCAACATAACTTTGTTACGTAGGTATCATTTCTCTATTAATAATCCGTAGGCATATTTTCCGAGCACCCCATTTAAGGTGCGGTCCTGAAATTATAAAAAGTTAATGTATACTTTTGCCTAATATAAGCTCAAGATCATTTTTAGATAAAAATAACAAAAAGAACTTATTTATTAAAATTTAGTAGATAAAAGAAATTATGTTACGATTTTATAAGAAAACACAGTATATTTATTAGGCGGCGGTGATCTCTTCCAGGCAAAAGATATTCATCAGCTCAATAAAATTGAATAGTTGTTGTTAGTTATTCTTTAAATTCACTGATTGTAATGAGCATTTCCGCATGCAAGTTGTATCGTAGTTTAGATATATCATAGTTTTGACACATTACAGTTCCAACAAAACCCTCAAATTTTTGAGCAGAGTTGAGCAAGATAATTTAAAAAATGTGCTGTGTTAAGTATTATAGAAAAGGTTAGTTCGTTGATAATTATCATTTCTTCATCATTTACATGGGTGTTGTTAAATGTTAGTAAAAATAAACTTTGACTGTTAATACTTTTGTTCAGTATTTACCTGTATGATTATTGCTTGGTAATTAATATGTATATTTTCATGTCGTATAGCTAATTATAAACATAAGTGTGATGTGAAACTAGCTGGATTTATTTTTACACACTCACAGCCATATATTTTATATTAAAATAGTGTAAATCATAATATTTTTTCACAATTAAAAATATTTCCTTTTTTCTGATGGTGTTGGCATCGAATTAAACCGCGCTGTCGTTTCGTTCACTAAAAGTGATGTTATGAGGACCGAATATGTAGCCGCCTCAACTTACGGAAACGAGAGTAACCTGCGTTGTCTGTTAGTTATTGTATAGTCGAATTTAACGTTACATGGAAATTGGAATCTAAATAATATATTATGTATACTTAGGTATATTAAATCTGTACATGAAATATATTTCCTAAATAACTATCACGGGGTGATTAGGGATCGACACTGATGCCAAAGAAGCAAACAGTAAAATTTTTGTCCGTATAACCGGTATAGAAACAAAAACTACTCGACGGATTTAAACGAAACTTGGTACAATTATTTTTCATATACCTGAGCAGAGCAGTAACTCCATTTTTAAGCTTTCGTCGCGTGTGCAACCTTAATGGTTAAAGCTACACAGAAATCATGTATTCAGAAAAAAATGTTCTCCTTATTATATAAAAAATATCTCCCGACATCATAAATGTCTATCTTTTATGGTTGACTCACAATAACACGTGTAACTTCCGATAGCTTAGGAGTTCGAAGCTTTCTGATTATATTTGTCTATAACACTCTCAGTCCGTTTTAACTCAATTTTTATTTTCATGCATCAGTGCCACCTAAAAAATCTTTATCTCGAAATTCGAGCAAAGCTAAGAAAATGAGAAATAAGAGTTCTCAAGAATCGTTAGAGGTATACTCTAGGCCGAAAACAACACGTGTTATGCCGAGAACCTGAAACCGCTTCACAACGAGAATTGCGGCTCACAGCTGACCGCGAACGGCATGTACTATCCCGTGAGACCGAAACCTTCACTGAGAGGGTATAACGTCTCACAGCTGATCACGGCCGTCACATTTTATCTCGAGAATCTGAAACTTTTACTCAATATGAAGACCGTTTGACAAATGATAGGGTGCACCATAATATTATTCGATCTCTTGAAGATGAACATGAGCATAAGCAATGACTAGAGTAGGGACGCGAATATTACAATTAATTGAGACAAAAACGATTATTAAGTTTGTTTAATGAAAGATTAAGAATTGAAACTATTCGGTCTCTGGAAACGGACGAATAGCGAGAGTCCCCTCTTACTGCAGACAGATTTCGCATAGTCTTAATGACTTAGAGGTAAACATAGAAGATCAATCTACGAATTCGGTGGTGGGGTCCGACAAATATAAAAGTGGGTTTTCTTATAACCTCACAATTGATTACAGATCATCTTCTGTATAGGCGATATTAACGTAGTATGTTATTTTTGTAATGCTTTAAAGTGGAGTAAGGAGTCGGCTTTCGTTTGAAGATACACCGGAACCTTTGAAATCACTACTTTTAGAGGAACATGACGTGCAATCTAAACAGTTCTTAGACAATATTCGCTCTTATAGTAGTGCGTTTCAAATGATCCTTTGGTGCTCAACAATTATCAGAAGGTCCTTTCATGCTTACTTTTAAGATACAAGGTCAAGTTTACCATTTGATAGGATCCCTTTTGCCTGAAGGCCAACCTAAGTTTCTTTAAATATATTTTGTATTCGACTACAACGAATAGTCGAATACAAGAATTATCAATATTTCTCGAATTTAAAACTGAACTCATTTCACAATTTTAGAACATGTTTCATCAGGTTAATTCGTATGTATGCAGTTTTAAATCGACATTAGAAGCTTTTCCTCAAGATGGTGATATTAATATAAGATTGTTATAAATGTCTATCGGCACTCAGGAACTCCCTGGGCGTGTATAACGCCCAGGCCACAGTATTACAATTTTTCCTACAGCAGGGCGACGAATGTATTTTCGCATAGCAAAGGAGGGGAACTCGCGGGGGGTCAAGTGACGCGGGCCACGTACCATTAACATGCTTAGTTTGTGGTACCGAGCGCGAAAGAAAGTCATCGTGTTTTTGTTTTGTTACTATGTAAACTAACGTAATTTAATACTTAGGTACATATTCTATAACGGTGCGCTCAAACTGTTAATCTACATTTAATTTAGATTATTATTTGAAATACTAAGTAATGTAGAATTTAAATCACATTCCTTCATGTTTTCCTCAGATTTTCAATTTTCTCCGATTTTAAGATTTTCAGAGTGTTCAATTTTAATGTAGTTAAATTTTATAAGAGACAATTAAGAACATTCAAAAATAAAGTGTCACGTATTTTTTTTAAACGACGAATGACCTAAAACGACGTAATCGCGGACGAAGTCGCGGGCAACAGCTAGTTAAGAATAAATAAATAAAACGATTAAAATATAAAACAACAGTCAAACGAAAAACAATGGACAGCTGAAAACCGATATGAAAAGAAAACGCTTCTATATATTTCTAATTTCAAGAATATGATGATTTGGAGCTTCTTGAGAATGTGTGTAGTTAAATCTTTTCAAAGGACCAGTTCTGCCTTAAATGAGAATAGGACGTTAGGTTTTATTTGTTATTCAGGATTAAATCTTCGGATTCATTGCCCTGCCATATATTAGATTTCCCCTAGACTGGCTGTAACTTTTCAAAGGTGCGTGACTGAACAGATTGTTATACCAATTTACCTTTCAGAACATACCGGCAAATTAAATGCCGGAACGTTGTTGCGACGTGTTTCATTAATTTTATTTATGTTTATTAAGATTTATGACATTGTTGTCATAAATTTTCGTATGTATGAATAAATTAGATAGTGATAACTTTCATGAATATGAGCGACTCACCATAGGCTTTTACGTTCTGATGTTGAAGGTTGAATAATGAAATAATTTCAGCGACTTTGGTCGTTACCTATTAATTTTATGGACGATTATAATAATTATCGAGCGATGAAGTAAATGGCGTAAATAAGAATTTATTGAGCTTAAAGGTTCATAAATCTTGAATGTGGTTACTGCTTTTATCATCCTACGCAGAAGGGAACCGAAAATGTTCCAGTAACCAGTGCTATGGCAGGTATTTTTGGATATCGAATAGGTAGATGATGTGTTTTAAGATAGGTAGTTAGCTCAATGGTAGTTTACCTTTATTTCAATAGTAACTATATTAATCAGATCTGCTAAGTAGTTCTTTGATCATATTGATATTCCTTTAATAGAGGAAACTAGTTAATGTCAGTATTGAGAGTTTTAAGGAAATTTCCTTTAATAATAGTACAAGTTTTTAATAATAATAAATCTTTGGAAATTATATAACATGCTCAGTGAAGGGCTTTAACGAACGAACTTAATTATTGTCCTTTTGTATCAGTTCAATTATTTTATACAAATTGACATCGTTAACAGTATCAAAAATAGATCTTGATTTTATAAATAAATAGGACCAAATTATGCAATCTTTCGTAGAAACGAATATACATTTTCATAAAATACGAAAAAATAATAGTAACCTCGGATTTTATTTCTTTTTTCACTCTTACCTCTGCACCATACGTTAGGTACATGTTGCGATTTAAATCCATCTAGTTTTGCATACAAAATGGCAAAACATAAATTTCGTTAATTCCGAAAGTTTTCAAACGTTATTTCTATTCTGCACGAACTAAAAATGTTCTAGATTTCTTCACAGTACGTATGATAAAATTTCTATGCGCACTTTTGGATTAATGAATGCATTTTAAATAATAGCATACTACCTACATGTTACATAAATCATTTATTTATAGTCCCAATCATTTACTTATATTTCTACAATCTACATGCACGAAGAAAACAGAAACACAAATGTCCCGATCGCGCTTGATACATTTATCGCATAAATAACAAGGGCGTCATTTATAAAGGCACGCTCCACGCGCCTAAACTGCACTTTGTGTACACAAACTGCCGTGGTTGTACACCCCACATGTGGGCTTGTATCGCCACAAACACGTCACGGGTTAGCCGAAGTGGCAACTGGGTCATATTTATCATTTCATAGAGAGGCGTCAAATTGACGCGTTGTTGCCGTAATTCGTGCAGTTCCTGGACATAACAGTGTCCGTTGAATAAACATGGCAAATGCTTAGGTTCTCATTATTGGTTAGAACGTTTAAGGCCTGTTAAGTTTTAACAGGATTTAGATAACAAACTAAATTCACAACTATTTTATTGGTCGCATATGCTTACTTTGAATTCCGATTAACTACAGTTATTAAGTCTTGACTCTTGAGTGGCGCAATTTTTTGTCGGTGTTTCCTTTATTGGAGATCATATTTAATACTGTGCTAAGTTGTGATAGAGTCACCATAAAAATCAAGCCAACTGCCAAGTGCGAGTCAGAGACGCGCACCGAGAGAACCATGCAAACTTGCTTTTATTATACCTATGTTGTAAATTTTAATTTATGTTATTCACAATTTATCCATTAATATCTGTCCTATAAGAACTTGCTTCGTAGAAAATTTCAAGGTTCACGGGAAATACTCCGTAGGTTTTGATTCCCTTGCGAATATCGAAAATTATTATTTGGTTATTGGTATTTGACATCGGTAAAATAAACATCACAGGAAATTCATTTCCGCGTGTTTTTTTCTATAATTGCCTGTCAATTATCCAACGATGTGTAAAACTGTTTGCTTTCA
Organism: Colias philodice; assembly: GCF_061535455.1. NCBI lineage: Eukaryota > Metazoa > Arthropoda > Insecta > Lepidoptera > Pieridae > Colias > Colias philodice. The sequence continues at coordinate 3,936,503 of NC_143088.1, forward strand.
TATTACCAGTGGGGTTATCGGATCTCAAATGGGATAAAGACTAATCCTTGGAATGAACCCAAAGCGGGATCAGAGATTATATTATCTAAATTATGGATATTCTCGTCGGATATAATTTCTTTAACACTTGATGTGGTGTTATAATAAGTTTACAAACATTTACTTCATGACACCTCTAATTTTAGCCTATAAAATATAAATAAAAATTGCATAGCTTAATATTGCTTAAAATAACTGATATTATTAGTTTATATCTCAAGATAATCGAGGCTTTAGTGGGTACCTTTATTGTAAATAATTAAGTCTCATCGTCAACAAGACGTTCATAATATTGTTATAATGCTTGAAGTTTAATGTTTCTTATTAGTTATTAAAACCTAGTCTCCAGAGTCACTGATTATGAGCTGCGTTTTCTTATGTAGGTATACTGCTCAGATATAAATTAACATGAAAATTAAAAAAATAATTATGCCAATCATATCTTTATCTGTTAAAATATTAGGTTAGACTATTAGCTTTGTGAAATAACGATATTGTTCAATGTTATTACTCAAATATTAACGTATCTAAAAATCCTTTGACTTGAACTCGAGTGATAGGTTGTGACGGGTTCAAATGAAACTTGAGAGAAGTTTGTGTTAAAGACATCCGCTAGCCCCGGGGTCGGGTATGGTTCATGAGCAAGGAGTAGATTTCATTTTAGTTACTCAAGAACGACAAAACGGATAACATACCTATACGTAGGTAATGGTTTTTGAAGTGAAAACTTCTTTAGCGGCGTTGAGCACTTTTTCTGTAATGGGTATAAAATCTTAAACTCGCGTCAGGACACGTGACCTGAAAAGCGTAAGACGGCAGACGGATACCATTCCAAAATATCAAACATGCTCAACGTTAATAATCAAGTTTTCACTTCTGCCGGCACTCCCGGAGTGCAACCCGTCTTTTTTTTTTAATTTGTTTCCATGTAGTCCCGTGTTCCCTAGAAGGGAAAATGCATTATTCATACATCTGTTTCACTGATCGATTTTCTTCACGACGAGCATGTGATCAGTTTCTGTGTCCTGCCAGACCCAGACATTCTTTTTTTCTAAAGTCTGTCGGAGGTTCTACGCTAACGCGTCAACTGTCAAAATCCACAGTGCCGGTAAAATTCAAATCTCACTGAATTTTAGCCACAACAGCTAACAAGTACAGGTCAGGAAATATAGTGATGAGACCATGATGAGACAATAACAATGGTCAGGAATAAGACAATTTGTAATGAAAATAATTATGGCAATTACTTAGAGCTCAGAAGGAGAGTTTCACAGTATAAATTTCATGAAGCAAATTGCTAATTATTATTAGGTCGTTAAATCAAATTTAATCATTCTAAAAGTAACTCCTAATTTAGATATTCAACACTGACCTAAAAATGTATAAGGTAACTACCTAATTCAGTAAAATTAAATAACACAAATACAGAAGAAAAGGCGCCTAGAAAACTTTTAGCAATAAGTATTAATTAAAACGTTTTACAAATTTCATGCTCGGTCCAAGCTTTATAAGTTGGCACGGTACTTTATTTGCATTTTTTATTCTGAAGAATTCAATTTGAATTTTAATCTTCGCAAGTTTTATCTATGCTCTTAGAGGGAAGGTAGGATGAGGTGGTTTTGTTTATGATAAATTGCGGTCGACGTTTATCGGTGTAAGGTCCGGTGTCCCAACTATATGAGACTTATATATAAGGGTCTAAAATATACATTTTATACATTTATACTTTCAATTATGGGATATTCTATTTCTCTCTGGCATATTTTTATTATTTTTATTGTATATTCATTGATTTTATTATGATGTTCTCAGTAGTTTTTAAACACAATTACAAAGAAAATGTGTTTTAAGAATTTAAACCTAAAACAGTTTTAGTGAACAATTGGTGTTTAATAAACCTAATGCTTATGAAATGTATGCGAAAAATATGATTTCAGAATTTAAGACCATGATTTCGTGTTGCTAGCTCATCTTCTTAATTACACCCAAAATAAATGTATCTATTTTCAACATAACTTTTACCATACTACAAAAGGGCTATGACGGAAAATCCAACCCACGCTAGTGTAAAGTTTTCTAACCTCATTTTTCAAATTTCAACTAGGTATACGGTACCTAACCACAAATTCTAAATACTCCAGAGAATTTCGTGCTTCGCATCGAATATAAGTAATTAATGATGGTCTTGAATTTCTTTAATTTTTTATAAAACCTCACAACAAAACGACGAAAATAATTGTGATAAGTCAACTATGAAATAGTTATGACTAAACATTTGGAAAGATATAAATACATATTTCTCATCCTTTTATGGAATTGTAAATATGCAGATACATAACCTATCATCATGTTTTAACATTAATAAAGCTAAGGTTTGAAAATTTTAAAGAAGGTAATTACTAATTAGGTACTAATTAGGTACCTATTGGTCAATCAAATTGTAATATTTTCATTTAAGTATCGTTTGGTACTTCTTTGCATCTCCTCGGGATCCTCTCAATGACCCAATTTCCTTCACAAAACTAGGCCACAACTGTAACAAGTCATATCTTTTATTTTTTTCTACGCTCCCTAAAACAATAATATTTATTTATGCAAATCATCATGGTAATAAAGTTGGATGAATTGTCTTAAGTAAATCAAAATTTTTAAGATTCTATTCACGTGAAAACAAATTGGACAGAAATAAACAATTAAGTACGTAGAAACAATAATTCCTTAGCTGCTACAACGATTTTAGATGTAAAAAAAGATTTTAATGTTTTAATTAAGTTAATGGTCTTCATGCTCAGAAATAAATAGACATTCGTTGTTGCCTTTATATTTATAGTAGCAGCAGTAAAAATGTGATTACACTTTTTACAAGCTAGATTTATCACCTTCCTAATTAATAAAAAACGTATATATACACACACACGGCTCTACACGGTTTCTGTGTCTATAAATAGAAACAAACAATTGTGAATACCATATTACATTTTTTATATATATTCGTAACTTTTGATTTCTATTTTATAGGCGGTAGAATGAGACATAGAAGTCTAGCAAAACACCAATAAATGTAAATTCTAGGATTCGGGACGGCTTACTTAGAATTTCATGAACTAAAATGTAGACTTCTCCCAGTCGTACTTTTAATGCAGTTAGTTTTAAGAGCAATAATAAAACGGACTCTTATTGAATTATTTTCTAATGCAATGCTCAACTGACGTATCTACTCGTATAAGTACAAAATAATATATGCGATGATTGATACTATGCAGCAACGCGACTTCATCGATCCGAAAATGCAGTCAGACCACAATAATTTCATATTAATATAAATTTAAACTGTATCTTAGTATTAAAGGATGAATGAAATTTCTACTATTATTGAAATATTGTGCACGCTGTAACTTAGAGCAATCCAGCACATTTAGAACAAATAAAATTGAAAATGTGTCACGGTCAGGAACAACAATGTAAAATAATTAATTTCTACTATGTACTATACCCCTATGTAATATGCCATCGCCACATAGTATAAAACACAGTCGCTTTCTCAGTCCCTATATACCTACCCTTGTATGCTTAAATCTTTAAAATTTATTTTAATAGATAGAGTTATTCAAGATGATATTTTTAAGGTTTGAGACAAAGCGGGTGAAGCTGTGGGCGAAAAGCTAGTATAAATCAATGATTTTGGTGAACATATTTTGTAATTTAATCTGTTATAAAATAATAATGTTGGATATATTATTGGTTACAACAACTCACATAGCGCTACTGGCTCGCCTGTGCAGCAGCTGCAGGAGGCTGCCGTCCGCGGCCGAGGAGCAGAGGCTCCGCGAGCGTGCTCGTCTCTCATTACGGTCCCCACGCTCGCGCCATCTCGTCACCAACGACTCCAGGCACAGCATTGCGCCACCATCGCACACCATCCGTCTTACAATCCCTTTTAACTCTTAATTACTTCCACACTCACGAACAAAATACTTATACGGCGTAGCAGCCGCTGCTCTATTATACGAACAATCTTTTCATGAATATTCCGACGCAATTAAAATCATACTAATGTTTTATGTACTCATTTGCATGTTACGTTCCATTACAGTTTGAGTACCTTCCACACGATCACAATGCACAATTTCTCTACACGAAAGTAATCGCAGCTGACTAACGAGTACCGATTTGTTTGTTAACACAACACTGGAAAAACAATGGTAGCGGATTACGACTTTGGGTTAAAAGATAGAATTTTGCGAAAATATCACATATAGTTTTCAGAAACGTTTGAAAAATGATGTATAGATTGTTTCGGATGATATTCAAGTTTCCCGCGTTTCAAGGCGAGTATTTTGGTGAAGCCATGCGCCGCTCCCGGGTGCTACTTGAAGACTGAAAATTGCCTGCAAACGCTTCGGCGATGGGGTAGGCCATGTAACCTTATGACACCCTTCGCCCTTACTATGCATGTAGCTATGCCCTGATTGTGTCAAACTTCTTTCAAGTTCTTTTGATAAACGATTTGCGTGAACTATAAATAGTAATTAGTCATCGCACTTAGACAGACTGATATAAGTAATAAGTAAGGTTTTTTTTTTATTTGGCTTTTGATATAAAGGGTTGTTAACAATGGTTTAACGTAGAATTACGGATAACGGTTCGATAACTTTGTAAAGTAATTTACAAAGTAAACGGTCGTGTTAAGTAACAATGATGAAACTACGAGAGTTTGATAAATACACAATCATTTTATATACTAAATATTTGATAATTCTATTGATTCTGATCTACAAGATGCAAATTCATATAAAACCTGTGTATGTATTTTAAATGTTTCATTTTATACATTCTCGTAGTTTGGTTTATTATTTCCACAGATTATTTCACTTACCATTTCTTGATAGAGTCGACTTGTAAGAGTAAAGATAAGATCGATCTTGCCACAGTGTTAGTCTTCATGTATAAACAATTCATGTTTCTCTGCAGGCCAATTTATTATTTAATATAGGTATCTATAGTAGTACTACGATTTTAGAACGCAGAGAAAGTCACCTGGGTTCGCTAAGGTCCCCGAAGGCTACAGAAGCCCTCACAAGCTGTTTAGCCTTATGTAGGAGTCAGGGTGGTTGCAACTGTAACTGCTTCGTCCCTTCTTTTGATTCGCGGAATCATGCGGCATGTTAAACATGCCTGTATTTATTATTTATGTTTCTCCGTATTTACAAAGCCAAGCCAAATATTTTTTACAGATATTTGTTACAGAGACATTCCATTTATACGTTCGTTTGTTAGTGGTTATCTGTTTAACTTAGAAAGGTGTACCTTACCTTAGTGAATGTAGTAAATCCTATATGATTAATAATTATGATGATGTTAAAATTATTAAATGATTTGTAGGGTAAAGTATGATTAGGTAACTTCATAGATCTTATCAATCCTTGACATTTTGTGACGATTACTTTCTGTAAGAAATTAAATACGTGACTCTTCTTGATCGGGACGTTTGTATTTCATGGAGTATTAAAAACTAGAACTAGTTTAGTCCATAGCAATATGATACTATATCTAATCTATGAATATAAAAGGTTTCTATTTGTGATTTGGGTATTTCATCGAACTATAGGAAGTAGGTAACTACTTTAAAATTATGTACTTTTAATATACCTCGAATTTAATAATATCATTCGGAATTTATGCAATGTTTTCTGTTATGCATAAAATTATCTTTCATGCTTGGAACGCAAAGTCCTCCTGATATTTAATAATAATATATCTCGATATTTTAAACAGGTACTAATGAGGAAAAATTTTAACTAAAAAGTAAAATATCAAAGGACGAGAAAGATGATATACGAAGGGAAAATTCAATGCAGGGGTACAGACCCTTAGTTGCGGTTTGTTGCTGACCGCAGCTATCTTCTGATTCTGGTTTGTATGAGAAAAGTAAACTGCGCGGTAGGTACCAAACTATAAAAAATTACAGTAAGAAATAATTAAAGTGACTTAATTTTTTTTAATAAACTGTTCAGATAAAATCAAAACTGGCATAGCCCGTATCAGGTTTATCACCGATCTTTCTGGGTGGAAACAAAAACTGAAAAATTACTACTCAGAAACACATGTAAAAGTTTACATGAATAATGCAGTTTAGATATTATGTTAATGCAATCTTTAATGTGTAAACAACTCACACCCATAGCTTCAAATTGGTGATCTTATATTATGTGGTTAAACATTTTTAATACTCTGTACGCACTACGCAGCAATCCAGATGATTACTCTTCATAGCTCACCGCACACTTAGCTCACTTAAAACCCACTTTGAGCATTAAGTACAATCTGCATAAGTACCAATATTTAACTCTAATTGGGTACTAGTAATATTCACTATTATACCATTAACTAAAAACAATGATTTTGGATATATTCACACAATATGATATAATTTTGCATGAAACCCAAGGTCAATAATAAGTATGAAGAATTAAGGTCAGTAACACATATTTCTTTCACGATATTTAAGTGATTTAGATGAACTTTGATATAGATGGAATTTGCTAGATTACAGTTTGAGTGAGTGAGAGGGGTTTGCGCACGAAAGCAAACCCCTAATGGAATAGAAGATTGAAATTCTAAGGTTCAGTATTATGAGCTATTACGCAGACTGTAGATCTGTAGATAATTGTGACGAACCTAAAATTACCCAACAGTTATTTACAACTTCATCAAAATCATTTAAAATTACCAGTTCAAGCAATTCGTAATATTGTTTATTCACAAACAAAATGTTAAATTGGATCAAAAATAAACCAATTTTTTTATTCCTCTACGCACAAAGTTGGAACATTGACAAACTTAGTAAACACATGGTCTTGCTACGTCCTAAAAGCATTTATGAGGGCTTTTGATACTTCCATTCATTGGAGGAAGTGCAGCGTCACACCTAATGCTATTAGGCTACTGCCTTCTGGCACAGTACGTTCGTCTATTCAGAGTGCCATTTCAAAGTCTCTTCTGCTAACAATACACGTACTATTGAGAACAATCTACCTATTCGGTGCATACATGTGACTTATTATAGTTCGTTCTTCTATAGCATAAAGTAAAAATAAACAATTGGGGTTTAAAATAATATTGTGATTAAATGATATCTTTCTGAATAGATACGTATATACGTGAAGCTTTTGTTGTAACAGTTTTTAGACTTGCTTTGCGAAGATAGATAAAAGACACTTTATTCTAAGTTAAGTTACACAAGGACGGTGTTGTCAATGCAAATTTTACTCTTATTATTTTGTCTTATAGCAATTTAAAAAGTACAATAAAACAAAAACGAAAAAATCTCTCAGAAGGTGACAAATGAGTCTAAATTGTGTAACTTTTGAAGCGCGCATGCGAGCAGGATGCGACACTCGTATAACATAATCATCCAATTTAATCGCGATTAACCCACATGTACGTGCATCTTATCTTACATAATCTCTTCAATAACGTTTAATTACTTTTATAACATTAATGCTTCTTCTCGTCAACACATTTTGGTGTTGATAGAAGCTCTTAATCAATTTGTTTAAAGCTCTTTAATTTCATCACAGTGGAAACACAAATAAACATTAAAATACTTTCTTTTATAAGTTTTCATTATGGCAGATAATATTATGTAATAGAAATACTAGTTTAGACATTTTTAGTAAGGTTTTTTTTAAGTAAATCTTAATATTGTATCAATTAAAAAGATGAGCTAACGTTTAATAGGTAATATAAATAATAACAGAAATGAAAAATCGATGAACTTTCAGAACCAGTGTATAAAATATTTAAAAGTGTCTAATATCTAAGCTACCGTGCAATTTAATAGGATTCAGAACAAAAGGAAATCAAATTATTCTTACGATATTCTTCGATGTGAAATATATTCGGATATGAATAGTGCAATTCAGAAATTTTCACATATTCACATATTCTTCGAACTGAAAGTCAATAAAGGTTGCCTTTACGTAACTTTACTATTTTGCATGTGCTAAGCAATTGAACTAAATCTTTACATTAAGGTCACAGGAACGTTTAGAATTACGATTTCACATCAAAGCCTAGGTCAAGTCAACGATCGCTTTATTAGCGCATCTGTTGCCAAACCTTCCTTGTGAATGTAAAACTATATGACTTAGGTTTGACCTAGATAAAACATTTGATTACAACGCGAACGGTAACAACAACACATTAATTCAGCGACCCTAGTCGATTTCTAGGTATTTGGTTAAATTTGTTACAATAAAAATGTTATATTATTTGTAACGTTTTAGAATTGCTGGCGCAATTCGTAAATGTGATCTATATATTTTAAGCTACATTATGTACCTAAATGCTTTCGTATTGGTTGTCTAATCAATGAACATTTAAATCAAGTCGGTGTGAACAAATGAAAGGTATTCAGAAGAACCATCTGATACCAAGCAAAGAGTTGATTTTATTGCTCATCATGATCCAACCAAACGGAATACAAATACAAGTATGTTTTTGACTTAGAAAATAAGGTCGTGACTAAAAAGATTAAAAAACAAGACATCGGGGGAATAATTCCCCAGATAAAAATGTTATCGTAATTTTCAGGACCTCTTAGCATAGCTTTCGATCCAAACAAATAAAAGGAAGATAAAAAGGAATATATCTAAGAAAACTTCGGAGGCTTTGCGTACGACTCCGGCATTTTTATCCCTTTGGGAATGATAAGAGGGTTGTAAAATCATTTGCCTGGATCGTGAGTCGCTACACGGGAATAATCAATTGTTATTGAGCTTCTGGAAAAATACGTGGAATTGCGAATCTTCTGTCATTGCGAATATTTTTTCGAAACTTATTACGATAACATTTTAAAAGCGTATAATTTGTCACCTGCCTCAATTGCGTAGCCATAATAATTATCCCAAATGGTAGGCCCCGGGTTAGCTGTCAACGACAAATATGTCATATTGACATAGGTGACAAACGTTAATATGTTAATGTTGGTTTCTCTACCCCCATTTCCCTTTAATCTGTGAATTTCAACCTTCGAGATGCTCATTAGCGACGGTAATTGTTTACCGCCACGTAACCCGTTTGATCTTTCATCGTACAAAATGTACGCTTTTTACCAGTTACCAGCTACCAAAGCAATTCGTGACCGTACTTCGCTTTATTTCTTAATAATAATTGTTTTGGTGAGTACCTAATCGAGACACCGACTTCTTCCAGTTCATAGTCTATAATTAATTAATTAATTTTCATTCATACTTAGGTACCTAACCCTCAAACTATATTTGAATATGTTATACTTATAATAATTATGTTAACAATCAATTAACGATTGCTAACGTACTGTGATATTTCTAGACAAGATGTACAAGATACCTATCAAAGCACGAAAAATATCTAATGAAATAACATGAAACAGAATTTATTCAACGAAGAACAGTCGCAAACACAGATAGGTGTCATTTGCGATCTCATATATTTTATCGCATAACTTTATTTTTATTGTTTTCGTAAAGCACTCATTCGGAATCACCTTGTTTGTGAGCGTAAGCAAAAATATTGAAAGTAAGATTACCTATCCTGTATTTATTATCTACGTTCGCAGCCCCAACCCAAATCGCTTTTATTCATTATGTTTACTTGTACGGACGGAATCTATTTAATGATGTTGTCATTTGTGTGTGAACCGCTCGAATAAAGTGTTGATAGAGGAAAATAACCAATGTTTTATGTGAATGGACTATATTGTACGGGCTCTCATATCATCAGTATAGTAATGTTGACTGTTGTTTAGACAAAGTGTTATAGACCGTAAAATATATATTTTTACATTAAGTACTATTTTTTAAAGAAAAAGATTATTGAATAAAGAATAAAACATTACAACACTTTGCTAATATTTAGTTTTGGTTAACCTAAAAAAAAAATACTTGGACATATCACATAATATTTTATGTATGTATGTATATATTTATTTATATATATAAATATGTTTATTTAATTTAGTTTAATATACTGTGCGTTATTGAATATTTTATTCTGTTTTTCTTGTTTGAGTTGCCTTGTTTTTGCTCACCCACATTTTGTTTTAATTATTTCCTTTACTGTAAAGGTTGCCTGGTAGAGATCGCTACCTAGCGATAAGGCCGCCCTTTGCTTTTTAAAATGTATTGTCTATATTGTTTTTTTTTTTGTTTTTATGTCTATAGCAATAAAGGATTTTCATTTTCATTTTCATAATATTATCTTATCTTAAAAAATGTTACTCCTGTGTTTTATAATACATTTACAGAAGTTTAATAAATAAAAATGATTGAATTTAACGTGAATTACTATCTCTTATTAATTATCACACATCACAATTAATATCACTTGTCACTTTTATTTCTATAACATAAAATATTTCTGGATATGTGTCCCACAATATGAATAAAGGTTCGTAAGTTTTGATTATTAGGTACCTCCACAATAATATCGAAAAGAAGTGGACCGTATTATTTATGTTTGTCTCTTGCGATGGTATATCTTATTTCAATATTTATTGCTTTCAGATAGAAATGAGATTGGATATTTTCAATAATATAGGTACATAGGATTTGTTTATTGCATTCATATTGGAATGTGAACGACAGAGAGGAAGCATTCATGCAATAATCCTTCAGGAAAATACCTAATACATATATATTATTTTATACAGAACCACGATCTTTTAAAAGTACCCGTATAAGCCGGCTATATTTTGGGAAGTAACTCATGTGGAAAATAAAATGGAAATATTGCTTTTTCTAGCGTCTGTTACACTTGAATTGTATTATTGAAAAACAATTATTCAATTTTATTTTGATGGGAAAATACTTAAGCATAACATTTAAAAATGATGATGTGGATTTTATGCGGGATTTTAGGTACTGATTTTAATTTGTTTACGTCTCGAAAAGCGAACAACACGATAAAAGTGTTGAGTCTGAGATGCTTATGAGCGTTGCGGTTACCTACCTACCATCATTCCTGTATCTTAAAAAAAGCTCCGATATTGTAGCTCCCAATACCTACCAGAAAGAATATTTCAATATAACTATATATGCAATATCAGTATAAAAATTCCATATTACCTCGAAACCGAGGAAGTGTGGAATTTCTGTGCGAGGAAAATATACCCAGGTATTTAGTTAGCACGGAACTTCTGTCCCAAGTATTGCTAACCCAATTTCCTCTCACGTTTATAAACTTAAGATAACAGGACAATTCGAGAACTTGGCAGTCGTTCAACTTTCATTCTTTCAAATTATGTTTGATTCTTCGCAAAGACCACGTTTATCTTTATCCTCTCCCAAAAAAATGAAATACTTAAATCAAATTATAGGAACCTAAAATATAGGTATTAACGTTGTTGCCACAGGGGAAATATTGAGATTTGGTAGCTACCAAACATGTTTCATATTTTTTAACTGACAACTTATTTTATATTTATGTATTACTTATGTCTATTTAACTGAATAAAATTACATTTGGTACCTAATTACTTAGTACGAATCAGAAAAATCCATTCAAATATAGGTAGGTATAAGGTATATGAAATTGAAGTTTAATTGTATTTAATACAAGAATCGTCAAGAATCATAACAATTATTTATAAATTATCAGTTTGCCTGTGCGTTTATGTCTTTTTTGTCTCGTATTAGTTTCTCAGATGAGCGCGCGCTTACCATCAAACTCTTCTGCTTTGTTATATTGTTACTCAGTAAAATCTGGTTAAACTTTTCCAGCCACTTGTCTAAATATTGCGAACTTTTTCTGCCGTAAATAAACCTGCTCATAGCTTCGACCTGAGTTGAACACAAGCAAAATTGAGTAGATATTATTTGACTGGAAATTGGCCTCCACTGTTGTGACAGGATTTGTTAAAAGTTAAATAGATCTGTCGCAAAGTTAATCGTTTTAGACTTTAACTGCTATTTGTAGTACCGTAGTATATTATTATTAGTCTGTGGTAGTACCTACCTAGTTGTAGGTACCTGCGCAAAATTACTTTAATAACAAATGTCAGTTATTTTAAATAAGTAGGGATACTCTTAGCTAATGGTAATCAAGTAGGTAGTAGGTACCTAAGTATGATTTCAGCGAATGAATATCAAAAGAGAAAACGTTTAATAAATTATTTATACCTATGCGAAGGATACTATTAATGGTTTTTTTAAGTTTTTTTGTGAATTGTCGCCAATGCGGCAGTTTATTTTATTTGAGAAAAGAGCAATGGGCTAAGAAAATGTATTTTGAGCGAAGTATATTTTAAATAACAAGCTCTTTTTTTCCCACTCAGCATCTAATGGAATGATCTGTCATGTTCAGAAAGAGATGCTCTCATTATTTCTGAAAAATGGTGTAACAAGTACTGACATTAATTTATTTAAATAGAATTTTATTAATGATCAAGAAAACAGTTTGTATGACTACCTATAATTTGAGACTTGAGTAGATGCTGTGGTAGATGCAAAGATTTTAGAAGATTTTCGCTACGCATGTAGATTGTAGGTAGGTAAAGGTAATAATATAATGCACTTTTTTTTTATATAAGAGGAGGCAACAGAGCAGACGCGTCACCTGATGTTAAGTGTACTGCGTCGCCCATAGGCACAAGCAATGCCGGGGACATTGTTAGTGCGTTGCCGGCCTTTAAGGTAGGAGTTTTTGAAGGTCCCTAAGTCGTAACCGTTTGGAAACATATAATATGTAGCCGACCTTATTTTGCGAAGTTGAATGAAACGTAATTAATTATTGACCAATTAAATGCTAAAATAATTTTTGCTGCAGTCTTTTAAATTACACGCCATCTGCCGGATAAATATTGCGTTTTTGGTTGGAAAAGAAAACGTAAAGCTTTCCATTTTTAACGCCATCTATGTATTTTTTCGGATATGGTTTCTATTTCAACATAGTCATAGTTGTTGTTACAACCTCAAACTAGAGGGCGCTTTTATAAATTTATATGGACATTGTAATTTTAACATGAAACTGTGAACATAAACAGGACAAATCCTTTAAATATCATTCAACTATTATGTAAAATCATGTAAAATAAATATATCTAAAACAAAATATTGTTTTCTTCTTAATAAATACCTATGTATTTGAAAAACGCTCTTCAATTTTGACAATTGACATTGACACTTGACAGTGCATTTGACTTTGTGCGAACAATTTATTCCTCTTCGGATTAGATTGTTTTTGTTTATAAAAGAGTCGCTCTTAAATATTATATTTAAACTAATTTAAAACGCGAAATATAAATTGAACTGATAATGTACAAAAACTAAACAATTGCTACTTACTTACCGATTACTGCCTTCAAGTGATGAACTTCGGTTTTCAGGTGTGTATTTTCTTTGATGAACACTATTGAGTTTGTTTTTTAGTCTAACACTTAATCTCTTTGGACTCCCTGATAATTTTACCCCCGACATTGTTCATATGTATTTATTATATTATATTTTCTACCTAAATAATAAAACAAATTATAATTACATTTCAGTGCTGTTACAATGGATAACTTCGAGGAAGAAAATCCCGACAGTGATGGTGAATTCGCTTTTGAAACTGATCACCTTGCATTGAGAGGAAACAAAGATTACGGTGAATTATTGAAGTATATAGTGAAATTGGAAGCTCAAAAAGTGCAAGCTCTGAAAGATATTGAAGAATTGAATGAGGCAAAAATTAAGGCATTGGATGATCCCTTATCATTTGTTCAAAAATTAAAATCAGGCAAAATAAACTTTCCACCTCGACAATCCATATCTGATATACCAAAAATAGATTGGGAAAAGTATGGTATTGATATAACCCTTGAATCAGAAAAGAGTAAAAGAGCTAAAGATGAAATGGAATCCAGCACAAAAGTTAGGGGGCGGACATTCACTGATAACAAACCCGAGACATTTAACCAGCTTTGGTCATGTGAAGAACAGAAAAGGTTAGAAGAATTATTAGAAATATACCCAGAAGAACCAATAGAAGCGAGGAGGTATAAAAAAATAGCTGAAGCTCTTGGCACAAGAACACCTTTACAAGTTATGAGTAGAATACAGAAATATTTTGCTAAACTTGCGAAAGCCGGTTTACCTGTACCTGGCAGAGCTCCAAAATATGTAGGAAAGGACAAGCATAGAAGTATGTTGTATAAGAAGTCAACATTCTTTCCAAAATTGCATGTTCCTGTTAAAATGGAAGATCCCAATGAAGATAGTGAGAGTCAAGACACAATGTCTGTGGAAACTAGGAGTGGAAACAGTTTAATGTTGGATTTATTGAAAGCTGCAAAGGCACAGAGATTGTTGGATGAAACAGCACCAGTATTTCAAACAAAGACTATGTGTGTGGGCTGCCAAAAGACTGGCTTTCTTGGTGCAAGGTGGACTGATAATGCAGGGACAGACTATTGCACTGACTGCTTAGTGAAACTGTTACCAGCTGAAAAACTAACGCCCATTAGACAACCGATTTGAAATTACAATAAATTATTTATTTTATGTTTTATTGGTTTACTTTCCAAGCATGATATTTAAGTCGAAATTTGTGTTTTTAAATCATATCAGGGAAACTTGGTCATTTACAAATGTTTAGTTAAAATTTATTTACTTATTACAGAACTAAAATATTCAGAATGTATATAATGAGATTTGTATTATGTAACAATATTGAATAATATATTGCCTCCTGATATATTATTTCTATAAAAATTCCAATTAATATTTCTTATAAATTACCAGTTATTTCAAAAAGTACTAAGTATATTGGGAGAAAATGATTTAAAGTTATTTATTGTAAAATTGTATAACATAGTCAAGTTAAATATAGCACAAGTATTCTAATTGGATCTAGAGGTTTAATTGAAAAATGTGTATAACAATGTGTATAACACATTAGGTGATTAGGGTTATCACTTGGGATACCTGTTGTCACTTTAACAATAATAGCACATAAATGATGAATTTTAGTTTGCAATTCAACACTTCCAAATCCATCTCACATTATGCACCAATACACACTCCTACGTTTAGATTTTCGCGTGGGCGATTTTTATCTATGCGATATATGGGAATTAATTAAATTATTATGTAAAATGATTTAAATATGTGCCGTTGTATAGAGGCATCCGGCGCGAGTGATGATGAGCCACTGGCATGGAACAGTGAGCACGAGCGACTATCGTACATCTAGATAGAGTTAGCTAGGGCTCAATCCGTTGGCCACTGCACATTGATAGATACACGCATTGAGAATCAATCGAAGGTTTTTATTGCATTTGTTGTAGCTAAGCGTTTGCTTGATTACATTCGTAAGACATGCAAATACCTACAAGAATATACTATGTACCTACTTAGTAGGGGCTTTTTAGAGCAAACTTTGTAGTCACTTATATAACTTATTTACAGTAAAAGTCGTATTGAAGCTTGTATTAGCGAAATATTTATTTTAAGGATATGAATTTCCCCACATTTTTTTTTCAATCGTTTTCAACAAGGAAGTTAATCAGATCTTCAATACAGTAGGAAAGAACACGATATAATATCACGAATATATTGTATAAAAGCTTACTTTTGCTTATACCTACCTAGTTTTATCGATGTATGAGTACCCGGTATTATAATTAACATGGACAATGTTTCATCAAAATCGTTTCAGCATTTTCAAAGAGACTTGCCAAAAGTGGCCTTTATGAAAACAATGAGACTTAAGTAAAAGTGTAAACAGTTTTCCACTAAGCATTAGCACTAGCCAGTAACAGCACAGTAGCGTAAGCGAGCGCATTGATTCAATTAATTATAAAAATAAATTCAATGCAGATTCAGTTTCAATTAACATCAGTATATTGATATAAAGGAATATTTCATATACACTTTCTATATGGCACAATATGGCATGATAATTGATTCATTAATGAGCTTCTGCGAAGTTAGTTCTTTCATATTGCCCAGTCTTTTTGTACAATTAGTAAACGTTTGGATTTTATATATTCATTTTGAATATGTCTTAAGGCTGCAGTCTAGCAAAATTGCGTTTTCAACAAGTTATTTGACAATTTTTTCCCGGCTAATGAAATGATAAACTGAATTTTTTTTTCTTGTTTATCAATTAGTGTTATATACGCAATGCGCGTGAATTTTTTCACATTTATAAAGTTACTTTATGTTACCTTAATCAGGCCTTCAAGATAAGTCTCTTTCCCCCAAAGACATTTCGAGCTAAGTTTGTGCACTCACTACGTTGCAACCGATTACAATTTATACAATCTGATCAGCGCATTATTATCCTTATATAGTCGTTATTAAAAACTGCTGAATACAATTGCCGAAAAACTTATGATTTTCCTAATTAGAACGTTATAAATTCATTAAATTTCCCATTTTTTGCCTTACAAAATCTATTGATAAATACTGCTAAAAGTTATTTTTTCCATTAATTTATTCGAGTTGGTTGAAGACCAATGAGTATTAATCCTTTAAAAAAAATTTTTTTTGAATTTTGATAATTCTTTAAATATTAAAAAAATATTCAAAATAATTAGGAAAAATCCTAGCGAATTTCTTTAGTCGCGCTCCTTGGGCCGGAGCGTTCTGACGTGTGCTCTACGCTCGATTTTCCTTCATACCGAAGTGAAAGTTGCTCTACTTCATTAAATTTAATATTTTTGTTAATTGATTATTTTTATCTTAGTTTTGTGCAAATATTCGTATTTTTAAACATTTGATTTCGATATGGAAAATAAACGAAAAAAAATACGCGTGTAACTACTAGAAAAAAAATTATCTTCGAACATAAAGTTAATGAAACCAAATAGATTGGCAACAATTTCTTTATTTTACGGGATGTCAGTAAAGGGATGTATATTTCTTTAAAACTAAAGTAAGCTCATAAATTTTCTTATAATATATTTTTTTTTTGAAGTTCCAAAAATGTTTATTTTTCGTTTGAGAAATACGAAATATAATATAAACTTGTATTGAGAACTTGAACTTCCCAAGTTCATCCGGGGAAATCCCCATATGGGGAAAATGATTTGTTTACTCCAAAATAATATGCCGAGGTGTTTTAATTTTTTCTTCTAGTCATTTTCAACGTAGCGGCATGTTGTTTGATTATTAATTTTGTAACTTAAATACAGGATGTTGGTTTTATATTCTGATCTTACAGACGCGCTGACAAATTTAGTCCGCCATTTCTAGTTTAGTCCACCAACTCTAAGTACCAATATTACAACGAATGGATTATCATCACATCATCAAAACTCAGATGTAATGGAAGATCACAATAACATAGAAAATTCAGTGGGTGTTGAGAACTAAACAAACACAAGTAACAGAGACGCGAAGAATAAAAAAAGAGGACGAAAACGATAATTCGTTGATGCTTTCCCTTTTCGACGTATTGTTAGGGTACATCACCAATCTGCAAAAAACAAAACTGATGATTCCCAATTGCTGATTAAAAATGAAAAACAAATAATCGACAACAGTGGTGAAAATTTGCTGATCACAATGAAACATCCTTCAGTGGTAGCAGATTTACTCATTTAAAATGTATCGGTGAACAGCGTAAAGGGAGGGAGGAGGACAGGAAAACATTATGAATGTGGACGGTGGATTGTATACAGGGTGTAATCGTTAAGTATGTGCAGGCGATTATGACGTTATTATTGCAGGTATCAAAAAACTTAAAACTGATATCGAAATTACTTTACCTAATGAGCAAAATGACAATAATAACTTTTTAAAAGTATAACGAGAAATATCTAAAAAATTTACTTTATACACTCCCATATCAAAAAGGGAAAATGGGACTAGTAGAAGTTAAATGTCTAATTCCGGCAAAAGACATGAATGCGGACGATGCGGTTAAAAATAAAAAAAATAATATTTGAAATACAATGCAAAAAATAACAGAAGCAGAAGTCTGCTTATTTGCTGTTTGGACTGGAGTGAATCATTCGTTAAAAATAGAATATATAAAAAATTATGTAACGTTTAGGCAAAATAAAATGATGGACCATTATCAAGATTTTACATAAATTGCCTACTGTCAGAATTGATTGATTCGAGACTTCAGCATTCGATGCCCATCAAGGACCCATCCTGTATCATTCAAGCGATTGAAAAAAAAAGAGATAAATCCAGTGCAACCGATAAAGCATCAGAATGCTAGCAAAAGATTTATTAGGTTTATCAATATAAATCTATATATTATACATAATATAATAAATCTGTAGAAGACGCGAAGACCGACATCCGCGCGGACGAAGTCGCGGGCGGAAGCTAGTCAGAAATAAATATCTTTTGTTTTTATTTGCGTACTAGATTTCCGCCCGCGGCTTCGCCCGCGTTTTCAAAGGAAAACCCGCATAGTTCCCGTTCCCGTGGGATTTCCGGGATAAAACCTATCCTATGTGTTAATCCAAGTTACCCTCTATATGTGTGCTAAATTTCATTGTAATCGGTTCAGTAGTTTTTACGTGAAAGAGTAACAAACATCCATACATCCATACATCCATACATCCTTACAAACTTTCGCCTTTATAATAGTATTAAGATTTTTCTATTTTATAATTTTTTAACACAAACATTACATTTTTTTTATTATATACAAAATTTGTTTATCCGTTTTATTAGTTAAACTGAACAACTTTCACTAAGAAACTTAGGTCGAAAAAAATGTATAGAGTTATGCATTTTGTATGGAAAGCTTATTTTTTTTATATTTCGTCCAAATTTCTTTGTAAAAGTTGATCAGTTATATAAACATGAAGTTGAAGATATCAATAGAAAGTATTCGCAAATTTTGTGTACTGATAAAAAAAAATCACCCGGTGTAATTTTCACGAAAATTGTTTCAAATTGTCATTTTTAGTACTTATTACGAATATTAAATTATGCATACGAATGATTTAATTTTTAAAAATTAAGTGGAGCAACTTTCCCTTAGTACATTTGTATTATTTACATATAGGATGACAGGATGCATTTGTTTGCACTACTAGACCAAGCCCTTAACCATAACGTATTAATGACCATTGCTTTGCTGTGGTGGGTGAAGTATGGAGAGGATTCGATCCCAAAATTCATGGTTTTGTCTGTCCTGCCACAAAAAGCTTACAAACATAGCCTTAACGCCTCCCACGTTATCGAGCTCTGATTATGTTAATTTATTTCAAAGAAAAGCTTGATTTAATAATCTATGCCCATTAAAAAAAATAAGTGCATAGTTATATACTTAATAAAAACTCAACGGTTCGCAAAGAACTCTTAATATTTGATCGGCACTTTAAACAAACCCTTCGTAATACGTCTATTCATCTATCGATTCAATTTACAATATCGAAATCCATTTACTTCGAATGCATAAACTATGATGCTTTTCTAAAATGAGTAGAAATCTACGGCCATAAATGTGTATTTACGAAGATTGGATTGGCAGCGGGCACGTGCTAACTGCCATACGTTAGCCGACCCGTCAGCATCGCTGATGTCCTAAATTTAATTCCTATACTATAAATTAAAGCCTTTACAAGACACACACCTACCTACCTATACTGTTTCTTGAAAAGTATAAATTATTTTCCTTCTAATCTATTAACACATTTATTGCATAAATATTATATCACAATTCACAATATAAATAATAAATAATTTTCTATAAAATTTTCTAAGCGCAGTGCATAAGCGTGTTGTAGACTGTAATTTACATTTCTTTGCTCTTTTCTCGCAAGCATTCTAATTTTCCATCTGATGCTACATATATAACGAAGACTTACCTAGGTCCGCTTTTGTTTTGATACACTGCAAACAACATTAAGAGGGTTAATGTAATGAGTATATTTTTCTAAAGACGTTACATACTTGTTTATTCAAATTAAATTTTCCTTATATAATTTATTTACAATGTAGACTGTAGGTACTACTGTACTGTTATAGTACATGCAATCGTAGATTCCACTATGTTACTATATTATGGTTTTTATTGGAGTATAAAATAAAAATTACAAATAACATATTATAATAAAACAACATAACCTACCTACGTAATGTAAAGTAAACAAGGGTCATGTGTTTACTTATTTTTGCCTTGTTTTGAATTAAATTACGCCTAGATTAATTTACTGCTATTTTTATATGCTCTTTGCTAATTAATTTAAATATATTGGACTGTTGGGAATAGTAGGTACCTGCCTATAACAATTAATTATAACTCTACCTTAATAAATGACGATTAGGTAGGTACATTTGAATTGTAAAGAAATAAGTAGGTAAAGAAAATGTCGACGAAGTTTCGATAAAATTTTAAAATCATATCAGTTTGATAAATGGTTTTTTACTCTCGGTGTGACACTAGGTAACTTCTTAGTAATTCATCCTAGGTCACACGTCTGTACTAAAACCTAGATGACAGAGATATAAATCTATTGTATGAAAACAGGTGATAAATTACAAGTTATAAACCACAAAAGGAACATTTTATGCGACAGCTACATGCTGCCTTGCCCAAATAATATGTCTTCTAATTAGTTAGTTACTCATTTTAGTTGAACATTTTAACATTTAAGTATTCGAAAATACATAAAAAAATCATGAACTTTATTGTAAAAATAGTTGGACTAAGAATTTTAATACCTATTATGCTTCATGGAAAGTGACACATCATAATTTGGAGTGTAAAAAACAATTGAAGCCAAATTAAAAACCGAATATCTTTGGATTATCCCTAAAAGTCTAAATTGGAGCCATATTTAATATTAAATGTTAATTAATTTTTGATCCCGAGTATTCAGTCGAGGGGCGAACAAATTATTCTATTTTCCCACGAGAGTAATGTCATGAATTATACTAAATGAATATGATCGGGAGCCAATTAAATAAATCAGTGTATTATAAATAATATCTCTTTATAATAATTATTTATATTTATTTATTTAAGTGAAAAATTTAAAATAAATAACCCAACTTTAAGTAAGTATACGGTTGGGAGACAAGAGTGTTCCTTATAGGTTTTACAATAAAACAATGCAATAATTCAGTATGTACTGTTCAAACTGTGTATACCTAAAATTAATAAGTAGGTACTACTTTTTTACTTCAGACGATTTCAAAACATCTTATTTTATGTATGAAGGTACTAAAAAACAAGATCTCAAATTTAACATATTCACCAGAGGGTGCTGTAGAAAAAAGTACATCTAGGTACTTCTACGCAAGGGTTACATGCAAATATTTACAGCGGCAAGAGATAGCGGGTCATAAAATTGTCATAAATAAACATAGCTACGTTAAGGATATTTCATTAGGCGTAAAACATGAGAGAAAGTAGAGTAGATTATTTTTATTAAGATAGAGCTATTGAAGCTTATTAGTGGTAGGTAGTAGGTATATAGCTGGAACTCCTTATGTTGGGTTATAACCAATATACATAAAATTATTGGTGTTATAAAATTATTTCATGTATAAAGAAGCTTATTAGAGACAATATTTTTGAATAAAATACATAAAATTTTCCTTTTTGTACATTTAGTGGTTATCTAATGCTGTTCTTAAATAAATCGCAATTATATTTTATTTCATGAATTCGTCTGAAAGTTACATGACTGACAAAACCATGAATAATCTACTTTATTTGTTTGGATTATACATCGGAATTCGGAAGACTCGAAAACACTGTCAAAGCAGAGCATAAATCTATCCGGTTGCGCTAAGCTATCCCTAGGCTTGCAAAAGGCAATGATTAAAGCACATACGCTAAAATCATATAACATGTACACATAATATATCGAATAAATAATATCTTATAAGTAACATAAATATTTGAAATCGCTGCTAGCGCAAATGTGTTTCATACAATGTTTTATACATTTGTAAGTATAATTTTACGATGAACCTTAAAAAGTGCCCAACTGACTGTTTCTACGATCGAACACATGTATAAACTTGATGTTACACTAAAGATATCTGTATAAAATACAAATAATAGCTCGCTCAAAACTAAATTTTCTGGAAATTGTATAATTTCAATATTGACCTAGTTTAATTTAGGAAAAACGATATTTTATTTATAGAATAATTATTTGTTAAAACTATCTATTTAAAGAAGGTCAAATTTGCATTTAACACTTAACATCAAAGCGTACCTATATAATTTACATATTATAAGATCTTCATTCTAATATTAGCTTGTCACTATAACGATAGATATAATATTATCGTGTTATGCAGACCGGTAAAATTATTGTTTTAATGAATATCAAAACTATAGATAGTTCAGAACAAAGTGTGAAATATAACCGATTATGCAATAAATATTTTCTATTTGCATGTACCTATATAAAATGACAAATAATGAAATTTACCAACGTCAAAAACGTTAAATAGGCTATCAGTGACATTATCGGCAAGCGGTGAAACCGGTCCTTAATCTTCCTACATTTGGAAGAATTGCGTAACAGACATCAACGCGATGCGTCAAGAAAGTACCTATTGTAGGTATCATTTCGATCTCGCCTGCGTAATAATGTTCATTCTTCGTACTTTTCGGCATCTGTTCATGTAACGAGTTAATAACACAGCTCGGTAAGCATTAGTGCGATGCGAATCGCTACTGATAATTACAAATCGCTGAGCAATCGAATCGAACAGAAAAGTATCGTATCTTTATTTCGACAGAGGTGAATTTCCGCCAGCGACTTTAATATTAAAAAATGCTTCGGATTTTTGCGTCATTTGTTTTAAAAGTACTCTTACGATTTCACGTCTAGAGGATTAATACTTTCAAATGATAGCTTTGAGAGTATTGATTGAACTCTGTCCACATGACGATTTTGTGGCCGTAATCAAGACCTCACATGAAAAGGCAAAAACTGCCCCGCGTGCAGATGTTATTTGATCTACACAGATCCCATGATATTAAAAGATTTTTCTCAACATAATGTGGACGATTAAATTAAATATCTTCTGCTTACATTAAGCTTTCTTTTTAATCACAGACATGCATTTATAGCAAATCTAAATAGATTATAGTGACTGTACCAGTTATCTTGTATAATACTGTAAATCGGGACTTATTTTACTTATACATAAAATAACATATTTACAAAACGCATGAGTTTCAGTCTCTAGCAAACGCCAAAAAAGGTTCAACGCTTAATTTGAGATTTGATAAAACTCACACGTACCAGCACCTAATCCCATCCAGTCACCCCACTTTGTAGTCTTGTGTCGGATAGAATTACCAATTATTCCGTCCTCTCCATTTTCCAAGTGATTTTACCTTCACACGATGTGAAAGCAATTACAAAATCAAAGGCACATTTGGGCTTATAATTGCTTTTTAAAACTCCGTCTATTAATCGAATTAAATGTTTTAATTACAATCAATTCATATAGGTACGCGTAAACATGATCTGCAATGAATGTCGATTAATATGGATGTCTATCAATTTCATAAAAAATATATGAAATATTTTATGGGTTACCCGATTGGGTTCTTGAGTATACTATAGAGCATGGAAATGATTACATTCCATTACATTCGCTGTTATCGTTCCCTCTTGGGTTATAAAATTTTAATTTGTATATGAAATGCGAGAATATCTCAGCTGTTCTATCTCTTTAATTAAATTTTACTGCGCAGTTATTTTATTTAATAGACACATTTATTGATGTATATCTTCCTTGACAGCTAGAACACACTCACTTATAATTTCTTATGAATAAAACTTATTAAATATTATGAATTTTATATATATTTCTGACATAAGAAAGTAATCAAAACAAAGTTTTCGTTAATTAAAACATTTATTACAAAGTTTGTAGAAAAATAAAACACACAATTTATATTTAATTAGTCAAAAATTTAATGAAATGCGGAAACAAACTTTATTTTCTGTTGCCAAATTCGATTTTCTGCTCCAAGTGACTTAACTTTTATACATTAAATATCTCTTTCAACTTCAGAAATGTTTGAACTAAGGACCTTTATATTTCAATTAACTGTTGTTTTAGAGAATATTTGGAATAGCTGTTGTTTAAGATTGTTCACAGTTCGCAAGTTGGGAATTATTTATGTGTAAATTTAAACTACGCGCGTAAACATTTTTGCATGAAGACTAGCCACTTCTCCTGACTTTACCTGTGATAAAAAAGAATTCTTATGTTACTCAGTAAACAGCTTTTTAGTTAACTGTACTCATAAATTAATATTAAAATAGCATTCGACGTAGCGTTAGTCGTAGCACTGTCGTAGCACAATCGTAGAACAGTCGTAGCTTTAATCGTCCTTCTCTAATATTAGTAGAATTCATTTGTATGTATGTATTTTAAATAAATTTAATACACTGAAGAAATGAAAAATTTAAGTTAGCTCCATTTATATACGAGTACCTAGTTATTCATAATTAAAAACCGTAAAGTTCTTGCTTTTTAGTTATTTACTAAACGACCTTTTTATTTTGTTATTGCATTGAGAACTTTATTAACCTTGCTTTTAAACTCGACAATTTTTACAGAAGAAAGCTTTTCTAGAGAGCCATTCTACGCTCATAAATCTACTGTGAAGTTTACTCTAACTAAGCTTATAAAAACAGCCAAATGAATTTCAGCGAATATGTTTTTTTCTTTATTAAGAATGTATGCGGTGTTGGGGCATATGTATGATAATAACAACGATAAATTACAATTCCATTATCGTATTTTTTTATCTTGAAAACATTTTTTAAATAACCTAGGTATAACAATTTCAGATAAAGCGATAGTATATTATTTTGTAATTTTTCCGAAAGGGTTTCACGATAAGAATTCTATCACACGCATAAAATCTACATTTTCCTTGGGTTGATTAATTACGATTGTAGTTTGATGAATGAAATAATAAACTGGAACTTCCAACTCATCGTGAGTCGTTAATTATAACATTAAAATGATAATTGTATTCTGGTTTTAATAAAGAACTGATTACCTTAATAATCCATGGTAACATTACGTTATGAATCAAAAATTCAATATAATAGATATAGGTAGATTACGTATAGGCTAGTTAATTGATCCATTCCATAGCCTTTGGTAAGCTGTACACGTATGAAATGGACTTGGTTCAAGACCCTTTAACAGCCTCAATATGTGCTTTTGTAACGTGCAAATGTATGCAGAATTGAAAAGCAATAATAGCCTACCTAATGAGTATTTTGAGTGTGAATTGCCGTGTTATCCTCAGTTGAATGATATTTATTTTTGAATTGTTAAAGCTTTGTTAATGAAAATGATAAGGATATCCTAAACATTTTTGGTCCCCTTACGTCTTACAATTTTATAATCATGTTGACCCGCATTCCTACTTATCTTGAAATGTCAACACATTCATAAGAACAGCCTGCATAACTATACAGGCTATGTAGAAGGTTCTCATTCAAAGTAAGGCATAGCAAATACCTTTTTATTAATTTAGTTTGATGGACTTCAAAACCTCCGCCGT
The DNA here is from genome assembly GCF_061535455.1 of Colias philodice. NCBI lineage: Eukaryota > Metazoa > Arthropoda > Insecta > Lepidoptera > Pieridae > Colias > Colias philodice. The sequence continues at coordinate 3,962,042 of NC_143088.1, forward strand.
GGAAAATTGCCAAAAAGTAGGCAGAATTTATGTTGATGTAATACTTACACAAAAAGTTCGGTTTTAATAATAATGGATAGATTCGACCAATCTATTGAATCCACTTTTTAGTTTTACATCGTCTAAACTATAGATATACAGTGTGTTTGAGTGACGGAACATTGATGTATCGGTATTTTCACTCACGATTAATACCTTCTATTTTCAGTTATTAGTTTACTCTAAAATTTCATAACATCGCAAATTCATTGTTTTATACTCCCAACTTTATTAAACGATACGTAATAGATGAAAGAATTACTCTTCTTAGATGTAATGAATACATTCATTTTATTTGGAACAAGCTGGAACGCATTTTAACCTTATATCCTATACAATGTATAGTCGTATCAGAAGTAGTTCGTCAAACCCGCATGCAATTATTCAGTTCGTTGCTTTTCTGAATAAAAGATTACTCCTTCCAATGAATGCTAAGGCCGTACGTTAGCGTAAATACTTTCTTTACTCAAAGAAGCAATTTCTCTTACGTAGAATACGTCAACTAGAAAACGTAATGCATTATGCAACGCGGCCTCTGGCCATCTCGGAGTATTCGAAACAATCCATCGGAGGCACGTTTCTCTAACGCATGTGCCAAATATAGCAAATATGATGACATTTGCAACCAATTATTGAAACACGAGTTAGTTAGGTAGTTAGCTGTGTAGATTTGGGCCAATCAATCGCGCGACCTTGTGCTATGATAGTTATCAGTTACGAAAATATTTCATGGAATTTTGTAAAACCTGTGGTACTTATTACTGTTTTTGAGTGTATTCAATAAAATGGATATTTGTGGTAAATTAAAAAACTTTAATCATAAAAATATTTACCTGAATTGACATAATATGAGGTAAATCCATAAATATGAATACATAAATATGTTTTTGATATAAATATTACTTTTTTGTATAAATTCAACTTTACTGGGTGTAACTAACCCTAGTAACTCTTTGTAAGTTTCATTTAATATCTCAAACAGTAACATGAAAACAAATTTTCTCTAACAAAACATAGCAAATAGCAGCAGCAACAATTATTAAGGTCAGCCTTTCAGCTCACTTTGACATAAATGAGCTCACAAATGGCACTACTCATTAACGGGACTAACATGAATTCCATATTATTCCTTTAACAATTGCTTAGAATTTTCCAAAAGAATATGTTAGGAATTTGCGCGGTAATATTTATAGGCACGCAAGAAAGATTACTAGCGTTACTTTTTTATTAACATTTCAAGCACTATTACTTTTTAATAATTGAAATTGAATATATTAATTGAAATTAAAGGAGAAGAGGAAAAGGAGACAAGAAGTGATGTCATAAGGATTGTGAATAGAATGATTGACGAACGCGTTTTATGATGATTCAATATTTTAGAAGAAAACTAGTTATTCCTGTTTATCAACAAAGTTTAGATAACACGGGCCGTAAGATGGATTTCTTGGAAAGTTTGAAACGTTATCAGCCTTTAAGAAAGTTCCGCGCTTCTCATAGTTGCTAACTTAATCTGGTCACATTTACATCGTAACACTACTAACGCTATCCGTTCACAGCTCCCTATAATTTATGTCACGGGTCTTAGTAATAATCCCTTCTACGAAACTGTGAACTGTGAACGGCTTTTGAAACATTATTATGTAAACTAATATTGTAGTGAATTAAAATTTGTCTTTGTTCGAATGTTTGTTAAAAATTTTCTCAAATATGATTGTCTTTTGAATTTGAATTTTGGAAATACTTTTAACAGGAAACGTCTATAATATTTTTTATCCCAGGTCAACATATATGAGGCCAAGGGGCTCGTATGTTATAGAATGGAGAAAAAGTTTTTATGATTTTTCCGTAAAGCACGAATTAATTTCTCTCGTAGAAGAATTCTATGATCTAAATATTGTAATAAAAGTTTTTAAATGATTTTTTACCATTAAACCTTACTTAAAATTTTAACAAAGCACATGTGTAGGTACTGTAAGCAATCTTATAAAAATCTAATGAGTAAATGTATAGATACATTATACATATTCATTAAAAATCCTCATTAATCCTCCTCTTAACGTCGCAGATATGATTGTATACCGAAAAAGATATGTATAGAGCTGAGAGCAGCATATACCCTGAAGTTGCATAAATCTCCTCCACACAGTCTCACAGACGTCAAGAAAGTAACAAGACACCTAATTTCCTCAGATAAACTCGCTAGCGACTTAAACGCTTACTCTGATATACAATACTACTTATATGAATATGCTATTGTTACATATTCAATATCCTTCGCTACGAACGAGATAAATTTTATACATTCACGTCTAAAACAGTATTTCAAATACATTCAATCTGTACCGAAGATTAATAATTTATGTTTCGATTTCGATTCGTGCATGTTTTGCGTTAGTTTTATATGAAAATATAAAAAAAAGATTGCTGAGTTTCAATAGTAAATACAAATAAGTATAACACTTTTGCATTAAAAGTTAAATGTTTTATATTTTCTTTGGCATGTTTTGTTTGATTTATAGCGATGACAGCAGTTTTATAACAAACTAGCTTTCCGCCCGCGGCTTCGCCCGCGTTTACAGAGAAAAACCCGTTCCCGTAGGATTTCCGGGATAAAACCTATCCTATGTCCTTTCTCGGGTATCAAAATATATCTATACCAAATTTCATGCAAATTGGTTCAGTAGTTCAGGCGTGATTGAGTAACAGACAGACAGACAGAGTTACTTTCGCATTTATATAGTATGGATTAAGTAAAGTTCAGATGTCAAACACAGACTCAAATTACGTTATATATTTTCATTTTATTCGAGAATTTGCCAATGTAAGGCTATAATTTTATTTTATTTCAACAAAGACTTTTTGAACAACCCTTAAATAGTTCGCCCACGTCGCATTGACTTTGAGATCCTTATATTATTACATAAACCTGAAATGTCCAAAATTTCCAATTAAAATAACAGACAAGGATTTAATGTTTAACCACAGAATACATAATAGTAGCTAAACGCTAGTTTAACTTTAAAATAGGGAAAAAAGAACGTGTCCATCAACCCACTTAATATTAATTTAGAATTCAACTCATAGCTTGTAATTTAGACTTTTTTAAATAATATATTCATATTTTCGTATCACGTATGGATGGGTGGAGCATGTTCTGAAAAGCTATTGAAATTTTATAACCCTGAAATAATGAAAACGTTTACGGAAGATGGGAAAATCTATTCTGTGCCGCGTTTTGATTACCATTTACTTTTTATTAGTACTCATCAATTTCAACACAATGTACGGCAATACACTAGCTTCTTGCCACGGCTCTATCCAGGTTAAACCGGGATAAAATGATTAAAGAAGGCAATGTAGCGCGAGAATATAGATAGTTTCCACTAGTAAAAGATCTAGAAGCTTCAGAGCTTTTAGTCTTCAGAGCATAACAAACAAATAACTCTTCCTTCTTACGATACCAAATAGATTTGACAATATATTTATATCATAGATTTATTAATATTCTGATATTATGATATAAATCTATGATATAAATAATATTTTTATATTTATATCATAGATTTATATCATAATATCAAGAATTGGAAAAAGCTTAAGTTATAATATTATATAGTCAAAATGTTATCCATGCCTTCATTTATATTCGAATCTTGTAACTCGCAATACAAAGGTTTAGTTTGATAGTAATATTATATAAAGTAACTGATTTGTATCTATACTAATTTACCGTGTAAGTACCTTTGTACCATTAATAAATTATTGTTTTCTAAATAATATAATTACTGCTAAATTACTTAAGTGTTAAATGCAATAATATTATATCTTTGTAATAAACTCCTGGAGTTAAAATTATTTCCTATATTTAATTAACCACTAAAGCTCAATCTTTCGTGGATATTAACATTTAATGAAAAATTTTACGTTTACTGCCTGACCGGCGAACATTTTGTACAAATTTGGAAAGTTAAACGTGGTTTTACATAAAACTGAATATGTATTCATCCCATTTAGTACGATTAAAATCTCTTGTTGTTTTTAAATTATACTTCGTTATTGTGTTGATCCACTGCGATGTTTGTTGAACGAGTAAATCCTTTTGGGATTTAATATAATGTACATAGAAACTGTATTATGCTGTGTTTGACCGTGGAATAAATTGGATTTCTTTTTATATTTCCCTGTATTTTAGGGATTAATAACATATTATAATGTGTTGTCTCTTTTTAATATCTGTTTGTGTTTGTGGTTAATATATTTGTTTTAGTCAAATATTTTTTGTGGGTGCGTGTTTTCAGAAATAATGATGAATTTGATACTTACAAAAAGTGTTCCTTTCATGTAGGTACAATTTATTTCAATTATAAATGTATAGGAATATGGTTATTGATAACATGGAAACAATTTAAAATCATTCTATTTATTACAATTTGTATACAGAAACCCTTAAATACTGCGAATAATTAATCATAAAGAAATATTTTTACAAAGCGATAAAAGTAACCTTACTGATAAACGTATTTCATTTGTTATTTTTGTTACTAAAGAATTCCATTGGATTTCGTTACGCCACAAACTGAATTCGTTATCAAGCTGAGTGGAGCGGTATTTGAAAAATGTTGATGAAATTGTAACAGCACATACGTCATATTATACATGAGGATAAAAGACGGCGATGTTAGCATTGCTTAAAAAGCTTTTTAAATCCATAAATTAATTCCATAAATGACAATAGCTATGAATTATGGAACTTTTACGTTAGACGAGGTAATGGCAAACGGCATTTTTATTATTATTTTTTTTTTTGTATTTTAGAAAACTGAAAAATACCAGTACCTGAAAATAATTGTACGGTACTGCCTTACCTTGCTTCGTTCACAAATATTTTAAAGACTTATTTGTTACCTAATCAGCTATACATCATGTGTGCTAAATGTGATTATTTTTGTAGCTCGTTATTATTGACAAATGACAAAAAACGGTCTGTTAGAATTCTTGGATTATATTCGTATATTCGTAAAAGTAATATTATCTTAATAATCTTAAAAACTAGTTATATTTTCTTACACAATTCGTGATTGCGTACTCAGATAAAATCAACTAATTCATATTGTAATCGTTCGCTTGACCCAACAATATGAAATACACATTATTCAAATTTGGACACTCAAATTAACCATCGTTCTTACGTCTTATGGCTTATATTTTTGTTACAAAAAAAAACAACGCTTTGTTGATAGTTGTTACTAATTTTTTTATACTTTTATAGTTTAAAACTGTGACAGTCAAAATTAGATAACAGTTAGCATATCTAGTATTTGGAACGTACTAATAAGGCGCAATACAGATGCTCTTCATTTCCGTAATATGGTCAAAACTGTCAATACCACCACAATTCACAAACAAGACAAATGTCGAAGAACTACAGATCTTGAAGGCCCACTAGTTGATGTTATTGGACAGAATTCCTGTAAATTTTTCTTTAGGTAAGTAATTCAGTGGTTTGTTATTTGACCCGAAAGCTTTTTGTTTCAAAATAATGGCAATAATTTTAGTAGCAAATGTAAAGGCTTATTAATAGATAGAAGATTGCTTTAGAGATGAGATAGCATGATTAGATTATTTAACAGAAGGAAGTGAATCAAAGAAAAATTATGATAATTCTATTATGAGAGAATATTCATTAAGATTACCTTACTGAACAATATAGGAGTGTTCCGTTGTTTTAACAGAAAGTTCCATTTTATGCTCGTTATTGGCTCCCTTGATAATTGACTTATTTAACAGGTATTTCAACGATTGAATAACAGGTGTAATGAATTCGTGGAAAACCAGTGTTTACGGAACTCGCTGTAGGAAATATTGCTCTAAAGCACACATCTGTTTAAATTATCGTTATGTTCGAGGTACATGCGACTTTCACACAATAATGTGAAAGCAATTACGCGACCAGTATCATCAATCTCGACTTATAATCACGTTTTGGTTTTAGATGAGAAACCAAGCATTCTCATATGGTAACAATTGAATTCTCGTCAACAAATGGAAATTTTATGAATTTGTGACAGTTCACAGTAGGTAATGGCATATTTAAATATATTAATGAAAGTATTGCGTATAGAAGATAAACGATCCACATAGCATTTTTATGTTTGGCTTCCTACATCACATCGCAGAATAGATTTGTTCACGTAATAAACAATTCACATGTATAATACGACTTCATTTCAAATTCACGATCAAATCTGGATTTTTTAAATATATTTTTCGTAAAATGTTTACCTATGTGTTCTAACTTACAGGAATTTTTATAGAAATAAAGAGCCTTCATTACGTAAACGTTACTTTTTATACAATTTACTTACTTACATAATAATATTATCATTATTAAAAGTATTTTATGCTTGGAATATGTTATTGTTCCCGTATATTTAAAATAGTATCTTCGCAGATAAATTTTCCTTTTCATCATTGCCTATCAAGTAAATACCTCCGCACAAGATGTTTAAACGAAATTACATCGCAAAATTGAAAGGTTTATTCATATAATTATATTACTGAAAGTGTTTTAAGATTTTGTTGGCGGAGCATTTAAAAAAAGATGGCAGAAATATAACACCATTTTAGGGTACACGGAAAGGCTGTCAGTAGCAAGTATACAAACAATCAACGAGCAGTGAACATGAAGATGACGTTTGGGAAACAAATAGAATGAGGAACATTTGAATATAAAGTATACATAAAACTATAAAAATAAAATTAGGATGTATTTATTTAATAATGAGGTAGGTAAGTATCTATTCGTTCTTAACTCTATCTCTATCTTTGTTCTCATTTCGCGTATCGGTGGGGTAGCGTTCTTTTAACACGGTTTTATTTTTCTAATCAGTGTTCAGAAATAAATAAATATATCACTCCTATTATTTCTTATTAGCTTCTTATCCATTATTTTCAGAAATCAAACGACATTTATTCACTTATTATAGGCACACCCCGGACACTCCATACAAAATTATCGTTTTGACCAAGGTTTTGACAGTCACACTGTAGAGACTACAAATGTGTGTGTTAACGCTTTATGGTTGGCACATTTGTGACTAGCGTAAAAAAAAAATTCGCGTTTTTCTGATGAAATACATCCGTAAACAGCACAATATCTAACCATTTTCTACGAAAAACGATAATCACAAATTCAAAATAATAAAATTACTTTAAGTCAATTTGATTAATGTTGTCAATCTTCGTTGCGTATCGTCCTTGCAGAAAAATGTGGGCCATTTTAATCACGATCGCGCGGGGTGAGGTAAGTGTTTAATTTTGGCGGGAGGCGGAGAGTGTCCGTTCTGTTATCTGTAGCGTTTAGCTACTATTTATGTATTCTGTGTTATAGGGTTAATTAAGAATGTATAACGTTTATGTTTAATGACGCGTGTAGTCTCCAGTCACTCTCAAGCGTCAAGGCCACATCCTTCCCGCAACCTAATTTTAGTCCATACGAAAGCTTCTAAATATTTAAATATGCGGGATCTACCCAAGGCACGGAAGTTAATGCAAATGCCCTCGTAATTTTAAAAAAGGACAAGAAACACGAAACATTTGTTTTATTTTGAGAAATGCAAACATCTTTTCGTCGTTAGACCGTTATTTCTTTTAATTAACTTTGTGTTTATATTGTCTGTACTGTCATAAATAATGTAGTAGTATAAACAGGGCTGTGGTACAAATTTTTATTTTATATTAGATATTAAACTGTAAATTTATAAGCTCATTTCGTACGGCTTCATCAAAGTTGTTGTAAAAACAAAATTTGTATACAGCTTAAGTTGGGAACGAAATGCAATTTTCAAAGCCTACAATATTTTTTCTTGTTTACTTTATGAACGCTTAGCCTTCAAACGTTATGAATCAGATTTTTTGGAATATAAGCAAAAATTTACAAAAAAATCGTTCACTTTGTTAGTTCAACATCTAAGCATATAATTTACCAAAAAATGAAAATCTAAGAAGACACATCACAATTTTTGTGTTTTGCATTATAGACGTAATCGTAACTGCAATATTAATATGCTGCATCCATTAAATATCGGGTTTAAGCAACGGAAATTGCTTGAATTTGACAAGTTGAGAGTAGACTCAAACGCGAAGCTTATGAGACTTGCAATTAACTCAAAATGACTTCTAAAAATAACATATTCAAAAATATTGAATTGTATACAATATCTGTCAATTTATTTGTATAATTTTTTTTCCACAATTTATTGTGATTATTACTTAAGCTTAGGAAAGACACCACGTAATTCGTAAATATCAATAAAATTTTCAAAAGACGTTAGTGTACAGTGATTAAAAAGTTTATACAAGTATTTATAAACTAGCTTCCGCCCGCGACTCCGTCCGCGCGGATGACGGTCTTCGCGTGGATGGTTTATTTCTCCATTTTGAGTAACTCTGACAATGACATCTTATAAATATCTATTGGACCCAAATACGGCTAGGCCTATAATAATACGCAACGTGTTCGCGGTTCTACAGAACAACGTCTATGGATAAAACTGAAAAATTAAGATTAATTTTTTTTCTACGTATTTTTCCAGGATAAAAAGTAGGTATCCTATTTTACGCCCAGGATAATAAGGTATAATTATACCAAGTTTCATCGAAATCGAACCGGTAGTTTTCACGTGATGTCTTCACATACAGACAGACAGACAGACAGACAGACAGACAAAAATTTTTTTAATCACATATTTGGGTTTGGTATCGATCCAGTAACACCCCCTGCTATTTATTTTTTCAATATTTTCAATGTACAGAAATGACCCTTCTACAGATTTATTATATGTATGTATAGATATGAGTTAAGTATAAACAAGTTATTCATTAAATCTGTTACACTCATTAAGCATATTGTTGCTGGCAGTTTTTGCCACACCTCCAAGAACACAAGCCTCCTTTTAAAGTTTACGCTTTATTAAATTGATTTGAATGGCAAGTATAATGTAAATCCTTCAATCTAGAGGTACAGACACGACACTTTTGTCTTGTTCTACAATAAGATGATACAATATGGTTCTCTCATTCTAGCAAAGTAACTTTTGTAGTAATAATAGAACTGCAGCCACCTTTCCAACTTCATTTTCAGTTTAAATCTGATGAATTAGATTTATCTATAACTTTGTGAATTTTAGAACATTGGAAGTGTAACAGCCGTCAATAATTAAGGTCAAGCTTTTAGCTCACCTTGGTGCTGGGGTTAATTTATAATAGTTAACGTAATAGTGATTGTTATAAAGTTTCCTTTGAAGTACCTGTACTAGACGTCGATTTATCTTAATAATTCCTAGCTTTTACTTAGAGTTGGTTGATGGTTGATATATTTATAATTCTTACATACATACACTCACAAATATATTAACTATGAAATTCATACGATATATTTTTTACTGATTATTTTCTGCTATTTCCTGTGGACCAGTACGCCTCTGAATAATCTTTATCAACAACTTTTTAACCGACTTCAAAAAAAGGAGAAGGTTATCAATTCGGCCGGTATGTTTTTTTTATGTATGTACACCGATTACTCCGAGGTTTTTGAACCGATTTACGTGATTCTTTTTTTGGTTGATGTGGAATAGTGTCGAATTGGTCCCATAAAAATTTTGTTCGGGTAGGCTCAGTAGTTTTCATTTTGAGTCTGATCTCGATGACTTAATTGAAATGTAGCAACGTTGATTCACTAAAAAGTATTAAATAAAACTAACTACGTTAAAAACAATCGACTTCAAAGCCGACATCGAACCTAAAAAAAAAAAAAAATAAATATAAAAGGCAAATCTAAATAATATGTAGTTATTAATAATATCAAATCTTTTTTATTTTTTACTTTTCCGTTTTTGAAGTCGATTGTTTTTAACGTAGTCTATAATATAAAAATGAATCCCAAAATGTGTTGGTTAGCGCATAACTTGAGAACGGCTGAACCGATTTCGTTAATTCTTTTTTCATTATATTCCTTGAAGTACGAGGATGGTTCTTACGTAGAGAAAACGTAAATATGTACCACGGGCGAAGCCGGGGCGGACTGCTAGTTATTTATAAATTATAAATTACCGTACCTTAAATTATTAAGATAAATAAAATACGGACAGATACGATATAGAGATTGTACGTTAAGTTATACTCGATGAAATTATGTTTTTTAATAATTAGGATATTTAATTCTTAACTTAACTTTATAAACGAAAAATCTTTCGGTTAGTAAAATAATAAATACGCTTTGATTATTATTAACTTAACTTTTCATAAATTGTACTTATACGTTGCAAACTGAACTCTGCTTGCTTAGTTCCGTGCACTAAGAACGAAATCAATTAGCAACTAGTAACTTGTGCAAATTAGCACTAAACTCTGTTAGCTCATCCAAGCTGGTATACTTCAGGTACCTTATATTTACCATTCAGAGCGTTTCCAGACCGTCTGTAAGTCTAAGTCGCTGCAGGGCATAGGTTCTAGGAGATGATTTGTTACCATTTGGTTGGGTTTGAGCATTTATAAGGTAAATATTTGGACGCTAGCCGAATCCTTTGATTAAAATCGGGGACTTGGAGATCTTAGGAAACAATACAACTATACCAAGGTGTAATGATTTGGGTCACACGAATAGTACGTAGATGGACTATATATTCTGTAAATATTTGTGGGTAAATCTGTGAATTAAACCTAGGAATGTTTATTTCCTTCAACTCAATGTTTTCTTAATAATAATAAATGCACTCGTAAGAATGTGAGGTATATTGCAGTCGAGGAACATAAAAATATAACATAGCGTAATAAATTAAAGCTAATAAATTCTATAGCTATATATTTTACAATAAACCATTTTAATTTTCCGTCTCAAGTTTGAATAAAACACATAGATAGCAGTTCATTGTTATGTAAACTGTATGAACACCTTTCCATTATTTCTATAAGGTCTACAATCAACTAGACACCTAATTTCCGTTCAGTGAATCCATCGCTAGGTAAAAATAAATACTTATATTGAAATATCTTGTTGTTCTGATTATTGCGGATATTGCTTTCTTTACCTATACATTTTACGAAGCATTAATAATGCAAACAAACGTTCAATAACACAACAATTGTTGTGTTTTTTCTTAATAATATAATATTCAGTATCCAGACGACTACTACTATCCTAACTTCAGTACTTATCTAGTTATTGATTTTGAAATCCTCTCACTGACTATCATAATACAAAAAAAAAGACCTTCCACTAAAATCAATATAAAACATGAATATCCCAAATAATTGACAACAATTTACACTTAATATCGAACTAATTAGCGTAACAACAAAAAATATCAAACGATAATAACTAAACGACGTTGATAACAAAGCAAATTATATAATCTGTAAAAACAAGAAAAATTTTAATTTCTGTCTCCTGAATCGTATAAAACTTCTAACAAGTCAAACTAAATTCAACTTATCACGCTCCGATTATATAATTGGTCCCTTGGCATATTCAGAAATAAAGTTGTCTTTTTTACGAGTTTTTGAAGGACTATTAATCAGAACGGAACTTTCATATTTTTTCAATTATTTTTTTTTATCATTCAACGAATTTTTACAGAGAAGCCGTATATAAAATATTAAAAAATAGGAATATATAGTTTTTTTTTGCTCAATGTACTTGCAACTTTATTTAAGAAACTTAGGAGTTCAGACCCTAGTGCCGCAAGATATAGTTTAGTTTGTTTTCTGTAAAGCAAAATGTTAGTCCCCAAGCAATATTTCATTTTAAGTTAGTTAAACTACACGAAGAAGGGAACTAAAATGTAATCGGAACTAACGTATTTGAGATCAATTTTTATATTTATTTTGTAACATTTTAAAAGCTTTTGTGTACTTGGATGATCAATGCTTTAAACAAAACTGCCTAAACGGATATTGATAAGGGCAACTTTTCTTGTGTTTTTGTATAGCAAGAAACAGAGACTGGATGCTGGCATAAATTATAACTTCCCTGTGAATTTTAATACATAATAGGATAAATTTTACTATAGTTCAATATTTTACGTGAAGTAATTTAATGTTATTTGATTAGACATATATTATGTAGACAGTAGAGTATCTATACTAATGTGAAATCTAATACGAGAAAGACGGCATGAATTTTATATGTTTCATTAAATCTTGAAAAGCAACACGTACAAAATTACCAGTCTACTTAATTTATCAGTTTTCAAGAATAATGAGTCTCGTATTAACCTTAATATAATACCAATTACAAATAATTTGAATATTAAATGGAACTAATTAGATAATATGAAGGAACGCAACCTGAAAAATAATTAATTTTCTTTGTGTTTTTTTTTCGTATTTGTTTTTGAATAGTTCATAGAAACCAATAAATTCATGGTCATGAGTAATTTATACATGCATTTGTAATTGTATTAATGTTTGTTTCGAATATCCCACTGCTGAAAGCGAACTCACTTTCGTTAAATCAACAACTCACGATTCAATATAAGTTTAAATAATGTATTGCTTCTAAGTATAAAATAAATTAAACTTAATATTTTAAGTAATTTGTGTTAATAACCGGGTTATTTTATTTAAGTGATATGTATGATTAAATATATTTCCCCACAGGAGCAAACACTCATATCTTTCAAGCATTGTAGAATAATTGAGTATATTAATCAACGTCTTACTCAGAAGCATATTAATACTTGTAATGAATTATGATCCATTGTATAGGTGGTATTACTATTGGCTACATAGCAAGGGTATTATAGTTGAATAGAACCAGGAGACCACTTATTCAGGCTGTAGCAGCAAAGAGAGCGTCCTGTTCATTTTTTGTAGGTAGAAATCAAATTAAAATTGATAGTATTATGTAGGCACAGACTAATAATAATATACTACGTATACAATGTAGGTATTACTTAAAAAGAAGGCCTGTATATAAAATGAAAAATTGCCGTATAATAGGCCTGGAAACAAAAATTGTTGTTCAAGAATTAACCGACTAAATATAACTAGAATCTATATCAACCTCCATTAATTTTATGTTATCAAACGGTATGTATTAACGAAATCTCTCCAACCGTTAATCTTTACGAGAAAGTGAGACAGCTGGGAGTTTTTGCTTTGGTTTTGATTCATCTCCGCTCTGGATCCATCGGTAATCCGTGCTCGTTACACTAGGTAGTTTATCACTAAGGTATTACCATAGAAATCTAAATAACAAGACACATAGAAGGGCTATAATGTCATAATTCGTATGAAAACCGCTGTCGCCAAAATCAACACATTCAAACCGAAAGCTAAACAGTACACACAAGTAAACAATGCCTTTTATTGGACAGCTTGATTTTAGTGAAAACTAACTATCTATTAAATTAAGCTTTTGAATATGTATCCTAGCGCACGAATTTACGGTTTATTTTAGAATAACATCCCTAAGTATATGAGACTTTTTGCTCCAATACGAACAAACGTGATAATAAGAATGGTCGACTGTGTCATTCATTGTTATTTCGATTACTATGGTGACACTCGTAATACTTGTAAATATTCTATAATTTTAAGGAAAAACGGCATTATTTCTAAAAAATATATTTTCCGATGAAATATTATTCCTTTATAAGTATAATTACAACTTGTGGAAGAATTTCCGCAATGGGAATTGCTGAAACACACCATGTATACACTCATACGTCTCCAGAGCAACTGAACAGTGACGAATGCACTGGTGATGTGCAAATCACCTGAGTGGCGACAAGGTCACGCACGCTTACGACTTCTAGTGTCTTGTTATTTAGATTTCTATGGGTATTACTGAGGTATTTTGTGTCTAGCGTCTATACTCTATAGTATTTTTTGGCCGCCTCCTTGGTTCAATGGTTAAAACGACGGGCTCTGGGTTCGATTCCCGGTGGAGAAGAAGAAAACAATGTGTGTCGCTGGCAGGATACAGAAGGCTGATCACTCACTTGTCCCTAAAGAAAGTCGATCAGTGAAACAGGTATACATAATGTACAACTATGCACGTCTATGGTAATTTATCATCTGTGCTGTTCTTAGAGTATTTATACTACTACTGTAATATATACTCTAAGGTGCTGGTATATTAACTTACTGGTGGTCGACGGTAAGCGCTCTCCGGGGAGGAGGTGCGAGGGCTACGGGCCACGCAGCTTGAACTAACGACTCTCTCACAAACTGCTCCCAAGATGGCGACGTTCCTGTAAAAATGAAAATTCGAATATGGAATCAAAAATGTCCATTTTGAATGCGCCCAATAAACAATAAACAAATATGCATGGAAATTGGAAGAATGAAAGATGCCTTAATAATGAAATGATTTTTTTCCTTTATTTTAATATTTCTCATTTATGAACCATTTGAACGCTATAAAACTAAATATCAAATACACATGGGATTTCATAAATATTTAATTACAAGTTATAATGTAAAAGCTCTCTAACAAAGTTTCAAATGTAATCAACTGTTTGTGTCAAAAGCGGAAACCTTGACCTGTCAGATTTGGAACAGATATTATGCGTTACTTTAGAGCGGACCCTAATCGAATTCGAGGCTTTTACAACAGTAGCTTTCAGCTTCGGTCAGTTTGCAATAATTGGGCTTGCGCCTGCCGCTTGCCATACAATATGTAGCTTATATAATTTCATAAGCAGATTATAATAGATTAAAGTGGTGGTGTAGGTATTATTTGCTCTAGGAGGAACAACCCTGAACAGTAATCCATCAAACCCGTTCCGAACTTCGTGCGTTGTTGAATAATACTACCAAACAATTTCCAGTAAGTATTTTAAGTATTTGTGTAGTAGGATAGTACGACTATATTAAATAGTGGGTAGAGTAATTATCTGTGTATTTCTTCAAATATATAAATGAAATAATAATATTCATTCATTCAAATTTTTATGCGACTCTACATTTATAGAGACCTCATTAAAAATCTTGATTCAAGTCCAAATTCAACAACCATCATCAGCTCTTTGCATCAATCACGTAGTTCCAGCACTAAGAGAACATTAGATGCTAATCCACATTCCACAGCATAATCGGTATATGTGCCAAATTTCATACATCAGTCATTATTGTATGAAAGAGTAAATAATACATCCAGCCTCACCAACTTTCACTTCATTATAGATTATGTATTTTAAATTGTATTAGCATAGAATTATAAGTGAGAAAGCAATTTCCATATTGCATCTAATTTAAATTTATATACATTCAGATACTGTTGGTACTTTTGTGAGTTCATGGACGCACAACTTATAAAACATTCAAGGGAATCGTTTATTATAAGTTAGCAATTTACGAAGGTGACAAGCTGTTTTTCCAATGTTTATTCACAAGCTTGATCATAACTTTAGTCATCTATATTATCACTACATAGTATAAAAAAGAGTCACTTTCTCTGTCCCTATGTCCCTATGTATGCTTAAATCTTTAAAACTACGCAACGGATTTTGATGCGGTTTTTTGTTAATAGAACGAGTGATTCAAGAGGAATGTTTTAGTATATAATTTATTTGGTTTTAGACAAAGTGGGCGAAGCCGCGGGCGGTAAGCTAGTATACTATATTTTATTTAATTATTATAAAGCTGAAAAGTTTGTTTGTTTGAACGCGCTAATCTCAGGAACTACTGGTTCGATTTGAAAAATTCTTTCAGTTTTAGATAGCCCATTTATCGAGGAAGGTTAAAGGCACAGATATATATCATTACGTTAATACCAATAGGAGCTGAGCAAAACCGCGGGGCACAACTAGATATATTAAATAATTCGTAATCAACATGGATCTAGAAGCTGGCATAAGCAATAAATAGCTCGGGTGGCAATTTGTGGCAACGCTCGAAACATTTTATCGCTTGTAGCTTGTATTTTTATTACGCAATATATTTTAGTTTTAGAACCAATAATAAGTAATTTATTCAGATAATTTTTTAAGCATTTGATTTCTGTTTGATTTAGAACGTAGACTTCAAATTCAGGTGACACTCGATTTTTATTGATTATATTGATTATCTATTAAATGTTTTATACTGTGGTTTTATAATATACGTATAAATTATACACTATTTAAATTACAACATAATACAACAATATCAATTTCAAGTAAAAGAAAATAACATACATTTTAGTTATTACGTGTAATAATACAATGTGTAAAATAATGATTGTTCAGCCATTACGAATTTACATTCAAACCTTACTTTACGAAGAATTATATATTTGACAGGTATAATTAAAGTTAATTTTCAGCTTTAAATATACATAATTCATACGGAGTTGCCGACTAGGTCCTAATCTCTCTTGGGATTAATAGCGAAGCATAAAATGCTGGCTCAATACAGACAGCCCGAATATCCAGGGAATATATAACAGAATAAACCACTTTATCTTTGACGATGTTCGGATATAGGTATAATAGAACGGTTTGAAATTAGGGCTTACAATTATATTGTAACTTTCTCGTTTAAATGACTGGCGTTGATACGCAATAAACATGAAATAGAATACCATAGATTGAATAGGAGTATCAGATTGCTTCCGAAAGCGTAATCATTTGGATGTTTGTATAAAGGTATGTCACAACTTATGAATGTAGATACATATAGATATCTCTTTGGCAGGCGCCAAAATTACATACGTAATACATACGTAAAAGTAATATTCACGATAAAATTCCCTTCGATACGAGTCACAGATCGCTTTCCATGGAGCATGAAAGGATTACGTTTTTTTTTTAATCTTTATAAAAATATATTTACAAAGGATTTGAATGCTATAAAAAACTCAAGTAAGTTTTCTTTTAAATAAATTTATGCTGTAATTAAATATTTATGACTATTTCCATTTCATATTCTGTTTCGTATTTGCCGCAATACCTTTTGTACGCTAGAATGCTGAACAATTTGCATAGAACATATTTTGTATACAATAGTTTCTGTTAGATATTTAAGTTCTGTGCGTTCTTGTATCTTCACAATGCTTTTAATGAATTAATTATTGTGGCAACCACACTAACATTTCATATTTTGAGCCATAATTTATTCTAATTAGTTATTTGGATTTACAAAAATAAATGGTTACATAACGAAATACATTGATTCTTAATAAATAAAATTGTAAAATTTAAATTATAAATACACCTCATTATAAGTCGATATTCACTATATATTATGTATTTCATAAGTTATATAAAACCACTGTAGTATAAACATAAATATTTAGGACTGTAATATATCACGTTTTCTTATGACAGAAAATTCTTATGAAGAAATACACCAAACACCCACACACAAAATAGGTACATATTATTATACTTACACCAATTTCATCTTTCACAAACTTTCAGAGTTTATTGTTTACCCTCTCCATTTATAAAAAAAAATATGTAAACCGCCTAGCGGCTAGACGCTAATTTGGACGAAAAAAATTTGATGTAAAGCGATAAAAAATATTATAATTTACACCATGGAATTAAAGAAACACGTCTTACATAATAATAAATGTAGACCCATAAAATGGTTTACAGGCACGCACGCGGTGTTATTACGTTGCTATATTATGTATATTTACGTAGATACATACTTTTATGTACCCTTCCTGCCGGGTCAGCACAAGACTGTCGTAAAAATATTGTATTATTTAAATCAGCAAGGATGTTTTGTACTCTTGCATACATTATACTTTATTTCTAACATTTTTAAGGAATATTATACTATTAATATATACTTGGAAAGCTTGGAAATCTCATTATCATTAGCTTTTATTATTTTCCCAAACGTGTTTTGGGCTTCTACAAATGTTCAGAACTGACTAATGCGCTACTAAAGACGTGGTTATAAAGCCTCATATTTTCTTTAGAAAAACTAAGTAATATAAAACAATGTAAAAGATTGTACTTATTACTTTTTATTTTCACGCGATAAAAGGTGTAGAAACATAATCATCATGGAAAATCTGAAATCATGATGCTTAGTTACATAGCGAATATACTTACATCTCATGTTTCATAGAGATTAGGTAAAATTTTGTTAAATGTTAACTTTACTTTTTAGACTGCTTTTTATAATACTTCTCCGTATTTTACACGATATACTCATTGAAGATATTGAATTTCATTTCTTCGAATGTGTGGAAATTGCAAATACCTACTTTGCATGTAAATACTTTTGAGAAGCTATGTCTACGCATGTACCTACATTGTAGGTAAATATTTGCATATTATCGTATTCCTTAATGCAAAAACTTTCTATGTGTATCGTACCTTTTTCCGGAAATTCTCTCATTTGTATTGGGGTCACGAAATCTCAGTCAATACAAAATTGGAATAGTTCATAAATGAATGCTTTACAAATCAAGGAGAGCGCGCTTCAGCAGACATCTTCAAACTCGTTACCTTAAAGATCTTTACAATTTACGGTAAAATGCAAATTTTTTGTATTCACAATACGTTTCATCTGTCCTTGTGAATTGTTGAAAATTTTTCAAATATATCTCATGCGGAATAGAATTTTATATCTAAGTTATAAAATACCATTACGTAGAAAAGTTTACAATGAATTAAAGTTGTCTCCCAAAGGAATACAATACAATATAATAATATAATACGATAAATTTGTGTGATGTTTTGAACAATATCAAGCCCTCGTCAATCTGAAATAATATATGAAGGCTCATCTAAAGGTAGCGAATGTTAAGGAATGTATTATTATAGTTACTGAGTTGTGGTCGAAACACAATAAGTTATGAACCTTATGACATGTTTCATCATACCCTTGCATAAGAATATGCTTACATTTTTTTTATGTATTACATAAAAACTAGCTTTTTGGTCTGTGTAGCGCATGTCGCGTGTATCGCGGCTGCCAAGTAGGTATACCTACTCGGCAGCCGACCGTCACGCGACATGCGCTACACAAAGCAGTGTTCGGAACCGTTCGAACATTTTCACTTTTACCGTGGTTTCATAAAACCACACAACATTTTTTTTTAATGATTTATGTTCTTGACATGACAACTTTAATCATATATAATTATTCGTTATACAATTCAATATTTCCAAACGAACTATTTCATAAAACTCTTAAAGTATTTTCGATTTTAGCGTTCCTATTAATTATGATAATACAATTATTTCCAAGTTCGAATTAGATCGGATAATTAAAAAACTTTCCTTTAATCCAAAGAGAGCGAAGATTCTGAAGTATTTTATAATGCAATTTTAAATCGAATTAGAAACTATATTATCTGCCTTTGGCCATAGCCAGATTAGGTATATAGTTTTTAATTATTATTTAGACCATTAACAATTATTAATGAACTTCAGGAGATCAAATCATCCGATGCATGCAATGCAATGGATTGTACATGAGAGTAAATAGTTGTTTACAAAATTGATTGAAATGTTATGCATGGAACGAAAAGCTATTACATAATTTAATAAATTGTGTAATTCATGCACTAAATGGTTTGACTGTACCAAGTGCTATTAAAAAAAGCTAGTAAGTTTTAAAAAAGTTTAGGTTGAATATAACATAACATAATTGATACAAGCACAAGATAAAACTTCACACACCTTCATATTATTACTATCTAGAGAAACATATTCTATTTTTATACAGACTACGTTTTATTATGAACATTATTAGATTAAAAAAATCATAGATCACTTATATCTATTTATAAAACGTTATTGTAGCTATATTACTAGTTTATTATTAGAATCTTTCAACAAAGAATTTTCCCAACTGAATTCTAATTTAATATACCTACTGTATTTATTTTAATGATCATTACGACTACACCAGTCATATTTCATATACCCGTTTATTTATTATTCAATGATGATCATGCTGAGGTGTTTAATAATTCACGTGTAGTGTTCAGGGGTCCTTCAGATGGTACACTCGCAAACAAAGATGGAATTTCGTAATACGCATTTCAGTGGGATAATGAAATTTTAGGGTCGACTCGACTTCCGTGACATGGCTTTAATTAGGTGTAATGCCGTTTGCTAACTTCATCTAATATTTACTATTATAATTATAATTTGTTTAGCGTGTTAACGTTGACGGGGTAATATAGTTTATAAGCAAGTAATTACCCTAAAATGAAATGTTGTTTTTATCATAAAAACAGTCACGTTAAACAATTATTTATAGACTGTGTAGGTATAAGCATATTTCCTAGCGTTTCATAAAGGCTTTGTATACGTCAGGAAACTCGTTCGGTATTGTGATAAGCTTTTAACAACTGAAAAGCGTTTTTTTACTCTAAAAGGTTTAGATAATAAAATACCCAGTGAACAAAAATGTAGTAAAACATGCTGTAGGCCCATAGGGAAGATACGAACATTATAACCCAGATAGATAAAATCGAAACGCTCGTACGAAAAAGAGCTTTTTTTGCAAACCATAAGCTTTATTTCAGTTCGCAGCAGGACGTCGTTTCGAAGGTGAATTTTGCGTTTTATTATTTGTTGAAGCTTTTGCAATTGTTTTTTTCCATATCGATGCCGTAAACGATAAAAGATACAAGAGTTTGAATTAATGGAGGCATCTTATTTCAGCCAGCGATACAGCTTATTTGCGATATATCACGATGTAGCGGTTATTTTTATGTCTCCTTTGGGAGCTCATTGACATGGATGGATGTTACGTTTACAGTGTTATGAACAACATAACTTTTATAGATATAAAAACTGTAATTCTCTTAGTTATTTCAGTATATATAATATTCTTTATAGCATCAAGATATTGATGAAGCAGAAGCCTCCATTTCCAGTAAGCGACATATGCGCCAGTGAGCAGCCACAGGAGTAAATTGCGTTTCTGATGCCAACCACAAGAGGGATTGGATATCTGATGAGATTATTTATGTGTTAGTGTAGAATTTTTAGATACCTAATTCATATTTTTATTAATACGAGTGAAGACACATTTCGTACTACATGCAGAGGTCATGATTACAATTACATATATACCATACATTAGGTACCTACAATAGAACAATTCGATTCATAATATGAACCATCATCATCAAATTCCGGTGTTTATAGAATATATATGTTTATTTTAATAATGGAATCATTTATAACAACTTTTTGATATTTTTTTGTAAGCCATAAAGATATGCCAGCTGAGTTAAACTTTAAATACTTTGTAGGACATAATATCATGCAACATCAACGAGCATACACTTTTTAATATTGAAAATTTTAATAGCTTCATTAATAAAACATTCATTCTCAATAAAGGCGACTAACGGATGGTTTTGGTTGATAAAACACGAATTGTAGTATTCAACATGACAGTTAAAACCTCAGCCATTTATTGATAATGAACCATAGTCCGGGATACATCGCCCATTTTTGCAAGTGATTACTATCAAGCTAATTTTTCGTGAGTAGCTTTATTTTGATGAGATGCCCAATAATTTCATGTACGAAACTCTCGATTGTGGTAGCTTACAGAGGTAACAAGGATAAAAATTTTTGATTTGACGGTTCTCAAATATTTATTACGCAATTTGTAGGACAATATGTCTGTTGAATTATATAAGTATTAAATAAGTGAAAATAAAAAAATCAGCTGGTTAGTAATCATTTATGATGACTTCGTTATCGATACACATTGGAAAGGGGGACTCTTTGATCAAACCATAGATTTTGTAGGACAAATATTTTTTCGAATAATTTAGATAATTATCTTGAGATTGAACAAAAAAAAACATTCAGTTAGTAATTAATATTTGAGAACCATCAAATCAAAATATTTTATCCTTGTTTCCTCTGGTAGCTACCACAATCGAGAGTTTCGTACATGAAATTATTGGGCATCTCATCAAAATAAAGCTACTCACGAAAAATTAGCTTGATAGTAATCACTTGCAAAAATGGGCGATGTATCCCGGACTACCATCATTAGATACGAGCTCATTGTCACACAATCTATATTTATTCAAATTTTTATTAACTGTTAAAAAATAAACTTCCATTCGACACAATGTCCCTATAGATCTTTATTTTCACTTAACTATGGTAGATACATAATCATCCAATTCAGTTCTTAACTAGAATTAAGGAAAAATACTTGATGCTGTGCTTTCAAATTGTCTAATTAATATACTAAGTAATAATAATAACGCAATATCTCTTTACGCCCTTAATCATAACATTTTTTAATCTTCAATCTATACCTATATATCTATACAAATATCATAACGCCGAAGAGTTTGTTTGTTTGTTTGTTTGTTTGAACGCGGTAATCTCAGGAACTACTGGTCCGATTTGAAAAATTATTTCGGTGTTAGATAGCCCATTTATCATGGGAGGCTATAGGCTATATTTAATCCGAAAAAAAACTAAAAGCTGAGTAATGCGGGTAAAACCCCGGGGCACAGCTAGTTTTATATAAAATTCAATAACATTTATAGTGTTCTATAAAATCTATAATTGTGCTACGTTCAATATCCGACAAAACAGTAAAACTAACTCCATCCTATCAATCTACATCAGTTCTAACTTTGCATTGACTCTCGTACAGTGACTACGGATACAACTAACGACAAAGTGATTGATAACAGCTACCGAAATTTCAAGGAAACCTTTGAAATTGTCAATACCTTAAGAAGGTGTTTTTCTTTTATTTGTTTGAAAGACTATCACATTTTGTGCTCGCTACAATTGTTTCAACTTTATTTTTCTTTTTATCGCGTGTGTTTATACTATTTCGTTTCAAATATTATTTTATTTTATCTTCTTGCAAGCACGAGCTAAACAATACGTATCCAGTTATGTAGCTCAAACAATGATCTGATAAGAAGTACCATTAAGTACCTTTTTATAATGGACAATGCTTTTTAAGCCTACCCAGAGACCTCGGCGAAAGAGCCCGACTAAACTCCACTGTTTTCCGTTGTCGTATATCGTATGTTAAGCAGAATTTATGAATTTATTCAATAAAACATAAAACCAAGCTATGACAATTGTATGGTTATATTCTTAAGGCTAGCCGCACACACAAATTATTATTGTCAATGCAAGATTGTCAAAAATCTTCATCAATATATGGTCCCCGCACACTACGCAATATTATTGGCAATTTTTAATAGTACAATCTGACTCAGTCGTTCCGCAGCTAGATTATGTGCGCACGTTTAACATAATGAATAGAAAGAAAAAAATCGTTGCATTGAGTATTGCATTAATTTTACTATCTAAAAAAAAGCAATCAAGAAAGAAACGATGGATTAAGGACTGGATGAGAAAAAAAGCTGAGTTAAATCACTATAATCTACTAAATGAACTACGAGTTAAGTACAGAAGAAAAAGATTTTAAAAATTACATGGGAATGAGAGATAGCAGCTTCCAAAAACTATTATCTTTAGTTTCATCTTACTTGATTTTTTTTTATAAATATCGAGCAACTTATCAAGCGTTTTATTTTTCTTAACTGTATTGCGATATGATTTGCAGGATATATTCCATAATTCTGGATAAGTTTCCCATGTTTTAATAAACACTAACAAATAGTGTTTTTCCGTGAGACTGCTATCATCAACAATATTAACATTATTTTCGCTTTGGATACTGTTTTCGTCCTCATTTTGAACAAAAAACACGAACGTCCGCCTGCCTTGAAATCTTTTTCTCAACTAAAATATTGCCGCGCGCCCGCACACGTCAATATTATTGTCAATACCCCTGCCTCCCCCCGATATTGACGTGACAAAATCTGAATTTCTGGATAATCCACAATAATATTGAACAATACCGCAATACAGGCCGCACACACAAAATAATATTGACAATACGTACTTTATTGTCAATATTATTTTGTGTGTGCGGCTAGCCTTACGGGAAATACAATTAGGTTAGGTATACATTATCTCTTTGACCACTCTAATCGTTTTTGTATGAAAAATATTTCTGAGTACTTCAGTAAAAGTTTAGTGTAGTATGCAGTGCGTGTGTGTGTGTGTATGCTCGTGTTAAAACATTCTGTTTTCAGTATTTCTACTATCTCAGCTAATGTATACACAACTTTAAATTGCTTTTAATACCTACGTGCATTGCAACACCTGACTCTCGGGATAAAATATAATTCTGGAAAATTTATATTTGAACAAAACACAAGCTGTGAAATATTCGAATAGTTCCTATAAAAGGCAGCACTGCAATCATACAACACCCTGTATATAATGGGAATATGTCAGTTCTACGTGGGCGAAAAGCTTGTCATTATTCGGCATGAAATACGGGGAAAATTGTAGCACTCTCTTTATTTATGATACCTGTCCTCATAAACTAGAGAAATTTATATCATACATTGTATTTTAAAGCACCCAATTGTTGCGCGTAGACACGAATCAGATGAATAATTGTATGCAAATTTGGAAGTGTTATTTAAAGAGGTCAAACGAAGAGGGAATTCTTTGCAATAAAACTTTGTCCATTTCTTTTAAAAGAGTTATAGAAGACAGCTTAGGGTCTGACAATAAATTACTATAATCGCCCATTGTCACATAATGGCTGAACCAATGACGATCTATCTTTTCTACCCCGGAATTGCTTTGCATAGGTATAAATTATTGGTTATTCCCTTTTTTAAATCTGTTAAAAACACACATTTTAAAAATGACAAAGTATTTATATATGCCCAGCCCTTAAACTGTAGGTAATATTAACAGACGTTTTTAATTAGTTGTACTTAAAAAGTGAAGTAGAAAAAATAGCGGACAATATATTATGTTACAAATAATAAAAAAAAGACAATTTACAAGTGAAATAATTCATGAATATCTAGAAATGTTTTCGTTGTGTAATTTTATACCCAAATTTGCGTAAGGTTAAAAAATAAAACCACTCAAGAACAAATTACCGCAGACGTTACCAGGAGATTGCCATAAATTAATTTCGCTACACATTACTCAAATCACAGACATACTCAAATATAGTTTGCCATTCGCCTTAGCCACATTAACCTACTTGTACATAAATTTTGAACTTATTTCAATTAATGTTACAGTTATATTTTTACTAGGGCAAAGTTTAGAAAAAAAATCTGTGAAAGAATTAAAAAAAAGTGCATTAATCAAGAAGAAAATAATATAATAAAAATACTATAAATCAATTTTAATTTAAAGTTGTATTACAGTTAGTTTATAACAGCATCTAATACGTCTTAAAAAATCACATACATATCTTTTTTTTCTAGCCACCTATAACAATTTAGTCCATCGTCCGGTTAGATGAGGCGGCGTGAGACGTATTCCGCTCACGCCGGCCCATGAGGGTAGAGCGGGCTGGCTCAAAGTTTGTCTTGACCTGGAGACGGGCAGTCGCTGATAGGGTCACGGACGAATTCTACCATAACCGTGGCCCCGTCGTTGATGCGGCTTGACGGAACACAATGGGGTTTTGGTCGGAAGGAATCTGACATAACACACGGCCCCTTCCCCAGAGGCCGTGGGTATCTTTGCAAGATTTCACCACTTAAAAAAAAGGTACCTATAACAATGAACTTGAGAATTGTTATTATTGATTAAAAAAATTAAGATCGTATACAATTTAATTCGTTATTTTTACGGGTTCTCTTTGTCAATTTGGAATCTTTTATGTTGTAACATTCCGTATTTCTTAATAATATCTACAAACAACCAAATTGCAAACTTCTATTGCTAACAGAATACGTAGGTAAGTGATCAATTAGTTTACTTATCAGCATTTAACTTTAACACATTAATTATTTAGCGTAATCGAAGTAAGCACTGTATTTACCTGAATGGTATAAGCCTTAGGCCTTCATGAATATTGAATGCTTAGATTTATTTAGAAAACATACGTGTAGCTGTTTACTTAAATAATATGTTAGGTAAGAGCCTTGACTGCTCCGACTACCTGCATACGTAATTTATCCGTATATGTAAGCTTTGACTCGTTAACGATAAGATCAATTTCACTCTATAAAACTTCAAAATGATATTTAGGTAACAATATAATTTTAATTTATTTGAAGGAAAAGGTAGTAAAATGTAATTCTTATACAATTTTGAAGATTTACATTTGCGATTGCAATTGGCGAAAATTATCTAAATAGAACATTTTACATCATTTTGAAAATTAAAGAAAGGTTTTTTACAGGTTTTAAACACGTCGTAACACGTCAAAGATAATAATTAAAACTTAGCAGTAAAGTGTTCCAATATGGTTCCAATCAATGTCTAAAATCACATTCATAAATTAAGTATTGTTTCTGATAATAAAAAAAAAAGTAACACTCCAGAATTAATATCCGCAGTAATAAGAATTTTGAAATAACAAAAAAATAGGTCGAACATTTTCCCATTATTCCTAGAAAGAGTAAAATTACTCTGGGCTGATTTTAATGTTTTTACTATATAGACAGTTTTGCTTCTGACCCTCAACATTATTTTTACAATTTACAACGTGATTTTTACAACTTGATTGTATTTAGACAATATATTCTCATTTTACAATCTTAGTTTTCAATATTCCATCATCGTTTAGAATTTTTTGAGAAAACAAAAAAAGAAGATTGACTCTGGTCACGAGTGGCTGAATTGGTCAGGCATCCGCCCCGGAATGCCGCGAAAGGATGCGGGTTCGAGTCCCGCCTCGTGATCGATTTTTTTCTATTCTTTATAAATTTATATTTATAAAGCATTTGAATGCCATAAAACCAAAAATATGAGTTTCAACAGATTGACTCTATTGAACTAAATTAAACTATCATTTCCATTTCTTTGAAGAAGGTTGACGTTGTAAATTAGTTATTAAAAATGTGTGTGCTATGCGCAACACGGGCGCATGCACAAACAACATGTTTACATGCTTGTGCCCGTGTTTGTGCTCGTTGAATGTCACTTTGAACGCAAGCGTCTGAACCCCCATTACTTTTCATAATTCATAAATATCAGGTTTTGATTGAGCGAGTACATACACTAAGAAACGGACTCTCACAGTCTCACTAAGTTTGTTTCGAAATATTTTGTTAATCCATACTTTATTTACATTTATAATATATAAATGCGAAAGTAACTCTGTCTGTCTGTCTGTTACTCAATCACGCCTTGACTACTGAACCAATTTGCATGAAATTTGGTGTAGAGATATTTTGATGAACGGGTTTTTCTTTGAAAACTCGGGCGAAGCCGCGGGCGGAAAGCTAGTAAGTATGTAATATTTTGACAAATAGGAATGCCACAAAAGGTCATTATGTTATGTCTTCAGGCTCTATGTGTTGTTTTCGCAACAATGTATTCCTTGTGATAAGCAGGCAATTATTTTTTATAGGAAAAAAAAACATCATAGGCATTTCACTCAAAAATAATGTGACTCACAAAGATATTTTATTCATGTGAAATAACTTAATTGAAAAATCAGAAAATATTTTCATCAGTTATTTTCAGAGCATGCCTCTACAAACTTTATCTTATAACGTATAAGGATTGGACCGACACACTCCGGAGGTATATCTCATCTCTTGACATCAATCCCTGCGGCTTAAACTTACGACTAGCCACGTAATAGTCCTCTTTGTGCAAAGGTATGAGTGTCCGTTGCAAATAAAGTTAGGATTAATTGCCTTTTATTACGTGTTAAAATTTAGTTTAGTCAACATAATATAGTGATACATTAGTCTCTAAGTTATTAGGTATGACGTGAGTGTACGGTATGTATGATGGTCATTTATTTTTTATAACTGCTTAGTGCTTATACGCTATATACCTACCTATATGTATAACTCTACGTAAAAACCATAATCGACTGTATCGCATATTGTCAGAATTTCTCGAATATGATAATTTGAGTAATTTCTTCCACCACCACACAACAATGAATTTACCTACGCTCAAGTTAAGGCAATATGAAAATTTCCTCAAGAGTCTACAGAATTTCATAATGGGCCAAATTATAAAAGCCTATAAATGATAATTCAACCTGAATGGTTCCTATTTGAAGGTTTCTTTCAAACTAACAAAATCATCCATGAATAAACCGGAATAGTGACAGGGCATAGCCCAAAAAAATGCAAAGATCCATTTTTATATAGAGATATTTTTATTCTAGTAAAGGGATATTATTCCTCAACAATATTGTATTACAATTTACCTCAAGGAGAATTAGTATTCAGAGCGGAATGATTGTTGTATAATTTATTTGGATTCTTGCATGGCTTACTAAATAAGCAAAGAAATTGACTTCATCCCATTTCATTTCGTCTATAATAAGCTTTGTTTCAAGACTTATGTTCGTTCAATAAATTGAATAAAGATTCGTTCAATGAATTATTATGAGATAAAGCGGACTAAACGAATTGGCGCAATTTTACATTTCTTTTTCTTTTACTCAACATAAGTCACATGTATCTAATACTGTCTTATATCCTTTTTTTGTTATGTATTAATTTTAATATAAACATCAAGAGATGTTAAGGGAAGAACTATAATTAAATAAACTTTAATCGCAAAAGCAGTCAAAGTTATGTAAATACTCAAATTTTATTCATGTCTTCTTAAATGGGACCTTTCCCATTCAGTTATGAAACAATCTCACATTTTGTTTTATATTAGATTACAAGTATGTATGAGTTTAGGGTATGCTGAAATGGAAGTTCTTTGTAAGCACGTCATTCAGACCTTCGTCACTAGAAACAAGCTCATGATTACATAGAAACCTTAATGGGGAGACTTTGATGTCTGTCTATGTGTCCCTCGCAAATTTTGCGTTAATAATTCTATATTGTGTCGCTGTATTTTGTTATTACATATTATGTACCCAAACTTAAACGAATAAATATATGATACTAGCTGTGCTGCGCGCTTTCACCTGCGGTCGAACCCGCGGGCGAAATCAAGTATTTTTATAAATCATGTACAACCTATAAAGTTTCTGTCCAGTCCAGTCGAGTATACTCTTAATAATATTAGTTCAGACTTTGGTTAGAGCAACATTATTGAAAATAAGTAATAACATCATATCTATTCACGAATGTTGACACAAAATTGCTTCAATAAAAATAGTCACATACGTCAACACAAAGGATCTTTGTTTTAACAGAAAATATGTCTCCCCCGGGATATTTATTGTTATTCGAAGTAAAAACTCTATCTTTTGTTCAGTATCTGTTACTCGATACCACAGGCTCACGTAAAAATCATATTATGTTTGACGCATATATTATTTTACCATTTCTGGGAAATCCACAAAAATAATAAAGTGATATTAATATTGCTTGATGTAGGTAATATATCGCTGGGCAACTGGGCTGATTGGAATCTGCCGACATTGCGTTATTCGGTCAATTAATATTATCTTCACATGTTATAAATTGAAACAGGCCGATGATGTTTGTAAAGAAAAGTTATAAAAAACAACTAAATATTTTCATTTGCGCCAATTAAAAATTCTTCATTATTATTCTTCGCAAACTCATTAAAAACAAAACTAAGTTAAACAAGCATATTTATACTTACTGGACTTTTAAACTTAAGTAATTATTTAATGAACATCACTAATTTTAAAATTTCCTAATGGTTTTCATCTAAATAAAAAATCAACAAAATCTAGAGAAGCACCAAATAATCATTTAAATAATATTAAA
The DNA here is from genome assembly GCF_061535455.1 of Colias philodice. NCBI lineage: Eukaryota > Metazoa > Arthropoda > Insecta > Lepidoptera > Pieridae > Colias > Colias philodice. Next base: position 3,991,764 of record NC_143088.1, read on the forward strand.
AGCATGAAGCCAAGGAAAGCCTGTTTTAATTGAAGACTTTAAAAGGAATAATTAATCAAACGATTAAATTATTCCATTATACGTGTTTTAGAAAATATGTCTAGAGTCAAAGTAAGTGCCTTGAAGCACTACCCAGCTTTTTATTTTTATATTATTCATTTTTTTGATATAAGTCTTAAAATTTTGCGCTTAAAACTTTCAGTACATAAGTGGCAAATTCTGAACTTATGCATTACTGCAATATAATATTCTAAATAGCTATGAACTTTAAGAACTTTAAAATTTCACTCATCCTCTCATAAAGTTTGCGATAAATTCAACATTAAGTTTAAACTTTCCATTACAATTTGGGGTGCAAATTACACAAAAACAATTTATCACTGTATATATCATAAAATTAATATCACAAGCTCTAAATCATCGTCTCTTTTATTTGAAGGATATTTTATAGGCTACAGCAATAAAAACTTCGCTCGCACAACTTTGTGACCACAAAGGAAAGAAATTAATTACCCGAAAAATGATTGAGATAGGCTGATGTTGTTGCTTTCGGCTCTGAAGTATAATTATAGCGATAAATATTTGTATTTCCTTACATTGAGTTTCCGCTATCAAATCTCTAAACTTACATTAAAGTCAGGCGCAACTTTTGTGATATTTATAGATTTGTCATTCAATCAGAAAGGAAATGAACGTAATGAAAAAAGTGGTTTTAAAATTATGCTGTTTTAAAAGTGGTCATCATCTCTCACTCTCGTCACATCTCTTATACTAATAAGGTATATAATAAATGTAAACCATATATGTTATAGTCGTGGGCATAAATTAATTCATAATAGAAATAATGAAAATGTTTACTTTTCGCCAAGTCACTCTGTGGACACATTTTCAAGAAAAAGTTTCGGGCTGGTAACTAAATAGAGTTGAGCACTATGAGCAGTCAGGAGTTTGGCAAAGTTTTGCTTAGCAGAAATAAACGTATAAAATATTTGTTTGTTATTATATAATAACAAAAAACTGTTGTTATCATCATCATCACTACATAGTATAAAACAAAGTCGCTTTCTCTGTCCCTATGTCCCTATGTCCCTTTGTACGCTTAAATCTTTGAAACTACGCAACGGATTTTGATGCGGTTTTTTTTAATAGATAGAGTGATTCAAGAGGAAGGTTTATATGTATAATAACATCCATTAAATAGTGGAGAAGTACTGTTATTTTTGAGGTTTCTAATGTGATGTCGAAAATAATTACATTTTTTCCGCTTACATTGCAAACGCAGGCTGAACCCTACGAGTTTTATCAACATAATGTACTAAGTATTGTACACATTGTAAAGGTCTACAGAAAAGTCCGCGATGGTATATGTCTATCTCTTATGGATGACCCACAATAACTTTTTTTTGTCATTTATTTTTTACGACAAATAATGGCTAATTTTCGAAGCGATTTTAACCAATACAGCATTAATCCTTAACGAATTAAATACCTTGAATACATTGTTCATTTAATATAGATCTATATGGCCCTTTATACTGTATGATTTAAGTGAATATTTTCGAAGATATTACAGATTTAAAAATTGCGGGACGTAGCGTTTGCGGCGGTACCGGCCGGCCGCCATTGCACCCGTGCGAAGCCGGGGCGGGTCGCTAGTTATATAATAAAAAAAAACTTGCAAAAGAAGTTTTCTCTTCAAAAAATCTCAACCTTTAAACACAGTTAGAGATTTTTTGAAGAGAAAACTTCTTTTGCAAGGATGATCTTTTTGGAAGGAGGAAATCTTATGAGTCCGCTTCATTGATACCTACGCTTACGTTATTTAAACTATAAATTCCCATCCTAAAATACAAGTTACAAGTGTTCCCTTATTTTGGCAGTCAATGCAAATTTAGTTTAAAATTATTCTCACAGCTATAAAGGTATGAGTCGTCAGTCGTTACCTATGTACGTTACGTAAACCAAGGTTAAAAGGACACTGAAAAATAACACAAAAAATTTTGTGACGGTCGTCAAATTCCGAATATAGGAATAAAAGTATATTTGAAAATGTACTGAAACTGGAATTGCGTTTTCAGCGATTTTTTAGAATTACCATTGGCGTTACTGCGCAACAAACGAGCGGTGACGATGCATTCTCGTAATGCGACGCGCGTGGGTGCGACACGAGTTTTGATATCTCTGATTGCGTTTGCTTACTAATAAATTCCAATAAAGTTGAGTATAAATGTAGTTAAATAGGAGATAATTTTAAAGATTTATTAAGTTTCTTGCTGATTCTTCTCGGTTGAATCATTCAAATTAGGAATGTCAGTTATTGTTTAAAAAAAAATTACTGTTCGTGCATGTGCACGTCTGTAAAACTTTTAAATAATTGTATTCGAGTTTTACTGTGATGTACCTGAAAGATGATATGTAAATTTTCATAAGGAATTAGGTCAGGCCGAAATGACGAAAGACTTAACTTTTCAGACACGTACAGTACTCGAATTCAAGATTACATTATTTATCATTCAAAGCTTGGAGTAAAAACAAAGATTTCCGTGCTGCTTATCATAGTTCCTACATGTTTATTATGCGAAATATTAAGTTTATTACTCAAAAGCTTTTCATAAAGACTGGAATGAAGTTATTTGTAAAATATAAACGTGCCGCAGTTTGGGGACAATGACATCCGTTCAGAGCCGCCGCCATTAAGATTATAGAATTTAGTAAATAGCCCTGTTTAGGAATTTTTCATTAATGCGAAGCTTTAAAAATGCCTTATTACTTTTTCATCGCTTAATGTTTTAATTCAAAAATTACTTAAATAACAACCGACATTCATAATAATTTGTATTAAGATATTACATTTACATAGCCACTTTTATCTTTTAACTTGTCTTAAAACAGATAATTCGGATCAGACCGCTCATAGTATAATGATGTGTTAAAAGGGATAATCGTAACACGCACGTATTCAAATCAGTTACTTTAAATATGCATTGTGCATGTACAGTTTTTATAAAGAAATGTCGACTATTGAATTTATATTTTTGGTTTTATGGCATTCAAATTTATAATTATATATTATATAAATTTAATATATTATTATATTATTTAATATATTATCTTTATATATATAAAATTCTCGTGTCACAATGTTAGTCTGCATACTCCTCCGAAACGGGTGGACCGATTCTCATGAAATTTTCTGTGCATATCGGGTAAGTCTGAGAATCGGCCAACATCTATTTTTCATATGTACCACGGGCGAAGCCGGGGCGGACCGCTAGTATAATTATAAATTTATAAATGTCGACTAATTTCCTTTAATTTTCCTCTCAATGGGTTCCTAAAGACCTGTCGATGTCAACGACAATGCCACTCTCTCTACGTACATACTAATTAATGTTAAGCTTAAATTGGTTACACGTACAATAAATAAAATAGAATTTAACGTAATTTCATCTTACAATTTAAAGTTATTGAAATACCGCATTGCAGTTGAATTTTTAAATATCATAATACAGTCCGTCATTGACTCTATCTAACCTTCAATAATTATTTATTAAAGGTCAATGAGTGTTTGAGTTTAAAATAATATTCAAGGTACAATAATATATTATATTATACAGGGTGTCCCACTGTTGGTATACTAAGCTCAAAGGAGGTTATAGTTTTGCCTACGCTGAGTACGCAAAAATTACTTAAAAAATTCCAGACGCATTTTTTTTCCAAATGGATGAATTCTTAAAACTCTATGTGTACACCCCTAAGAAGCAGCCCGCCCATTTTTGCCACTAGCACGTGAGCTATCGTTTAAGATTATGTTTTCATAGACAAAAAGCTCACATTATAGAAGCGGTATATGACGGCTGCGCGAAGCTAGAGAAGAAAACATGGATTTTCAGGAAAAATTTATCAAAAAAAATTTTTGATGTAAGTAATTTGATGTAATTTTGTTGTTTATGTATTTTTTACGTGATCAGTGTATGCAAAACTACACGTCCCTTCGCGCTTAGTATACCAATGGTGGGACACCCTGTATATGTATATTATTAATATACTTATATAATAATAGAACCTCCATAGTATGTAATATGAATTATAAAAGAAATACTTTACTTGAGTTTCTTATTGCATATAATTTCTAGTTTTAAAAAGATATACGCATTTCTAAATATGTAGATAATATAAACAGAAAAGTCCAGTCGCTAAGAGGCATTGAAATAACTGGAGTAAAACACGCTCAGCAAAACTCAAAGCGATTTTTCTAAACGTTCATTCTATGGGATAAAACTTGCTCTTTCCACTCACGAAAATTACGAGACCGTAAAAAGTTTTTCAATTAAATCTTTGTTTTAAAAGAAATAACTTATACAACGTAAGACATGCATTAATCTTATATATAAAAATGAATCGCAAAATGTGTTGGTAAGCGCATAACTCGAGAACGGCTGAACCGATTCCGATAATTCTTTTTTTATTATATTCCTTGAAGTACGAAGATGGTTCTTACGTAGAAAAAACGTAAATATGTACCACGGGCGAAGCCGGGGCGGACTGCTAGTTTCTTATATATAAGGTAAGGTGACTTTATACATTCTAAATAAAGATTATAATATTATGAACTTAATTATATTTCAGAGAGCTAACTAAGGGTCTATTGTTTACAGGACAAGGACATAAAACAGGTAATGTCCCGAAGATTAACGCTAAGTAAGCGGAAATGTAAGGCATTAAACTCTTAAATGTGATTCAGCATCGGTAGAATGAATTATACGAAGGAGCTCTTTAAATGGTCCGGAAGATACGTTCCGGGCACCCTAATAATGTCCTTGACTTTACTTTCAACAACTAAGAAAAAAATGATATTGTTTTCTGAACTCGAATTTGTTAATGTCGTTTGCGAACTTGGAATAATATAATATAATTTCTCACAAAAAGCTCACAAAAGTTGTTAAAAGGTAGTAAGGTGATATAAGGTTTAATTAAACTATCCCATTTAGGTTAACTTTATTCGAGTGATGTTTTAGAAGTACCAGTTTATCACGCGAAGTAATTACTGTTCCCTGTAGTGCTATATCCACACGGCATCCTTGAAAAGCTTTTTCTAAAATATACCTACGTCAAGTTTACAAAATACCAAAACTCGTGTCAAGTTTTGAAAATAAAACTTACAAAAACTAAATAACAAAGCGTTCTCGACCTCGATGCGAGTCTGAAATTCGAAGTTGTTCAAGAGCGAGTGATCAATAAGAAAGTGATTGAGCAAACGTTGACTAACATTTTGAAGCCATGAATTAAATGGCTCTGCTAATATTGACCGGTAGGTACGTTAATTTGTATGTAAATCGGTTAAGCCACAGTAGAGGAAGGCTAACATAGGGTATAATGGATTAGAACGCTGTGATTTATTATGGTCGAATAGCGAACGGTATCGATATTTTTAAGTGTCACCCGTTGGGGACAGCTTTAATCTTAATTTATTTGTGGATTTGAGCATTTTATAAAGAACTAGCTGTGCCCGCGACTTCGTCCGCGTGGAATAGTGACTGCATAGTAGTTACTACTTAATTTTTATTGAATAAACACGTGTACTACCATAAATAATTAAAAGAACTGTAAGTAAAATTTATTACTAAACTGAGCTAAAAAATAAAAAAATAAATGCCTAAATAATTTTCTACGTAAAATTTATTTTTAGGCACCAGAGGGGAAGGGAGCAAATTTATTTTTCTTCCTTCCTTGTATGGATGTTTTTGATAATAAATCGTGAAGCAACTGAGCGCCGAGACAAACGTCAAAACGCAAAGGAATAGAATCCGCTATCGATACTAATCATTGACATAAGCGTATGATGTTTTGCTAAGGATTTGTTCACCCTACCAACGACGACGACGACCACGAACAAAATTTTCATCCAGTCGCAATTTAACAAAATTGTGCTAAACACAATTAGAATAAAATATTAAAATTTCCTGTCGTTCTGGTGCTTGGAATTTTTTTTTTTGAGATCAATGAATGAAAAAATAGATTTTTCGTAGAAACGGTAGCTCCTAGAAAAAATTTATTTGAAGTTTAGTTATGGTACTCGGAAATAAAAAAAATTCGAGGACAATTAATATATAAAGAAGAAATAGGTTCTTTGCATTTTCGCCGAGACGGTAAGTTAATCATATAATTACCTTCTACCAAAATTGTAGATAATAAAATTATCTATAAAAAAACTTCAAATATTTTTTTTTCTAGGAGCCACCATGTCTACGAATAATCTATTTTTTCATTCGTTGATCTCAAATATAAAAATTCCAATCACCAGAACGACAGGAAATTTTAATATTTTATTTTTAATTGTGTTTTGCACAATTTTGTTAAATTACAACTGGATGAAAATTTTGTTCGTGGTCGTCGACGTCGTTGGTAGGGTGAACAAATCCTTAGCAAAACATCATACGCTTATGACAATTAGTATCGATAGCGGATTCTATTCCTTTGCGTTTTGACGTTTGTCTCAGCGCTCATCTTTCCTGTCTCACGCCTGTAGTAACTAAACCTGTGAACTAAACCGTTTAGACCGTGCAATAAAATTAATAAATACCATTTTAAATATTTATAAAAATAAAAAAACAAAGTCGTCGGGGCTGCCATACCATCATTATCATATCATATATTATATTTTTTTTATAATGGTACTTAATTTTAAAGATCGTCGGGAAGTTTGTAAAATTATTATATATTCCTTTACATTCGTTGCGTTGTTTTTTTTTTTAATTTTTAAATATTTAACTTCGGTTTCTTATTTTCAAGTAAGCGAGACCTACCTCCATATTACATTCCTACATCATATTGATATCTAAAAGTTTGTTGCTCCTTGACATCTTTCAATTTGTGCACGGTTAAGGTGCCCGTAACCGTGCACAAATTGTAATGGACCACAGTGACAAAAGAAGTGGTATCTTTAGGAAAAAAAATTGCCAAGGGCCAGGCCTATGTGGCTTTGAGTAGAGTTCAAAATTTCCAGGGTGTGGCTATCCTCTCGCTCCCATATCCCCCTCTTCTTTAACAGACTTTCAACCCTTCCCTTTCCACCCCTAGTAAATGGGATAACCGATTTTTATGTAAACCATAATATTATCTAATTGTACTTATATGTACACGTCATAGCCTGTCGTTTGATGCTCCATTTGGTTTATTTATCTAACCACTGTCACCCCTAAAGTGCCCTATATGTAATAAACGGATGAACCGATTTCGATAAAACATTACTAATTGTAATTCACACGTTACTCTTTCATATTTTGATATACTTACCGCTTGAGTATATTATTTGACAAAATTCCAATATTGTTCATTCCCACTTTTACCGCTGTAATCTAATAGAAGCTGTAATGGATAAACCGAATTGGATAGAAATATTACTAATATTTTTCCCACATTCCCACTTTTACCCCTATAAAGGTATAATAAATGGATGAACCGATTTTGATAAACTTTATCTAAGAACCAGCGTCGGAAAATATGCTGCCTAACATCAAAACCGCATCTAATTCGGATTACACACACAAATAGACACACACACACACACATAGCGGTCAAACACTTATCACCCATCTTTTTGCGTCGGGGGTTAAAAATATAATACGACATAATTTAAAGGACATTAATTTATGTAGAAAATTTACCTAGAAGTAAGCATAATTTTAATTTGACCCCTCCCCCTTCTACCTCAGCTTAAGTTAAATTTTTAACTACAGTTTTGGGTTTGGGATCGATTTAATAATTTAACCCCTGCTAATATTTTTACATATTTTCATTGTACAGACATCACTTTTCTAGAATTTTATTATATGTATTGATGATTGATGATTGACCACGCGCAAGGTTACTAATTTCCACTAAGTACATCCTCACGCAAATCGTCAATTTTTATTAACATTGAATCTGTTAATAAAAAAAATCAAAAGATAACTGTACCTTAGTTTATTAAAAAGCTACTAACAAATAAAGTTTTATCAAGTAATAAATAAAGAATAAATATAAAAGCTACAACTTACCTTTTGTGGGAACGCAAGAATGCGAAAATTAAAAAAAAGCCGAAGATTTATAAAAATGTAATGAATGAACACAATCACTGTTATCTACTATTACCTATATTAACTGTAATGGTGTCTTGTTTGACATCAAATAATAAACATCTACCCTCACTTATAAAATTTTAGTATATTCACATGAAATATAAGCGCACCTGAAATGGACTCTGGGAAGATATGAATTATTTATTTAACTTTAAAAAAAAAACAACCTCACCAACATCATAATATTTAAATTATGAATTTCCAAGAAGCGTTAATATTATGTAAATTGATTTGATTTTAATGAAATCTCATAGATGGCGCTGTTTTAAATTTGTCTTTATACTACTAAGATTCATTATACTGTTTCTCTGCCAAAATTACTTAAATGATGTAGTTTTTATAGTGTAAAGGTAGACAATAGCATGGCTTACTCAAAAACAACATTTAAACATGAGTCTTTATATTGTACGCTGTCGTAGTACATGGAATACGTAAGAAAAATAAAGGTTCACAGCTCCTCCCCCGAAGGTGATAGCATGATAATATGTATATAACAGCCTGACCCGACCTGTTAGTAATATTCATGCAAAATTTGAAGTAAATCCGTGCAGTACTTTCTGAGATTAGCCTGGACAAACATACAGACAAACAGACAAACAGACAAACCGACAAACAGACAAACAGACAAAAATTCTAAAAACTATGTTTTTGGCTTCTATATCGATTATAGATCATGGATTATGTATTCTTTTAAAAAAATATTCAATGTACAGTTTTGACTTTCCTACGATTTTATTATATGTATAGATTAATATAGTTTAAAAACCTAATTAACTTTATTTTAACATCTTTATCCTTTATAACTGATAGTGTCAGTTTTTTAAGACTAATGGATTTTCAATTAGTAATTCTTTTGATTGCTAATAAGTAATCTTATTTATCCTTTGTGATGACTTTTGTGATTGAGTCTTTAAGTCACTGAGATTATGAAATTATTGAACAGTACCTACTTACCTCAGAAACAACGTGGAATTCACTGAAGATAAACTCCTCTTTATAATAATAGCGGTACATTTCTGAAAAACAAAATACACATACTACACTCCAAATGAGGTCAGGTTTAGACAACACTCATAGTGGAGGCAAAAACAACTGACCGAACAAAAATGGCAGAATATTAAGATAAGGATAGCAATAACGCTTATATTCTCTGGCGCAAATTGCCCCACTTTAAATGCAAATTATCCACACAATGATCGCTTTCACACGTCGGCCGTTTAATTACGCGGTACATTGTGTTTTTCATTGGCTGACGGAGTCTGATCGTACGTGATTTTTCAGGGATCATTTTTAGGGTCAGGGTTTGTTTCTTCAAACTCCTATTCATATTAGATTGTTATACAAATTTACATTACTATGGGCACGTTATATTAGCAGATGTGCTGAGATTCGAATTTAATATTTGCGATATAGAATTACAAGGGTAGAGAGTACAGATTCAGATGTCCAACATTCAATATACGAAAATAGAACTTGTGTATTCGACAGTATGAGTGAAAATTCATTAGTATCATTTTTCGGCCTATGGCTAGACATAGGCCTCTTTTATGGCAAGCCGTTAATAGGGTCTTCACCGCCTATTATAGCCAGTACCCCTGCGGAGTCGTCACTCCATCGAGCCGCCAGACATAATATAATAAAACCAGATACAGACCAGATCCCTGACCTTTTACTCGTTAATTAAATTAGCAATGCCGATGCCTTTTTGTTTCAAAGTGTATTTCATTATATATCTCTTAAAAATAGAAAATCTTCGTGATAGCCGACTCGCTTTTAAAATATTCGGATGAAAATCTGTAAATGGTCAAAAATTAACTAAACTGTAACTAAAAATGATTTATCCACAATTTCATTAAAGTAGGTAAACAGTAGAAACACTCCAAAACATACGCGTTCAATCTAAAAGTATTTCGTCAGAAGAGGAAAGTACCTAAATGTCTTGTATTTGTACAAGGTAAGTTTATAAGTTTAACTCCAATATAGAGAACCCTTTCCTCTGTTTCAATACCAACTTTGCCGTTTCTAAATATAAGAACAAGATGTATAAATTTAGATATTTCAAACTTTACAAAATGAATTGCACGTTTAATAAAATAAATTAATAACGTTTGCTTATGATTTATGTAAATTAGGTAGTGTCAAATATCATCCAAATGATTAATTATGTATGCCGAAATATGCAAACACATATAAAGCTTTAAATTGTGCCAACGTTTCAAATTACAAACCAAATGTGTATGTATTTGTTAAAATGTTATTAAAAAGTTGTCTTTGTGTAAAATTCATATTTAACTGCCTATCCAATACTAGAAAATGTATTTAATATTGCGTAATGTAATGCATTCTAACTTTGTAACAAACGCGAACGACTTGTTACAATGAAAGTCACGATGTATCGGCGATACGTTATGCTCTATAACGTATTTTCCGCTACATCCTTCATCCGCTGGCTTTATCTCGATCACGTCCCTCATCACACCTCCTCTTTCTAACAATTCACCTCATTAATTTTCCCTCTCGTATAATGAATTATTTTTATTAAGCTACAACTACTACAACTACAACTAAAAATGTTAAATTACATCTATGTTGTAGTGATAGACTTGAATGAATAATTATCATTTCAAGTCGTTAGTGATTAAATAAATTATGTGTCTTTCAATTTTCTCCTCGACTATAATAGGTCATGTTCCCATGCGTTAGTTAGATAAGCATATAGGCTCTAACCAGCATAGAAGGTACAAATATTTTTCTATTGAACGATATGATATAGATACAGCAACGTGTGAACAACTTACAGGCTTCATTACATTAGAGAGACTATTTTTATGACTTCTTTATATAATGAAACAACGACATCCATGAACAATCACGGATATAGTTAACGACCGTGTTGCTGTCCTTAAACATAAAGGAAAGCTCCTACACGACAAACAATAAATAAAATGAGAAGTTCGTTTAACGCCATGGTTACGTATACGTGGATTACACAAGTTTAGCGTTAATGAAAACCAGGAAATGGGACTTACAAGGGAGAGATTAGGGAGAGAGAACAAAGGATTTGAGCGCGCTGTAGACGACCTAAAAAGAAAATTACAAATGAATGATATTTATCTCCTGTAAAAGGGAGATCCATTAAACCTACATTTCATAATAGTCGTTAAATTCAGATAGTAAATTTAGACATTAGCTTAGAAGAAAATGTTCAGACATTATTTCCGTTAAATGAACTTACTAATAAAATCCTTGTATATTTTTAAATATACGCTTCACCAAAAATATACTGTACGAGTACATATAATGTTAGAACTATAAGTAGGTATACTTCGAGCATTTTATGGGTATTTTTATTCACGTGTGGTTTCAAATTTTACGGCAGGCGATATTATCTTAGAACTTTGTAATTTTAATCTTCCTCCACTTTGGTTTTGCTTTATAACAACAACGTAACTGCACCGCAAATTAATATACTCCGAGGCATACATCCTCCTGCCGGCAAGTAAAAACATAATTTATGTGGTGCTCCAATTACGAATTTGTGTTTATCTTATTGTTGGGCGTGGTTGCGGAAAATTAATGACAATGTACAGTAAATGATTATAAATAATATATATTTAAATGGTCATATCTAATAATAAACGACCGATTTTTAACTATTATGATAATTTTGACTATTAACATTACTGCGAAGCTGCAAATCTTTTTTTAAAATAATTTATTTTAAATTAAAGTCACTAATTTAAAAACAATAAAGACTCAATAAGAACTTCACCGAAAAATTTATGGTAGATCATATTCATTTATATATTTTGTAAGTATCTTCACAAAGGTAAATTATGCATGTATCAATACGATGTTTCACATTGTAACATATATTCTATCTCATTCTTTCAATTCTTATACAACATTAGTGAAACAAAATCAAAATAAGATGTTCATTACTATTCAGTGCCGGGTAGGCTTGGCCCAAAGTAAATCCTTATTTATTATGATGGAATTCTTGATACCGGAACTTGTGTCTCTTGGGAAGAAACATAATGTTTTTGTGGTTGGGTGATAAGTGAATTTTTGTGTTCTTTACAGGTTATATTCGATGATGTAAAAACCGATACAGAATATTGTAAGACAAAAAAGATATATATAGATAAAAAGTTGAAGTTTGAGTTTTCTTTTTTTTATATCTTTTATATATCCACATTATTATGAATGAGGTAACGAAATTGTTCATTATTTCTTAATTTGTAGCAATATAGTCCGTCAATTCTAAAAAAGGAGGCGTAGCGAAGACGGAAAGTTTTTAATATAGGTACATTCAATCGAATTGAGGAAAGCTTTTTTTCTAAAAAGTAAATAACTCATCCGGTAAATTCCTCAGAAACAATTTGGAGAAAAACAACATGCTCCATTCTAATACACGAATGTTATTCTTCCTTTTGTTTTAGTTTTTTTTTCTTTTTGTTTCTTGCTACTAATGTTTTTCAATGATAAACTTTGGAAAGCATCTTGTACTTACCTATATGACGAACCATTTATCAAAAGGAATGCGTTCATTGACCCATTCCTATTTTCAAACAAAATAAGTAAAGAAACTCACAAGAAACATTTCGAGTCGTCTATTACCATAAAAACAACTCTGCGTTATGATAAATGGGGAAAGTTTTTGTGTCCACGTGAAAACTTTCCATTATTACCCATGAAATGAAAACGGCTTACAAGAAATTACTTTATATAAACAGATATAATTGAATCTATTCAAATATAAAGCTCCTTTTAAGACTCTGCAATATCTATTCCTTTAAAGATCTTATCCAATGTAATCATTGGATGAACTAATCCGATTTTATAAATCCTTTAACTTACATGAAGATTGAAGATACGGTATCATAAAAGGTATAAGTGATATTAATTTAGCTTACTTGAGCAGGCAATGGTATTAGTTTCAATAATTTTTATAAGTAAAAAAATTCAACAGTAAGCCAATAAATAATTGTACCTACTTCTATCGTTATCTTTGATAGACGTACAATTATTGACAGCTGGGAACAAAGTGAGAACAAACAAAACAAGTGGGTGAGAAGGAAAAGGGTTGTTTTCACTATTTTCCTCGTCATTTTTACGCTTACTATTACAATGAAAAACTTCCTCGTCTTCTATCATATACGTAAGATAATATCCGAATTGATTCAGCCTTTATTAATTTTTGTGCAACACATTTAGCGATTCACTTCTATTTATTTAAATCTTATGGATAGGAAAAACATATATACAGGGTGTAATCGTTAAGTGTGCACAGGCGATTTTTCCGTAAGTATTACAGATAACAAAAAACTTTAAACTGATATCGAAAGAACTTAACCTAATGAGTAAAATGGCCGTAATAAATTTTTTAAAATAAATCGAGAAATATCAAAAAAATTATCTTTAAACCCTCCCATACATAAAGTATGAAATATGAATATCCCATATACATTTAATATGAGAGATTTTAGCTTTCTTTTTCTTTTTTTCTTTTTTTGCTTTAATTACTTCGCAAATTTGAAGGACATTTTCCACGTTTTTCCGGAAATTTTCACGCATTTTCCGGATATTTCCCAGACATTTTCCGGGGATCTTCGAGGCATTTCCACGCATTTTCCGGGTATTTTCCAGATATTTTCCAGGCATTTGCCGGACATTTCCCTGACATAGCCTGTAAATGTCTGGAAAATGTCTTGAAAATCCCCGGGGAAATGCTCGGAAAATCCCCAGAAAATGCCTGGGAAATTCCCTGGAAAATGTCCGGTAAATATCCGGAAAATCCCCGGAAAATGCCTGAGAAATGTCCGGAAAATGTCTGGGAAATGCGTGGAAAATCCCCGGAAAATGCCAGGGAAATGTCCGGAAAATGTCTGGGTAACATCCGGAAAATCCCCGGGAAATGCTTGGAAAATCCCCGGAAAATACCCGGAAAATGCCTGGGAAATGCTCGGAAAATGTCTGGAAAATATCCGGAAAATGCGTGGAAATTTCCGTGGAAACCGTGGAAAATCCCTGAAAAATATCCGGTAAATGCGTGAAAATGTCCGGAAAATATCTGGAAAATGCTTGGAAAATCCCCGGAAAATGCCTGAGAAATGTCCGGAAAATGTCTGGGAAATGCGTGGAAAATCCCCGGAAGATGCCAGGGAAATGTCCGGAAAATGTCTGGGAAACATCCGGAAAATCTCCGGGAAATGCTCGGAAAATCCCCGGAAAATGCCTGGGAAATGTCTGGAAATGTCCGGAAAAAACGCGGAAAATGCCTGGAAAATCCCTGGAATATGCCTGGGTAATGCCTGGAAAATATCTGGAAAATATCCGGAAAATGCGTGAAAATGCCAGAAAAAAGCGTGGAAAATGCCCGGAAAATGCCCGGAAAATGCTCGGAAAATCCCCGGTAAATATCCGGAAAAAGCGTGAAACACGTGTCCACTTCATTGTGAAGTAATTAAAGCAGAAAACCAAAAAAGAAAAAGAAAGCTAAAATCTTTCATATTAAATGTATATGGGATATTCATATTTCATACAAGTAATGTATGGGAGGGTTTAAAGATAATTTTTTTGATATTTCTCGATTTATTTTTAAAAATTTTTTACGGCCATTTTACTCGTTAGGTTAAGTACTTTCGATATCAGTTTAAAGTTTTTTGTTATCTGTAATACTTACGGAAAAATCGCCTGTGCACACTTAACGATTACACCCTGTATATATAGGATAATTTATAACGCTAGTTAAAATACATAAGTCAAAATTTTGATATTAATTAATTTACATTTTAATCATAACTTTTAACCCTGATTGGCAAAACTTTGCAACAATTAATCAAAATTATTTTCTAACAAATGGGTTGCGAAGAAAAGCCCATTTTCCGTGTATAACGTTATATAATTAACCCGTGTGGAATAAGTTATAATTGATCATTTTAAATTGTTTATCAAATTTAGTTCCACTTCCAAGAAAATAGAGAATTAAAACGATTAGAAAAAGTTTCGATCTGCACATAATAAACAGGTGGCTAATCATTCTGCGAAATAATGAGACGACGACGAATATTGTCATAAGTGACTACTTAATTAATCTATTAATCAATCAATACGTGCGTGTGTATTTAGTTAATTAATTTGGACTATCTAAACAGTTCCGGCTAAAACCACTTACAAGGCCTAAATCAAGCTTATTCGATACAGTACTAGTATGTTTCGTTAATTAAGAACAACAGTGGCAGCACACAGTTCTCACGGTTAATACGAGACTTTTTGAAGCGAAACTTATTCAGGCGCGTTGAGTGTAAAATTTCATTCGCGTCATGGTTATGACCATGACGCCGTCACGTCATGGTGTAAGGCGACGCTTTTGGTCTTAAAACTTCAAACTTTGAATTGATCAACAATCCTGAAATTACTATAAATACCTTTTCTTATGTAGGTATTTACAGTAAGTAGGTAAGTTTGAGATTTTCTTCTTCCACTCTGAAGGACTTTTCAATTTAAAATATTATTATACGTATAAATATGTTAGGAACATTCAATTACCCATGTATGTAATATGTTTTTCTAAATTAAAATATGTATTGCCTTATCTTCTTCGTAATCTACAATAGGTAAATTTTCCGTTTACCTTATCTTTTTTCCACGAGACGCATGGGAAATATTGAAATAACATTAAATTTTCGTCTTTCTTCACGTAATAAATAATAGGTAATAATGTAGACCACAATATTTTATTTATATGTAAGCAAATTACATGGTACATGGTACAAGGTATATGTATATGAATATATTATCATGATTCATGAGATAAAGTCCTCATTAAAAAAAAATGTTTTGTTGACTTATTGATCTTCATAGCACTAATAAAGCATCAAATTGCTTTAAATATATATTTTAAATAAGGTGGTAAAAGGATTAATATAGTTTCATTCAACTCTATGATCTAGGCATTCGTTGTTTTCAATTCAATATTTACCTTTCACTAAAATAACATATTCCAAAATAAATACAATACTCCGTTTCGACAAACCATATACATTATTCACTTTTATTGTATTCTTAATGTTCCCGAGCATACAATATTTATAACTCCCAAGGCTCCAACACTGACGATCAAAATAAAAAACTATGTTACGCTTTGTTGTATGAACAATAACAAATTGGTGTTGGATGGGTGTAGAAAAACTACGGCAGCCATTGTCTCATTTCCAAGCTCTAGTTATAATAGTTAAACAATGAATTGATAAATTTAATACTTATAAAATGCCTGATAACGATCAAGTTTGAAATACCTCAGCTACGGTAGGCTTGAGTTGTATTAGTAATAAATATAAATTACTATTTCTTTGCACTATTTCTACTCCTTAGATAGACTGATAGCACTATATTTACATACCTATATGATTATATCTGTAGGTAAATTATATTATTCAATAGAAACAAATTCAACACGCCAACAAGCTACTCAAATTCAGTTTTTCCTTTTGTTTTCCCAATCACTTAGTTCCAATGTATATAGATACTAGATAGTCACTTTAACGCTGATTCGAATCTCTTCATCGCTAATCTATCAAAGTAAGAGTGGATCTTTGTATGTTACGGTAAACAACCTTTATACGTAAAGTCCCGCTTTTGTCGCGCCTCTATAATTAATTAGAAATGCCTTTGTGGGGGATTCAACTCAACTATTCGAGCTTTACCGAGTTCCCGAGATATTACAAGTTATGTTCAAGTGAATAACAAAATGAAATTCACGAAGGTACTGAGCCCTTAGCTTTACCGTATTTTATAAATGTTGGAAACAATAGTTTGAAGTGCACCCGTAAACTCATTTCTTTTCTATTAAATTTCTATTAGAATTGAATGTTTTATTACTTTCCATTTTAAGAAATAATGCAGACTATGAATTGAGAGGTCTTGAACGGACGACGACTAAACGTTATTGGCTCTTTTCTATAACACGTGTCAGCTGCAATATCAAAGTAAGAGTGGATCAAGGAGTTGTTGTTAAAAAGTTGCAGTCAAAAGAGCCTCAAATCGTGTCAATAGTATAAAACTAAGACTACTGCGCTTGTGACTGCGCTTTATCATTCACCAGTCTTGTGTAACAGTGGTGGGAACTACCGGAGTGGTTTTGTTTTCTAATAAATACCACTTTTTCAGCGTTTTACAACTCTGTAGCTTGTCGATATGAAGAAATTACAAGAAAATTCATTCCGATGAATAATTGCATAAAGATAGAGTTTTTAGTTAGAGCATAAAATGACGATGTTGTTGAAACTTAACTCGTTATAACTTAAATCGAAGCTATAATCGAAAAAATAAAGATATATAATTTTTAAATCTACATCAATCATATAGCAAATTCCATTATGATTCATGTAGATTCAAAAATTTTCTTCAGAATACATTTCAATGAATTAATAAAGGAATTGACTCCATACGATTATTGCGAATTCCGCTTTACACCTTCTTTGAATTACGAAATAAGCTATTATTTATTCAACAATAAACAGCTTTTACAGCTGCGACAATTCACATCGAGAATTTTTTTTCCTTGAATTGGTCGAAGAGTAACTTTTTACTTTTATCGGATCGCTTTTAGATAAAGCAGTCCATAATTAACTTTCATAAACTGTTATATTGTAGTAACTATCATTTTGTAATTGCTACTCCTTAAGGTTTTATTACATATCATTTGAAAAGAGCCTATTTCCTAGCAATTTTAGCCAATTGAGCATCCACTCACGCCGCGGTAAAGCTATTGCATAGCATGCCTTCAAGCCACACCTTCGCCGTGCCCGTTGGAGTGGGGAGCGTGAGGATTTTTCGTTACGGAATTTCTGGATTCGGTCCCCGCGCTCAAGGCCCGCGATAGAAGCTATGCAATAGCTTAATAGATTTACGGATTTGAATTTTCTTAGTAATAATCATTTATTTTTTAATAGATTAAAAAAGAAAGAAGTCAACTTAATCATCCATCATTTCATGGCATTATTATAATCAATATTTAAAGTTGTTATGAAATAAATAGGACATTGTTATCAATTCACCATTATCACATTATTATACTATGCATTTACATAAACTATAAATGTACCCAATTGTAATTGCACCTTCACCATAAAATGTTGTATCCTTATCATAATAATGTATGTTATCCTTATGGTTTTGCGGGTTGTCTGGCAGAAATCGCTTACAGCGATAAGACCGCCCTCTGTACATGTTTTAACTTTTATCGCTCTTCTGTTGTAATCCTGTATGTGTGTGCAATAAAGAATTTTTCATTCATTCATTCATTCAAATTTCAAACTATACATGGAATTTGATAAGTACATTTATGTAGTTGTTCAAATTCGTTGTTGTAATGGTAAATGTTTTATTTAAAGTAAAAAAAAGTAGTTCATTCGTCTCATAATCGTTAACCTGATAAAAATATTACAAAATTATTAAAAAAAGATCAATATAACTTAAATTAACGCTCTGTTAGAATTTTCCACGCATATAATTAATAAATAATGTGTTTTTTCTGATAAGAGAGAGAGAGAGGGTGTTTTTTCATAAGCTGTCCAAATTCACACGATTAAATATAGTTGATAAGATAACCATTTTTATAAATTCATTTATGATTCCGTGCATGATGTATATTGGAAAGGTTCTATGCTATTTTTTTTAATATACAGTACTAGGAAAGTAGGTTGGCTAGGAACAATATTGAAGCTATGTAACCTTGAAATAAAACTTAACAAGAATCGTAAATGGCACCTTGCAGTAAGTTTTCTGAAATCGGTGTAGTAGTAATGATCTATTCTTAAAGTTCGTAGTAGTTAGTAGTTGTAGTTTATGGTACTTAAGTGAAAAGGACGAAATATAAAAAAATGCCATACATTTTGAATATATTTTATATAGCTTGGTAAAAATAACGAAATCCATTAGGTCAACAGCACTTTTTTCTCAACAATTTGTACTAAGTATTGTTTCGCGTGTTTAATTATAATTGAATTGACTTACCTTGTTCGTGAGGTGCTGGTACTCGCACCCGACCGTCATCGACTCGTCTCTCCATCTCAATCGATACACATACACGCTTTTTACATTATGTGTTTTAATTAAACTATTTTAATATTTGTTTATTAAGAAAATGTGTTAATTCCGCTTGAATTATTAGACTATACTGTTTTTTTGCAAGAAAAATATGTATTTTAATTAAACAATTTACTTTTTTTCATTCAATAAAAGTAGAAAATTTAAACATCATTATTTTTATCTCATCATTAGTTTTATATCAAAAATCATTATATCTGAGTTGCATTTATGTTTTATCATTTACATAATAAAACTTTCTTTCATCCTTGCTTCAATGTATTGTATACGATAAACGGCATACGTTCATAATAAAGCACCGTAGAGAATGCTACAAAATCGTAGCACTTGCTACGCGCACGCTACAGGTTTATGTAAGGACTTTTGCCACGTAAAAAATATTGTATATGAGAAGAACAAGCATAGAAACAAAGTAATCAAGTTTATAAAATCCAATCTCTGCTTTAAAGTAAAGTCACGTAAAATAATAACTTATTTCTAGATACATAAAGCGACATGGTATATTTTGTTTATGAATTAATAAATCAGATTTTTTTCATACATATTACACTAGTCACTATTCATGTTTTACTCATTTGAGTTTAATAACAGTGTAATGAAATAATATATTTGATAAACTTTTACGATTCTTAATACCAAAAAGGAACAACGACGAAAACAATAAAATAAATATCATCTATACAAAATATAAATTATACGTACTGACTTTCAATGTGCTATTTAATTTAACTCACTTAACTGCTGAAAATTTTATCAAGGCAGAGCTTTTCACTCAACGAATTTTTAAAGTTTACCGCCCTTTTCACGATACAACTTAATTTTTAATTAAAAACTTTATATAAATTCACTAAAAAATGCAAATATTTTGCTCAAAATGTATGATGCGAGTATTTTTTAATACTCTAAGTTTTTGTTTATTGTGATTTATTTTAGGGTCTCCGTTACGGTGAGCAGAAAGCACGCTCGCTCGGTTAGCGGCTTCAAGCGCGACTGACCGTGGATTCTCAGTTCCCACTTGGTCACAGTAAACCTTATATAAGACCTAAGCCATTTCGGATTTAAACATCTCAAATGTATATTCTATTTATGTAAGTGCACAATCGAAACTATAAATCTACAAGAGAGATGTTTTATGTTTAATTTTTTCATTATCTATTCGTCGCGCTATGTTCGATTTTCCTTTGTTTGGTGGAAATCGAACGCATTAGCATATTTTTATTTAATGATAACAATGCTAAGTTTCATTGTAGGCATTGAGAGGATTTTAAAGAACGTTTTATGAAAATGACAAATAATTCTAATTTGTTTCTATACTAGATAATCAAACGAATATTAAAATGATTATATTCTGCCCTAACAGCCCTAATAGTATACTCTGTTTATTATTTATTTAATATAAGAAATATTATTTGTTGATTGCATTATAGAATTCTATTTAATTTTATGAAAATTTTTATACTGATTCTCATTCTGTATTAAATTTTTTTACAATAATAACTGAATTTATTTCAATGTAAATATTACATCAATACTGTATTATGCATCATATATTTATGTTTCAACAGATATTTTCGTTTTATGATGATGATTACCGTCTCCCCTGGTTACATAAAGTATAAGTGGCAAAATTTCCCAAATACTTCGTATAACTTATAATTATAATTGACTAACGAAAACACCTGACTGCTTTGTAATATAATATAAACATGGAAATAGAGATAACTATAAATATTTATTCCATTCCGTTTATTTCTATTTCGTTTTGTCTTTTTTTTCCACAACGCCATCTAGAACTTACCAACAAAGCTTCTTGTACTACTCTCTTTGATAAATGTGAATAAGTCCTGACTAGCCTGTCTGATAAAGCAATGTAATGTTTTAATTCTATTACATACAAGAAATTGGTAAACCATATTTAAAACTGGCTCACCAACTGCGGCTTCGTCCTCGTAGCCAAAGGAAATTCCCATGGGAATGGAATGTTTCACCACGCTAAAACTAGCCCTATGTGACTCTCTAACCTAAATAATATCTCCTAACACAAAATCGTATTATAAAATCGTTCCGTTGCGGCATGAAAAAAAAGACAAACAAACTAATAATTTATTATAATATTAAAATCAATAAAATTAATAGCAAGGATATCTTGCATAGATAATGATATTAGTTACCCTGGAAATGTATTTCGTGAAAATATAAAAAAAAAATACTGTACTATTTACTTCGATCATCACGATTAAACAATTGTTTACAACTGCACAGAACATAGGCCTTTCAATAGTTGATGCAAGGGTCATTTCAATAGTTAGTACCATTCTAACTATCTACTTTATTAATTACAGTAGGAATGAACAACTATCTGCAACTACACCGAAAATGATTAATGTATTTTCTAAAAGAGTAAAGTACACTTTTTTGTTTTTCACATAAATAACTAGGTAATTAAGTTACTCGCCTCAAGACTTCGCCTAAGTTCCTCGATATTATGAGTTTGAGGATGAACGTCTATTTTATTATTTTCGTATATCTTCGGAAAAAACAACATTTCATTCAAAATATATGTTTTATACGAACGAAAACGGTCCCTTTTATCAAAAAATGGAAGCCTCTATTTTAAAAGCAAGATAAACATGGTACATATTGCCAAAAATATGTTTACACATGCACAAAGTCTGGGGAGAAACTGAAAATAGTTACAACACTCATAAATTAGAGACAATTCTGTTCCTATGACATAGCTCTACATATCGTTATAAAACGATTTAAATAACAAGCGTGAACAGAAAATTCAATAACAGAAAAATTGAACAATAAACATATAAAGAGCAACAGCTCTAAGGCAAAGTGTATTTATAAATAACTAGAGGTCCGCCCTGGCTTCGCCCGTGGTACATATTTCGCAATAAAAGGTAGCCTATGTCCTTTCTCGGGTATCAAAATACCCGAGATAGGACATACCAAATTTCATGCAAATTGGTTCAGTAGTTTAGGCGTGATTGAGTAACAGACA
The DNA here is from genome assembly GCF_061535455.1 of Colias philodice. Classification (NCBI taxonomy): domain Eukaryota; kingdom Metazoa; phylum Arthropoda; class Insecta; order Lepidoptera; family Pieridae; genus Colias; species Colias philodice. The sequence continues at coordinate 4,014,006 of NC_143088.1, forward strand.
GACAGACAGAGTTACTTTCGCATTTATAATATTAGTATGGATATCTTGTCTAGGAACACCTGAAATTGTTTATGGTTACAAGTTTTCATGCAACCATAAATAATTTCAGGTAACAGAAAATAGAAATGCAGCTGACAGAAATGTAAGAAAATACAAATTCTAGTAAGGTTGAAAGGTTTTTAAAATATTTTCTTTTTTTGAACTCAGATTTAAATTATGTAGCCTTTTATTAGATACCTAAAATGTATTGAATGAAAATATTATAATTAATATAAGTAATATCTATTGCAGAAATTTCCCGAATGTGTGCAAATTTCGTCCTTGGAGTTGCAACCCCAGCCCCTGTGGACGATCAATATCAGTCACAACACAAAGTGAGCGGCGCTGGTCGGTACTGTCTCCCGGCGGGAGCGAATTCACTGACATCTCTACTTTGTTGTGAGTATTTTCTCACCTAATTATATTATATTTATTTCATGTTTATGACAATCTTTACAATTCAAACCCGTAGTGAACGTGAAATTTACGTATTTTTACGTTTTTTTTTTTTTTAATTTTTATCTTTCATTTAATTTATCATCATCAATACATATAATAAAATTCTAGAAAAGTGGTGTCTGTACAATGAAAATATGTAAAAAAAAATTAGCAGGGGTTATTACTAAATCGATCCCAAACCCAAAACTGTTGTTAAAAAAATTTTTGTCTGTTTGTCTGTTTGTCGGTTTGTCTGTTTGTCTGTTTGTCTGTATGTTTGAACACGCTAATCTCAGAAACGGCTTATCCGATTTAGATGCGGTTTTCACTAATATATTGTGGTGAGCTTCATTTAACATTTAGTGTTTATTTCATGTCAATCGGTTCATAAATAAAAAAGTTATGACCATTTAAGTAATCACAGCGAACATTTGCTAAGGCATTCTATACATGAATTACTTTATTACGTAAATTATACGCTAAAGTTATTCCTTGACATGTCCAGATGATCATATCGAAAGTCCCCAAGCGTGGGGGGGGGGTTATGCTGAGGGGGTAGTAGGGGGGGTCAAAGGACCTTTATTTAGATTTTTGCTCATAAGTCTAAAACCTGCACAAATAGCATTATGGTTACTTCTAGGTAAATTTTCTATATAAAAGGTCTTTGAAATTATGTCGTAGGTATTATATTTTTAACCCCCGACGCAAAAAGAGGGGTGTTATGACCGCTATGTGTGTATTGCGTGTCTGTCTGTGCCACCGTAGCTCGCTAACGGGTAATACGAATTAGATGCGTTTTTTTGTTACATTAGTTGTTTATTATATTATATAGGGGTGAAAAAAACGAATGTTAGTTGTTAATGCAGGTTATACCCAAGTGATATATCAAATGAAAATAGACGACATGTCAGAAACAATTAGTCAAATTTTATCAAAATCGGTTCATCCATTTATTTGATATAGGGGTAAAAGTGGGAATAAATAAATGAATTTTATCAAATATACTCAAGTGACGTATCTAATGAAAGACATGACGTGTAAAGTACAATAAGACATATTTTATCAAAATTGGTTCATCCATTTATTGGATAAAAGTGGCAATAAAAGTTGTCAAATATACCTAAGTGGCATATCAAATGAAAGGGCATGACCTGACGTGAGAAGTATAATGAGGCATATTTAATCAAAATCGGTTCATCCAATAATTATATGTAGGGCAAAAGTGGGAATGAGAAAAACGAATGCTGTCTGTTATACCCAAGTGATATATCAAATGAAAAAAGACGACCTGTCAGAAACAATTAAGTAGTCCAATGTTATCAAAATCGGTTCATCCTTTTTTTTAATATAGGGGTAAAAGTGGGAATAAATAAATAAATTTTATCCAATATACTCAACTGACTTATCTAATGAAAGACATGACGTGTAAAGTACAATAAAACATATTTTATCAAAATTGGTTCATCCATTTATTGGATATACTAGGTATAAAAGTGGGAATAAAAGTTGTCAAATAATATACCCAAGTGGCATATCAAATGAAAGGGCATGACCTGACGTGAGAAGTATGATGAGGCATATTTAATCAAAATCGGTTCATTCATTTATTGATTTATAGCGGTAAAAGTGGGAATGAATAATCGAATGTGGTCAAATAATATAATCAAGCGGCATATCAAATGACGTGTGAATTACAATTAGTCATGTTTTATCAAAATTGGTTAATCTGTTTATTACATATAGGGCACCTTAGGGGTGATAGTGGGGATAAATAATCCAAATGGAGTACCAAACGAAAGGATATGACATGTACATAATATATAGGTATGATTAGACATGGTTTAGATCAAAATCGGTTCTGCCATTTACTAGGGGTGAAAGGGAAAAGTTGAAAGTCTGTGAAAGTAGAAGGAATATGGGAGCGGGAGAATAACCACATCCTGGAAATTTTGAACTCTTCTGTACCTAAGTTTTATAGCTCAGTTTAGTAATAAATTTTACTAACAGTTCTTTTGTGTTATTATTTATTTTATTTCTTAACTTTATAATAATGTGTAAGTACTTATAATTTAGTTGTATATGATAGTACGTGTTTCAAGACGTGTTTACTCAATAATTGTGTGTTAAGTAGTAACTACTATGCAGTCACTATTCCACGCGGACGAAGTCGCGGGCACAGCTAGTATGAAATAAAATTAGAATTAACAATTCAAAATGAATTAAAGCGATTGATGAATAACATTCAAATAATGGTAAAAAAATGTAGAGGTATGTTTGAGCGCGCTTCACTTCGAAGCAACCTGTCGCATTAGAACCCTTATGAGTCTGGATAATATAGAAATTCTTGTAACTACAAATAATATAAGTATGTTTTGATTAGCGTCTATATACACATGCATGCTTATATAAAGAAAAAAATATGAAACATTGTCCATCTCTTTCAGCTATTGTTTCCGCAAAATATGATTGATAGGTGTGACTCCATAGTCCTCTATTATAGGTATAGTAGCTTTCCACCCATGGCTTCGCCCGCGTTGTTTAAGGAAATTCTCATGGCAATGCCATGTTGCAACGCTCGCGCTGTAAAAATTTGCATATGCAACTCTAAAATCTGTGTACAATGTCCAGACAAAGAGATCATATTATAGCATTCTTCCGTTGCGATATGGAGAAAGACAACAAACAGATACACCTTCGCATTTAAAATATTAGGAAGAATTAATAAAATAGGTCACGATAGAGTACGTACTCATTTTATAGATAATTTTAATTTTGTAGAATGATAAAGGCTATCATATTTCAATTGAAGCTTTTTAAAGAAAATTAATGAGTAGGTACTGCGTCCAAAACGTGGCAGGATTAAAACTAGTTAATATACATTGTATGTTAACATTATGTTTTAATTTTCCAGGTCCAGGAGAATTACATCAAAATGGCATCCAAGCGAAGTAATAGCACTGCAATTAAAGGCAACGCGTCGAAAAGAGCTCGGTCATCACGAGATGATATCCAAATTAATCAACAACTAGCAGAAAAGGACAAATCGGAAACTGAAAATGGACAGTGTTCTTCAATAGCTTCTGAAACTGCAAGTGATTCTAACAGTATCGAAGGAAGTGAATATAACACCGATGCTATTATTTGCAACACATCTAATGAAGAACCTAATCATGACTCTGCAGAATTGAATTTAGAACAATCAAAAACATTGATGTCTGAAAAACAAGAGGGAACAAAACAAATATTAGAAAATCATGATCTCTTTAAATACACCACTGATTTACAAAACAATTCATGTGATATAATATCAAACTTACCTTCTGAACTAGTATCAGAACAAAAACGAGCAGACGAAAACAATGAAGATCGTGGAAAAGATTTCAATGCTAACAATGTCGGATCTTCCCTTATGAATAGTTGCACTGATGGTTCTGTCAATTCAAACATCGTGATAGCAAGTACAAGTAACACAATATTATACCCAGAGGAAGTAACGATGCCAAAAGAGACAAAAACTTCATTCAATTCAGATAGTACTAAACTTGAAACGGGCATCCAACTTAATAGTTATTTGATGCAACAGGAAGAAAATGTTTCGACTCAAGCTGAAGTTAATTCAAATTCTATGACAAACACCGACACAGTTAGCCTATCAAAAAATGATGAAGGCAATGAAAGTAGCCAATGTATGGAAAATGTATTAATTATGAAATTGCAGGAACGCAAAGATTCGGAATATTGGTCTCCAAGCAAATTTGAAAGTGGCATAAACGCTTTAAGAAAATTGTTCACTTCGGATGACGATATAGAAATAAATGAAAACTCAATAGACGTACAAAAACCATCAGATACTAATAATAATGATACAGATATAGGCCAATCAAATGTGTCAGAAACTGAATCAAATAATCCAATATCCAACTCTGATAATTTAGAAATATTTGATGATCGATCGGAAACATTTGAAACTAATATTGACGATATTATGAATGATTCTGAAATATGGTCAGTTGAAGATTCTCCAAGATTCGACTTTTATTTAGATGGGGTAAACCATACTTCCTTGGATAATGAAGAAGATGATGAAGATGAAGACGGAGACGAAGAAAATGACGAAGATGAATATGATGAAGATGAGTATGCAGAAGAAGAATATGAAACAGGTTCTAATGCAACAGAAGAATTAACTGAAGATTCTGATGACAGCGACAACGAATCACAACATAGTGAACCGGGAAAGCTGACGAGAATAAAATCAAAAGTCATTGAAATGTATAAAGTAGACGTTAAGGCTGAAGAAACGCCTGATAAGAAAATTCATGAAAACCTTACAGTTGAAAGAACTTTTCACAGTATCGAAAATGCAGCTAAATTGCGAAAACTGCGAAGAATTCTTGAAAATAATTCAATTCCACGACCTCTTGAACGAGGAGCAAGTAAATTTAATATGGTTCTAGGAGAAATACCTGATATAATAGAAGTATTAAGAGCATATCCGGATTCATCACATCACGCTCATGTTCGTTTTATTAACCCGGAGCAAGAAAACTGTCAGAGTACGGTTGGCGATGTGTATATCAGGAATGAACCAAGAAAAGTTCTTAGCGACTGCTCTATTTGCTTGCTTACTTTTTGCGGATATCCAGTTTCCACCTTTTGTGGCCATGTTTTTTGTGAAAATTGTCTTGAAAGAACATTAACATTTCACAAACAATGCCCTACCTGTAGAACACAATTGAGAAAACCTTATTATCACAAAATTTTCATATAAATGTTACATATTTCAAATAATGTATACTGCCCTTGCACAATTGTATTGATTGAATTCCTCTGTATGTTTAAATGGTTTTCTGTTCAACATAATTCGAAAAGACAAAAATAGCAAATTATTGTACTATGTAGACATTTACTTCATTACATATTGCAAAAATTTTATCAATTCTATGTCAAAGTGTTAAGGAAATATGTACAGAGCGTAGAGAGTAGGTATTTAGTAGGTTCTTAACGAATTTGATATAGGATATATTTTGATGTAAGATCAATATTATTAAATACTATAAAGTGCTAAATTTATAGGTGTATATAGTTAAGTATTGTAAAATTTTATAAAATTTATAAATATAATACCTAGTTAAATAAGGAGTAGGCTTAAACAATAATGTAATAATATGTTACCATTAAAACCCATTTTCCGTTGGAACAGGTTTTCCCTACTTAGAATTAATTTTAACTCAATGCCTTTGTTATAACTAATTCTAACTGGGAAAAACGCGTTAAAAACTAATACTATACCTAGGTCATTTACACTATAATTTAGTCATATCTTTTTGTGTCAATTACTTTTCATCATAATTATTATCAATATTATAGACCGTCTAGTTTATAACGCGTTTTCCCTTGTTAGAATTAGTTGAAACAAAGACCTAAAAAAAGTTACAGCTAGTGCTATGTAGGGAAAGCGTGTTCTGACAGAATACGGGTTTTACCTGTAACATGTTTATTTGAATGAAATAACACCATCTCACAATGAATCTCACAATGAATCTCACAATTACAAACTTTTTTAGAAAAAAATACTCTAAGTATTTGTGTAGATTAGGTTAAAATATACATTAAGTTGAAACAACACTGAAGTTTTATTTCAAATAAAATAGTATAGGTTCCTTTGTAATTGTTACGTACCTAACATCTATCAATAAAAGATTTACTAATTGTCAATAATATTAAGTATATTGAATATCCAGTTGAAAGCTTAGGTTGAAAGCCTTGTAGCCTTGTATCACTTTTTATACAATAGGGTCAGGGAGGAAACAGTGACTCGGATTTTTTCGATACGCTCAAAAATATAGTAAATAATATATAATCAAAGTGATTTTTTTAGATCTTGAAGTCAGGTTACTACATTTCACTTTTGTGTCATTATATTTTCATTACACTTTAAATTAATTAAACTAAAAAATAAAATATAAAAAAATAGATTTGAGTCACTGTGTACCGGTGGATGTATACAGTGACTCAATAGTGTAGTACACAGTGACTCTAATAGTATACAGTGGCTCAGCTACTAGTGGTCCGCCCCGGCTTCGCCCGTGGTACCTACATGTTTAAACAATCCATCTCCATCTCATCTATCATCTACAAGTTGGATCGAACTGCACATGGTGTGCGAAGTTTATTATAATCGGTTAAGTGGTTTAGGAGTCCATTGAGGACAAACATTGTGACACGAGATTTATATATGTATATTAAGACTAGCAATGCCCTGCGGTTTCACCCGCATAGATAGCGATATCGTAACAGTAAAAAGTCTACTATAGGTCGGACTATAGGTTTAATTTTTAATCACATGAAAATCACCTTCACCCCGTCCCGCACTACGCCTGCTCATTGTATTAAACAGTATACCTACTATTTTCTGTAGATTGACACTTTTAAAAATTCGTTATATCTTTTGAATGGAAAATCCAATTTTATTAATTTAAAAAGTGTTTTGCTGGTATTGAAACAGTCTATAATAAAACATCATTTAATGGGATAAGGATTAATATATGTGTATGGATAACGTGGTTTGATTACTGTCGGCACTTCTATTTACTTTGAAAACGTAAAAAAGTTGTTGTAGTAACATAACTACTGAAGATGGACATATGGTATCGCGGACTTTCTTGTAGATATTGATCCATTCTATAATACCGTAGAACATTTTTTTGTTCTATCTTCAATAGATTCCGCAGCGCACGCGATGACAGAATTTTTATTAAGGAATTTTTTACACCTTGGGTTACATTATTGCATTTTTGGTAAGGATCTCTAATTTTTATGAAAATGCAATATAGCCTATGTTGCTCAGTAAAGATGCAGCTTTCTAATGGTGAAAGAATTTTTGAAATCGGTCCAGTAGTTTATGCGTGAAAACCATACATACATACATACATACATACTTACATAATTACAAACTTTTCCTCTTTATAATATTAGTATAGATAACAACCCTTTGTAGAAGTTATATCCCCTCATACTCTGAGGCAAATGCATTTGACATCTATTTAACTGATCAATTTTTCTTTGCCAAAAAATAGCAGACCTCGATCTCCTACTAGACTGAGACTATTAGTTAAGTCTGCTGGGAGTCAAACCTTTGATAAATAACTATTAAAGTAAATTTTTAGAGATATACCAAAAAAAGACAAATATATTGTACATTTGCTTTTATTAATTTACCCATACAATCTTTTTTTAGAATTACTCATAATATTAATTATCACCTTCAAACAACAAATAAACCATTTAAAACATATACAATTTAACCCTTTACATTTTACACAAACTACAAATAAGCCAACTGACAATAGTTGTACAGTATATATTGCAATTGAGTAAAAGTTCATGAATAAAAGAAAAATTTAAAGTTGTTTTTCACAATGTACTTAAAAATACTTTTATCACTGTGCATATCATATTCTAATGAACAACTGGTTTCTTAAATATCATTACTCATTACATTTCTTCTAGGTTCAAATAATAATACAATCATTCCTTACTATCACCACTAGTGCTTGGAGATGATGAAGTATCATCAGACTGCAAATGTTCAATAGACGTTGACAACTGTTCCAAACTTTGCACAAGTTGGCTCATTTTGTCTTTGGATGAAGTATTTTCAAAGGTATCCTCTGAAGGTTTTTCTGGATCACCATACAATCTAAAGTGCAATCGAGCTAAATGTTCTTGTTGGTCCCTTACATTTATCATCTGTTCCATACTACATCCAGTACTAAATGCACTCAACTTCCCAGTATGAAAATCATCCAGTAATTCCAACAATGCTTTTTCCATATGCTTCACATCTGGCGTTTCTTTAGGTATGTGTTTAGGCCTGTTATTATATGCGCGCATGAAGTCACGGTGTTGTCTTCGCTCATTGACGTACGACATTTTAGTTGAATCGTTCAAGCTATTTCCTGTATTCGTAAATGCTTGGGCATTTTTAGATGTTAAACTTGCAGCTCCACTAGACATTTTGTTACTTGTTACAGGCGATGTTGCAGACAATGACATCTTCTGCTCTTCGTCCTCGCCGTCATTCTGCATTAGTTGTTGTGTTTCGTTACTTTCTTGCAAATCCAAGCTCATGTAGACAGTACGAATTTAGTAATTTACTTTGGTTATACTTAAAAAAAAATTATTTGTTTGTGATCTAAATAGTTTCCGATATTTGTAATTGTTAATTCGTTTCTATCATTACATATTTTGATAAAAAATAAATATTTATTTTAATATCATCAAATGTCATCAAATGTCAATGTCAATATTCAAATAAAATGACACCAACCTTTTTTGCGACTAGAAGATATGTCTTTTTGACAAAACTTACTGGTAGATAATAAATAATAATCGTTCTGTGAATCTGAAGCTTAGGTCGCCTTTCCATCTTCAAGAAAACTTCCGCAAGAAATGTCCGACAGTCTGTCTGACAGTAGCTTGCAAGTTTAATACCGCGTTTCCACCTGCAAGTAGACTTGCAAGCTGCTGTCAGACAGACTGTCGGACATTTCTTGTGCAAGTTTTCTTGCAGATGGACAGGCGGCCTTAACACAACGCATATAAAAGTTGAAGCATAATTTGAACAGACTTTCTTGCCAAATACCGGAATTTCTGATAAAAAGCATACAAAAATTGGAACTCCTCAGATCATCAAATCGGTGATGATGACCGAACAAACCATGAACAAACTCACCTGGAAACCAGCTAAGCTGAAACCCGAATAGAACTTACTCTATTTTTATCTTACTAATATTATTAACGTGAAAGGTTGTGATCGATTTGTTACTCTTTCACGTAAAAAAACGCTGAACAGATTTTGATGATAATTTCCAGTGATGTAGGTTGACACAATGCATATACGTGCCTTTGCCCACGGGTGAAACCCCGCGGCACAGCTAGCGTACTATTTTATACTATAGGGTCAGAAACACATTTACAAATATAATTTTCTTAGGGAAGGTGGAACCTATAATGCATCTTTTATTCTTTGAAATAAAACAACCAAATGATATTGATAAGTTTATTTAACATGAAAACAAACATGCATGTACATTTTTGAAATGTTATTACATTCTGTTATTCATAAAGTGCAAATATATGCTGCTGTGAATGATTAAACAAAATATTATGTATTATGAACTAAAGCCGAGTGCAACTTAAAATATTTTCGAATGGGACGGACTGTTACTTTAAAGGTTGTTGTGGTACCATAGTATATTATTTGGCTATAGATGGGGAATTTGTAAGCAGTCTTTTTGATTCCGCCGCGCAGTCACCAATTTCATTGAAGCCAAAGTAAAAACACAAGAATAAAAAAGTAACCAATGTATTCCGATATTAAATTATTAGAATGTAACTTCTTTCGTTAATTGTACTGCTAAGTAATTTGACACGTATTTGTATAGATATCAGTATAAATTACCACCATACAGTATTTTTTATACAGATAATTGCTTGGTTACGTGATATGTAAGAAAATATAGTGAGAGTACATTTATAACTTGTTACTTATACTTCAGCTTTTGTATTCAATTTCGATCCAAAAATTCCAGTAATATTCCATAAACAACTTTTCCGGAGTTGCGAAGGCATCATAATCACAGTAAACTATTTTATACAACGAAAAGGTATTTCGTTTTTAAGGCAATTATAAAACTGAAAATGAAAACACTTGACTATTGTCACAGTCTAATGCCACTGCATTGCAAAATAAATGAAGCAGTAACATATTATTTTATATTTAAAAAATAAATAAACAATGCGCTGATCTGTTAGCGTAATACTAAAACGTTAGTATACATATAAAGTATCCCATAACAAAACAACATACACAATAAAGAGAGTAACTAGTAATTTCAAGCTTTCTAAATTTTCAACATTACGGTTATAAAAAATACTTAAACCCGAGAGAGTACCAAGTGATCACAGATTCTGAAAATTCCGTTCTTATTAGTACAAAAGTAACCAATATTGAAACGGATTCACCTATTAACTACACACAGTTTGAAAATCTGATACTTGCCCATAACAATATTTCTATAACTACCGGATGATTTTATTGACTTTTAAAACACATGAGCATGTACCAGTTTTCTATTAGCCTAAAAGACCAAGGATATGCTAGTACATATTATCTACTACAGCTACATAAGAACATTTGAAGGCCAGTACAGTAACTAGATAATAAAAATGCATATTTTGCTTTGGCAATTAGGAAAGAATGTCATCAAACATCACTTTAGTTACTTGTATAAAATATAAATAAAATTGAAACTCGTTAACTAAGAGTACTGGCGTTCAAATGTAACCGTTGGAAGTAACATGACGGTTGGTTCATGGAAATATTTTCTTTTATAATATGGAATAAAAGTAATTTTACCTATTGTCACCTCCGTCACTATTTACTGTATTGAACACATAGCCGTGATTGTAGTGAGCGTCAGGTGCCGAAATTTTTGTTTGACCAAAAAGACCCTGTTACATATCAAGCTACAAATATACTAAGCTTATAATATCAATCATGCCCCAGATCGACTAAGAGATGCGTCGAGGCCTAAATTGACCGCCTACACTAGGGTTAGAGACACCATAACAATATATATGATTACCCTTACGACGATTATGCTTATTAAGCTATAAGAATACAAGCTTCAATATTAAAGCGAAACGCAACAACTATCGACTTGAGTCATATAAAAAATCGTTATAAAACATAAGTTTTTAAGCTTGGATATGGTTTATTTCCACTTTATACTTATGCAAAATAATTAATAATAATAAACAAAAAACTTAAGGCCTGCCAAACCAGGTTTCAAATAGAGATCCAAACGTTAACTAGGAAGATACAACCATTGTATGCTCAAAATATCTTATATTCAATGGTCCGGAACTACAGTTAAATTATTATGAATGTTGGACTTTTGCTTAAGAATTCACAAAAATAGTTTTACAAACAATTCTGTTCTTTCGTAAACAGATAATAAACAACATAGAAAATAAAATGTACTAAGTATAGTTTTATTGTATTTTCATTTAGAATGTAATGTTTAAATTCCCTTTGCAATTATGCTGGTCTTTTTAATTTAAATACAGACTAAAACTTTAAATAATGGAAAATATCTTGATAAATCAACCTAACAATCTGCAAGATTTCTCTACCTAAATTTTAAGGTCGATATTTCGTTCGTAACATTGTGACCGAACCACACAGGACCAGTTTCTATATTTTATCACTGTTTTTCTCAAACCTGTTATGTCCATAATGTTCGACAAAACTTGAACAAGCGTGTAAGATTTTTTTCATACACATAAAATATAGAAACCGGTCTTAAAAATTAACTATAGATTTTGTAAATGTAAATAAATTGAGGAAACACGAATTTCTCTCACAAACCGCAAATTCAAACAACGCAATATTTCAAAATAGTATGTACTTTTATAGCTGAGGTTCGGAACACATTGCGGTGTGGTATTTGTTACACAAATTCGGGTGAGCTATATTCGATGCGTAAATTTAATCGTGGATCGGTTAAAAACACGTCAATTAGAAAAAAAATAATAAAAAAATCAATCAATATGGTTTACCCGCGTTTGTGACGTGTTTTTTTATACAGTAAACGTAAATACTGAGGTAAAAGCACTGACTTCAATTATAATAATACACTGGGCTTGCTATTAATGAAATAAAAAATTGTATCAAAGAATTTATCATCTCAAAAATTTTCGGTTAAGAGCGCCAAATAAGGCAATTTGTGTGAAAGATGCAAAACTGAATAAAAGTAAATACGAAATTTCTAAGATAGTTAATTTAATAGCCCAGCGAAGTAGTATAATGAAGGTCAGTGGGTAAAAGAGACGAATTTAATTTTACGTAATAAGTTTTGCAAATTTAAAATAATGCGATCAAAATAAGAATAGGAATGTTCCAGATACTAAGTCAATCGATAAAATTGTTTTTTCAACATGAATAACAGAATACAATTAAGGCTGTGCAATAAGAAGTTACATATTAAACAGTATATCTGAATTTCCCATTATTTTCTTGATCGCATGTACAGCGGTCTCGTGAGATGATTTCGTTACCATAATATTATTGTATACAATATCTTCGACGTAAAGCGCACTCTCAGTCTGTCTTGACAATTTAAAGCTTCGTAATAATCAACAGATTCGATGTAGATACGTTCAATTTTTAAAACTATAATTGATTTTCACTTTCAAAATAGCGGAAGAACACACAAACTGCAATTTCCAGAGTTGATAAAGAGTTAAAAAATTGGTTGTCTGTAAAGTCGGTTTACTGACGATAGTTGAACGTGTCAACGTCCGATTGTGCTTCTTTGTCGCTCGTTCCGCGCTCTCACTTGCACTTCAAGCCTTACATGGAACGCCTCAGAGCGAGGTAACGCCGCATGAGTCTTGTTTTTTCGTGCGTACAGCCAGCGCTATCGAATTGTACGACGTCAAGAATAAACCGCAGTAGGATTCTATTCTAAACAAATATGATTTAAAAGTTACAATAATTTTCCATAATACAGATTTTCAAAACCTAAAAAAAAAGTTCGCAAAAAAATTTTATAAAGCAGCTACCACTACCACTACCTCTACACAAAATTAAAAAAAAAAAACAAAATCATCTCACGCGAGCGCTCACAACTACCGAGTACAGAATACACAACGTGACGTTCACTTGAACTCGCCGCGCACGAACGCGTCCATGACCTTCGGCACGTGCTCGTCGACGCCCACTATGTCGAGCACGCCCTCGTGGTTGCCGTCTGTTGTGCCCACGCGGTGGGACGCGAGAGATAGCACGATTAGCCTGTAAAAATATGTTATTTAATAATTTTTGATTTTGAAATACTTTGGTTTGTAATTGAAAAATTACTTTCGATTACGAAAATTATGTCATCAGTAGAATAAGTACATTATTCTTGGGTCTATAGGCATTTTATAGCATGGGCCAAGCATATAACAAAACAAATTATTAAGAAGCTTCTAACAATAAAAATTGAGGTTTAAACTTTTTGTAATTCGAAGTTATGTATGAAAACTTGTAAAAGTTGAACTTCTATATAAAGAAGAACTTTATGTATAAAGACAAAAGACAATTTTATAACTAGAACACGATAGACCGGGAGATACTGACACAAAATTTCGAGTCATTTGTAACAGGATGGCGGTTCTACAGGGGTCTTAGTACGCAATGACAAAAAGAAAAACGATGGTGTGAACACTGGTACCGGCGGCTTAGTCGCGTGGGCGTTAGTCGAACTCGTCGTAAAAATAGCGAAAGTCAAACGATTTGTAACACAAAAATTTTAGAATTTACCGATAGCCCATAAAAAGAAGTAGGCGGTAGTGTCATGCCATACTTTTCCGGTGTGACTTACAGCCCGCCATACCGACGCAAATGTGTTGATTTAAAAAAAAACAATTCATCCATTTGTACCAGGCTAACTTTTGCACAGGTAACCATCGTCGTGTAGCCATTTACGAAAATCACCATACCATACTTTTCGGACGATTCCAAATGGTCGCCATACCGCCGAAAATCTGCAAAAATTTTTTTTTTCGCCAAACTTTTTGTACCAGTATTGCATTTGGATTTTTGGAGAGTATTTGATAAAATGTGACCATTATTATATTTGCCATACTTCTAGTAGGGGGAAAAAGTGCTGCCATGCTTCATAAATAAATTTATTATTAATTTATAGAAGTGAAGATTTCTACCACCTAGATCTTCGAAATTTTGTATTTATATTTGTTGAACCTCAAACTTATAGGAAAGATTAATGCCATACTGTTACAAATCGTTCAAAATACGAATAAAATCATACAATAAAAAAAAATCTTATACACATTCGCCACCTCCCACAGGTATGGCATTATCACACTTCTATTTATAATCATTCAGGAGTTGTTGAAAAAAAAATTTAGAGTGTTACAAATGGTTCGGCGAAAAAAAAATTTGCAGATTTTCGGCGGTATGGCGACCATTTGGAATCGTCCAAAAAGTATGGCATGGCGATTTTCGTAAATGGCTGCACGACGATGGTTACCTGTGCAAAAGTTAGCCTGGTACAAATGGTTGAATTGCTTTTTTTTAAATCAACACATTCGCGTCGGTATGGCGGGCTGTAAGTCACACCGGAAAAGTATGGCATGACACTACCGCCTACTTCTTTTTTATGGGCTATCGGTAAATTCTAAAATTTTTGTGTTACAAATCGTTTGACTTCGCTATTTTTCCGACGAGTTCGACTAACGCCCACGCGACTAAGCCGCCGGTACCAGCGTTCACACCATCGTGTTTCTTTTTGTCATTGCGTACTAAGACCCCTGTAGAACCGCCATCCTGTTACAAATGACTCGAAATTTTGTGTCAGTATCTCCCGGTCTACGAATTGTTAAATGAAATTTATCAGGAAATGGAACAAAATTGCTAAATTAGGGAGTGGTATAATCAAAAGTAGCTCTTACTTCGCATCCGGCACGCCGACTTTCGCCCTATAGCGCTCCAGGGCCCTAACCGGGCAATGGTCTATTATCTCCTTGTCAGCGGGGGGCGGAGGCCCATACCGACCGCCGGGGCCTCGCCCTCCACGCGCCGTGATATCGAGCTCCATGTAACGAGTGCATCGGTCAATCATGTTGATGAATACGTCAAACTTCATGTTCATCTTGCTCGCCCACTCTATTGGAGCGTCCATTTGCACGCGGCCTAGGTTCGCTTTCTGTGTTGAAAAAGAAATTATACATCCTTTAAATCTAGGATGGATACAGCAAATTAGTTTCTTGTATAGAAATATTAAGTAAGACATATTTTTATTGCTTAATCCCGCTCGAAGGACCAAAATAGTTATGTATACAAACGAATTAAAATCAATATGTAATTTCCAGATAAATAAAAGCATAAGATGATAAGATTTTATTAACTTAGGGCCGATTTTTCAATGCTTGGATAAAACTTATCCATCCAATAAAGTATTACACGATAATATTAAAATGTCACGTAAACTGTCAAATACGGGCAATTAGAATACATTTTTAAAATGGTAGTTTTATACATTATTCGACGAATAAGTTTTATCCAAGCATTGAAAAATCGGCCCTTAATGACGAAACAATCTATCATCAAAGTTTAATAAGTAATATTTACCCTGAGCACAAATTCGGCTTCCTCGATGTTGCTGAAGTTACGTTCAATGGAGACAAGATCAATGCCTTCCTCAGTGAATACGGCGATCTTAGCCTCCTTTTCACGCTTCAGTAATTGTAGGGCCAGGACAATTGCTAAAAATAAGAAAATTATTATTAACTATAATATAATACCTTCCATTTTCATTAAAATAATATTTATGTTATTTGGATTATGGCTAAAAATTAAACAAAAATATTATGCATTGTAATACTCTATTTTCAATTGTGATGAAATATAATCTATGCTATAATTAATTATTTGCATAGATACTGAAAAACGTCTTTCGAAGTTTTATAACATACGATAGACGAGATGTTTCAATGCAGGTTTTCAAAAACCAAAAACCTAACTATAAAAAAATTAAAAAATAATCCTGAAAAATATGGACAATCTGAATAAAAAATTGCAAAAATATTCACCTGCATGTCCAGGAGTCACATGTTTATTATAAAAGCACTCAGCGAACAGATGTTTCTTGCTCTCCGTTTTCTCCGTGTCTGCGTCCCCACCGCCCGTGGCGGGAGTGCTTTTGGCGTTCGTCTTCTTACCCTTCTTTGGGACTGCGTAGCTTTTGCAGAAATGACGACCTGGTTTAAAGAAAAATTGATATAATAGAGTTAGGGCCAATTTTTCAATGCTTGGATAAAACTTATCTGTCCAATAAAGTATTACACGATAATATTAAAATGTCACGTAAACTATCAAATATGGGCAATAGGAATACGTTTTTAAAATGGTAGTTTTATACATTATTCGACGAATAAGTTTTATCCAAGCATTGAAAGATCGGCCCTAAATGTGTACAATTTAGATGTAATCCATACTAATATTATAAATGCGAAAGTAACTCTGTCTGTCTGTCTGTTACTGAATCACGCCTAAACTACTGAACCAATTTGCATGAAATTTGGTAGGGAGATATTTTGATACCCGAGAACGGACATAGGCTACCTTTTATTGCGAAATATGTACCACGGGCGAAGCCGAGGCGGACCTCTAGTAAAGAATAAAATAATAAATATTTATTCTTGAACGAAAACATCTTAGTATAAAGACAAGACTTAATAATATGATAGACATAAAATACGAATTACAATTTTATTCATCTCTACAAATACAGTGTTCAAGACTTATTTTACATAAATAACTGCATCAAACCTTTTATTTTAAACATAAAAAATTAGGTTTATTTGTACCAAGATAAAAAGACGTGTGGCACTCGGGGACTGCCGCGGTAAAGCTATTGCATGCTATGCCTTCAAGCCACACCTCCGCGCCCGTCGGAGTGGGGAGCGTGAAGTTTTTTCGTTGCGGAATTTCTCGATTCGGTCCCCGCGCTCAAGGCCCGCGATAGAAGCTATGCAATAGCTTAAAGCATACCTTTAAACATGTGGTGTCTCATATCCAAAGTGATCAAGTAGCGAGCTTTGGTGGCGGGAGTGAGTGTCCAAGTCTGGTCTATGAGCTTGTTGAGTGCCGCCAGTACAGCTGGATTGGGTGGCTGATCGATTCCTGCGTAATTAATTATAAAATTAGTATAAAACTTTATTACTTAAAAATGATGCTGAAAAAATCACAAGTCATATGGTAGGCTTTTGAATTGTAATAAATAAATGCAGACATATTGGAACCAATGGCCTTACAAACAATGCAGAAACTAGGTCAGGGTATTAGGAATTTTCATCTTGAAGGTCCATTGTGTGACTTAACTATTTTAATCTTATCTTATATATAAAATTCTCGTGTCACAATGTTAGTCTGCATACTCCTCCGAAACGGCTTGACCGATTCCTCTGAAATTTGGTAAGCATATTGGGTAGGTCTGAGAATCGGCTAACATCTATTTTTCATATGTACCACGGGCGAAGCCGGGGCGGACCGCTAGTCTTATATATAAAATTCTCGTGTCACAATGTTAGTCTGCATACTCCTCCGAAACAGGTGGACCGATTCTCATGAAATTTTCTGTGCATATCGGGTAAGTCTGAGAATCGGCCAACATCTATTTTTCATATGTACCACGGGCGAAGCCGGGGCGGACCGCTAGTATTATTATATAAACTAGTACTATATTTAAACCAGTATTCTAAATCGCCTTACATGTATTTTACACCGTTTGAAAGCCATACATTATTTCATAAAGTATACAATGCTTGATGTATTCCTTTCATAAAAGAATAACAAGACAAAATGCTTTTATTCTTTCTTAAGTTCTACTGCCAAAATCACTAATTTTATGACGAATTTTAAGCCTTTGGCAAGTCGCAAGCAGCAGCTAATTTATAATGTTTAATATAATTCGCATACTCAGCATTGCATAAAAAAAGGGTTAAAAATTTTAAAAAATTTTGCATTAAAAAAAGGGTTAAAAATTTATAAGATTCGGATGGTCTATCCGAATCTCAAGATTGAATATTCCATTCACAGTATTGTAACAATGGGCAATGCTCCATGTAATTGTAATAAAAACAAAAAACTATCATGCAGGATCAATTGATCGATTTTTTGTGATACTTCCAAAAGCCGGTTCACAATTCATTTGTTCACATTTTTTTTACCTTTACCATCAAGTCCATTACGTTTTTTGTGACAATCTAACAATTTTATTACATAGTCAACCACATTGCGGTATAAAAAAGTACGACGACGACCACATTGCGGTATAAAAAAGTATGACGACGAAGCTTAAAGTTGTATGATGATAAATGTCTTTCTTAAATTAACCAGGTTCCAATTCCTAAATTAGTTTAGTTATATACGCATGAAAGGGTCATAACGTACAGGAATCCTAACATTAAAAATGTAGTGGTGATTGCCCAGTGCAAATATAAGCATTATGCACTTCTCTATGTAACCTACAAGTGTGCAAAGTTTCATAATCATCTATTTGTACAATTTTGTAAAAACAGAGTGCAATTTTTATGTATAAATAAATAGATAATATACATTTTAATAATAGTTAATTAAAAACTGACCCCAATTCTTCACTTCCTTGGGGTGTCGGCGGGTGACGGTCCACTCCCAGAGCTGAGTCTTGCAGTCGAATATCTGTCGAGCGCGACGACGTTGTTGCTTCTCGAGTGCCACTTTCGCCTTTTCGAACTTCAGAGGCCTAAAGAGGATAAAAAATTGGTCAAATGGGAGTCAGACACTGAAGGTTCAGTGCGTCCAAAAAATATGTATTTTATTTACTTTTTGTTCATACGTAAAAAAAATATCATCAATTTATGACGGCGCCGACCGTTGCTAAACCTTATTTTTGTATTATTTGTTGTTACAAAAAGAATTTATAGACAAAAAGTTTTATTTGTGTTTATCACTTTTTTGTATTTTCCTACCTGGTTTTCTTCTTATAGTTGCACAGAGTGATATAAACTTCGATCGGAGTGACTGTCGATTTTTTGATGATATCTTGATTGTTGAGGAGCGAAACCAAGATGGCTGTAGTGGTTGATTCACTGTTCAGGTAACCCATGTTGTGGATGCGTTGGATGTTATACAGCAGGTCTTGTAATTTGAATTGCGGCAAGATCGCATTCCATACCTGTGCAATGTAAAATAAAACATCATTATTATAATCAAATTCCAGTTTGTATGATTTATCTTATAAAATTCAATAATCTTCTATATTATGGTACAATAATGTTGTGTTTGCAAATGCACGGATAAATACATTTTACATTTGATTCAATATGTAATTTTCAAGTAATTAATTCATATAAATACCTATTCACATACCTCTTGTGACGTAAGCAAATGTCCGGGAACATGATCCAAAGTGAAGTTATTCTGTTCAGCTATGATCGCCGCCGCCACTGGATCCTCACAATGACGCATATCCTCCACCTTCTGGATGCAATCAAACACTTCCTTGGTGCCCTCAACATCGCCCAGTAGTTGCTTTGCGCGTTTCAGACCGAATAGTGCATATTTCACCACTGCTTGTCTTGCTGCAATGTTAATTTATATTAAACTAGCTTTCCGCCCGCGGCTTCGCCCGCTTTGTCTAAAACATAATAAATTATATACTAAAACCTTCCTGTTGAATCACTCTATCTATTAAAATAACCGCATCAAAATCCGTTGCGTTGTTTTAAAGATTTAAGCATACATAGGGACAAAGAGACAGAGAAAGCGACTTTGTTTTATACTATGTAGTGATGTTGTATAAATATTAAAGAATAATTATGCAAATAATGTTAACTGTAATATAAAAACCTTTACCTAATAAGGGTCAAACAAATTATTCATATTATATTCTAATGGGAATAAATTGATTGATTATGTACAACATAAGCACACCCCGGACACTCCATACAAAATGATCGTTTTGACAGTCACACCGTAGAGACTGCAAATGTGTGTGTTAACGCTTTATGGTTGGCACATTTGTGACTAGCGTAAAAAAAAATTCTTGTTTTTCTGATGAAATACATCCGTAAACAGCACAATATCTAACCATTTTCTACGAAAAACGATAATCACAAATCCAAAATAATAAAATTACTTTAAGTCAATTTGATTAATGTTGTCAATCTTCGTTGCGTATCGTCCTTGCAGAAAAATATGGCCCATTTTATGTCTGATTGCGCGGGGGTGAGGTAAGTTTAATTTTGGCGGGAGGCGGAGAGTGTCCGTTCTGTAGCGTTTAGCTACTATTATGTATTCTGTGACATAAGTTTAGTTATAGTTTTTTAATAATGCAATAATAATTAACTCTATAGAAAGATAACGCTATATGCATTGGATTTCTTACATGAAAAATATTAATTAAAATTTCAGCTCAGTTGCACATCTTTGGTACATGCAATGATTATGATTATAATGAACAGTTGAACACACTAATTAAAGAAGTAAATTTATGATCATATGCTCTCATGCTATGTTTATGGTATTAAATTTATTTTCAAGTGTTTTTCTTGCAAGAAAGGCAATATTTTGTAAGTGGGTAAAAACTTGAGTTCTTTAAAATATTATTTAGATTATAATTTATGAATTAAATTCACTTCACATTAGAGTTCTATCTTAGTCGTAGTAAGTATAACAATAATCACAACAAATAATGGAGTTTATTATATTTTCTTGTTTAGAAAAATATTGATATATACTTTCATTTAATGATAAATGTGTCAAGAAAATTGGCTTCATTTCATAATAAACTTATGAAACTTACCATGATCATTTTCAGCAATCTTTAAGTGGGATTTCCGCAACAGTGTTTTGTGTGATCGGCCATGTCTCGCACGGACCCTAGTCATTTCCTTGGCAAGCTCCATGGGATCCTTTGATGTGTACCACTCCCACACATGCTTGCACCAACCTCTACCATTACCTGATAACAAATTGCCATAAAGAAAATTTTTAAACAAAAATATAAATCATTTTGTACTTATTGTGATAGATTGTAATGCTTTTAAAACTTACCAAAGTAATGATTTATAATGTATATTGGAACTTAAACTTACATTTGCTCGTACTTAAAGTTATTTGGAAATTATTAACATGTTATCCATATTTTAATATTAAAACATCTTCCGATAGAATATTAGAATAAATTATATTATACCAGTATGCAGGAGCCTTGTAAACTTATTGAACTGCAACATTTCTTCCGGAGTCTTGCACACTTGCGAAGCAGCTTTGTAGGAAGCTTCCTTGACAGCACAAGAACCCAATAGAATGCACTTAGTCAAAGCAAATGCTATAGTCTCAAAACGTGTGTACCAGCCATTTTCATAAGCCTGAAAGAATTGCATTAATTTTATTGTAAATACATAAATTTATATTTATAAAATATCTTACTGTTTTTCATAGAACACAAAGTTACCTTCAGGATAATGTTAACAACTTCTACATTGTTAGGATCGGTTTCAAAAACTTCATTCAATGCCGGTAATTTATCCAGTTCATAATATTTATGTGTTGTCCAACATCCCGGATAGTATCTCGGAATTTCATTTCCAGTGTGTAGATATCTTGTAAGACGATTTCGTAACTTAGGATCGAGGGTAGACGACGCCGTCATTTTACGGCTTTATAAAGTAATCGTAGTTCGATATTATCGTAAGTTGTTTAAAAATGAAAACAAACACGTAAATAATGTGTACCATTCAGATACAAGATCGAGATATTTTCTAGACGCCTTATGCCTAAAAAGAAACAAAACTATATTAAAGGTAAGTGCACCATATCTTCAGTTTAATAGTTTTTGTCGGTATTCGAGCGAAACATGTGTCAGTAGTGAAGAATTGAGGATGTGGCCAGAAAAAAATGGACAATGGAGGGGTCACTATGAGAAAATAAAATGAAGAAGTGAAAATCAGTGGAAAAATTCAAATGTAACTGTATATTAATTCACACTTAAAAAAACAACAGCTAATTTCTAATTACATGCTTAGATTTATTGCATCTATTCATTACCTTCTTCGTTTTCACCAATGCAATTGCATCAAAAAAGTGTTTCGTAAAGTTTGACAATGATGTCAATTATGCTATGTTTTTTTTTTTAATTTTATTTTTCGATTATTGATACAAGGAATTTGAACTGATGTCTTAGCGGAATATTATTTTTTATTTTTTTATAAAATGTAATCATAATGTTGTGAGCTCAGTGCATGCTTATACACTTGTGCTTATACATATTAATTTATTCTTTTAATATGACGACTATTTTAATGTCGGTTCAGTAATCACCTTCCTGTTCGTGTGCAAATATCATACAGCCCTGTGGGCTGTGATACAGCCCAACCGGAACCTATAGACATTCGCCCACAGCATTCGCCCGAATAGCGAGACGGAAATGTATAATATTTTACCGCGTTCACACAGTCGGTCGTGTTCGTTTTTCGCCTCGCTTTTCGCAAGATTGTGTAAATGCGATGGAAATATTATGAACACTGTGTGAAGTGTATGTAACATATAAAGTTGATTCGTCATTCTACTGCAACAGCTGGTGATTCTCAATGACTGTATTTTTTTATGCGTTTCTTATCTCAGCACTTTTGATTTGGTGTACCCGGTGTTAGCGTTAGGCCGCCTTTCCATCTGCAAGAAAACTTGCGCAAGAAATGTCCGACAGTCTGTCTGACAGCAGCTTGCAAGTCTACTTGCAGGTGGAAACGCAGAATTAGACTTGCAAGTTGCTGTCAGACAGACTGTCGGACATTTCTTGCGGAAGTTTTCTTGCAGATGGAAAGGCGGCCTTAGCTATATAACGTATTCTGTGCCGGTGTACCACGGGTGTAGGTACCAAGAAGCTTATAATACACTGGAGATTTCAGTATGAACATTAACTTGTTACAAGAAAATATAACCTTGAATGAGGCCTGTATGTTTTAACTTGCCAAGTTAGGTGTGAAAGCATAGAAATCTAAATAACAAGACACATAGAAGTGCTATAATGTCATAATTCGTATGAAAACCGCTGTCGCCAAAATCAACACATTTAAACCGATAGCACACCCCGGACACTCCATACAAAATGATGGTTTTGACAATCACACTGTAGAGACTGCAAATGTGTGTGTTAACGCTTTATGGTTGGCACATTTGTGACTAGCGTAAAAAAAAAATTCGCGTTTTTCTGATGAAATACATCCGTAAACAGCACAATATCTAACCATTTTCTACGAAAAACGATAATCACAAATCCAAAATAATAAAATTACTTTAAGTCAATTTGATTAATGTTGTCAATCTTCGTTGCGTATATCGTCCTTGCAGAAAAATATGGCCCATTTTATGTCTGATCGCGCGGGGGTGAGGTAAGTTTAATTTTGGCGGGAGGCGGAGAGTGTCCGTTCTGTAGCGTTTAGCTACTATTATGTATTCTGTGCCGATAGCTAAACAGTACACACAAGTAAACTATGCCTTTTATTGGACAGCTTGGTTTTAGTGAAAACTAACTTAAATATTAAATTAAGCTTTTTAATATGTATCCTAACGCACCAATTTACGGTTTATTTTAGAATAACATCCCTAAGTATATGAGACGTTTTGTTTCTTTTTGCTCCAATACGAAAAAACGTGATAATAAGAATGGTCGACTGTGTCATTCATTGTTATTTCGATTACTATGGTGACACTCGTAATACTTGTAAATATTCTATAATTTTAAGGAAAAACGGCATTATTTCTAAAAAAAAATATTTACCGATGAAATGTTATTTCTTTATTAGTATAATTACAACTTGTGGAAGAATATTCGCAATGGGAAATGCTGAAACACACCATGTTTACACACATACGTCTCCAGAGCAACTGAACAGTGACGAACACACTGGTGTTGTGAAAATCACCTGAGTGGCGACAAGGTCACGCGCGCTTACGACTTCTAGTGTCTTGTTATTTAGATTTCTATGTGTGAAAGGGATAAAAAAGCATACAGGCGTCATTCAACGTCATATTTTCTTGTTACAAGTTAATGTTCATACTGAAATCTCCAGTGTATCAGATATAAGCTTCTTGGTAGGTACCTACAAGGTACCTACCGATTATATAAGATTCTTTTTTATTTCAAAGTTGTTCCGATCACAGGTTCCGATCAACTACACTATACTATATTAGGTACTTGCTCTGTGGTTCCGATTGAATCGTAATGACATTGACATTTCCATATTTTGCTAAAGTTGTAGGACTTTTATGTTTAAAAGTCATTTCTGATTTCATTATTTCTTAAAAATCAAAGAAAATACAAATACTACCTAAAAAGTACACCGCTAATAATAAAAAAAACTAGCTATTACAATTTAATTAGGTTGCAATTCAC
This sequence comes from Colias philodice, assembly GCF_061535455.1. Classification (NCBI taxonomy): domain Eukaryota; kingdom Metazoa; phylum Arthropoda; class Insecta; order Lepidoptera; family Pieridae; genus Colias; species Colias philodice. The sequence continues at coordinate 4,038,497 of NC_143088.1, forward strand.
ATTAAATTAGTTTGGCCTATTATTTGCCTCTCGGTGATACATTTTTTAGTTAAGTAATTTGAATCATGATGGGAGACGTTGATAAATGGATCGAGATTGCTAAAAGGTGTAAATATCTACCAGAAGACGATTTAAGAGAACTATGCAACATAGTTTGTGATCTACTACTTGAAGAGCCGAATGTTCAACCAGTACAGACACCTGTAACTGTATGTGGTGATATACATGGACAGGTAAGTTCTAAAATATTTAAGAAGCAAAATATCCTCCTACTTTTTTGTTGTTCTAAATCTATTTTCATATGCGTTTTATTTTTATTTTTCCTGCTACAATGAATCACTAGTTAAATATACATACTTTTTGATAAAAAAATGTGGATAATCTAATTAATTATGGTCTGTTTTTACTTTACAATTTGTAAAACCAGAAAAATTTCTATTGTAAAAGTAAATTATTATTATTTCGTATAATTTGATATTTTCTTTTCCAGTTTTATGATCTAGAAGAATTATTTAACATTGGTGGGCAAGTGCCTGAAACACAGTATATATTTATGGGTGATTATGTAGACAGAGGATACTACAGCCTTGAAACACTCACTCTTTTAATGGCATTAAAAGCTAGGTATCCCGACAGGTGAGATGTCCCTTGTTTTGAGTCCTTAAAAGTATTATTAATAAATTCATTAAAAATTTAAGAATCAGACGACACCAATGGGAGTCTTATAAGAAATGCTTCTTTTTCTTTTACCTGTCTTTTATGGATTATATTCCATATGCATATGTTAGGGGTTCATTAAAGCTTGCAGCTCTAATTAATCCGTCAGTCCTCGGATCACAGACACAATAGAAAATCTATTGTGTCTCGGCCCGATCGGGCCGCTCGGTGGTCAATGGGTTAATATCAAGACAATGAAACAAGGTCAATATCATCTACCTATCTCTGATTTATTATTGGTTTTTTAGGATAATTTTACTCAGAGGGAATCATGAAACATGTCAAATAACCAAGGTGTATGGATTTTATGATGAATGTCTCACTAAATATGGCAATGCAAATGCTTGGAGGGACTGTTGTCGTGTATTTGATCTGCTCACTGTTGCAGCTGTAAGTTCTTCCATAAATAATTTGAGTATAACATAAATTTCAACATCTTTATGTATGGTAAATAATTGACTGCATTTAACTGTATACCTATTCTTATATAATTTGTGTGAAAGTAAATGGTTTTTAGATTTATTAAAATTTTTGTCAGTTGATGTATTAACTTACCTATAATAGATTATTAATAAAAATAATTATATCCAAAGCTAACAAAACTCAATGGTTTCACTAGCAGAAAGCTTAATAATATTCTTGATTATACATACAGTGTAAACTCTATATAACGACACTCCATTTAACGTCAAACTCCGTATAACGTCAAGATTTCTCGACTTTGGTTGGTTTATATTGTTGTCTATACAATAATACACTCCATATAGCATCACGCTCACTCTAATTAACGACCACAATAAGACATTACCACTAGGAACTAGGACTAGGAAGTACTGACTAAGTTGCCGAAATCAATGAAAATGTAGTTGTTTACATTCTTTTTTACTGACATACCGAAGATTCTCAGAAATGCAGTCGTAGAAAAATAAAGAAAAAATTCTGCATGCCGAAGAAGATGGACGATCTGCCAAAAAATTGAAGAAACCTCAATATGAAGACCTTGATCAAGCGATGATAACATGGTTTCATAGGCAATGTCAAAATAATATTCCTGTCTCGGGACCAATCATGCAATTTTCCCTTTCTCTCCATTTAACGACCACTCTATATAACGTCGAAAAATGCACGGTCCCTTAAGTGACGTTATATAGAGTTTACACTGTATTTCTTTTACTTGTTCATCCCAAGCATAGGGCAAGCAGCTACTGTAATAGACTTGTGAGAGAATTTTTGCATAATTGACTTGAATTAATTCTTCCAAAAGTAATATTTTGTAGTTAAGTATGTATTTGAATTTTGAATTTCCTTTTTTTAGTTAATTGATGAAACAATTCTTTGCGTGCATGGAGGTCTGTCTCCAGAGATATCAATGCTAGATCAGATACGCTGCATTGACAGAAATCAACAGATCCCACACAAAGGTGCATTTTGTGATTTACTATGGTCAGATCCAACTGATGATGAAGATGTTCAGAAATGGTAAATATATGTTATGTATTATTGAATAAAAATGTACTATTCTTGAAACTTAGATATCTACAGTCTCTTTCAATCTATCTAGCAGTGTAATTTTAAACCACATCCAAGTATGCATCCTACTCTTGTTTACATAGAAACTACAAGAAATATTTTATGGTATGTTATCTAAAAGTACAATGCAGTTGACATTACAAATACATAAATATACAGAAAGGAAGTTCAGAAATAATACATAACAAAATACTCTATAGAATGTAACTAATAAAAAAAATTATCAACAGGGCAATAAGTCCTCGTGGAGCTGGTTGGCTGTTTGGTAGAATGGTGACAGAGCTGTTTATGGAATATAATGATCTTAACCTAATATGCAGAGCACATCAACTTGTGAATGATGGTATGTAATTTTTTTTCTTTCATAAGATCTCAAAATAGATATGTACAGTAAAAATCCTAATAAATCCATGAATATCTTAAGTTTTTGTAAAAACATAAATTATCATTCATTGTGATTTTTTTTAGGTTACAAGTATATGTTCGACAAAAAATTAGTCACAGTTTGGTCAGCACCTAATTATTGCTACAGATGTGGTAATGTAGCATCTATCATGGAATTCAAGACTGTGAACGATTGGAATGCGAAAATATTTCAAGCAGTACCCAATAGCGAAAGAGAAGTCCCTCCACAACACACTACCCCCTACTTTTTGTGAATTTAAGTGCAATTTGTGTATATAAGTATTCCATGTTTGTAATTCTATACAATAAACTGTTAATCTATAATTTTGTGACTTTTCCTAATTTTTATGGTTCCGAAAAGGAAAAAAGGGAACCCCTTATACGATCACTTTGTTGTCTGTCTCTCAAAATCATTATCCAATAAGCCAATATAGTCAAAAGCAAGCAGCAAGAACTAATTATGCTGCAAATTTTCGACATTTGCAAAGTATTCTAAGCCTACTGCGTACTTCCCATGAATACAAAATCTATTCTATAACACAGATTAAGGAAAATGTACTTTATATTGAATAATAAATTCTATTAAATATAGTTTATGTTTAAACAAAATATCCAATTAATGTATTTTTCATTTCATATTTGATGATTGTATATCTGTTGGATGTGGATGATATTATCTATTGGAATACATTTTAATAAAAAATTTATGATATTGCAATGTTTGTTTTAGATACAATGAAGCTTATAATAAAACATTAGTCTGCATTTATAAAATATTTTATTTTTTGGCTACAGAATGATGAGACAGCCAACATGAACTGGAGTTGTGACGCTTACAAATATCTCTGATGGTAATGTGTTTATGAATTATACAATACTATGACTACAAAGATTTACTCCCTGTTATAATCGAAAGTATAATCAAAGTAGGCTTGATCGAAACTCTGTACTCTAACATAACCGTCTTCACCACCAGAAGCATAACTTCTACCATCAGGGTGGAATGCCAAACTGTTGATAGGACCAAAGTGACCCTTTACACGTCCAAACTCCTCTTCAAACACGAGATGGAAGAATCGCGCATCGAATTTACCCTGTCTCGTGGATGTAGTTGTTACTTCCATAGCATCCTGTCCTCCACCGAGAACAACATGATCCAGTATGGGGCTGAGAGCTGCAGAGTTTACGGGACGCTCCGTTTTATATTCCTTCAGTAATTCTAAAGAGCTTGTGTCAAACAATTTCGCTGTTTGATCCTTTGATGCGGTGATGAACATCGTACCATCGCGCGATAATTGCATGTCGTTTATTTGACGGGAGTGCTCCTTGATTGAGTGGATTTTCTTTCCAGTCTAAAAATAGAATTTGTAGATTAAGATTAAGATTTATTAAGTATAACAAAAGAGGTAAAGTTACAAAATTGTTTTTAGAAGACTATTGCAATATGCTATGTTTTTACATGTGATGCAAATGGTGATTATACACTTTATATAAAATAATTTTTCCACAACTATTTGAATGAGTAGATAATGAAATAAATAAAATCCTGTTTTTCTTCTAAATCTCAAATTTTACCTGTAAGAATGGTTAGCATTCTTACAGGTATAATTAAAAAGATTGCATCACAGGTTTATGTAGTATATGTACAAACATTTTGAATACTACAAATTAATTAATTAACAACCACATACCCTCAAGTCCCATTGGATAAGGTCTCCAGCTTCATGACCAGTAATGATTGTCTCATCGAGGGAACCCCAAATCATTGATGTAACTTTTGAATCGGTAATTTCCCACTTAAGAATAGGGGAAGCAGATGAGATGGAGTCATCTACTGTTCTTGTGTCAATAATAAACACCTAAAATAAAAATTCATGAATAACATTGGCACAGGATTCATATATATTTCACAGTATTCAATATTCATATTAACAGAATAAAGTGAAGTTTAAGAATAAAATCTGTGCATGAAAATATTGTATCAGATATCATAATGGTAAGTACGAGTATGATTAGGAGTTTCTTAACAAATTGATTTCAACACACAAAATATCACTACACAATATAAAACCAAGTCACTTCTTGTTTTAGTACAAAAGTTATTAAGTTTTAACCAAAGTGGCCTAACCCGCTGGGCGCACAGCTAGTCATAAATAATATTGAAAGGATTTAATGATTTTCCAATAGTTTACCTCACAAGGGTGTCCCATAGCTTTATCTGTTGTATAAGCAGCTTGGTAGGCACTAAAGCTGAAGTTACATGTCCTCACAGAAGAATTTGTCTTTATTGTTGCAATATTCTTGCCTGTTTCTAAGTCCCATAATCTGAAATCAAAGTATTTGGATTACAAATTTATCAATAAGAAAATCATGCTTGTTTTCACACACCCATAATATAAAATTTTAAATAATATTTATATAATATAAAAAAAGACAGGTTGCCCTGCGGGAGTGCCGGCAGAAGTGAAATTTAATTATTAACGTTGAGCATGTTTGATATTTTGGAATGGTATCCGTCTTACGCTTTTTCGATCAGGTCACGTGTCCTGATGCGAGTTTAAGATTTTATACCCATTACAGAAAAAGTGCTCAACACCGCTAAAGAAGTTTTCACTTCAACAAAAGACCATTCTCGTGCTCCAAGCGTAGCAAGTCGAGGGGACTACTGAAAACTGGTGCCTCTCCACTAATATGGAGAGGCAAATGCTGAGTAGTTCACCTAATCACAAATACTGACCAAATATTAGAATACATCCAATGTATTTTTTTTTTAATTTGCAAATTTTTATTGTTCTTATAGAGTGTAAATAAGTTGTAAGCTAAAATGTTGTATTTGAATTGTGATTAAATGTATTTTCTTTCTTTCTTTCAAATATACCTGCAAGAACTGTCACCACCGCCTGTTATAAGATGGATGCTTTGCCAGTCAACGTCAAGGCACCATACTACACCACCATGACCATTGAATGTGCCCAAGCGTTCACCATTGAGTGACCACCACACATTTGGCTTGGCATCTTTCGCTGCAGAAAACAGTAAGTCTCCTTCACGGTTGTATTTGATCTGTGTTATAGCACGCTCGTGCCCTTGCAACATTAAGGGTTTCTGAAAAAAGAATTGACTCATTAATTATACACCGCACTGAATATGTTTATACGAACAGTTCTATCTTAAAAATGATGCAATAAAGCTAGAGTTTATAATACAATATTTGAAATAACATAATCAATTACCATTTTGAAGTATTTTGTAAAACAAATTTATTTTAATGAAAAATAAACTATCGTAACATGTGGCGGTAGGTAAGCCAAAATGACTTTGACATTGGCAGATATGCGGAATGCCGATCCAAGAGAAAGTAGGTATTATTTATGGTACGTGATGGTACTAGTATAGTATTACATATATTATCTGTGCTATTATCATCATAGGAATGGTTATTATAATAAAATCGTTAAAAAAATATGAATATTGAATGTTAATTGTATTAAATGCTGTAATTGTTAATATTTTAGTAAAAATCGTCTTTGTCACAAAATACAATATTAATAAAGCGACATCTACCGTTCTCTTGCGGTAATCGCTGTCGGCTGTATTCAAGGGTATTCATCAAAAATAATTATTATATTCAATGATAATTAATCCGATTCGCGCACACTAGATGTTGTGTTGCTATACATAAAAGAGTTTTACATACTAGTATGAATTTTATGGAAAGATGATTGATTGATTTTAAATAATAGTAAGTATCATTATTTTCAAGCAGAGTATAATATATATGTCGTGGCCATATCGTAGATTTGCTCATTTCATGAAATGGCCAATTTAGTTTGGCCAGATCGTTAAATCGTCAACGTTTCACGATTTGGTCATCGACATTTGGCCAGATCGTATAAAATATCTTAGAGAGTCCATAAAACATAAAAAAATTCAGAATATTTTAAGAACTTGTTTGTTAGTGCCGCGGTAGCGCCGGCGAATACCAGAAGCAAGATATGGCCACGACATATACAAAAAAATTCCCTTTTTACGTCTCTATCAGATTCAGGCGCGATCTGCGAGGGGGCATCAACAGGGTCATGACCCCAGTCCCCACCCAAAATGGCCTTGCCCATAAAAAAAGGCCCTAAACTTTAGAAAAAAAACGTTATTTTCTGCCCTCTTTCGACAATAAAGTAGTAATAATACTTCCATTTGTTAAAGGTCGTTCGTTACAATAAAGTCTCATTTACGGCCTCAATATTGATACAAACGTCCATCCCATCAAGACCACAAGACCCATAAGATGCTATCCTTCTGTGATCTGCCAAAGATAGACATATATTTTGGTTATCCCACAACCTTTCTCTGTGTTCTGGTCAACCTGAAATTTTCCATGTTTTAGTCGTCAAGTACTGTCAAAGGCTCTCCTTTTCGGGACTACTACCTAAAAGCCTGTTATGTTGACTGTAAATCACCACACGAGCTGAGCGAGCGAAACGAGCGTGCTTTGGCAGCAGCTGGCAAGCCGCAAGTGTAAGCATCGACTTTTTTATATGAATTTAAAAACGGCTTCACCTGGCACCCGATTTATCTTAAACTTAACAAATTATAAGTACGTGCCATAACCTTCCTCCGCAACCGGTTTTAGTTAGTCTCGAGGAAGGGCTTAGTATATAATTTATTAGGTTTTAGACACAGTGACCGCCTCCTTGGTACAGTATTTAACTCATGAGCGTAGAAGCGCGTAGAGCGTAAAAGAGCGTAGGCGTAGGCCGTAGCGTCCTGGGTTCGATTCCCGGTTAAACTAAGAATAAAAAAAAAATCTCGGTCTGGCAGGACACAAAAGGCTGATTTTGACTTGTTGGCAAAGAAAATCGAGCAGTGAAATAGATGCATAATGCATCTGCTCCGAACCCTACTAGACGACTTGAGGACATAGGAATTCACTAGACAAAGCGGGTGAAGCCGCGGGTTGAAGGCTAGTAGTTAATAAGCAACAAAAAGAAAACAAACAAATATTTCACATACATTTTATTTTCTTAAGTTATTAACCATTGATTTCCAAGAGTACAACTAAAAAACAAATTAAAGTACAAACACGTTTTGCATTTCTAACTAAACACAACTGTAGGTAACTTCTCTTGGCAAACCAGTACACGATTCTTTGACTTAACATTACCCGGCGCACCACTCGAACGAGACATGAAAATCCAAATACAGACATCAAAATCAATAGTACCTACTAACAGTCAAATCTTAACTTGGTCGAATTTTAACAACAGCCTTTTCCATCGAGAAACATTACAGCAATCAGCAACTAATGTGATTTGCTACAATAAACATAGAAACCCTAAGGTATTTTAATACTTAAAATACACTATTTCTGAAGCGATAAGTCTTGAAATTGAGCGAGCCCAACTATTATAAACACGTGAACAGCACACTCAACCATTGAAATCTTACGATAATGATGTTTTAACTTCGGTTGTACACTAAATTGTTATGTGAGGCACTTTATGTGAGACTGCGTGGTAATCATCCCGTGGCGATTCTAAATATGTAAATACTTAATTGTGTTGTTCGTTTAGAAGTCTTTGTTGTAAGTATGAAATAAATAAATAACATGAAGCGCACGTGTTTGTCCAAACGTAACGAACGAACGCGGTTAATTTATAATTAAACTTGGGGTATAACTTGAAGTAAGTAATAAATGTATATATATAAAGATATATATGTATATATATTTGCCTTTTGAGTTCAAAAACTCATCTATGACACGTAATTACATACAACAAACACTCGTCAACATTTCCAAATATATATTATTCTCTTATTATGGTTTTACAATCGTCATGTAACTATTTAATTACAACGTCTAATGTACACAGTTTTAACCCTCCTTTTACCGAAATACATACATACATGAAATGCTATTTTATACACAACAAACTTACTCTACAATGTGAAAATATTGTTGTCGCATTTATTAATGCAAATATTCAACGTCTATCGGGTTTTATAGAAAGTGTGAAATGCATAATTTTTTTATTGATTTTAACTTATAAATATATTAACATCATACACTTACGAATTAAGATTAATTAATTTATATCAGTCAAATTATTTTCGCGATAGTATCTAGGCAATTACTGACTTCTGTATAATATGTATTCGAATATAAGAAGTTAGGCTACAATTATTATACCAGCGGTGTATAGTACAACAATAATTATTGTTAGATTCCTAAAATAATAATATCATGTAAACATTTAAGTTGAATCGATGCACATTAAATGTAACTGTGAAAGCCTGAAATTATACGGGTCGTTGTTAGGACCACTTCAAAAGATTACGGCAGATTTAGAAAGCAGAAATAAGAGTTTACTACACATATCGGTATCTAGTTAAACATTTTATCGCGGATGTTAAAAATGTAGTCACACAAGGTGTTTATTCCTAAAAGATTAATTTAGAAGAGCAACGTAAAGCAGAAAATTACTGTACAATTGGTACTTTATGTACTAAAGTATAGCCTCGATAGGCTTAATAGTCTCCTATTCTAATTAGGTACTCGCCAGTAATGCGCCAATTTCATCGTTACTCACTAATACTATCCTTTGTACAACGCCAATAACATTCTTACATTCTATTTATCCTTTGATACATCGCCATTATTAGTTTGCACTAATATTAAACTATTTTACTAACAAAATAAGTGTCATTATACTTACAATATCATAAACAAAGAAGAAGAGCGATGAACGAATCGCAGTTATTCTAGTTCTTCATTGATTACACGTTAAAAATCTATGAAGGCATCTTTACCTCAGACTTTAGATTCAACACCGTCGTGTTGATGGTGTTTTATAAACTAATTATTTAAGATTAAGTTATTACATTAAATGAATAATAAATATGCGTAGATAATCCGAATAATGATAATAAAAGCCTTTTTGTAATGGACAAAATTTTAAGCACCATACATATATGAAGGACAATTAATACGTATGATATAAAAACAATATAACATTCAAAAAGGCTAAAAATTGCAATGAAAGCGGTAAATGAGGGTGATTTCGATATTTTGTCGCTGTTTCCCTATCACATGTACGTAATAATCGCGAGTAATATTTATAATTATAAAGAAAACAACAACATGACTTTAGGCATAAAATGGCAGTATTGTAACTGGTTGTTTTTCATAATTTATGTACAAAAGTATCTCCTAATACTTAACTAATGGTAACACGATGAGGAACGGACGCGTGTCGCTCATTCAGGTAACAGAATTTTCTAATTAAATATTTATAGTAACAACATTATACCTAACTTATAAAAAATTTCATTACGAATGAATGTACATTGTAAGTAGATAATATTTGTATTTCCCAATATGATGTATGCACTAGTTGGATGATTTTATATTTTTTAAAGGTGTGACAGAGGTATTATGATGAAATGTTGGATGAAAAAATAAGTGAAGATGCGTATTGTTAAATGGTTTTGAAATAATGTAGAAGGATATTGTGAAAATGATAATGTCATGAAAGTCTATACGTATGTGATGAATAGAGTCGAAGTCTGCATTTGAAAGTTTGATCAAGGGATGTTAACGCGTAAAATTTTAACCTAGAACCTAAGTCCTTATAACGAACTTTTTGGTTTTATAATTACTTAATTTTTAAATTGGCGTACATCGCCGATTCTTATTCTAATGGTAACTGTTCACCGTTGCTGGAACGTTTATTACAATTTAAATATTAAAGTTAATAAAAAAGATTAATAACGGCACATAATTTTAAAAACAAGAGGCAGTGATCATTGACAGTGTCAGTTGAGACGTCAGTTTTTACTTAGAATTAATTTTAAGGCACATTAGTGACCCGTAACGAGTCCAAACAAATTTTTTACTGCGATAGGTAAGTCAAGAGACAAATTTTAATTCTCAATGAGCTGCCGGGTTTTCTTCTCAAATAATATTGAAGACCTAAACTTTAATTTAAACCATAGATTTAAACCATGAAAAGATTGTAATTTGTTTCGTACAAGTCACTAGTGTACCCATTTTATATTAATCAGTAACTAAACTATCGATACCATGATTATTATGACTAACGTGTGATATATTTTACATCCCTAAATATAGTTATGTACTTATCAGGTGATTTTCATAATTATAATGTATCACGACAATGATTATGTAAGGTGAACGTGAATAATACGATGATACGATAAAATAAATAATGAATGATGTTATAAGTTAATTAGAGTTAATTGTGAATGTTTAGTTATGATAAAAATACTACGATTAATTAACACTCAGTTATCAAAGCTGGTAAAGCTTTAGTATTATTTATTAGGAGTTTAAATTTAACAAACCACGCAGTCTGTATAATCTTTCAAGATAATAATGTTTAGTTATTATGTATAAGCGGTTCATATAATAAATTTGTATGAAAATTATTTCAATGTTGCTTTTTATCCATGCAGACTAAAGATTTCTATTCTTCCGAAATATTAATAAACAATTTCGTGAAACACAATGAGATACTGAGCACAAATTACAATTGAACACATCAAAGGAAGCGATTACATTGTGTAATACGAAAGTCATGCAAACGACTACATTAAAAACAATGTTTTTACGAAATAATTTTACAAGTATACACAGATATAAAAACGGCGAATAAAGTACATACAAAGTTTACAATTTGAAAAATTTACTGAAGTTATAAGCTATTTAGAAATAATGGGATGGGATAAAGTCATTTTTTACAATTTTATGCGAGATGTTGGCAATAAAATGCAGGAATTGTGACTACCAAATTCAGGTGCGTTTCGCACTATCTTGCTATATAAGTTAGGATTAAACAGTAGAGTTGTATACAAGCAGTCTTGGTAAACACTGAGAATAGGTACTTAGTTCTACTTACGAATTAGTCATACAAAATTAAATTAAATTTTTCAATAATACACACCCAGTAAAAATAATTCTACTGGTAAAACTCTAGACGATATAAAATGCAAACTAAAACAGCAATATTTCATTTACAAGAAACAACTTTCTAAAAACAACGACTTATTATCTAACACTTATTATAAAAATTACACTATTTACAGAAATAATATATTATGCGGTTCTCCGATTGACAAATTTAAATAGCAACATAATTATATATATTTAATCTATGTAACACTAAGTAGTATACACTACCACGTATAAAACACGCATTCAAGTCCCTGGTACCTAAAATAACTATTAATCATAAATCAGTCTGTCAATTGGGACGTTATAATTCCTGTTCTAAACAATATACCAAAACACACATCGACTCAGCATTACTTATAACGTACCGCACTCTGTTCGCACTATAATCACATTAAAATAGAATTCTTTGCGAAATCAATCGTCCAGATGTTTGCAACGGCTCGCGCGCTGACTATCGTAGTAGGCGGGATACAATCGTCGAGGACTTATTGTCGACACCCGAGGCGTAGGAACAACAGCGACAGCGAGCGCTTGTGCTAACCGGTGGTGAACACAGGGTGGTGCGCGTCGGCCGCGGATTCATAAGAGGAGGGCGCGGCCGCGCGAGCGAGGAGTCTGCCGCTCGTACATCGAGAACTACAAACCCTGCTCGGCCATATACTATCTGATCTCAGCGGAGTTCAGTACGAACGGCACGTAGAACATTTTGCTCTCCAACAGCAGGTTGGCCGCCGCTTGGATCTGGAACATAATAATGTATAAAGTTAATATTATATGAATAGATCATTTAACTGTAATGGAAAAAATTGAAACATGTAACATCTCACATCACAATATTATTGAGTTTGGTAGAAATAATTTACCTCTGGTATCCGAGCGAACAATTCCTGTAGTCTCCCAGGATGGTGTGGTGCAGTGTGTTCTAAGTAGCTCCGAAGAACTTGTACGTAGCGATCTTGAATACCTTCCAACTCTACCTCTGTTACAAAGAAAAATATTTATTGCAATGGGTGTAAAACAAGTATAACAATGTAGGAGGGCGCGCTATCAGGATCTAAATAAAGCTCCTACTCGCCTCTAGATGGCGCTCTAAGACAACGGACCAATGCCATCAAGCGTGCGGTGCGGCGATGACGTCACTCGCTCAGTAGGTCACTCCGATAGCGGGGCAACGACCGCGGCTAGCCGTTGACCTCCGCGCAAGCGAGCTCGCGTCCTCACTTGCTATTGCCGTCTCTCTTACTTGCGCGCGCTTTTCCGAGATATTATACCTACGTGTTACGTTACGTCTAATATTCTGGTTTTAATTTATACGACTTTTCGGTCGCAGTATTTGCGTTTTGTGCTAAATATTTTGTGATAAGTACTTTTATCAAAATTTTGCACTCAATTAATATTATAAATATGCCAATTTTGCCCTTGAAACTAGTATGAGTACTTATAGAATGTTTTGCAAAATGTTCATAATTTTGCAATTGGTTTTGATCGATATCCAGTGGAATGAGTTAAGTTCGCAATTACGTATCAAACTCGTTTATCGAGTAGTGTGAACGTTACACAAGAGCGCGGGACGCGAGCTAGCGCGGCTAATCTGCTTTTTTTACAGCTAGCGCTCAGCAAAAGAGAAAGTTCCCTTCCGCATCTCGCTTTTCGTAGAGAGTGAAATGCTGTCCCGTTCAACTGACGTAACTTAGCTATTATACGCATTGTGCTGTTGCGTTCTTCGTTACGGTGATAAATCTTTACGGTATGGATATTTATGCTGCCCTTTATAACAAATACGACCATTGTTGTCTTTTTACTTGTACTATATATCCTTTAAAAACTTTCCCCTTTGAACAGGAGTTTGAAAGAGTTTAATTTAAGCAACAAAAGATAATTTTCTTTGAGGAAAACGTTACAATAATGTAATATAAATAAGAATTACGTTTTCACGATGAAACGTTTTATAAAAGTAACATTTCTTTCGAAAATAATGGTATAGAAGTAAAAGTTTAAATCGATCAACATATACGAAATATTGTGTGCTCAGTTACACCCACACTAGCGCAGAGAGGTTGCGCAAGCGCTTTCCATTTCACCAGAGTCGTTGTACATAATATGAATGTTACGGTACAATTGAATGAATGAGAAATCATATATCGAATGACAAGTTTCATAGTTACTTAAAAAGTATGTACATATATATGAAATGAACTATGCTTTATTTTAAACGCGCGTTTCACAAGTGAAATATATTGTGTGCGGTGAAAATAAATTTCAAACATAACAAGCCAGTAGTGACCTAGTTACAGCCGCGATAATGCAGGATGTCACAGTTTCATTGCGTTGGGAATATGCGAATACTTATCGAAAAGCTATTTTCCATTTCATGTTCTAATAATTTTACATATAGACACGATGTTTATGATTTGTTTTTAACTTATATGAATGTTGAATGCGTTGAGAGATTTATACGTACGTTTTTGTCTTGCATGCGTTTAATAGTGTAAGGATAATTAAGTTCGTTACTCTAGTATTTGCTCGTATTTATCCTTATTGTGAGTACCTATACTACGATGACCCTTTACTACTTTTTATGAAAATATAAACAGTTAAGAATTTGAAACAAATAAAATTGATTTTATCGTGTATTTATATAACGAGACATGATTGAATGTAATAAAATAATTTAATACAGTGCATAATAAGACACCTAATGGTTTTCGGCGTCAACTCGCTGCAAGTAGGTTACTTGTGCCATAAATCATAATCATCTTAACGAGTAATGTTCACGTCGTATCTCAGCTATCAAAATAACCAATTGAAAGTTATTCAGGAAAATTCAATAACTGTAATATAATATAATTTCCTTCAAATTTTGATAGCAAATATGTAACAAAAACGCAGTAAAAATATGTTAAGCTTAGCATTTTACGTAAATGCGTTCATAATAAAATAATTAAATGAAGATGTTTCGTAATTTTATATAAATAATGGCAAACAAAGAGTACACCAAACTATGCAGAGAATTAAAATAAATCTTAACATATATAAATCTCGTGTCACAATGTTTGTCCTCAATGGACTCCTAAACCACTAAACCGATTATAATAAAATTCACACACCATGTGCAGTTCGATCCAACTTGAGAGATAGGATAGTTTAAACATGCCATACCACGGGCGAAGCCGGGGCGGACCACTAGTAAATAATATAAATTTTAAAATGAAACGTCAAATCGTTTCGAGCGCTACAAAAAGTATGCGTTGAGTATAAACATGCGCTATAAAGTACATATTGAGTGCTTGTTAAACGAGTAGTAATGAGTCAACGTCACATAGGATGCCTAGATCGTAACTGACCTACATTAACTGTGGGGCGATGCACCCCTGACTCGTCTATATGTGGATTACTACCGCGTCCGTACTGCCATATACTTGCATATAAAACATATATTTAAATCAATTACGCGGCCCTTAGCATACGTATGTAAGATTTCGTCAAACAATTTTACAATGACGCATCTGACGTCAGAGGCATGAATAAAGGAACACATTAAAATAAATAATTATTGTTTCATTTCATAATACTTGTATACATTGGCGTTTACTTAGGGAGAAATGTGTTTATGCTATTTAAAGTAAACAATGAATTATTTTGCATATGTAATGTTCTCGCTTTATCAATACGGAAATATTTTGTTTATATTTGATCAACCCAAATAACTACTTTATTGCCCTAATTGGTGAAAGGTTATCTGTTCTTAATAAGCACATTTGCAATCGACCTTAAAATGAAAATAATTATCGTATACACTACTTTCTTCACTGAAGTTCATAACAAGAATGAAAGTACCGAATGACTCAACCACTTAAACAAATTTTCGTTTGCTAAAGGAGAAATTTTCACATACTTTTCTATTGCATACTATAATAAATTTAATCATTTGTTTTTAATAAAAAGAGTTACAATCACATAAATTACTTACCCTGATTTAACAGTATGTAGACTTTCAGGCAGACATATTCTTCCATCTGCAGATGAATACGCCTAAACACACACGTGATCTGAGTCATTTTCTCAACCACCAAGCCCACGTCTAACCGGAGCTGTTCCAACGTGATGGGGCGTCCCATTAGTGATGTTAAGCAGTTTTGTAATGTCCTAAGATTTGCGTTAACCTGAAAATAATATACTATTAACGAGGGCTCTACATATCCAAATTGTGTTTATTTTAACGTAATACTTCATTTTCTTGAAATACTCTAATAACATATCATATTCTCATAAATTTTAAATGTTAAGATACAAATAATTTTAACGAGATTATAATAAAAATGTTTGTCATTCTATGTATATCTTTTGTAAAAACTCATAGAATTGAAACGAAGATTTACTCATTTGTTACAATAAACAAAAAAGAATAGAGCTTGATTTGCGGTTCACGTAATTGTAACACATAAGCGAGAAGGAAATGCACTAGACAATGAAACAGTTTTTGTGTAACTACCGCGATTACCAATGCACTTTATGTAATACATGCAACATTCATTTTTCTTCGTTTAATTGAGTTTTTGTTACTCTACTTTGATTTGTGTACGATATTTACACATAAGACAGACAGAATAATTGGTTGATTTTGAATGGTTTATCGTAGAAACGCGTAGTCTCGTTGTTTCAATAGATCGGGTTATGCATCACGAGCATTGGAGTGCAGTTTGAGACGACTTTCTATCGCTTATGCAACGATGCAGATCACGTAACTGCGCTCGCGCATATGGCGGAAGTGTAAAGCGAATGTGACCGCTCGATTACCACTCAAGTGAGGCTAGTCATTAAGATTGCTATAAAATATCGAACTCTATCGACAATCCTATATTAGGAAGTGTTTTGAAAGTGCTTACTCTATATTTCATAACAATTACGGTAACAGGATAGTTTTTTTTTTATATAAATTGTACAATGCGTATTACTAACCTCTTGCATAAAATCATGTTCATGGTCTGAAGACGGTGGAGCATGAGCCAGTTTTCCATGCATCGCTTGGTATGCTGCAGTTGTCAATACTGATATCTCATGCCATTTTTCCATCAACAGCTTTGAATGTATTTCCATAGGTATTTCCATTATGAACGGCAACTTCTTTGTCCACGCCACCATTTTGTGGACAATCGAGTCGCCAATTTTACATAATTTATCACCTATTTCTGATGTGTCATGAAGGAGATCAGGTAAATGACGCACGGTTGCAATATCTTCCATAGCGTCACAGTCGATCAGCGCTCTGATCATGTGCAGTGCTCTATCAAGCGGTATCGCCCTATCTCTTGAC
The DNA here is from genome assembly GCF_061535455.1 of Colias philodice. Classification (NCBI taxonomy): domain Eukaryota; kingdom Metazoa; phylum Arthropoda; class Insecta; order Lepidoptera; family Pieridae; genus Colias; species Colias philodice. The sequence continues at coordinate 4,055,434 of NC_143088.1, forward strand.
GATGATACAGCACTTTCCAGTCTTGCTCTCAGATGAACCACCTAAAAGTAGAGTTATTGGGTGAATAATAACTAATTGCAGAAATGTTTCAATTAGAATGCTGTTGCGATTTGGAGCGACTTACCTCGCTAGGGTTTGTTAAAGCAGTCTTAAGTATGGTCCCGTTTACGAGGTTCGGTGGGAGGGGCGGTAAAGGGTCCTTAGGTTTTTCAGGAGGCGATGCTCTACTTGTTGTTGTCGCTGCCTTCGCATTTGCCTTCTTATGCTTTCTATACTTTACTTTATATAGATTATATACGGCGCCACTATTTCGGCCTCCTGGCATACGATCTTCTCTCACAGCTGTTAAAGAAAAAAAATATGAGTAAATAGTTTTATATACATTAATTGAAAAAATAAAGACTGAATTTATATAAATTCACCTTGTAATACCATTCCTTGTTCTATGCATTTTTTAAATCGACAATATTGACATCTATTTCTTTGCGCTTTTGTTATTTCACAGCCACCATCCGCTACACAAGTATAGACTCGTCGATTTTGAACTGTCCTCTTAAAGAATCCTTTACAGCCTTCACAAGTAATGATACCATAATGGAGACCTGTTGCTTTGTCCTCACAAATCATGCAGATCATTGGTTGTTCATCCTCATCGCGTTCAGTTTCAGGGGCGTAAGTCCGGAGTTCAGGCCGAGTTGCTATCGAACTGGCGCTTGGAACACCTGATACTCCTCCCGCTGCAGCACTAAGGTTTAATGCATGCATTTGTTGGTGTGCGGGTAGTTGAGAAACATCACCGGCCCATAACAGCTCCATATTTAGCCGTGGTCCTTGCGTTCGCCTCAATTCACCCAGATTTAATAATAACCGAGCTGCAGATTCTTCACTACACGTATTGGGATCTGAAGCAGGCGGTGTCGGTGTATGCGATGCACTAGCAGCTGGTTCGCCGGTGGAAGTAGGTGCAGGTAATGTCCAGAACATCGTTCGAACTCCACCTGATTCGCCCATAATAACAGCTGGCGCTCCTCTCCATTGGGTCGAACTTCTTGGCCCTGATTTTGGTTCTAGCGGTTGTGGTGGGAAGTGTCCTCCAATTAGTTCAGGTTTAACTCCATTAATGCATGCTGCTGGAGGCCAATGGTTCGGTGAAAGAGACGAGTGGGGACTAGGAGGTGGTGGTGCCAGGCTGCGAGGCCTGTACGGCTGAGGTGGATCTGGCGGTGGTGCTTCTAATTTTACCGAAGAAAATTGAGAGGAGGGAGAGGAATCATGTTTTCCAGCAGAAGAGGTTTCTAGTTTGATAGCAGCAGGCGCTCCTTCAAACTTGATGACTGAATTGGGCGGCGCCGACCGAATAACAGTTGGATGGCAAGCCGGTGAAGGCGAGGGCGAGCCGCCGCCATCGAACACGGGCGGCGGGTGCGGCGGCGTGCTGCAGCCGGCCTCGGCCATGCGCGGCGATGGTGGGCCCGGGTCGGGCGACGACGTGCTGGTATCGGCTGCCGATTCGCCTGTGAACATACGGGAAACAATCAACAATAAACCTAGAAACGCGCGAAAGAAAAAGGGCATAGTCTTAAAGAAATGATAAATAGAAACTAGGTGAAATGTCAACGACCGCGCGGCGTAGTCGCAGTTTAGAAGGTGCGGGGCGAGACGCAGGGACGCGACACTGCACTTCCCGCCGCCGCCGACTAGATTAGCCGGTTGCGTCACGATGTGAGTGTTGCGGGCCCGACTACATAGAAAACTAATCAATTTAATGAAGACAATCTCATTGGTAAAAGCACTTGTACGTACCAGCGTCCATTAAATAATATATACCTTCGTTCTATCTGTAAATCCACTAGACGTTAAATAGTAAACAATTTAATGGGATTATATAACAATGCGGAACACGGAAAGGATTGAAAATATATTGAAAATCTAGGAAGCGTGGCCGCACGTTGCAGTGAGCGAGCGCGAGATGCGGTGTGGAGCGCGAAGAGAAAGTGAAAGCAGCGCGGGCGCAGATGCGGTGCGCGGCCCGGAAGCTTAGCGTTCGCGCGCGATTGTGCTCACAAAGGGCGCTACGTGGACTATATATTTCATGTTACCTATACCTAACACGAATATGTGTTTATTTATAAATTTATAGTACCTATTTCATATTGATTTATTTACATTTTATAAATTATTGCGATATTGAAATAGAAAAGTGTAATTGCATTTAATTGCATTTCTTTCCAAACCAAAATAAAAAGACCAAATTAAACCCGAAAAAGCATACAAATGAAAAGCTAAATTACCGATATAAGGGCACTTATAACTTTACCGACTTTTTACTACTAAATCCATAGGCGTCGATTACCCTTAACATTTACATTGCAGGCACTCGCATTAAACTGAACACAAACCGCGATCGCGCGTGCGAAAATTGTTTTGTTTACGCGTGGAAAAGTCACGAAGAAAGTTTTCCAGCGCCGACTACGGGCGTCGGGCGCGCGCAGTGAGCCCGACCTACCGCAAGAGCGGCAGTGCTCGCTCCCCGCACGCTTCCCGGTCCCCTCCAGCCACTATTAGGTCACTCAGACGGCCGTGCGTGCGAAGTGCAACCGCACAATGACTAGTGCAACGCGTGTACCGCTCTCGCTTCGAGGACGATCTCTATTTCACTCAGCGTCCTTTGCCACATCATTGGTGGGGACCGATCTTTCTAGCCGCGTGATGCAATTGGTTCTAAGGTCCTAGGTAGGTGCATAGATAAATGTAAGTTTCATATTACAGTTATTATATTGGTAAACTTAATAAACATTGCCAACTGTTGGTACTGCTGCCTATGTAGAGCTTACAATTTGATGGTGCAACTGAAGTTCGGTCACTTGGTTTGGCAATGCTATATATTGTAGGATTTTAGACATTATGTGTAGATTTGCACAGTATTTGATTTATTGATTCATAATTACTTGTCAGTATACAAATGCATTAGGAAAATGGCAATTACGGTAGAATGGGGTAAACCCAGGAAAAGCACTATCAAAGAATGATATTTGCTATTAACTATAAAGCCCATTGATGAACAATACACAAAAACAAAGATTTAATTATCAAACACATAAAATTAATTTACATTCAGCTTCAAAATCTAAAATCCCAGTTCATCATAATATATGTAAAATTATTCACATAACTATACCGCTAATTGTGTGCTAAACATTTTCGTACAAGTCATTATCAACTATTCTCGGAATAAAACACGAAGCACGGAAGCGTCGAAAACAAAAGAAATTGCGTAATATACGTCTGGTTGAAAGATATTTTTTCGATCGTTGCAAACGAAGGTCGCACGCGGTCACCGACCGAGAGAAAGTAGGTCATTCCTACCCCATACACCTCCCCTAAGAGCTCCACGTGTCGCTGCGCTGGCTCGCCCCTTCAGCCCTTGTCTATTAATAACATCGTTTCATTATATAATCTTACGAGCCTTTTTCTTTCATGATTTATTTTTATCCTACAACCGATCAATAACTTTACAGAATTTATTTAAACTGAAAAAATAAAAAAAGGAAGCTGTTAATAAAGTATCGAGTCTTAAGTAACAACTTTTAATGTCAAGCTCAAGATAAAAAACGAAAACAATCGAGTGGTCAGTGAGGCGTGGACTCACAGAGTCATTTACACGTAAAAGTAGATCCCGCTTATCTCTAGTGAATGCACACAAGTGCATGAATATCGCACGCAAGGGGTGCGTCACGAGCGCGACGCGACTCGCGAGCTCCGGGCCCCGGCGTCACACGACGTCACACCCCCGACGCGCGATCTACGTCTCGATCAACGTCACATCGCTATCTTGATTCATGCAAATCTATAAATAATTAGTCTAATCTATTTTTTACACATTTCATTACCGACGAAATCCAGATCGAGAAATCCTCGAGTTTAAACTCCGCAGTCCATTCATCTTGTCAGCTCGATTATTAACGCCTCGAGCAAAATGTTACGTTGTATGACAATGAATACATCTTTCTCTCTTGTATTATTCATGAGGTCACAATGGCCACAATTACAGCACGATCGTTTAGTGCTTTCTCCTCGTCATCATTTATATTTAATTTCTTTACCGATAACTTGAAGTGTAATTACGTAACAGTGCTTTGAACTTTATAATTCAAAAATAAGATTACAAATTTGGTGAAAAGGAAAAACCTTTAATTTCATCTATAATGTCGTGGAAATGGTCCTATGGTGGTTTATTTTAATTGCTTTAAATAAGCTACGCCAAAAATGGAGCGATTTTCAGAAGAATTTTTATAATCACCGTTCAAAATCCAACATATAAGAATGAACCCGTTGAACCGGATCTTATTTCGGCGGATTATTATTTCGTGTTTCAAGTGAAAGTCCGCATTTCACATTACTTGGCGCTCTTGCTACGAGTTATGTTAAACATCAATTATTATTCAACGTTTGAAGATGATGTCGATTATCAAACGTTTTTATTTTATTTACGATTACATAACACTAAGGCACTCTCACATGGTTTGAAAAACACTTCTAATTTATAACGGATTTTTATTATTTTCATAAAAACTTTACAAGTATCCTTTTGGAAATTAGTCGCAGATAACATGACATTGACAGAGTCCTTGTGTATATTAATTACCACCGAATTTCCTACTTAAAACGTGTTTGTATTATTAATAGTCGTTGTACTGCGCATTCAGTCTGCTGTTGAAGATGACTGTTCCTACAAATTTAGTCTTATGAAAAAACATTGTTTTATAAACTAGTATTCAAGTCAATGTACACAGATGTGTGTAGGTATTAGTCGAAGTTACATTTATTAAAATTATTCAGAGACAAGATGGTGTATTAATAGATACTTAAAGATTGTTCTATTTTAATTAATTGAAGGTTAGGTCTATTACACGCTAAAGACGTCAGCGATTAATCGCAATACAATCACGTTGAAATGAAAACGAAATTACAGTAACGAGTCGAATTCGCTATAGCATTCGAAAGTGACAGACGTTCCGTGAGCTGAGTGGCAAGCGGAGATCTTGATCGGAATAACAATAGAACGTTCCTGACCTTACACTGTTAATATGATTCTGTTACTTGCATCAAATGGAACGTTAGGCAACTGTCTAGGTTTGCTAAGACATTTCAGGCGGAAAAAATGTTGCTGCTACGTCTCTACATTGTAAATTCACATATAGAATTTTCCTAATCCATTCAATTATATAGAATTTTTTTCAGAGCTTGTCAATATATTTTGTTGACATTCACCTAGTTTCTCTATACATACATATTAATATAAGGCATACAACACCAACAGTTAAAAGAAAATTACCAGAAGAACGGTGAGACATTCATTTAATTCTCTTTATTACGTTGATTATACGCAAAAACTATCTTATCTACGACTGAATGACTCACCTTTCTGAGGATTAAAAAATGAGTGACTTACCATCGCTACTACATCGGGAGTCAACTTTCCGCCTCTTTAGTTTGAGGTCTTGGAACAGACTCATGTTGTCGAGGTCACACGGGCCGCGGCTGAGTGTCATTATTCCTGGGGACAAATAAATGATAAATTAAAAAAACGCATTTGTTAAATAGTTTTAAAAATAATTGTCACTTTCAGGAATCTACATTTTTTCTCACATCACACATCTACAGTTTTGGTATCAGCCAAATGGTTTTTTCATAACCAAAAATTCTATCCATCTCCTAAAGTTTTAAAATATATTTAAACCACACAGCTGACCTGTATTATTTTGTCATCAGAGCTAATGCGTTTGTGTGGAAAAATAATAAATGAAAACTCAAATGTATTTCATTATAATATGTTAAGAATGTTTGTCTAAAATTCATTTCTAGATTTCATCATTATATTTGTATGTTTCATAGATAGTTTAGACGATTTAATAAACGAATTACGTTTCACTAAAGATCATGGTCACCTTAAATAAAACGCCCAAATAATACTCACTAGTTCGTTAAATGTGAAATTGAAATCGACATTGAAGGGCAAACAGCAATAACCGAAACCATTCCTTAGAATAATTTCCGTTCATTGTTTTCATATCGTTTTATAGACGTATATTTGACGTTGCAATACCATAATATAGTTCATATTTCACATGTTCAGCTACAGGCATTTATGAGTTACCTGAAACCTACGTCGTAGATCAACGTGTATGGAATTATGTACAGTGTAATCGCCACATACGTCACCGTACGTATGTTATCCGTCATAATGACCAATGTGCCCGTGTGCACATTAATTACTGGTCAGGTCCTTGACCTTGATTGATTTGTTGTCTTTGTGGTCGTGAACTTGGAACGATTATTAGTGAAATATTATTGTATAAATATAGTTTATTCTACTCGTCCTACAAATGTTCGAATAAAAATTATTCGAAGCACGAGATACTTCAGCTCTTTGCTACGAAATAAAGAGGATATTATAAATACTACGCGACTAGTTGTAAAAAAATCGTTGTTGTGTTAGTATATTGCGCAGAATTGAATGATGTAACTTATAGTTCTGTCTGCGACGAAGTTAAATGAATTAGAATTAATGTGCAATGTAGCATGTAAATATATTTTTGTCTGATAAAATTTATATTCATTAATAACTCAGGCCCCGGAATCACAGACACAATAGAAAATCTATTGTGTCGTGGACCGATCGGGCCGTTCGGGGCTCAATGGGTTTTTATAATAGTGGAGCTGAAACAAGCAATTGTGTATCTAGCTTAATATTTTACTTATATTGAGTTAAATGTCTTTTTATACTCTCGTAAAAGTAAACGTCATATTTGACGCAACAAAAGTTGAAATAAAATTTATGACGGATACATTACGCACGTCTATGAATTGAGTCATTTGTGACCATTATTGTTTTATTATCGGTTTATTTATTTTAACGTTAGGCGATAGAATTGATGACCGATTACTGTTATCTTAACATACTGTGAAATCTATTTATTAGTTTGCATACACTTGATTTATGATGCCTCTAAAGAAACGCATGAACGTCATAGTACATTCTTAATTCTTCGACAAATAATTAATATAATTAGACTGACGTTTAAGAAATGTAATGAAACAAATTACTAACGTGATAATTTGTTCAAGCTCTAAATTTCAGTAGAGTCACTCGAAATATTTTGAAAAGACATATTCGATTAGTTTTCAAGCGTATTACGGTGTAAAAAATAACTGGATGTATGTTTTTTAAGCACAGAGCAAACCCAAAACAATTGACATTCAGAAAAAACATGGTACACAAGAGTTGTTTACGCATGATTTCAACATTGTTTCAGTTATCATCGAAATAAATTTGAGCGAGTCAAAGACCTTGATAATACCGCGTTAACGAAGCAAATAAAATGTTCGATGTTGTGGTCGTCGCGACTTCTACGACGCGACGCTAGTTTATTTAAGGTCGAATTAGACTTCCGCACCGCTTCAGAATATAGGAAGCTGTGCATTCAAATATTTAATTTAAGTATGTATTTTTTATTCCTTTTTATTAAAATTTTAAATTCACTTCAAAACCTAATTTGATTTAATGCATAAAGTGAACTTATCAAGGAGTTTCAATTAATTTGTAAGTCTTAGGCAATTCATTTCGCAATTAAATCATTGTTAAATTATTGGCAGTTCTGGCCTCATCTAAGTCAAGCTTTGTATGATTTTTATGCCTTTAGTCATGCGATTTGTTAATAAAATGACGATTTCAGTTTCACCAGAGTGTATTTTGACCTTTAGAATACATTCTGCTGGCTGCTATAGTTTACTCTACTTTTGTATTTAAGGTGGAATTTGAGTTGAGGTGGTATTTTTGGAATTTCTGTATCTACGTAGAACTTCTTAAAATTATTTGATAACAAAAAATTCTGTTTGTGGGTTCTTTAACTGCATAAACACTAAAACATGTAAAACGCCTGAAAGGATTTTGATGTTTGGGGTATCGTTAAAAATATGCCGAGTGGGGAACGACGTAGACAAAATAAATAACAGATTAGTTATTTTTGATGGATAATCCATATTAGCATTAGCATACATATTGACATTTTAAAAATGATAATCTTAACAATAGGATCGCAGCGGTCTACCATCGATGCCTTTTTCCCCTACTAGAGGCTTTAGGATTAGTAATTAATCTATCAAGGTAAGGAAGGACCTCGATAAACTATACCCAAATGTCTAAGTGCATTAAAAATTCGTAACACGAAGTTCATCTCAGTGGTCAGTTAGTCGGAAGTGAGCACGGTTCCGGCCACAATGTCACTGCCGAACCGAGGCCGACTTGTTTCAGCGACAACGACCGCCTACCTATGTACGAGTAAATTACGACGATAATTTAATCAGGTAAAGAGCTTTATTAGCCAACTATTGGGATATAGGCCGCTATACATATACGTAGTTTTGGAAGAATTCTAATCGTTTAGCTAAAGAGCTTTGCATCAATCCAAAAAACCAATAACAAATCTCTTTTTATATTCTACAACTTTTTATTAATGAAAAAATGGAAATCAAGCTCTATTATGTTATTTTAACTTAAGGAAATACAACCGTCAACAATGACGTTAAATGTTAAAATATACATCTATAAAATATTGTTAATTTGTTGTTTATGACGACTGTTCTTTATAAAGTTTAATAAAATTATGCAAATTTGAAGTTTGTAGAGTTTAATTTATATTAATATGGACATAAATGCTACAAAACTTATATTCGATATGCATGATTTTTATTAAATGATATTAATACGTATTTAATTCATATTCATTATTACACTAGTACTGATAATAGGTAAAAAATAATTCACAATAATTTTAGGGTGAACTTAGTACTTAGTAGTGTTGATAGGAAGGTATATGAAATATTTTAAGTATTAATACGCGATAAGAAGCGATTTGTTAAGTTCTATATTAAAATAATTGTGCAATGTAAGTGGTAACAAAAGATTAGGGCAAAATGTAATGTTCTCTGTAACTTAGCCTTCAAATATATGCCTTGACATTCAGGCTCTGCACGATCACGCTGATCAAGCGTTCTATTTTAAAACCTCTAGTTACTTCCGATTAAATGACTTCCTACATCATAATAATATATTATAAACAAGAAAAACATCTAAAACTTGCCAATGTCAATTTGTTAATTTCTTGTCCTGTATAATGTATTCGCGGAAATATACCCAGCATTATTGAACAAACATAATGTTAGTTATACGTCAACTATACATAAACTATTCTAACAATGAACATTGTGCTCGTTAACAGCCATTATTATTGAAACCGAACACAGATATCCTCCCACTACAATGTTTTGAAAGGAAGCAGTGACATTCGGTACCTTTTCGCTTTCACCGCATTGGAAAGTGAGCGTAAAAAACGCATTTTGGCAACGACAAAACGATGAGATCATCGACCCCATCAAATCATAGACTATAGACAAAGGGCGGCCATTTTGCTACAAAAGTAAAAGTGTTACCATATATTAAAACAATTGTTAAACAGTCGTGATTCATGAGATGATTTAAGAATGTCACGGTTAACCCGAAACGTGCTAGCTTTTGTTTCGAAATACAAAACAGTAAGGCCCTTCGCTCATGGAGCTACTCAAAAATGACTGAACTAATCAGTAATTACGATTACAAACCAGTTACAAATTGTATCTCGCATACAACGCTACTCAAGTTATAAGGTTTCAGTCACTTGTCAATGTTTGCTCGTTCATTTTTATCATAAAAAACAAAGAAACTCGGGAAACCAGTAGCGTGGAGACCGGCACGACGCGTCGCGCGTGATTTGTTGCTAACGCGTTACTCACCAGTTGGTAACTAGTCGCGTCGTGTGTGAATCTCCATAGAACATGTATGGGCTGTGACGCTCAGGCAACTCGTTAGTAATTTGAGTTTGTGACTAGTTCTTTTTGAGTAGCTCCATGAGAGAAGGGCCTTATTGAAATTTATATCGAAGTAGAAGCTATTAATTTAATAGTTTTCAATAAAATTTCGAGGCAGCTTTAATATATTTGAATAATGGCTAGTTTATGTACTAAGTAGGATTATTTAAATTTACTTTCATACTAACTTTCCGCCCGCGGCTTCGCCCGCGCAGTCAAAGAAAAACCCGCATAGTTCCCGTTCCCGTGGGATTTCTGGGATAAAACTTATCTCATCTAGTCCTTTCTAGGGTATCAAAATGTCTTTATACCAAATTTCATGCAAATTGGTTCAGTAGTTAAGGCGTGATTGAGTAACAGACAGACAGGCAGAGTTACTTTCGCATTTATAATATTAGTATGGATTATTATATTGTATACAGTTCGTAAATTATGTTTTAATTTATGCGTTTTATTAATTTGTAACAAAAGGTTATATCAGACCTTTAAAGATTTATTATTAAATTGGATATTTCTTTGGCACACCATTATTTTTTAACGTATATGTTAGTAATAAAATATTTATTAAATAATTGAAGGAAATATAATTTATACGTCATCGACCTGCATATTATTAAATATATCACTACCATATCATTTACATTAGATGTTAATATTCGTAAATGTTAACTTTTTTTTATAAGCAACTGGTGAAAAAAAAATTAGATATATTTAATAAATACGGTACACTTTTAATTCTACCAAATATTAATTTGTTTTAAATAAGGTCTTTAAAAATATTTAAAATAGGCGTTTATAAGTTAAGTAAATATTAAATAACTTAGAAAACTAAATAAGTTATAAATGAGAAATATCATCTCCTATCGAAGTTATAGTCAATATTATATAGACGTAGACGTAGCGATCACGTAGCGAGATGCTACGACAACGACTACGAGTAACGGCCATAATCGTTCTACGCTATACTGGTGAGATGTTTAAAATTTATGTATTTTTGTTGGAAAATAACATTTTAAATTTATGTTTATTATCATAAAAAATTACCCATTGTAGAGGTCATTGTCTGCAGTTGAGATGCGTGTGTGGAGGCGTCATGCGCCTCTGGCTCCAGCTTTTCGCCCGCCGACAGCTTGCTTAGCGCTTCAATACGCACATCACACAAAGTTCCACAAATTTCTCTAATTACCGATCACCTTTTCAACTTTTGTCTCCGAAATATTAATGTAACACCAACTATCAGCATACTTTTTCACCGCAGCACTTAGCACGATCAGTACGCGGGGGGCGGCACGGTTCCTGCGGAAAAGCACATGAGGATAGCGCGAGCGCAGACGGAGTTCGCTTCGCGACTGCATGCGCGCTCTCTGAACCTCTAGATTCGGCAAAATCACGATAACGACTGCGCGAATGTCGTCATGTCGAAATTCGAAACACTTTCACCTAAATATTCCGCCTCCGTTTCGGCGGACGCGGGCGTCGCTCTCGGCGCTCACGCACACACCGTCATGTCCGTCCGTACTCAATTACGTACGCTGTAAAAATTGCGCTAGTGTTTTTCGTAGCCGACCTTACGATCGTAGTGCATGCTGCCGAAATATAGTTATCTCTGTCTCGTACTCATTCACCGTTACACGAAAAGTTTTTTGTTTCATTTTTTTTATCTGGCAGCTCGTCGAGGACAGGCGTGTGAGTGTGCGATTTCGATAGCGGGGTCGATGAACCTATGAAGGGATTTCGTTAAGTATGCAGTTGAATTTCAGTGTTAGGATGGGTTGCAGTAATCGGTGTGGTATGGCGTAGCATGGTGTATGCGATCCACTGACTGAGGGGAAGCTACTTGACGCTGTCGGAAAGTAGGTCAGCCGCGTGCGCACGCGTTACTTGATGATGGTTTGAGCGATCTTTGCAGGTTTCAAGTGAAGTTTGTGAAATCTATGTTTTACAAACAAGTATTTATTTTTTGTCAAAATATATCTTTATTAAAAAGCATACAAAATTAATTTTAAAGTATTATTTAAATGTCATATAAATTTGAATAAATTGAAAAATATTGATCAGTTGATATTCGCTTAACCTACATTGCAGCCACTTGCCGCTTTTTGTCCAAAAGGTTAGACGGGCCGATGGCACAGTTTGGTGTTGGATTACATTAAAATAGAGTTCATTCGCATCGGCCTCTATTCGTGTATATCTAGATTACTGATTCATTGTGTTAACAAAGAACAATTTATATTAAACAGGTAGCAATTTCCTATTATTATTTGTAATTAGCTGTATGTACTAAAATATAATTATAAAAGATATCATTCATTTAAAACCATAATGTAAACAATTTTATATTTATATTATAAATACATAAGAAGAATCTTTGTTACAAAACACTTGTTTGCTTTTATATTTTTCATTTCTATGAACTGAAAGAAATGACTTATTAATAACAATACCCAAGGATATACAGAACTATGCGTCGCATGCGTCGATGGTCAGGTAGTCAAATATATATTTAGACGGTCCAATGAATCTGGGTTAACAGTTAACTATTCTCTTGTACAACACTCCCGAAGTATTGACGCAACATATTCATGGTCTGAAAACAGGTAAAAGAAAACCCGGCGTCCCATTTAAAAGTATTCATATACAGAAAAATCGACGTGAATCATGATATCCGGAGTTGCTTCAAATTGCATTTTTATGTGCAGCTTTGATAATTTCTTTCCTGTTTGGCGATTAATGTGCCCCTCAGTTTTATTAAGTATTTATTTTAAGCGGTACAATTCGACCATATAAAATATGGTCGTGAGATCTTCCAGCCGTAGGATTAAGTTTTGATTGTGACATGTGTATTCGAAACACATCTATGAAGACAAATAAAGCATCCAAATGATCGAATTTATTTTAGTTTTTCTTTTATACATCAAATGTGATCTGGATATACGTAACTATGAAATTTTGCTACAACCTATTTATGAAACAAGTAAACAAAGAGTTGATAATTATTTAGCAATAATTTATCAGTCTTTTGTCATCTATGAATTAATCACATTGCGCTGATATGCAAGAATACTCAGACCAGTTTTCAGGAAATACCAACAGTTGAATGACCTACCTGAATTAATTTTAATCTAACGTATTAGACGCGAAAATAATAACATCTGATAAGTACTGCCATATCTCGCAATGAATATCTACTTATTTTTATGTGTTTTCTTTTATTATAAAACTGTATTTATAACTAATTTTTGTACTAGCTACCATGAAAAAATCTTGAAATAAAAATTGGTCATGTATCTATGATTTAATTCAGCAACAAAAATTTACGTTGTGTTCGTACAAAAGTATCTTTCGCGTGTTGTATACACGCAACTTCATTTCTTAAGGAGGTTTATCAAAATAAAGATCAGGCTGATAAAAAATGTAATTAATGTATGTGTCAAAATTAAGGGGCCAACAACCCATGAATATTAAACTTATAAACTACGTTCGCTGGTGACAATCCAAATTTCGCCGATAAAGGTGTGAATGACCTCGCCCATCGGTAAACAGTGCCGAAAAGTGATCACAATAATGACTGTATTGTCCAATTATTCTATACACTTTGTCTTCGATCCAATCATGCAGTGAAGAATGGAATTAATTAAATTATTTTAACAAAAAATACTTAAGATTGTGTTACATGTAGCGAACGTCGTCCTAAGCTTATTTCAGTTATTTCAGCGCTACTTATTCATTATAATGGAAAAGCTGAATGAAATTTTGAAATTCCAAGTCCACAAAGGTAACAATAAACAATAGTTGGATGTCAATGACACACAAGAGCCTTTATTGTACAACAATTACATTTCGGTACGCGGTAACCAAAATAACAATTAATGAATGCCAGCCCCAAACAGTTCTCAATGGATAGATGTTATCGCTTTAGAAAGTTTTTGGAATAGAGCATTGATCGATCACTGTAAGCTACGAGTAATGTGCAAATGTCTTATATGTACCTGCTGTATTAAAAAATAGCATATATTATGTATCACAATATATTATTTACGCAGAAGCATATTTTATATCTACATCTTCTATTCCGAAATATCTAGGTATTACATGTACATATTCTAAATATTTATTTTTTCGTCTAAACTTATGTACCTGTATACTAAAGTTTGATTGTGATCATACTTCTAAAGATTTGCAAATTATACTTATTCAGACAATATAACGTAGTACTAGAAATATGAAGAGATTTATTCTTCATATATAATACATAGGTATATGTATTATGTTGTTATATAACGTCAGCATTGTATACGCACCGCGTACCCTCGTGTCGAATGCCCGCGTCACCATTCGGTTTCACAACTCTCATCCACCATTGCTGTTTTCACTTTTTGGCTGTCAAGAACGCAGCAACGACAAACAAACTAACATTTGTTCTATAATTCAATTCCAAGAGGACCTAAGGACCAATCGATACATTGGGTTGTAAGACTTGATAGTTAGCACTTAAGTTCAAATTACAAAAATGGCAATCTGAATTTAAGGCGGAAAATGTACAAGCTAGTGTATCAAATATCAAAACAGAAGGTCGTATGAATGAAGGCTACATACATAAACTTGAGCCTTACCGATAGGATATAACGTTTAAAATGAAACAGCAAAAATGTGTGTTAAGGCTGTTATCACTTATCAAGAATAGTTGTAGAAACGTCGAGGCCGGTCATTGACCTTTTTTGGTTACATATTCGAACCATCGAAACAAAAGGTTTATTTTAATAATTGAGACATAGCAAATACCTTGAGAATAGAGTTCTAGTGGTGTCTTAGCTGTTTACAAGAATTGTTATTAGGACATCGTATATTAGGACATTTTATATTAAATCTAGTTGAATATATATTCTTTTCAGTAGTCGTTGATCGTGAATAAAGGAAAATAATAATTAAAATATATACATTATATATAAAGGAGTCTGGTATATTTGAAAAATGTAATATTATTTGGTTGATAATGCTTTTCGAATAAAATTACACAGGCAAAAATATGCAATATCAACCGAACTCAGAGGTCATAGTTATCAAAGAAAAATAAGTATAATTTGTCAATGTTTCCGTTACTTTAAGGACGTCTCACTATTAATACGGGAAAACCACACTCTTGCAAGCAAAACCCAGCACGATTACAACAAACCACTCGGTGCCTTCAAATAAACAAAAAGCCAGAGCCAAAACAATGATTTCAAGCTGCTTACTTGTCATAATAATAGCACGATTGCAATAGCTGACATTGCCTCTCACTGGCCTACGTAATACGTAAGTTACGCAAAAGGTCTTTACCCTTGTTTATTTGGGACAGATTTATTAAGTGATGTTTTAATTTACGAGTATTAGCATCTGTATTCGTATTTGTTGAGTAATGATGTACAATGGTTTCTATACTGTCACCTCGCTTCAATCACTTTTCTATACGTTTGAGTAATACGAGCTTTTAGCGGCTTCGCGGCAGACATTCACTGTTTATTTTAGTATTTCGTAAGGCTGGGTTTGTATGAGAACTGAGAATGTGTTCGCTATTCATGTTGATAAATTTAAAATATATTTTTGTATCTCAATACGTAATAATTGCGTACTATGTACAAAAATATACGACGAAGCAAGAGGCTTTGACTTTTTGAGAAGGTCGTTTAATTACATTTATTTTTTCCTCAATATAACGAACCTTTTGAGAAAACGGTATCTGTAACTGTGAAATATCGTTACAGGTGCTATCTTTACGTATGGAAATAGAAGTAAGGAGGTGCGCTTTCGTAAGTCGATGCATCTTTACGTAAGCTTTCATCGACAATGTCACAGTTATGTAAATGGCCGACAACACGGATCACATTGAAACGGTTTTCCTGTTCGCTGTATAGAACTGTTCAAGTTTTAAGCCACGAGTCAAGGCTTGAGTTCATGTATAAGTTTATATCTATTGCGAAAACGATATTTATTACAAAATATACTCCTAATTTTCCAGTTTTCTCTTTACCACTGTATGGTTTGACACATTGAAACACATTGAAAGACGTAATATTGATAAAATAATTATTAAAATGTATTTATTATTTACTCTATACCATTGTAAAGGCAAGTGATTTAAAATATACATTTTGTTACGATTGTCCTTAAATAAAATTGTTAGATCATATTGCAATAGATATTAAATTGTAATAAAAATTGAAAACACATATTTAAAAATAATGAAATTAAGTTATTTAGCATTTAACTCGGTCAGTCTGTCTGTGACTACACGCAACCGCGTTACGCGGACATTGTCAATATATTACATTATGTCCATGCGTATTATGATAAGATTTATTTAAATCAGTAGGTAATTTAGAATAAACTTTGAAAACTCGTTTTTACCTAGTTGTAGGAACAAAATAAACATTAGAAACGTTTATTTTCCTTAGCATAGACATTTCATGGTTATTTAAAGTGTTGTTTTCGCTTTAAAGTCTAATTTTAATATTGTATCTTTTGTAGATAATGCCTAGATATAATAATGAAGCTATCTAAACTATTCGAAGCTCCAGTATTAGTAGATTAATATAATCGTAATTCGTACGCTGTTGCTTTATTTAGCAATAAAATGTTTGTAATGTAGTTCATTATGTTTGTAATGTATTTAAATTCGGGATAATTGGGTCGGTCGAGATCAGAGGGTTAGTATGGGTGGATAACACGCGAACGAATCACGCGATCGCCACAGTAACACACTGCTAAAGAAACTGAGGAAAATGCCTTCCGGGGTGAACGGCCTCGTTGCGTAAAGAGCGCGCGGTGGCGCAACGTGCGCGCGCGCCCCACCTCGAGCAGCGACATCTACGCGAATGGGGGTGATGGAATTTTTTTCGACTATTAAATAAACTATTAGTACCATAATTTAATAACCAGACACCGGTTTTTCGACTTGAATGCAAAGTGTGTAAAAAGACGTAGATATCGTGTTTGTTTACATTTTGGTAGACAGGAAATTCACAAAAATTACTACCTATGACTATTATTATCAAGTTTAGTTTTAAGAATATATCAGAATATGTTTCTTTTTTCATCCAGCTATAATTATAAATCTTTTTAGCAATTAAAGAACCTTAAGCGAAAATCTTGAAACAGACGGCATGAATAATGATAATACGAATTTTTATGTCCGTATGTTGTCTGCAATGTAAGGCAAGTGACGAAATGAAACATAATACCTAGGTCAAGGTTTTGCTTCTCTTCGAAATGGGAAAATTGCCACATATTGTCGACCTTAACTTGTGGCGCACGACCAGTCTGCATGTGTCGCAAGAACTCAAGCTTAAAGCGAATTTCATACTCTATAGGAACCAATATCACGACCATATAAAGCAAATTACTTTTATTTACATACACACTTCAGACGAATTGGTATGAGACGACATAGTCATGACTATACGCGGGAAATATATTGCCGGGTAGTGGTTGCAACTTGCAATGCTAGTGTGCTCACCGAGAATTTCTGCAAAACTTACAACGACATGTTTTTGCAATTTATTTGTTTACTATTCAAGATTTTTTTTTTGTACTTTAATTTTATAAGAACTCGTTTTACTTACGGGCTATTAAATGATTTAATGCTGTACTGGTTTGTCTAGTTACAACTCAACCATCCATAAGAACAATGAATAAAAAAAGAAAAATAATTGTGGACGTTTAGTCATTCAACCTAACTAACAAAGTAAGCAATAAAACTAGGTGTAATTTTAAAGACAGATATAAGGTTTTATGTATTTTGAAATCTATCTTTAAGAAGTAAGAACACTATAAAAGTTTATTATTGCCGAGTCTTAATAGCTGTACTTCAAAGTCTTAATTTACGTACAATTTCATAATGAGTTAAGGAAAGTTTTACTAAAGATTTTAATAAATAAAACAAACATTTCTATAGTATGTCAAAGAAAATGGAAAGTCAGTTATACAACAGCGACCAGCGACCAGCGACCACCTGACAGAGCCGTGAAAGGCATACGATTTTAATGTCAGCCGCCGTGGTCAAGGTTTTGTGTTTTGAGCGTTTGCTTCACGCGATTTTATCTGAGTGTTACAAGCATTAACTCCAAATAATGAACAAGTATTGCCATTAAAAGTTATGTATTTGCACATTAGTGCATTGGTTCTGTGGGAACTTGTGTATTGAACATTTTGGTCGCAGGAGAGGATTTGATACCGCGTGAGTGAAATTTTCTATTTCAATTATTTATTTAATTTCAGTTAAAATGTGAAATGAATTTAGAATTTAGATTAGGTATATCAAATTACTCAATGTAAAGAAAAACTTTCTACGGTGATAATAATTATATTAATATCCCTATTGCTAAAAAGTAAGCAAGTTAAATTAGCTAATAAAACATTAAACACAACATCAACAAACAACAAATCCGAAGAAACATTACACCACACAGAACAAATACAAAAACTAGTATTAAACGCGCCACGTAATAAAAACACCGACGCGTAAATAATTCCAACGATAGTCAAGAAAGCTTTAAATTAACAACGCATAACGAAGACAGATAAAAGTTTTCGTTCGAGAGTGAGAGTATTGCCGGTCTAGGCTGCGCAGGCGCTGTAACGGCTTTGTGCGGCGCAGACGGTGCAACGGTACCCGGTGTAGTGACGTCACAGAACGGTAAAATGTACGCGCGCCTTTACGGTACGTCCCGTAGGACCTATCATAGTGGTAGTGATGGTCGGGTTTGTTGATATCGACTTTTTTGGCGGGAAATGAAAAAATGAAAAAAGTACTGAGAAAAGTAAATATTCTCAACCATGTAAGAAGTTAATGAGCAACTGGCATTAATAAGTCATTTAGAAAATTAAACAGAAGCAAATTGAAGAATAAAAGTAATTCATATTTCAGTCATCATATTCATATTTATTTTGATTTTGACTAATCATAAAAAGTAAAATGCATTGTAGAGTTGAGATGTTTAAACACTACGATTAATTTTATCTAAGAATAAAAATAGAAAGAATACGTGAAAGTTATTTATGATAGGCTCCAACAAATTAAATTAAGTTAATCCATCGATATCGACAAAGCCGCTCAACACAACACTACTGGTCAAGCACCATAGACCTTAACCACTTTCTCTTTCGAACGCTACTAAATCACGCACACATTCACAGGTAGATTTTTATGTATGTACTGTATTGTTTCTATGTGTGCCATGACGCCAGTTACATAATGCAAGTTTGGCTGACGCATCCAAATGAAAGGTCAGTTAATCTATTTATAGGGTATATACATACGTTCACTTTCCATAAGAATATATATTTGATCTGATCGTTAGATTCAATTTAAAGATCGTTAACCTCTCTATTACATATTCACACTTTTACAACTTACTTAATGTATCAATTTATAATGTATAATTTTTATTTAAAACAGTTTAATGTCAACATTTCGACTAGAAACTGTGGAAATTGTTTATTTAGAATATTACATGATGGCGCTCTTTGTTTTCTTATTGAATCAAAATTATTCTACACGCATCAATGATTCAAATACCTACTGAAAGTAAAAACATTAAGTCTAATCATCTATTATTATTCGTTTTTGAAATACCATTTTAATGATTTGACGTGACAACACAGCGATTAATTAAACGAATATTATTTATAGCATTATAAATCCGTTCTATCTGGAGGAAAACGCGAGTGCCAGTGGTTCAGAGTCCGTGACTCCTACATCATTGTCACAAAGGTTCAGACGCAAGGCCACCGCTCGCAAGCCCTGCGTGGGAAATCCATTGCCCTCATGAACGCGACTAGATTAACCTAAAAACTAATATTGTTTTAATGAATCGAGAAAATTCTAGATTTTTCTAGAATTCTTAAATTTAAATAATATGATAGGATGCGTTTAACGAAGTTTATAATTGTTCAGTTGGTTCGTTCGGTTTATGATAATGTTTAATTGCAAATAAGTGTAATTATATTATGCAGTTATTACGATGGCTATTTGCACAAGAAAAAAAAATAAGAATAGTTTAAACAATAATAAAATAGTTATATTTCATCAGACATTTTTATAATATTTAGTAGATTTTGAATATTATTATTATAAATATTTATAAAAAATAAATACTATTATCTAATAGTATTTCTTTTTTAGATGAATATGCACATGTGCATATTCATCTCTTAACTGCTTCCTTAAAAAAAGCATTTGCTGACAATTAAAACATTCTATTATTAAAACGTTAAGAATTCGGTTCAAAATCAACCGAAGATTCGTGCATCGTCATTATAAAATATGACTACAATTAAGGTTATTTTTAAAGATAAATTTAAAGCAGTTCCGCCACCAGAGAGTTTACCATTCGCAGAAATACTCACATGTGGTTCGTATAGGCAGATGACTCAGTTATGGTTTTATGACTTAACTATCATTGACCCTAATTTCTAACTGACAACTGACATACACTTGATCGTCATATTCACTTGCAGTTTATGAAAGTACCTATTAAATGGATATGATCACAGTAGTATAAATAAGCAGCGTGAATAAAACGATTAATTTAATATCAAATTGATATTTTATTTAAATGATAAATAATGAACAGTAAAAAATTTGAACCATCGAAGTTATAATTCCAATTTGTAACTCTCTCTTCCTACTCAAGAAACAATTACTGTAAGGTACTAAAAGTATTTACATAGGCAGTTGGCAAGTTATTTAGAACGTAACTAAATTGGCTATCGCGTTCTTTGTATTCAAATTGTACTTGGTTTTTACTTTTACTATAAAACGCTATCGTGTGGGAGCGATAATAGAGCATGTTAGCCATATTATGAACTATTTACGAAGCGTGACGGTTGCAATGTGTGCGTACATGTATTGTCGGTTTCAATCTCGAAACTAGGGCGGGCAGTCATCCCGACGGTACAATGCAGCGTTATGCAACTCTATCGCACGTCAATTTACGCGACTATGTGTATGTCTATTAGGAAAGTTGCAAGCTATTGTCTTGTAAGGAGTTCGATATACTATACTTTATTCGTAATCTTATATAGTCGAAAAATAAGTGATTTTTCGAGTAAATACAAACGTTATTGTTAAATGTGATAGTACTTCGTGCCTATTCTTTCATTATATAATATTTAGATTCAATCATTTCATAACATAGTATATGAATAGCATATGTATGCTATGGTGCAATGGCTATTACTAGTTAGTCGAGTCAATACTGGTGCGAAGTTATTAAGTGTCCGATCGATTTTTTGCATGACACGTTCTATAATTCCAAGAAAAGTTCATACAGTTTGTGCAGGCATTTTTATCATAGGTCCTATATTTTTTACCGTTATACATACGTTACGATATAAAAGTGAATGTTTTAACATAGTGCACAATTACGCACCTAGCACAAACATATTACAATAATACATTCCTAGTGACAATGCGTCACCTTGCCAGCGTACATTGACGCATCTACGTTTTGTTCGAGCGACCTCATGCTTAGTGCGTTTTAGAATTACTAATAACAACATCTAATCTCATCTATCCCGCTCACTCCAAGTACTTTAATTATGCACGAGATAGAGACAGACACGACGTAAGGAATTATGAATTTTGTTTGTGTGAGACCGACGCTCACCTTCAGCAAGGTAAGATACGGCCGGCGCTAACAAAAATGAAGGGCTAATAGATACTTCGAACATTTGAAGGTAACAACAAAGCAAATAAAGTATTAATTATCAGCAAACCTTGTTCCCAAATTTTAAGGCATAAGTTGGTAAAATCTTGTGCCGAATTTTTGACTTCCTTTAGAGTAAATTATATTCAGAAAATTATCCAACTACTTATTCTTCCCAAACACGAAGTAATAATATTATATTATGTGCTTTCGGTGAGAAAGGTATAAAATTCTTTTGTCTGAATTACTATAAACTATTTTAGTTTTTAAAATATTGTTAAAATATAAGTTATCACCAATTTTAATAATTTCGGAAAAGGAATCAAAAGCTTTTTAAAATTAAAACGTTATTCAATATTTCATATGATTATATATATTTTTGCCAGCTCTAGCAGCTAGCTAGTGCTGTACACCGCCTCTGTATGTAGAGTGACGTCATTCACGCTTTGCATATTATCCTTTCTAACTTTCACTAACCTTGACGGAGTCACGATAACAGAAAAGCTCTTCTAATAGGCTTTTCTAATGTTCATTATTTAGTTTAATATTTCACTTTGTTTTTAAACACTAGACAATTGAATATTAAGTAAAAAAAAAGTATTTAACATTAAGATGTACACACATAAAATACTGAAATGGAAAAGCATGCCCTCGGTACGTAATTTTCTTTGTACTCAAGCAAAAGAAAGTTATCTTTATCATCTACGTAACAAGATCCATAACAGCTTGTACGTTTAAGATTGTAATATCATAGCGTTCGTAGTTCACGTCATCGCCCATCATCCATATTGCAAGTACCGTCTCGCCTTATCCGTAAAAGCATCAACTTTGACCAACTTAAAAGTAAAATTTTAAAGAGAAAGTATTCCGTACGGTCAGAGATAAGGCCAACGGGTAGCATTTGCACTTTGTATACAAAGATGAAATTTTCGATAAAATCAGATTTTATTTTTGACACCTTTAACTAATGAATGTATGACATTTTTGTTTATCAAATTAAATCAAATAGGTATTTCATTTTTTTAATTAACGACAAAAACATGAAATGTTAATTTAATTTTTACAAATACAAAATTACTAGAGTAAAACATACCTTGACTTATTACAAAACAAAAAAATATATAAAGCCTTTTGAAATAGTTAATAAAAATTGCGAATTGTATTTTATTATTCTATAATATGATAAGACAACTGTCTTGATTAAAAAAATAAGCACAGATTTCAAAATAGTTTCTATGTAAGTATATGGTCTATCTATAAGTATATCTAGAATCAATACAATTTTTGTTCAATCCGCGCTAGCCAATAAAGCGTTCAATAAAGATAGTAATTTAGGTAAAGATTGTTATGCGGAAACGAAAATTGTTTACAATGTGATATCTGTATAATAGTGCAAGAGACAGGTTGCCCGTCAGATAACCTAAACTAAAATGCGAACGAAGCGATATGATAACGCAAGGCGTTACGCGGACCGCTGCTACAATCATTAGATAAACATATAGGTCACTGAACCGACCTAGTTTCGATTGAGAGCCACCACGACGTTGTGTGCCTTTTCGTTAAAAATCTACGCAAACACTAACAGTAACCAACGCGGTTTACATACGTGCGCGTACGCAAGCTTGTATACGTATCCGCTTCAAAATCAAGGCGATTACTGAAAGATTTTTTCTGTTGTTTCGAAACAACTTTAATTGAAGAGTTATAGAAATTATGTATCAATAATAAGTATGCCTTTTTATGTACGACATAATGTTATAAACTATCAGTGAAACTTGAGCACTAAAGTAATTATGAAATAGTTGTAAAGGAAGTTAAATACTCAAATGGAACTCTATTAATAATTGTCCACATAGAGTAATGCATTACGCAAAGTACCATGTAGTTCATACATTCGAATATAAAATTGTATATTTTAATGTTATTACAATAAATAATTGTTTCGGAAGTCAAAAGACAATTATGAATTAATTGCTAATTATATAACCAATATTAGCTTATTGTTTTTTACATTCAGTTTTATTATCTAAACTCGAAGTGTAAAATAAATACCAATAACATTTAGTTTAGTATAGGATATCGTTGTTGCAAGATTCTATTTAAAACATGCTGAAAACATTCCTGTAGGCTCGTAGCGTTTTAAAACTTGAATAGCTTTAATATTATTCTTAATTATTCAAAGAAATATGATGTTATCGACAAGCTTTGATATTATAGATTGGCATATTCGCTAGTATGTTCTGTTGTGACAATAATCCGATAGGGGGCGATAGTACAAAACATCTCGTAGCAAATTCAATATGGCCGCCGGTATCTATTCTCCTTGAATAGTTTTAGCCTATAAATGTGCGTATTTTTCAATTATTATACCGAAAAATTCTTATTTTAAATGAAGTAGCTCATAAAATTAATAGAAAATATAGTATTGCGCTTTAGATGCACATAATATTCTTTCCAAAAATCCAATAAATTAAACAACTCCGTCAGATACGTAGTTACTTTACAAAAAAATGTATTTATAGACTAAAGAAGTATTCTTAGTAGCTTTTATTATGTCCTCATAATTTATTTTGGTTAAAAAAAATATGATAATAACAATGTTATTATTTAACGTGTAGAATTATAGTATAATTTTTTTAAAGTTTTTCGGAGATTAAATAATTTATATCTAAGCTTGTTGTCAAACACGTGTTGCTAGAGGTGTGTGCGTGACCGTTAGAAAAAAAAAACAAACAAACATTTAGTAGATGAAAACGAGAGTGTAGGTATATGCCGTCGTGATAATATAGCATGGAAGCTTTCAAAGTGTACCGTAAAACATCGTCTCACCGTAAAACATGTTTTTCAAGCTCGCCTGTTTGCTAAGAATAATGGTGTTTCTGTCCATTCAACCGAGGCAGATGCGCGCGTATTCAGTTCGCTTTTCATAAAATAGTCCATCACTGATTCGTGCCATACACGGCGTCGTAAAGGTAAGCGTGAAGCGTACCGTCAGTCGCGCTCGCGGTTGGCGCCCGTACGGAAGTAGGTTAGTAACTAAAGTTTTGTTTGCGTGAGGCTGCGGCGCGCTGCACTCCGCTCGCTAACGCTGGCGCGCGGCCCTGCTCGCTCGCCCCACCGCCCGCGCGCTTCCCACCGCGCGCCCGCACATCTTTCACTTTCGGGCTTCGGGTCGCTGCCGCCCGCCCTCGCACCCATTGTTATACCGCGCTGAAACTCCGCTGAGCACTCACGATTTACATCACCCTTTCATTCACGTTTTGAACCCTTACGTAAATTATTAACGCATAATGATTACACGCACCTTCCATTTACAGTAAATCCCTTAGGAATTATTTGTTTTTTATTTACTGTTTAAAGTACCCTTTGACTTCATCTCTAAATTAGGTATAAAAGATTCTGACTAACATACAGGAAAATGGCGCATATTTTACCTATATGAACAACATGTTAGAATGGTGAATCAGAAGCTTGTTGCGTCTGAATCAGAAGTCTGTATCATTATTACATTCCTAGTTTTGTAATTGATACAACGAATCTTCTGTTTGCGCTTTATTTAGATTGACTTGATACTAGATGCGTAGCATTGAAATGTCAAAATTAATGATAGAGCAGAAACAAAACAAAGCTCAACGTGATTAGAATTGCTACATCATTATAGTGTTTCCCGATTACGATCTAACATATCTGTACCGGGTTTCTAATTTGGAGTAGTCTTTGGTATCGAATCTGCCATTCGAATATGGAATAGAATGTGTTGAATGCGGTTGGGTACATCACACGCATTCGCAGAGTGCTCATTGTCGGTGGTTATGTAAGGCAGAGGCCGCATCGATGCCGCTGCTGGAGTCAACGTACGGCATTGACACGCGGCCGTTCCCCACTGCCTGCGCGCTGTCGCCCTCCCCTCGCCTCCTCACCGCTGCTGAAACCAGCAGCTGCGAAATTGGGTCACGAGCTACGCCGCCTCACGTCTAAACCGACCAATGGATTTGGACCTCTCCGTTTGTGAGCAATTTGTTAGATCCGAGTCATTAGTCGAGAACGCCAGGAAGCGACTCGGCTCAAGACAAACTGGATCTCGTAGAGCGACAAACAAATAACGTTCAGTTTAAAATAACTGTTTCAAATTGACGAGATGAGTATCAATGAAAATGTCGAAATATTAGCTTATTTTATATTAGTTCATTTTCTATATATTATGTAGGTCAAAAATTTGTTAAATTTTAACTATTGATGGACTTATAAACAAAATGATATTAGATTTTTGTTTTACTATCGGGTAATAAAATATAAAACAACATATATTTATTATTTATTCTTATAATGACATAAATAGTTTCTAATATTAATGCATGAAAGATAGAGAAGGAAAACAGCAATGCACCGGCATCGAGCGCTAGAGTCAACGAACGTCATTGAAGCGTTACACGATGCTTTTTCTGCTCTCTGTGTAAGGTAATAAAGTTGAAAATCTTCTGTCGCAATTGCACAATCTAGCCTTGGCTCTTACTGGCCTGGCTGACTTAGACATTCTATCTACTTTTACGAGTACATTGGCGAAGGCTCCAGTACTTGGTACTTAGATATCTTTGTACTTAGTCGCTGCAACTAGTATTGCACACGCCAACTCGACGATTGCAGATTTAATTTGTTAATAATAAAATAATTGTTCATTTATAACAAAAGTATTGTCTCTACCATAGTTATTTTCAATAGTAGTTTCGCATTACTGTTGAACCAATATTAAATATGCCACATACCTAATTTAAGTTAATTCATTGAACTTCAATATTACCGATGATTATGACTTTGGAACTTTTTTCATTTTTTACTGTCAATAAACATATTTGAGGAAAAATATGTTATAATAATTTAGCAATCTTTAAACTTTAATAGTTCAATTATTATATAACAATTACATAAAAACTATCGAGGAATGGTCACCAATACATGAAGTTGCTGATGTCATGATTTTGGTTTGAATCATTTATCACCCACAACACATAGTACGGAATAAGAACTGGATCATTGTGTATATTAGTCCATTAATAAAATATTCTTATGACTAATCGTAATCTTAGGCTAGGTTATGGTTGATAAGGTAAGCGCCTTAGAAATAATAAACGCAAACAACACAACATACAATCACCAATCGCGTTACATTGTTTCATTTTATAGTAAGGTTAAAAATGTTTGTTTTTAAAGCAAAAAGGTATAATAACTATCAATTACGTCAGTAATATCAGATCCTTAAATGTTAATATTGACACTAATTTACATTAAAAGCCAATTTATGAAGGTCAAGTTAATACTATTACATTCAATTAAATTTTACTTATAGTACGAATTTAAATTATAAGTGATAATCAAAGTAATTATTTATAAGCCTCTAATATTAGTTGTTCTCGAAAATTTTGCAATACATATTTAAAATAAATTTTACAAGATGCATCGACTGCACTGCAAGTAAAAAAATGATTGCTTTCCGATTAAAATTTTAAGTTGACGTCAGCACTTATTAATATGAATAATTATTAAATATAAATAATTATTATTAAATAAGTGGAAGGCATTCAAAAAAATAATAATTATCATTAACATCCTGCATTGAGCACAAGTTTGACTAAATCTAACATTTACGCTAGCAACATGACCGTGAATATGATTTATTTCGTATGACGCAATTACGTCCAATTCAAAACAAGTGAATTGATTATATTATATGATCGGGGGTGGCGTCAAGTCGCCCCAGTTTTGGGTCGCAGGCTGCAGCGGGTGAACGAACGTCATTGACCCAACTAGTACCTGCGCTGTTCGCCCCTAGCGGATAAATGTGGCCATTGAAACTGCTTGGTAACAGAAATATCGATTCGTGCAACGTTCAGATTGTAATCATTTGTGGATCTTTATCGTGGTGGCTTATGCTTATGCATGTGGAAGACTGCAGGTAATGTTTAATAGGATTTTGGTGCATAAATTTTGTAAATTATTTACTGAAAATTTCGAAAAAAATAAAAACAGCAGTAACGACTTCTCTGTATGAAAATAAAAAGGAAGTTATTATTGATATGCATTAAAGAAAATAGAGACGTAGAGTTATGAGATACTTCTAATATGTATAAGTAAAATAATAATTATAACATTTAGTATTCATTCACATGTGAATTAAATTTAAATTAACGCAATTCATATTTTGCGTGAGATTTATAGAATTGTTGGGAAATTGCAATTTTTGGAATGTTACCCACACTTAGAACTTAGAAGTTAGAATGGCCATATTGCAAAACTGTGGAACTGTTGATAGAATCTTGTATTTTATTGTTGTTATTTGTTTGAATTTGCATAAAAGTGGCCCATTTATATTACAATTTATTGATATCTGAGAGCTCTACCGACCCAAAGGTATTTATAGAATAGATAAATCCTTTAAAACATGAACCAAGTTATTTCAACCACTTTTACAATTAAAAGTTAAAAATGTGCACAGTTTTTATAAGGCTCGTTAAAGCGAAGGATGGTGTCAAGTGATCTTAACCCGGGTGCACTCTGGAGGGTTTTTGTGTATCACTAGCTTTGTAAGACGGGGATGGGGAGGATGGCGCGGGGAGCATGGAGGATGGAGGATGCGAGGTCAGCACGTGCGAATGCAGAGGGTGAACGAACGTCATTGACCTACCTCGGAGGCCTACTTATGATGTGCCGATAACAACCCCGCTGATAACACTTGTTTGCGCTCCTATTAATGCGCCGCTTCTAACATCGGCGCAGAATTTATGAGTGTCACTTTATTATTAAAAGTAAAGTATCGCTGGAATTAAGTTTGATTTTCCTTTGTATAGATAGAATTGTTACGTAATACCATGTTATAATAATAAAATAACATTGTGATTTGTGTTACGCAACAATTTTACGAGAGAATGAAGAACGTATGTTAATTAAACAAGAGAATGAAGATCTTATGTTAATGATACAATTTTTTATTCACATTTTATCACACAATCAATTAAAAACTATTTTAAAATTACCAAAAAAACAAAAAAATATCAGCCCAAATAATTAAATATCAATAACATTTTTTCTTAAATATTTGATTATTTTAGCCCTTTATTCTACTAAGTTTTAATGCAAGATAAAGTCAATCGGGCTCAAGTTTAGTTAACTAGGTAACAACTCGCTATTAGTAGGTACGTTATCAGCACAGATAAATATGTTCAAACCTTGCTCTACCAGCTCTATGATTTTCCTTCTAGTTCCTGCAATTTTATGTCAATGTCAAGTGTAGCTAGATTGTATTTGTTGGTCGTTAAATTATAATTGGTTCATAATTTGGCCATTCAGCTCTAATATTTGCAACAATTCGATACATGTGCTTCTAAATACTACATCTTTGGTTCCAGTTGTATAAATACAATAATTCGAATTGAATAATAGTATTTATTAGTTATTCATTTTTTGTGGAATGAAAACAACTAAACGTAATGGCCGACGCATTTAAAACCAATGTCAATTTAGCAACATCGATTCAACCATTGCAAATATAACTAACTTCTATCTGTCTAGGACTGTGAGATCGCTCCGACGCGGATTCATTATTTTACTCCAACGACATAGCGGATTTTTTTTAAAATTATAGATTATAGATTAAAAATACTTCCCTTATATCTTACATTTTAATTAATATTACGAATTTAAATTAATCTAAGGGACTGAATCTACAACTCTACTACTAATAAATCGACTACTAATCTACAGCTTAAGAACTTAACGACGTTATCCCAATCTTTTCCCCTCGTAGCAGGGTTATCAAATCGCTCGCGCTCGCTCTTAAAGGTATCAGAAATATTAGTGTCCGCTGCACCGGAGCCCATTTCCGACACCCCGGATCAATACAACCCGGGGAAACGACCCCGTGACCTCGGCAGAAGTAGGACATCGCGCAAGCGCCTCTCATTAACTCGGTGCATCCGCTGCCATTTTGAATTGCTAATTTTCTATCTACCAATAATTGACGGTGATGTATGTAGAAGTTTTTATCCTAATTATCCTTTGAAATTGAGCTTTGTTTACATATTATTTCCTTGCAGTTTTGAAAATATTTGCAACGGAAAAAAATATACGTGAACATTGGAATTTCGTTCTAAAAGTTTTATCATCACAAAAAGGATCTTAGTACTCATTTAATCATGAAACCACTAAGTTTTGAAAATATTAGTCAAACTACGTTCCCTGTACTACAAGGTCCAATTGCGTTGACGTCAACTGAAAATTAAACTTTAAAGGTTAAATGTCACGTTGCAGCTCAACTCTACTAGGATAGGATCGATGGAAATCTAGTGTTGAAATAAATATATAAAAATCGCATTAAAAAACCTGACAATAAATAAAGTTTCAATGACACTGGTTTTAGTAATAAATCGAAGCATAATGTTCTCTTTAATGTTATTAAAAATATTTATAATAGTTAAAATATTTAACGAAAAACGCAGAAAATAAAAAAGCGTTCATTTTACGGATTTGTATCGTTTCCATTTTCAATGACCAATAAATGATACATATAGATATAATTAATTTTTAACTGCAATTGTTAAACATTAGATATATAAAAAACGATCGAATGATGAAAATAATGAATAAATTGGCTGTCTATCTAATCCTTATTATAAAGACTGCAATTTCCACCAAATGAATTAATAAAAATAATCTAGAAAGCTTTACACAAAGATTCTATAAAAGTACCATGCCTAATACCCTGGATACTACGGACAACTTTATCGTGTCTAAGAGGAATTATAAACGATAGAGCTACGGAATGTTACCTCGAGTAACACGTAGTAATTATTTAGTATACATTTTGAGTGCGTCGAGCATTCAGGCTTATAATATATAGGCAGTTGCAATGCCAAGGTAACTGCCAAAAGGCGGCGTGAGGTCAGAGCCCAATGTCAGGGGCCCTAAGATTTTGTGTTTACAGCTCTCAATGAGGCTCATTTTGTAAGCCGATTTAATTCTATTTTTGGAGCTTATGCATGTTTGTATTTATTTCACTGTAGAATATAGAATATTCTAAAACAAAGGACGATAGAATGTAGATGATTCATGAATAATGTAAAGCATAAATGAAATCTTATCAAATAGTGATAATTAACCTATAAATACGGACTTATACTTCTTACGTATTGATGTTTTCACTTTCGTTATAGTGTTTGAATTTATTACAAATATAACACTTTTTTTACAATAATGATATTTTATAATATGTATATTATAATAATAAAATCTGACAACATACAACATATATTGCTTAATTCACGTTTAAACAAACGATGCTAACATCAAGTGATGTCGTAAACGTTTTGTGGGATAGCGTCAACTAATTAAGGCCAACCAAAATAAACTTCGAAATAGACCAACGGAAAATCGTTAAAAATTTAATGTTTTCATTTTCATTCGGTCAAGTATTTTTTGTTCTTGGTTATTTATCAGATAATTATGTAATGAGGCGGAATTGGTTCTTATAAACATAATTACAAAGACTTAATTTTATCTGAACTTAATTTACCCACAAAAGGTTTAGATAGAACTGTCTCCAGATACGAAGATTTTTTTTAAATCAACACGTAGGTAATCTTTTAAATTTGACCTTTAATTGAATTATTTGAATTGTAATTACATAATTATTGTAAGCTCTAAACTGGCTTATCGTTAATTTTAATATTATAAAATATAATAACAAATACAAGTTTATAATCAAACCATAAAATTGGTGATTAAGTTGAGCTTCCAAGCTTCTAAAGTCCAGACATCTTAATAACGATTCAATGTTAACGAACGTTATCAATTGGAAGTTTATACTATCCTTAAAGTTTACCTATATCAAAACGAAAACCATACAAATTAAGTGTTATATTTATTTACAGAAATACAAAAAAAATATCACGTAGAACATCATGATGATGCTTTATGACGAAATCGTAATAGTATCGCCTCGGGTTATGATTACATTAATACCAGATTTATATAGGCAATCTTATATGCATGTGTGTGTTTATACATATGGCAGTGACAGTGGCTTGACCCCCCTTTGACCTAATTTCGAGTTTCATCCAGCGGGTTCGTGACGCACGCGTACGCGTATGTACTTATAGAGGTACATGTATAGCTCAATGAGTTGAAGTTCGGAGCGAGCGTGACCACAATGTAGGGACTCGTAGTTATATATAGCAGGATTAAATAGGATAAGAGATAAGCTCATAAGATAATTATTAATACTTGTTTTTACACTGATATGACTGACTGAAACCTCACACATACACAAATTAATCTATACGTCAGGTATATAAGAACTCATTTTATATTCCTCCTACCTACAAGCTTGCATAAAGCTTTATACGATAACATAAAATAAAGACTTTTCCTCGTAGATATTAAAATAGATTAATCATTCCTATCCTTCAGCTTCAGGTACTTTAGTTTATAATCCATACTAATATTATAAATGCGAAAGTAACTCTGTCTGTCTGTCTGTTACTCAATCACACCTAAACTATACTGAACCAATTTTCATGAAATTTGGTATGGAGATATTTTGATACCCGAGAAAGGACATAGGCTACTTTTTATCCCGGGAAAATGACGCAATCCCGAATCCCACGGGAACGGGAACTATGCGGGTTTTTCTTTGACTGCGCGGGTGAAGCCGCGGGCGGAAACCTAGTTGGTATATAAATAATTAAACACAAATCAAAATTAAAGATATGATAAAGACGCTGCATTGATTGATCTATTGAATAAAATATTTCCATCAGTCAATTGTTTGTAGGAGAAATGTCACCCTCTTCCAGCTCAAATTTTGGTTTAATTAAATTGCAAATGATATTATTTCTGCTAATCATATAATTTTAATAAGATTTTATCCAGACATACATCTTCTTTTAAATAAGGATTAGTTAGTCAGCGGGTTAGATTGTGTAAAAAATCCCTTCATTGCAATCGATGATTGCGTACATTGAGGAAGAAAATTTCATCAAAGAATAAATGGTTCGCGTAATCGAATAAAGCTACATTTTCCCCCGCTTACATAAACATGAAAGCCTCCTCTGTTGATCTATAAATAAGATGCCATAATGGCGTCTAGGGCGGCGGCGTTACCATGGCAACGTTGCAGTCGCACCGACCCAGTTCCGCGGCCTGTCCAAATGTTAATGACCTCCAAAACCCAGGTCGAAGTTCACGCTACACGAGTAAGAGATTACCACCATCTACCCTATAGTCCTATAGATATCTTCACGGGTCACCCCGGGTATTGATCGGGTCATGTTGCTTTCTGGCTTGGATTTAGTCACGTATACCGCTATTTTGTTGTGATGAAATGATCATAAATTAAGAAATATCTTAATAATAAAATAATCACAAAAAGAGTAATAATTAAATATGTATAAAATAACACACTATTGTTACGTGCTGATTTTTATATTCAATTAAATTTTAGATTAAAATTTCGTTAATTAACTTGTTAACGCATAACTGTGAAATTGATGATATCTTTGTTATGTGTTGCTACTTTATTGTAGAGTTTCTGAATGGCAATCATAACTTTTCGTTTAAACTTCTCAGTCATAAAATGATAAACTTTATAAGTGATAAATGCGTCTGCGCATTGGTTTAAATTTTAACAGTTAAAACGCTCAAATGCACACATGGAAAGGGAAATTTAAACATATCTAGTGCTTAGTTTAGAGTGCCTAGGCGACGTGTATGTGTATCGGTGTGTGCACGGAATCTACACGCACACACGCGCAGTTATAATATGACTGCGACGTTACAGTAACATATACCAGTTAAACCAAGGACTGAGTAATATGTATTTTGATGCAGATATTTCGAACTGGACGAGAAATGTGTCCTTTAAATAAAATATAAACATTCTAAATTAATATGATAAAAACGCTGTGTAAATTATATTATGGTTTTGTACAATCTTCTGAATAACAGAGGATTGAGATTTTTATATCGATTGATTTCATTTTTTTGTACTTTATTGCAAGAAAAATGTATATATTCTCATAACAATTTTACTTTAAAGTTTAAACTAATTGGCTAGAAAACCACTCAAAGAAAACTTTAGCTTGATTGTTCTGTGCGTATTTTCAGCGCGTCGATCGATCTCTACGTAATTTTATTATCCCCGCCAAATTTTGATGCGTCCACGTTCAAGGTGTTGTCAATTTATATTCTTAATCTAACAGTTAGTCGTTTTTATGAATAAAAAATATTCAAAATATCATAATTGTTTCTCCCAACGCGTATACAGGAATAGCAGAGCAGGTCTATGATATACTAAGTTCTGAACTAAACATAAACTATATGATGCAAGAATAGGTTCATACACGATATCTAAATTCAAAATCTGTTCACCACACCAAGTACGGTTGTGTTGCGACAAAATGCAAGGTATATCAGTTATTCCAGCCAATTACCACACAATTTAAAGCACACTAGCTGGAAATAGCTCAACATTCTTCTTTAAATTGTATTAGAAAGACGTTACAATTGCAAAAGTAGTGCAAGCGATACACGTATACTGTACAGTGTTTGTATGTGTGTCCTTAGCGAGTGGGTACTTCGCTAGTGCAGGGCGGGAGGCGGGGGCGGCGCCTATTCCGAGCGCGAAACTAGGCCGGCCGCCGACCGCTGATCGCGGTCTAAAGCATAGGCGGAAGGATTTAATGCGTTATTTCCTAAATCATATACATTCCTCACTGTAAGTGTTAAAAATTTCGCTGTATATTTTGTATTAATTTCAGTGGAAAGCTCAGGTTTTATCGCAGCTTGTAAAACAATGTTATCAATAAAAAAAGGCTCATTTTTGCTCTCCTTTGACTAGAATAAAATAGCATATCAACAAAATAATTCCTGCTGCCCAACTTTTTGTGGTCAAAATTTAGTAAAAATTTGCGACGAGAAACAAGTAGGTAATGTTCGAAGCTCAAAAGGCGTAGGATAACAGATTTTTTAAATTAACTTTCCAATAACGATATCTTATTGATGACATATTAATTAATTAGGACTTTTGTCTGATTAGCATATAATTTACTGCTTACTCATCATCATAGAAAAATCATTTTGAATTGCAAGATAATTCCTTACGTTTGTAAAAACACTAAAAATTGACATGCATTTATGAATGATGTGTAAGGTTTTGTCAATAAAGTATTATTATGTAAATTAAAGTAGAGATTAATCACGTGGCAAGCCACACGTGACTTCGGTCAACGACAGTAGATGTTATGTATTTGCGAATTCGATCCCTTTCATAACTATTCGATAATAGTTTCAAGAATATGCTTAGCTATTACTTCACTTGATGTAATGCAGACTTAATAGAAATTAACTATTTAAACTATATTTAATGCCTAATTTATGAGTGTGATGTTGGCGCCACGACAGTGAAAACAACGAGAAAGTATCGAATTTATTGCACTCAAGCAATATAAGCAATATATATTGTACTTGACCATGCAAAGTTAGAAAATAAAACTTATTGTATTTAATAAATAAGTGACTTTAGCCTATTAAGAAGCCATATATTATATTAAATACGATCGAATTGTTCCAGAATCACGGACGTGTAGGTACGTTCTGAATATATTTACTGAAACAAGCGAATTCGGTCACACTTAGGCCATCTGGTCTCCTGACTCCGGACGCGTGACGATGCCAAAGAAAAATTACTTCTAAGAACAAAAGTTCAAGAAC
Organism: Colias philodice; assembly: GCF_061535455.1. NCBI lineage: Eukaryota > Metazoa > Arthropoda > Insecta > Lepidoptera > Pieridae > Colias > Colias philodice. Next base: position 4,090,785 of record NC_143088.1, read on the forward strand.
TACAAAAGCGACTCGACACAAGCTCGTAGGTTGAGTTTCAAGTTTTCGTCGAAACAGGAACTCGATGATAGTATTGCAGATTTAATTAGCTAGTTCTTTGAAAAACTAATAGCCAACTCACTTTTTAAACAACAACAAATTTTCTCTCATAATTACTTACATAACTTTTTTCTGTGATAAGAAAGTAACTTTCGTTTTTTATTTAACATAAGCAAAGCAAATTAAATTAGGCAATCTTTTGAGTGGATCTTTTTTAAAACACTTAAAATACAATTCAACACTATAAATCAATAAGTAACTGTCACGTTTATTAATGCGACAAGTTTAAAGTTGGAGTAGTGAAGGTTATATTTCGATTAATGTCAATAGCAAGTTAGGGGATTGAGTACGCCTCAAGCACTAGTCTCGCTCTCATATAAATTTCATTGCGCAATATCCGCATTCCCATTACGCTAATGTATACATAATGCCATCAATATACCAATCTATAGAAGCCCAGAGCATTTCGCTTGCACTATAGAAAGTGAGTCTTTGTTTTCACTGTGCCGGTAATGAGGGGAGATCATTGCCGTTTTGTTAGCCGCTTGACTCTATCTCGCTCACGGAAACCAAAAACCCCGTAGAAATTATTTTGAATAAAATTGCCATTGTTATTGTACACACGATAAAAAGGGAAATGAAATGCCATGTTTATGTATTGAATGTGCTAATGCAATGAATGCAGGTGTAGAAAAACCTTGACTATCTTTGCAAATGCACTTTCACTAAATATCTACACATCGGTTACAAACTGAGCATTGGGCTATTTACAATGCTCGAATACTGAATAAATATTTTATACGTCGTTGCGATATTGTGCAGGTACTTTTCGGACGAAGCGAATTATTCTTCTAATTTCTGTGTCACGCTATCGCAAAAATCCTTCAAATTTTTATGTCAATGTGTAACGTAAATGAAGTCACGGTCGGTTGTCGATCTCTTTAAATTATAACAGTCTTTATCGCTATTGTTTAAAATGCTATCTTCTGTGATAATAAGATAAGGCGACAGCAAAACAATATTTAGAAGACATACCGGCTATAAACCAATTTACAAGGTCTGACCTAGAAATAAAACTTCTATTAGTAAACATTTACATCCCACATCAAGTACAAAATATGATTCATGTAAGAACTAAAAAAATAAATTGGATTAACTAAATGAATTTAAATCTTCAAAACCGATACGGAACTTTCATCGAAAAGCAATTTCACAGCGTATTGTAAACGCGTCTATTGTTTTATAAACTATTAAGATAAGATATGTTGTACAGCTAAGAATTTCAATTGGAATAATTTGGCTGAATTAGGAGGCGCCAACAAATTCGCACAGGCCACGGTCTCGGGCTCGAACTTGTCCGATTTTTATTGCGAGTTTAAAGAAGCGAGCGAACTTGCCCCACTGACCACGGGTGGCGATTGATATAAATATAATGGAAGCGCGTCCCGTGATACAATTGATGGCAGATGGCCCGGCGATTCCGCGCAACGTTCAGATTAACGGCTCCAAGTTTTCTGTGAACTGAAATCTATAAATATGGCCTTGCAATTCCATTGCGTCAAAATATGCTGTCTACCTTTTGTTCTAATTACCATAATATAACTATTATGTAGTTTTTGAATGGTACCATGTTAGGTTTCATGTTTAATGTGTCCGCTAACATAGGTTTTAACACTTTATTGTACAGCGGATTCATATAAAACCCATGCATCCGCTGTCGCAACATAGATTTTAACAAAAATTACCATCGCGTATAAACGTGGTATAAATTAATGAATAAATTTTCCTTTATCATAACGATAATAGTTCAAAGGGAGCTCCTATTAACCTATTTTCGTGAACCACTGAAGTGCATTCGAATGAAGTGCATTTTGTTAAAACTGCACAGATCTGCTGCGTGGGGCGCGGGGACTCGCGGTAACCTACATACCGGTCAACACTCCGGCTCAGTCAACACTCGCTACAGGGACATTAGAAGCGTTTGCACAGCGCAGTCGACTGGCTTACTGCCGTTCCAGTAGTCGTTGAAGCGTATGCTCAAAAATGTAACTAGGACCTAGGTGGATACTGAATAGACAGATCTATGTTATGCAGTATGTTTTGTGTATTCTTTTCACGTAACCTGGTTAAATGGTAGTTGAAACAGATACTTTTATTGGTATAGTTTTGATGCTTTTGTATGATACTAAAGTTGTTATAAACATCAAAGTTAATAGTTATAAACTGAAAGTATGGGTGTATCTATAATAATTATAACTAACCTTAACACACTGATTTTCAGTTCCAATCGTACTTAATGCACTCACCTGTAAAAAAAAGAAAATGTATAAAAATGGGTCTTTACTGTATTAGAAACTATGTTATTGGACATAAACCTAATACAATGCCGTAAATTCTTTTTATTATTCACCATCTGTTCACACATTTTATAACCTACATCCCAAACATATTGTGATTGACCTACAAAATAAAACTGTATATTTAATTTCAATATAATTAAGACATTAAAATTTTACGATTAACTATAAATTTATTGCTTTTTTCTTTAGAATATGTAATTTATTTAGAATACAAATTTTATAAAATACAATGTTTAAGTTAAAAAAATGTTAGGAAGAATGTAAGTGAGAAATGTCGACTAAGTATATTGAATTGAAACATTGAATTTTATAAATTCTATATAAAATGCAAATATAAATGGTAAATAAACCGAATAGCCTCAATAACATACTCTATATTGATTGCTTATCAAAATTAACAACGAAAAAATATTTCAAATTCTTATTACTTTATATTGCAGATAATACTATAATATGCTGGAACGTATTTTCTTTTTGAAATTTTATTATGAAATTATATTTTATGAACATGTTAACTAATCAGGCCAGTAACTTAACAATAGATCCATGTCGCGTAAACAGACTAACGCCAGCATTAGATGCGACTAGACAAGGCCATACCTATCAGTGAAATGTCGAGAAGGAAAGAGAGGGAGACACAAAGTATTTATCGCACACATAACAAACACTACAAGTGCAATCTACACACACACTTGCAAATTTTCTATTTCTATTACGTGGTCTAGGGTTGTCTATTTGTGTTAATAAAAGCGACATACTATACGTATAGTGTATACTTATGTGATATAATGTGTTGTTATCAAGCCCTCTTTCAAATATACACAACATTTATGGAAAGGCTAATTCTGCTTTACATTAACATTTAAATGTTGGATCTTAGAGTTGTACACTTAATCATTTTATTTGTATATTCTAATATTTTAGACTTCAGAGAGATTTGCGTTTGCATTTGTTTATTTATAATTTGTATATAATTTATTAATTATACCTTATTTTCTGTATATGAATTTATAGTAAAAACAAAGTAATGAAATAAAAAGTATAGGCAAAGAGCATATAAAAATTGCGCTCCACTAAAAGATTAATCCAAAAATTCCAATCATGCAATTCACTGCAGATAGCGATATCTATTGTGTATTTCACACGTCCTAAAAGCCATCTATTGATGCCTACAACAAAATCGTGAAAATCTTATCGCTCTATAGGTACGTGCTAGAAAGTATATCGTCTAGACTACAAAATAAGGAGGTTAGAGACTATCAACAAAATTGGGTGAGTGTAAAGCGCACTCGATAACGATAACCGGCCGAACTTGCGATTGCGACAACACGTCCTAGAACCCTCTTGAACCCAAGTACCCTCAATAACTACCAACCGAAACGTAGCACAGCGCCAAAACAACGTGCTAATAATATTGTATCGCTTATAAAACTATGTTGTGAACGTTCGATTCAGAACAGTTTCCCAACGCTTTTTGTCTAGCACTCTAGCCTCTGTGGCGTAACTTATGCCTTTGAAAATCTTCATCACATCTTTATATTTCACAAGATCATAAGTGCTTTTCCTTGTACTGAGAAACTTTTTTATCGGTTTTATTGGTTTCAATAGCGGATGTCAATTACTAGTCAGGGTATAATTTTATAGAATTGCAATCAATTTCACGTAGGATATTAGAAGATGTGAGGTTAATAAATAATTACTGCCTATATAAATATGAACTCCAATCGCATCTTATCAAAAAAATAATAGAAATTACTTTTAATAAATTAATGAAAGATATTTTCACGAAAATATTAAAATAATCACTATGTGTTCCGAGCACACGTTTCCCATAGAAATTGGGTTATCTTGATAGATCGACCTCAGTTGCAACACGTCCAGGAACGCGATAGCAAATGAAGAAAGTGATACTTATGAAGAGTCGTGTTAAGAAAATATATAAGCCGAAAATATAAAAAAAATGTACGTATTTTTATAAAATATATATCAAGGAGTGCTCTCTTTTAGATCTATATTGTTTTTAGTTGAAAAGCTAGAGAAAACTTTTTAGTGTCATACAAGTAAATAATTGCATTTCTGACTTTTAAACATTATATTTACTTAACGAACATAATATATTTTAAATTTTAATTAATTTGTATCAACTTTTTTTTATTCTATACGAACAAATATATCACGTAGAGTCCGGTGAAAATGAAAGTAATGTTGTAGATCATTCAACGTCTCTGCGTCTACGATAACCTTTTGAAATTTGTTTTGTTTGAAGCAAAGTCCCTGACGTCGTCCTAAATGTTCATGTGAGACTGGCACACTGCCCAAATATAATTAGTCATCGTTCATGTGGTTAAAATGCGATCCTAGAATGGCAGGTTCTTAGAATCGGCGACATTTGGTTAGATAACAAAAATAAGTTTGAGTACATGTGCCATTTTCAATAATTTTCTAATTTTATCGTCTTATGCATATTAAGATATCAAATGCCATTAATAAAAGATAGATATATTCAAAACTTACAGTTACTTAGAGTTAGTTACTTAGAGTTCACGTAGAAACAGTTAGCCAATAATACTTTCATGAGTTACATTAAAAATATTGATTAATAATTTTGTGTGTTTTTAATAGTTAGTAGGTAGTAAGTTATAATCAAACACAATCCGTGTCCGTTTATTATCTATAAAAAAAAACTATTTATTTTATTAAAAAGAAAGGAAACAATTTAATAAAATAGAATTAGTGAATAAATTAAATATATTGTTATAATTAAAAATTATATCATATAAAAATACCTCCGTGTATTTATCAAACAGATTTAATTAAAAAAACGCATTGCAGTTGCGTCGCTTTACAGCTGTAGCCATCTATTGATAAGCGGCCGAAGTACATTTCGGCCACTCGACGCTAGATGGCTGAATTTTCAATTCCAATGTAACTCGCGCGCCATATTAATTTTACCTGAATTATTTTTATGCGTTCGTTATGTGTTCGTTTATTATTAATAGAAATAATTTTATTGGATGGTTACAAATATTTTAATATGCAGAAATAAATTAAAAATAATTTAACCAAAATATATTCCATTCCATTTATCGTCAAATTAGGTGTGGGTTTATTACTTTTTTATATAAAGTAAACCGACATGTAAAATAGTTTTATTTGGATTTATATCCCAAAAGCTCGAAAACATTGTCTCTTGGGAAATCCAGTCTGTGTTATACTCGTATATCATTCATGCAACATCGATTTAGAGAGCGTCTACTAGACTTAAATTAAGTTTGCATTGCGGTTTGGTGGTGTTTCTTGTTTTATTGTTCATTATTATTTTATTAGTTTGTTAAATTAGTACACTAAATTAACAACAAATAATTGTTCAGAAATGGTCTCACGAAAATATGAAGATATCTCAAAAAATGTAATATAATGAAAAACCAACATAATTAAGATAGAAACGTTTTCTTAAATTCACATTATTTTTAGAACAACTAGACCGTATGCGATTACATTAATTTTGGCTATATTGATTTATGCGTTTTGGATTTTTCATCTTAAATACGTAAATCATTTTATTCTATGAAAACCAACATAATTAACATATAAACTGTTTCTTAAATTCACATTATTTTTAAAACAACTATGCTATTACATAAATTTTTGCTACATTGAATGATTTGTGCATTTTAGATGCAAAAAATTCCAGTATTTTTTATTGTTCATTACTTCTTAATGAATTTTCCTCCATTCATAAACATTTTTCTTAGCCAAATTACTCTAATGAGCACTGCACCTATAAATAAACTACACAATTCAAGCGATCAACAATAATAGCAAAATATAAAAAATAAACAGTGCACTCACTCATGCACAGCCCAACCCCCAATAAAGTAATTGAACTTCAGCTGTATCTGTGTGAATGCACTAGGCACACTACGAAATCTAGACCCGAGTGCAACGCTCGGATTCGTTGGGGTAGGTCTCAAATATTGCACGAACATTCGCACTATGACTATACGTGTGTAGTGCGAATATAGTTGATTAACACGTAAACAAAGGACGCATGCTTGGACGGATCAACAAGATTTACACCTTTCTAGCAGGAAATCAACAACATTCATTTGGTCTAGTATAATAACTGGGATTTTAATAGGAGCGTTTTGGTCATTTATAAAATTTCGGAAGGAACGTTTACTATGTGCTATTAATAATTTTATTTATTTAATAGAAACGATGCATTTGTAGCACTCTGCTCTACACTGCAAAAATATTAGATAGAAATTTACGTATAATTTTTATTTTTCAGAACAAGACTGAAATAATGATTTCAGTGAAAAGGTATACCAAAATATACGTGTAACAAAATTATCTCTCTCTTCTATTAATAAAACAAACATAATTTATTGATAAAAATCAACCATAACACACCAATCGCGAAAACACAATCAAAACGTCCAACACATGCAGTGTTTACCTTCGCGTTTGTGTGCCAGACATATCTACATCTAGACGTCTAAATGTCTAGATAAGGGTGCATCGTTGGCGTAGGTCCGGGGGGGTAGGTCGCGCCCCATCCCCAATGCACTAAGTACTAACGCAATCAACCACGGCGGCGCCTGCTGTGACACTATGTTTTTGTTCGCAATCTGATTTGTTGATTTGCTTTTAATTATATATTGCATTTTTGATTGGTTTTCAGACATTCAATGTAATGATTGTTCGTGATTTAATTCTAATGCACGAATGTGATGGGAGCTTTTTCATGTGTTGAGCTTTTAGATGCAAATCTTAACAGGTATAATTATCTACTTACTTTCTAACAAGTAACAATCATATTATTAATTTATAGCATTGAATATATAATATACGCATAATAATTACCCAATGGCCAATTTTCGTATTCAACGATGTTGCCAAAAATGTATTTTTCACTATATAGTAAAATAAATAGTACGACTATTAATCAACAGGTGCAAATATCGTGGTGTTGTTTTTGCATTTCTAAGAAATAAGTGTTTATTAACTTGTTGCATGCCATGAATACCTAGAAATTTAGCTTGTTATAGTTCAGTGTAGTCAAAATCTAACATAACATCAAGAACTTCTAAAACGAATAATTAAATGGTCGATTAGCAAATCTTAACTAAGATTTAATTGAATTATGATAAGTTCCGCCTACGTTCGATCAGTATTAATATAGTATGCGTTCCTTATGTATATCAAAAAGATATATCGTGTGAATACTTTCTTAAAATGCGAAACTAATAATAAATAACAATTGATATGCGTATAACAATCTATTTGGGGTTAGCTCGGCGGCGGAACCACCAAATCATAACATTCGATAGATATTCATTATGTAATACCTACACCAATGTTTATTTACCAATACGTATGTCGTCCCGGTCATCGACCCCGCCATCCGTTCGGTGAATTTCGACATTGTCCGCACTTTAGAAGGGGATAGCTTTATGGGAAAACCAATGGGAATGAATGCGTATCGTCTGAGGGTAGAGACCTTGAGCAAAATCAAGGGTAAGGCTATGTAAACGTGTGCGAACTCCGGAAATGTATGTGTGAGTGAGTCGATAACCGTTCTATGTTTGGTAGAAGTATGGTATATGTATATCTATAAGCTTTTGGAATCAGGAAAACTTAAATTATATTTGCTATCAGAGCGCTAAAAATTTACATATTATTTAAAGTAAGCACTACAGCCGCAGTATAAATTTCTTTATGTATCATTAAATTTAAATAAACGTACATTTTTATATGAAGGTATTTTAAAAACAAAAATATAGCAGTTCTGGAAAAAACATTACGTAAAGCAATAAACATTGCGCCGCCATAAAAACAAAAAGAACGCATGTCAACAAGCAACAACTACGACCACGTGCTACATCCGAAATAGACATTCACGCAAACATCCACGCATAAGACACACACACGCGACCACGAGGCCGCGGAGCCCGCGGAAAAATCAATATTTTGAGCAAAACTACTTCCCTTAACGTACAAGTGTGCGTTAGCTACCTCGCACCCGAGGCCAAATAAGGTTCTATCGAGCTCCGAATTGGCAAACCGAATCACGCCTTATCCATTGCGGAACAAAGTGTAATTTTCTCTATTGGGTCGGGGGGTAATTGAATCATAAGGGTACTGTGAAGTAGTGTTGTTCTGCTCCAATCAATCGGATGGCCCGTTCTCGCGGCCGCGTGGCGCCGGCCGACGACCCCGGCCCGGTCGTTACCCTGCGACAGTTGCACCCTGCTACCCCGTGCCGAGGCTCACCCTTATTCTGCCGAATCTTGGACCCGAGCCGCACAGCGCTGACATTGACTCAGCACGAGGTTCAACGACCCTCTTGACGTTTCCGATTTCCGGGCTCACCTTTGCTTTTTTTACTGTATGGTATTTTTAGTACTTGACAGTATTTATAACGCTCGTAAAATTAATCGTTTGTTTGATTTTAAGACACAATGAAATTTGCCACTTAAACTTGTGTTTTATTTTTAAAGAAACACTATTTTCTAAGTAAATAAAACATAATTAGAATTTGCACGTTTCTTATACAATTAACACTGTATTTTTAATTGAGCTCATTGTTATTGTTTGTTTGTTATACTCTTAAATAATTATTATGAAAAAGCACGAATGGTTGCAGCTTTTTAAAAGAAAAATTAAAAAGCGTACTGAACGCGTCATTCAGGAGTCAGAAAACACGCGTCTTCCTCATAATTAAATATGACTAAGACTACTTAAATTTGAACGTGCATTTTAATTCACGCTAAAGTACTTCTGGTCCTGCTAACAGGAGCCCGTTACTGATTATACTTGCACAACCATAAAGTAGGTATATTATTATTCTCAGTATATTTTCAGTCTATGTTGCCGTATTTATGAGCTACCTATAATCTATATTTATGTGTTATATGGGGTAGAAATTTTCCAAATCACGCATATTATTTAATACAATGATATATTGTAAAGAGTATATATTATTTCTCACACAATAATTATAATTATGTCATTTTATTTGAGGTATGTTTCTGAATAAAATTTGCATTATAGTGATGTGTGCTCTTTGTCTATAATTATTATTTGATTCCTTAAATATTTTGATCACTAACGTTTTCTTCCCAAAAATTTATTATATTTAACTTTATTAAACATTGCATTATTATTTATTATACAATATTATTTATCTGAGCTGCAGTCATTTATCAAGCAAATAATAAATTATGTTTTCAAAAACGTATTTACGTTGTCACTTGTTATAAGTAGTCAGTATTTAACGATATTAAAATTTTCAATGGACCGGAAAGAAAACACGTCCATACAGTGACGACAATGAAAAATTAAGTTTTATTTTTCTTAAGTGTGCTTGAAATATATTTGTCAAGTGTCTTCGTGTTGTCGCTTCGTTTAAGTCGGTGTCGCCTTAAATTGGTTTTAATTTTTAACTAATAAATCTTATTCTCAAATTTGAACATCGGTCACAGCATACAATTCACTGTTTTCTATTGCATTTTGTCAATTGTTAACTTTTACCAATTAGGCTGGGTCTTGCTCGTTATAACGCTCGCTATGAAGTGCTCAAAATACTGTATGAATGGAATGCGGTAAACTTCTATATATGTAGATTTCTACATATTAAATAAATTTGCGAATAAAAGAGGAATCTCATTATTTAATGAACAATTTTTATAATTTTTAAAAAATAATAATTTTGTGTTAAAGCTTTTTCAAGTGTTTAACACTTAATTGTTTGTTTTCCTATTACGCTATTCAAAATAAAACACTCAATCTGTTCTTTTGCGAACATCGTTTATTTCAAGACGAAGTAGGCATGTCTGTGATCCGATAGATAACCGTCAGACACTTACACGCACAGGCATACAAATAAACGCATAAGATGCGCCGCGCTAGTTTCAGCAACAGCTGTAGGTTTAGGCGGCCCAAGCGGTCGGGGTCAATGCCCATCTGTATTTTCAACATGTGCCGACGTTTTCCGCGTTCCACGGAAAGCTCGCCTGTCATCCCTTCGGAAATCTTCGGGATTCTTCGACTCTCTTAGATTAATGCAGCTCCAAGGAGACTCGGAGACTTCGGATAATGAGAGCCAAAGAGGTTTTTATATTTAGCCATTCCTCTACGTGGATGCTCTTTTTATATAAAAGAGCTTTTAGCCGAACGATCTCGAGAGCTCTGCACGGAAAACGTTTTTAAAAGCAATGATCGTTTAATGGTTCGAATCGAGATATTAAATATTTGATTTATGGATATTTTTCGAGTTCGTGTAACCTTGGTTTCTGTGTCATGTTCTAAAACTATTTTGGAGCAAACAAACTAGATAAGGATCGACTTGCAACGGTTCTCTGGTACGAATAAAGTATGCCAATAGCGTTGAAGTGGCCTTTGCGCAGACCTTGTCTGAATGAAATCTCATCACGAAAGTCGAAACACGCCCAGTGTCACTCTGTATTCAATGTCACGGTCTATGGTGTCGCTGTTATGTTAATTTCTTGGCTTATATTAGATCTCGTATGCATTTCGTGTTGTACTTAAAACAAATGAACATAAAATCACGTAAAAACAACTGCTCTATGATTTTCTGAGCCGTTAAAGATTACGCCAGTATTATAATATGTTTAATTTCTTCATATTGCATGAACTAACAAAAACAATGTATTATGTAGGTATCTATGCAGCATAAATCTCTCAAAAATTGTAGAGATAGCCAAGTTCGCACATTTAGGATGTATTTCATCACTTCGTGACGTATTCGCGTATAAATACTGACAGAAGGTATAATTAATAATAAAATGATCATAATCTAATTATTACTTACTCAGTTCTCATGTAATTAAAATTTAAATCTAGCAAAATTAATTGCAAAGTAAGTTAAATAAAATTACTGTTTCACCAATTGCCAAAATATTGGCGAGGATATATCATTTGAGTAAAAATTACTGCTTAATAAACAGATTTATCAATACAGGTACTATAAATACGTGCGTAGATTCCAATTGAAAATAAGTTCTTAAAATAAATTATAGCTTATAAAGCTATATAACAAAAGAAATATCATCAAAGTCGGTCCATTAGTTCTTGGATAAAAACTGGATGACACATAATCTTCTGCCTACATTTTTATTATATGCTGTGATTAGTAAATGACAAAGCGATTTTGAAAACGAAAACTGAAAACTAGAATGTATGTAATGAATAGCTAGCAAATACACGTGCACAAACGTTCTAGAACATTCGAGATTTTCCTAAAATCCCTCACAATGGTCCTAAGTGCTGAGTTGCATTCGCAGATGCAGTGTTATTGGTTTCGTAACATTACAATGATGGCTGTATGCATGAGTCATGGCCGGCCAAGTTCAGTGTCGCTCGTCCGAACTTGAACCCACTACAAGGCAATTACTATACCGGTAGATATACATGTAGGAGATATACGAATAACTGTTTCGGATGTTGCGCGGTTCAATGTGAATTTATTGAACGTTAAGGACCATGCGATTCGTGCCGCATGCCGAAATTATAAATGAGAATGCTTGACCGAAATATTATATGTATATTTTATTTGGTATCTTTGATTTTTTCAATTCCGTTAAGACATAACATATACATATTGGCTGTATGTATCAATCATTGCGGTTTGTTTTGTAAGAAAATTAGAATGGAAACAATGTCATTAAACTATCTCTACATCGACCATCCTTTATAGTAGAGTTCTGAAAACTGTACCATGCAAATTGTTCTTCCTTTCTTAATGTGGCCAATACTTGAACACAACATTTATAATATTTTAAATTCGGATTATTTCAAAGCTATAATATATCTTGCAGTGTAGTGTGGCCGGCATCAATGATAAGGTACGTAAACAAGCACAATCGTCTACGTGACAATGACTTGGCTTCATATCGGTTACACATGCGCCGATAAACGAACAATCACCGCTCATATTGAGATATGTTTATTTATATTTTTATCCGTTTTTATATTTGTAACTCTCGTTTTTCAAAGAAATTTTCTGTGGCATATGTAGAAAAACAATGCACGTAAATTACCTTTGTATACAGTTAAATAATAATAATATTTACGTGATTTTAAACGTACTTAGTAGTTGAATAAAAATTCTACGTGCTAATAAAGTGCACAACCAAAAATATAACGATATATCGTTAAGCGATGAGAAGATTAGATTTAAACTCACTGATCAGCATTCTCTAGAAAATTTTGTAAGAATTTGAGATTGTGTTGTGTGGGCTATAAGTATGTGTTTGTGTGTGTGTGTGAACCACACTTTTGCAGATATAAAAGTCAATGAATCGTGCTATAAATAGGTATGTGTATCAAGTTGAATACCCCGTGACGAACTAGTGACTAATGTATACGTAACATTGTTTAATATGGAGGATATTGAAACCAATTTTATTTCAATCAATTGTGTCATTGACTTCACCCTTATGGTCATCGATGGTCTAATCTTCATTCAACTATCTCGATGTATTCAATGTATGATTAGCTTTGATTTATTACACGACTCGACAAAAAAATTTTCGTTCTTTGTCCTAAAGTTTATACTATTATTTTCCAGTTAGTTATGCACAAAAACGAAAAGAAAATACCTTTTTTCGGTATAAAGTTTGCTTTTGTGATAGTTATAATAATAATACTCATTTTTCAATTTTTTCATAAATTTTAATTGATTTTAATATTTTTAAAAAGACCACGCGGTGAGAGTGGGGTGTTAACGTTTACAATGTGCCGCTAGATGGCACCCGAGTGATAAACAACCATCAGGTGTTATTTACAAGCCCAGAATAACTTAAAATGTCGTCACGAAAGTGCAAATACGATGCTGATGCATTTTGTTTTATATGTGGTCAATTTATTAAAGTTCGAGACGTGAAATATGAACTAAAGACATCTCATGTTCTCTGTGAAGCCTATGAAGCATATTTTGACTGTCCTGTACGGAATCAACATAAGCCATGGGCTCCACATGTTGCTTGTAGTTATTGTAAAAGGTGTTTGGAAGGTAAGGCAAATTACAAATTTTAAGGCCATGGGCTGCAGGATGTCATTAAAAGTACATATGCTGCATGCTCATTTGGATAAATTTAAAAACAATATGGGAGCCTATTCCGAAGAGCAAGGAGAACGTTTCCATCAGGACATCATAAATTTTGAACAACGCTATCAAGGCCAATTCAATGAAAACATGATGGGCGACTATATTTGGGGTTTATTGAGAGAAAGTAGCTATGAACATAAAAGAAAAATTAAAAGTGTGCACTTTTAAGTTATTTTCCCACTTTTCTGTAAGCTAATTTGATAGTAAAACTTAATAAAAATAATAAACATTTTTATTTCAATAGTTTTATTTTCAATCAAAAATTAAAATCCGAGATTTTTAAAAATTTCGTTCAATCAGTCTTCTAAGCACAAAAGCAAAGTTTTTCATGCCATATATTTTTTTTCCGTCTAATTACGACCTAAACTACCAAATTTAATGCTTTGAAATCAAAGTCAAATTTCATGGTGACCCGTTGTTATTTATTAATGCACTGTATATAAGCATTATGCTCAGTAACATTTGAATTCGTATCATCGTATGCATTACTGTAATATAAATTAATACCTCTATTTAAAATAATTACTGCACTATTATTCCTACATTTATCAAGCAACAAAATAATATCTAAAGTAAAAATACTTCGATAATTTGCAATCAAAGGCGAGCAGCTATAACGACTTCACTCATTTATTATCAAAGCAACAATTAAAAAATGGATACATGACATTAAAAATAGCTCTAGTTTTGAAATGATTTAATATCTAATCGTTTCAATTTTATTCAGGAAAACCCTTGACCTTGCCTTAACACTTTCCGTAGAGCTAGCTTGCCTTCAATTATAAGAATTGCATTTAACATACCTCAATTACGGAAGCTGTAGGTATGTGCACTAATCACGGAAGGAGAATCTCCGATCGTCGATCTACGGAACATTGAATCGTAGTACGAGGGCATAATAAATAAACGTACATTATATTTGGAGTTCAGTCGCGGCCGCCGCGGGGCCAACGACCGTCCTTACCGCGACACGGAGCTGACAGACTACACCCGTCTCTTTCTAGCGGAGATCGCGCACCGCGTTCCATGCTATTACCTCTATTCAAATCAATTGATGTTTTAATACCGTTCACTAATTTATTCAAAAGTATGCATGTCAATGTTTTAATCATAATATATTTATCACTTTCGAGTGCTTCTGGATTTAAATTTTTCCGCCCCGTCGTATTTTTTATTGAATACAACCCGCCTCGTTATTTGCATCGTTGGTCGCGAAAGCAATAAGTCGTGGTTAATGCAAATTGATTGCAGTTTCGCAGGAATCGTACAATACATGTTGCAATGGCTAATTAGCATCACAATTACTTAATCAATTAATTAAATAATATATGTAGAGTTTGTTGTTCAGTGTATCTGCGCACTGCGAGACGTCTCTTGTAAGTTATCGCACTGAGATATTATATTTGTAGATTTTGCGTCAATTAGGCGGTCACAATGTATCGACATCAATGTAATTCATAATTTTGGTTGAATCGTTTATTGAACAGAATATAATGGAAAAATGAAGCCCGTCGTTTCATCTACATTCACAATCATCAATGATTCATGTTTCGTATTTTCGTATTTATTAGTTCAATATATTTTCAGTTCACTATATTTTAGGGAACTTAGGAACTTAGAACTTATCCATTAGACTTGTTTTTTTGTAATCTATCTATAGTTTTAACAAATACCGAAAAATAGATAATTTTGAAATTAAAACTCTAAAATCACACCTACCTAACATAACCCATCACAGTTTTAACTCTTACCTTTACTAATTTATATATTTGTATCTTTAGTAGGTTTTATTCGATTATAATACCATTGATAAAAATCCTCCCATATCTACGTAATATTGTAGTTAACTTAATTAGAAGTGTAGTTTTGCATTACGAGCTATGTTCCAACAATCCGGTGGGAGTAGAAACACGCAATGCATTTTAAACTACTTCTAAATGGAGCTAGGAATAAGTCAGTTGTTACGAGCGACTTACAGATAATACCAGTTTAAATCATTGTCTTTATTAAGGGCTTATTGTTAACGGAACGGGTAATGCTAATAATGTAAGGTACATACACAAAAATTTCAACAAATTCATAATGTTGACATAGACATTATTTACAGGTCATGAAGTACTGTGTATTTTCTCAATAGTTTTTATTAATTAAAGTCTTAAAGTTTTTAAAGTTTCATCTTTTCTTGAACCAATAAATCAGCTTGGATCAGCTTTATGTACGGTCGTTACTTACTAAAAATAGATATATCGAGGTTTTTAATGATAAGTAACAGATTTTAAAGAAACTTCAAAATCAAAATAAATAATAATATTTTCGAGGTACTACAATTTTTTTAGCTCACGGGCTACGCCGCTACACGGCTCTACATTTTTATAAACCAAAATTTGAAGGCCTCCGTAGCATCAATTATTACTTCGAATTTTAATAAGAAATAACAAACTTACAAGATATTCATTTAATAATGTCCTGATTGTGTCGTCATGATCATTTATTTATCAAACTATAAGTTCTCTTTCGCATTTATTTTCTCGCTATATGTTTATATGTAATACAGCTTATTTGGAATAAAACAATTTGTAAGTGAGGTGTATTTTAAAAGTAGGCATAATTCTAAATCAAAAATCATTATTTCCCTAGAATATTCTGCAATATTATTCGTAGTGAGCGAACGGAGAAAGTGCTACGCGGAAGCGTCGTTGCGGTGCGCGATTCCCATGTGTTGTTCACATCGGTGTCTATTACTTAAACAAACATAATAGTAAAGAATAAATAATAGAATATAATAGAACAAGGATATTTTCCCTTTTTGTAGTAGTAGCAAAAGGGCATAAATTAAATATTTTATTTAGAAATTAACGCTTGATGATTAACGATGATACAAATGGAATTGTCGTAGTTTCTTTATTTTTGGTTACGTCAATACATAATTAAATTTTATTTACATTTAATTTATATTAAATTTATCCAATGACTCATTACAATTTACATAAACTTAATTATTTAAATAAAAATGTATCATGATAACACTTTATCGTACATAATTTAATATTACTTCTTTTGTAAAATGACTCATTATTTTTTCTTAATTTTGCGATAATTCTCTAATTCATTAATATATTTCAAATCTCAGTAAAATTAGTTAAATTTTCCACTCCTGCCTAAACGCATTCACTTCAACTAGTAAGCTAATTGATTAAATTTTAGTAGAGTTTTCTCAAGTTGTCGAAATTTTTTGGTTCAGTTATAATTTATGCTTATTTATTACAATCAACAAAATACATTTAGAATAATCATAAATAGATGAAGCACCGAAATAGACTTAAACAACCCAATCTTATTACAGGAAATGTAAAGTTGCCTGTGATTGGTTAAGCGTAGCATTTTCTAAATGAAAATGAACTCATAACCATATACGCCATACGGGTAATGAAATATACCTCATATCATGTTCACTGTACGTTGTTACAGTACATAGTGATCTATCAATGCGAAATGCAGTTACGTGTAAGTACAAACTAAACGCTTCCGCATGCAAGCAGGAAGTGAATACTTTCCCTTTTGCCTATGCGCAGCAGCCGACCGCACTACATCACTATAAACCGACAAACGTCTAAATTACTCTATAACCTCACGATAACTGACAATGACTGGCATTCGTAAGTTGGCCGCGTTATAATGCAGTTAACTAACGAATAAGGTTAAGTGCCCGCTCCTCGAATGCCAGCTGCGTGAATGTGGTGTATCTTAATGAATTACTGTTCATAATTTCAGATTAAATAACACAAGTTTTATATAGATATTTGTATATCTGTATAGGGCAATTTTAATGCATTTTTTTCGTATTCCCTCTGTCATGTGTGTCATGCGCACAATTGTGGATTTAAATGTTAATAAACAAGAATCTAGTATGAAATTGCAGAAAAGAAATTAGATAGGTCAACAATCCGAATAAAGCCAAAAATAACAATCACACAAATTACATCAAATGCTTGACATCTATTTTTGCCAAATTAAATGTAAATTCAACCCTTTCGGAGTTTTTCACGTTTCAATTAAAGTCCGGTTTTTCGATTCATGAAAGATTGGAATAATACGACAAAACCGGTTACGATAAAGACAAACTTGTCTATTTTTGAACTTATAACACGACGGGAACTCCCGATAATAATCAGAACTTGATTTAGGTGTTTTTAAGTGTATATCGACGGAATTAGAGACGAAATGGCGCCTACAGTTGACCTATATACCTTTGACGGACATTGACTCTGTAGCTTTGTATAAATCAAAGAGAAGTTTGCCTTTGTAGCGAAATAATTGAGTTAATTTCATATTAATTTTCATAGAGAATATTTCAAATATTTGCCGCAATATATTCAGTACTAAAATAATAATGTTTCTTTTGCTAAAAAAATACAAAATAATCAGGTTTGTAGATAATCTAGGTATTTAATGATTCGATTTTATGTATAAAAATGTACATCACAAAAAATTTATTAATAACAGAAATGAAACGGTATCTAACCTTGTATTTGTACTGAAGTTACTAACCTACCTTAACCATTTAGTAATAAATTATCCATTACTAACCTATTACAAGATCAATCAACCTACACGATACTAATAAGACACCTCATTATACTACAAAGAATAATCAACAACCAAAAACAGCTCAAAGATCCGTTAAGAACAGTTGGTTACTGTTATCGTACCTGATTACATACTTCGGCCTTTTTTCGGGAACCCGAGACTGTTTTAAAATATGGCGCAAAACGATCGAATGTTGCGGAGTTCACGATCGGGCGGTGACCTCCCGAAACTGGGCCGGTTATTCTGTAGGCTGTATAGCGTATAGTCTAGAACCTTTTGCTCGCTTAGGCTATCAATCATCCCTTTGCTACTGTGTTAATAGGTGCTGGTAGATAGCTTAATTACGTCGGGACGTTAACCCCAAACCCATTTTATGAATTGCAAAAAAATAATGTACGCAAAAAAGTAAAATTTAAACCTAGAACTACTTTAGAAGTTTGTTTTTATATCTCACTTTATTAAGAATTTGATAATTGTGACAAATGTTTCGGTAATATAGTAATCAAAATTATAATAACACTTAGGTGAATAACACTAATAAATCACGTGAAACTTTTGTAAGCTTTTCAAAGAATTTACCGAATAGCAACAGTTAATAATTTTCTATGGAACTTATTGTTTTAAAGGAAATACAATTAGTAATTATAAAAGTCAAAGAAGTAGTGCGATAGTAAATTTCCGCAAAGCGTATAAATTATTATGCGATAAAGCGTGTTACTACTTACGCCTTTAGTATTTATAATTTGGGTCAGAAAGCTTTCCAACTAGAAAATCTCCATAAATTTTACTGCCACTGAACAATGAAATACGTCGGCAGTGAATTAATTATTTAACATAATAACCTTAATAGCACTTTGATTAAGAATTTTCACGAAAAAAAAAGAGTCAATTGTAAAACGTCATTTGTCGTGTCATACTGAGGTTAAAAAGGAGCACGTTGCAAGTTGCGATCTCTGAGGGAGCGTTGCTAATCTAACTGACCTATATAATGTGGGTGAAAGACCTCGTAAACTACTACTGCCGTGCATTATGACCGCCACAATACACCACAAAATCCATAAAAACAATAAGAAGCCTTAACCCGTTTTAATACGGGATAAAATAGCCCCCACACGACTACAGCTTTTAATGCTTTACGCGGAATCATTTTGTTTAGTGCTCATTTATAGCTTGAATAATATCTAAAACGAGAGCATGCGATTACATCAATGGGTGCATTTCACTTTTACACATTATTATTTCGAAATGTATCCTAGTGATAACTGTATTTCGAATTGATATAAAAACAAATGAGCAGTCTTTTAAATGTATGCATATTGTTTTAAAAATGAAGTTAGTTTCTACAAGAATATCGACGACTAATACAGCGCAAGCGTGGGTGGATCCTAGATTGGTTATTATGTTCTATTTGGAAACAACAAGAAATCTGAATACATCAGTTTTTATTGTAGTCTAAATAAAAGAGAGCTAAGACAATGTATTCCGTAGATCATATGTCATAGTATTTAAATATAAACATTATTTACGGGGTAATGGCCTAATGAGCATTGTAGCGTTTCCGTCACTATTCGCGAGGGCGGATGTCATTACACTCGACCGATTTTTAAACATTATTAATGGAGATAATAAGAAAGGTTACGGTTAACACAATATATGGTACCTACTTGATAATATGTACGTAATTTTCTTGAATATTAAGGAACAAGGAATGATGTATGAGACAAATGTTTAAACAATATTTAGACGGCGAGAAATAATTATTATTTTTAATATGATATATCATGTTAATTGTCGCTTAATTGACCTTATTGGATTAATTAAAAAATATCGTTACAGGTTTACTTTTAAGTCCGTTTGCATCGAAGTGATATGTTTATGACATAATAATGTGCAAGAAACCTTTATTATAAGCTATTACTATTTAAGTGCCGTGCATATTTTGTCAAAATGAGATTCTAAGATATCGCAATGAGCTTACATTGTTGTGAAGAATTGTAATTAATCGATTAACGCAATATCGGGTTTATAGCCAATAAAATTTGCGATGAAAGGTCACTTAGCGCAAAACTGTTTAGTTTGGAAGAAGATTTAGATAGGGGATAGATAAAATTATAGATGTATAGTTTTACTGAATCTATGAAATTGGCTAAGTTAAAGACAATTTAAAATTAATACAAAGATTAAGGTTGTCATATAGTATTGTGACGATAAAAGTAAATACGGCAAAAATGTTACAAAAATGATGTGCTCTTCGGCATTCGGTGTTATAATTATCATTAAAAGAAAAAATAAAAGGTCTTTTTAATAGATAAAATTATGAATTGTAGGTATAAGGACACAAACCCACATCAAAATTAAGGCCAGTTATAAAAATTGAAAAAGAAAAAAGGAGAAATTTAAACAACAGAAAAACTTACATTTTTATACGTAGTCAGCACAGGTATCCTTTCAGCCTTTTTCCTTCATCTCTGCAAGAGGGGAGAGAAGATAAGGCGAACAGGAGCCTGCGGAAGATATGTAATTATAGAAAACTTCCCGGAAAAACCTTTTAAAAATATATTATGTTTTATAAATTTCCGTAATGAACTTGCGATATAAAACATGTCATCCGATTAAAATAAATCTATGCTTTATTTATTTATTAGTTAATAATTACTTATATTTTGAAAAAATAAATGATATTGTTACATAATATTGTCCAAATATAGCTCAGTTATGCACGCATTATTTGTGATTGTTTAGTTACTGGTGTTTAAGGAAATATAAAACGTATTTCAAAATAGATATGTTCATACATACGAGTACAATTATTAATGAAGAGGTCTTGAATTATATAAGATAGGCTGAAAGGCCTGCTATGCAGTCTGCCAAAAATCTCGTTTATATATAAGTAGGCTATTTATTATTTGTTTTATGTGACTCTACAATAAAAATATACCACAGCTTTTAAGGAACACTTCTAAAAATTATCTTTTCATATAAAATTTAATATTTGAAATAATTTAGAACCTACATAAAAGCTCTAATTATGATCTTTGAAAAATAGTAGAGCAAATTAAATAGTAGAGTCCGTAATAAAGTATCTTTTTTTTATAATCTTAAAGCTTAAATTATTGTTAAAGTGTATGTGTTCTTTATTAATTTAGCACCTGAATTTCTTAACAAGATGCAGCTTTCAGCAGCATCACCAAGAAAATCCTTAAAAAACAATCCTTGAACGCAAGTCACTCTTCACTTTACACAAACGTTCACAATCCACTGAAAATCTAGAGAGCACCACATAAATCCAGGATCACGTTATGAGTTCAGTCGTAGCATGTAAGGCTAGCGCCTCGCACAACGTACATAAACATGGGAGGTGTCAGCGATCGGGACAATAGATGCGGCGTGCCGGGCGGCGCGAGCGGCAAGACAGCAACGAGCGCTCAGCGCGCCGGTGGAGCGGTGACTGACCGGCACACTGCCACGCCACCCCGCCGGAGCGCTCCTGCGGGACCCTTCCGCCGGGAGCGGACCCTCGCTCTCCTCCACGGCCGCGCTGTCACCCACATGACTCATCCAGCCGGCCACCATCCGCACATCCAGCGCGAGCGCTCCGACACCTTCCACACCTTCGTGAAACTGCAATGTCTTTGACCTTTGCGTGCTCGTAAGACAATGCATTGAATGTCAATATTTACGAACCACGTGTAGTTTACAATGGCATATCGTTCGTATGAGAATGTTAAAATGTAAACTGTGTAATCTACCGAGGCAACCTTCGATCGATGCGAAAGAATGGAGCTATTTGGGCGCTATTAAATTCTTGTTTTTATTGCGAGTAACGGTTGGAATGGTGTCTATGGCCAACGTCGTGGACAGTGAAAGTGGTTGCGGTCTAGGTGAACGCGAGTCGATTCATTCGAGTTTCTTTTGCAAAGAAAACTAATTAAAGGCATACCCTTTGTCTTATGAAACGTTGACCGAGGCCTCTCAACTCGAACACGTCAATGAGAGCTTTGCTCTTAAGCCGGTACAAAGACTCCATGAAGCTAACTTACTTTTGAAGTACCTATCACAGTAGCAAGGGACTTTCCTAACACGTTCACTGAAGAAAATTAACCTAAATCTTATTCAATAAAAAACTATTGCTGCATAGAGTACCGATTATTCATAGTTTTGAAATTACAATTTAATACAATTTCCGCCTTCCGGTGTATATTACAATTTTGTTGGATATCCTTTAATACATTGTTTGGGTACAAGGTCAAAGATAACATAATTATTAATAATTAATCACCCATATTATGTAATAATAATGGAAATAGAGATAATTAAATATAACTTGCTTTAAAACTAAACAAATCTTTACAACGATTTTCTTCATAGAATTAAGGTTCCTTATATTATATCATTATTTGTAGATATTATATAATATAATATTATAAAATATTCAATGCTTAATTATAACCATTTCGTAAAATTGCGGTATTTATCCTTAACGAATTCACCAAAACGGCCAGTGACATAACTCTATCTGCGTCACAGTAATAAAAAGAAAATTAAATAAAATTAAAACCCAGGTACGTTCTAATTATGAATCTTGTAAACCTTTTTAGTCTGTATCGATGTGTATGTATGCGTGCGTACGTACGCAGGAGCGATTACGCAAACCGCGGAGCTTCCCCGAGGAGCGAGGTCGTTGGCAATGGACTCGGTTCAATGTCACCAAATATATCACCCAGCGGTGTGCGTGACTCGAACGCTGTTGATACTTGCTGAGACAACGTGGTACGCCGCGGCCGTACGATATAATGGGATAGTGATAAGCGTAATGTCTGTTTGAGCGATAGTATGTATGAATGGTATATTATATATGATTGCTTTGGTGAAACCGTACTTAGCCGCACTTACTATCTTTATGATTTTCTATATTATGAAGCTACAAAAATATCATATACATACGAGATATATAATAATTATTGTTTTCTAATTTTAACATAACCGTAATATAATCATATGTACAAGGCAAAATAATTAATCGATACTAATATTAAAAGGTGGAGAGATTTGGTTGTTTGTTACGATTTCACTGAAACTATTATGTAACAAAAATCCTAGCTCCGCTATTTTTTATCAACTTCAGGTGTATCCGGGTAAAGACGCCGCAAGCAGCTAGTCTCTTATACAATTTAAAAAAGTCTGCCATTACTTTTTCTTAAATAATAAAACAATACACTATTTTAACAAAAAATGTGGTAAAACTATGCGATACGTATACCTATAAGTATTATCATATTATCGCATTCACATCTCACATTCCTTGCCAACCAGGTTGCCTCGCTCTTCTTCTATTTTTATTTTTTCTGTTTTTTTTTTTGTGTTTTGCTCTACAAAGTTAAAATAAATAATATCATCCAGGTTTAATAAATTTATTTTTCAAATGCTTAAAACATGACTAGATATCACAAACATACTTTGTACATTCACAGTTTTATAGAGAACAAATCATACTCCAAACGACTCCGCGTATAGTTAGACAAAATATCAAAACGTGTTCCGTCGCGATATACGGCCGCGCTCCTGACCGGGTCGACGACCGCGCTTTTCGGCAGGCGCCCCCAGTTTCAGCTGTAACGCGATCCTGCACGCACACAGACGCGCACCGCTCCACGCACACATACGCACGCTGCAATGTAGGAAACGGAAAAGAATCGTCGAAACTCGAGTTGTCACCATAATGATTCCCAGCTCCTTGATAGTCACGTGTGAATTCAATATGCGTAATCAATGAGATGCGTGTATTGTGTGCTAAATATTGTCAGATTGTTAATATTAATTTGCCTCGCTCATTTTTAATTCAATATTAATTGCTAAATTAAAAGAAAAATCTTAAAAATGCTTGCTACTTAGCAAAAGAATAAGTGATATAACAAAGCAAACATTTAAAAGAGTAATATTTTCGAAAATATTTTATTTTTATATTAAACATTAAATAAAACCGGCCAAGTGCGAGTCGGGCTCGCGCACAAAGGGTTCCGTAGCAGCAAATATAATAAATTACAGTTAAATCAACCTATCTCAAAAACTATAAGAGATACTTTGATCAAACCAAAAATCGTTGAAAGAGTTAATTAGCATGCATCACCTCTATTTTTTTTAGAATTTTATACCCCGTAGTTATAAAAATAGAGGGGGGGGGACATACTTTTTACGACTTTGAGAGCTGATATCTCAAAAACCGTTCACTTTAAGAAAAATGTTTTTTAGAAAACTTTATATCATTTTAAAAGACCTTTCCATTGATACCCCACACGGGTATGTACATCGAAAAAAAAAATTTCATCCCTCAGTTACATGTATGGGGGGCCCCACCCCCAATTCTTTTTTTTACTATTTAGTGTCATATTTTTGTAGCGGTTCATACAACACATATTCCCATCAAATTTCATCACTGTAGTACTTATAGTTTCCGAGTAAATCGGCTGTGACAGACGGACAGACGGACAGACGGACAGACGGACATGACGAAACTATAAGGGTTCCGTTTTTGCCATTTTGGCTACGGAACCCTAAAAAGACGTGTGGCACTCGAGGACTGCCGCGGTAAAGCTATTAGCATAGCATGTCTTCAAGCCACAACTCCGTGCCCGTCGGAGTGGGGAGCGTGAGGTTTTTTCGTTACGGAATTTCTGGATTCGGTCCCCGCGCTCAAGGCCTGCGATAGAAGCTAAGCAATAGTTTAAAAAAGATGGTTATAATCCTGATGTCCGTTTTATTTCTACAATATATTATTAATTCATAAATATTCATTGTTTAGCTGCCAAAGGCCATATCGTAAGTGGCACTTCCAAATAAAATAAAAAACATAAATCGGAATATAATTCTGTCATCACATTTTATTTTGTTCATCCACATTAACGGGTATAAGATGTAGTTTGGTTTATTTAACAGTAGCAATAAGACTGTGGGTGTGATATACATTATTTACGATAATCACTGTTTTGATTGCATCATTTGAATAAGGCTCTTATCAATTAACCAAACGAG
Source organism: Colias philodice (assembly GCF_061535455.1). NCBI lineage: Eukaryota > Metazoa > Arthropoda > Insecta > Lepidoptera > Pieridae > Colias > Colias philodice. The sequence goes on from NC_143088.1 coordinate 4,115,937, forward strand.
ATCCTCAAAAAATATTTTGTATGTAGGATATAGGCATATTCTACTAATCCTTAGATATCGGATTTAATTTCAATGAAACGATGAGGCTATGGGAAAATTATATTATTATATTGTTAATCTCATTGTGACTCTTCACTCTACCTCTATTTTGGCTTTTATAACATTTCTCCAAATCCATAATCCAATCCTTGAATTACGATTTAATGTATTAAGTGATCATGAAGGAAAGCTTTACACCATTAAAGTAAGATTAATTATTATCGATTTCATAAAATAGGCAAATGAAGTAATTTATGCTTACAAATAAATTGAAATGGCTCATAAAACTCACGGAAATCATTTTGTATTCAATATTTTCTATTTTACTGTAATTAAAAGGTACAATAAGTTTCTGAAATATTGTAGAGATGAAAATGAAATGAAAACAAAACATGTTTATGTTGTACTTTTTTAATGATTCAGTCTTTATAGTCGTTTCTCTGTTAAGCAAATCGGAACTTAAATTCTTATTTAAGTATTTCTGAAGATGAAAAATTTTCAGCAAAAAGGCGTTCCAGAACCAGCATAATAATATAATGTTGATCAGTTGCGCCAACGGATATTTTGTAATATCGTCGCTGTATACTCCGATATGGACACATTACATTGTACATGTTTGTCTAACCCATACCATAATATTTAATGTCTCTGTCTGCCCAGGCCGGAGCGGAGATTCTATGACGAGACAGGAAACATTTAGCTAAGACATAAATAGTCTCGATCGATCTAAGGTTCACGGCCACATTGCCGAATTTGTATCTTTCAGCATTTTCAGCCGTGACCTCCGCGACCTTTGAACTTGGGACCGAGTGAACGTACCCTTGACTCGAGCAGGCGGTCCTTGCCCTGCAATAATTAGACTGATAAGTGATAATGACGAGCAGCCATTGTCATGAACACGCAGCGATACCGGTATGTGTCTGTTTAAGCAGACAGTGCCGTTTTTTGGCTGTTTAACTTACTATTACAGCATTACGTCTTTGTCTTGTAATACTATAAGAGATGGTCCAGATTTTAGCAAAATATCTCTAATGTATGCTGCGGGATTATGCAGATTCAACGTTCTGCTATCCTCGGTTTTACGAAATCATGCAAATTATAGAAGATTTTTATAATTTGAGCGTATAAATTAGAGAAAATTACTTTTACGTAATCTGTTAAGAGATAAATTTGTGTTTACGTTTTATTATAAAAGTACGTACTGCAATTAAAAAGCTACATTGAATCAGTTATGAAGAAAGAAACTGACATGTTTAGAATTTGACGAATACCAACTTTAAAAAGCTTTATATATGCCTTTAAAACGAAGCATCGCAATTTGTTTGTGAGAGTTCTGTTATTTGACTGGACAGTTATTTTGTTTTATACATTTCGTATGCAGTATTCATCTGGCAAAGTTATTATGCTTCGTTATCAAATTCAGCTCTACCAAAGAAATACAGCTTATCTAGGAGCTTTACAGAAAGACTTTTCAGATCATTGGCCTTTAAAATATTGTAATATTTTTGTGTAGTGATGAATAATATAAATAAATCACATTTCGAGTTTTGAAAGTCTGATAAAATTAAGCATTATGAAAACTACGAATATGTAAACACATTTTTCTAGTTAAAACGTTTTACACAGTGATTCATAATAATAAAAGCATTCAAAATAAATGTATGAAGAGTCTTACAAAATGTTCACTTTCAAATCACTTTATTATAATACTAAATCTTAAGGAAGATATTTCAAGAAAGAGTATAACCGTGTTTTATTTTTCAAATCTATTCAGGAGCAAACATAGATACGTTTCGTTAAAAATAAAATGTCTCCTCAAAGCATTAAGAGGTTGTTCACCCAATTTTTGAGCGTTGCTTCTCCCTGAAGGACTATTTGTCAAAGGACAATGTCATTTTGTTTTTAAATTTCCGTGATGCTGTTTCCATGTACTTGCCCGAAAAGGGCCACCTGTTCTGACATTGAATCATGATTTAGGATCTGTCAGTTTTAAAGCCACGGGTTTCTGAACTATTTCTTTATTTATAACATTTAATACTACTACCTAATGGACTGGATATTTTATATGGGATGCTGGAAACCTGGAAACACATACATCTTTACGTTTTTAAGATAATTAACGAGAGAGCAAACTATAATTAACGTTAATTTTTTCACTACTACTCTAGATATACTATATACATATATAACTGAAATTTTTATAAACTATTTCAGTGTTTGCGATCTTATTTCTATTATATATATAATCGTCAAATACCTAAGTAACTTTCCCACCATTACGTACACGCGATTGTGTTTACATAACCATTCTAAAGTTAAGACTAAGATGTTTACACGTTATTAATCAGCTCAGGCAACTGAAATTCAAACAAGAAGGTTAAGACTATAAATACACATTTTTGATGTACTCCGATAATACGTTTATCCGCCTTGTGAGTATTGCATAATAATGTGCGCTTACGAGTGCATGGAAATACGTACAGAATAGAAGCAGGCGCAGCACACACACGCAGGCCACGTGAACGCTCACATGCGCACGAGATAAGAGCCCGGTCAGTGAACCTTTTGGAGAAATGGCGCCTGAAAATACTGAAAGAAAGCAATGAACCGAATCGATTGATCACTGATTGGGATGCTATTAATTTTATTGCTTTTAATTTTATCTTTTTTCACTCGTATTTTTTTGGGAAAACATGCTGTATAATTAAATCATGTATATGTATAAAGAAGCCTTATGTATATAATATCTTAACAATTAAATCATTTAAAGCTCATAGTCGCAAAATGTAAGAGCTAAAGGGTTATTTGTAATCAAAACCAAAGCGAGCAATTATACATATGCGCATGTCACTAAAGCACTACAAACATAAACATATCTCCTATAGTTAAACTTTATTGTAAAGAGCATCAAAAGGCGGAACGGGCTATGATCTTGAATGGAGTGAAAGTGTCTTTAGATACTTCCTGACACGTGGAAAGTGAACGTCGCAAGCGCAGTAGCCTCTAGCCCTGCCTAGGCAATACGCTAGATACTATCTCGATAGAAATGCAAGAAAGTGGGTTCAACGCACCCGTAAACATATCAGTGGAGAACTAAAATATAATGTTGAGTAATTTTAGCTTTAAAGTGCTATTTTTAAGACTTTTTATTTCTGTAATATCACAATTGCGGTCGAACGTGTCATCTGCAAAGTATCCGTAATCATGAAAGTGAGGTTTTAAATTATGTACACTTAACTTCAATTTTCGCTGTAATTTTCTAAATTTACTTGATACTTTTCAGTGCCAAAAATTATTACTTACCAAAGTACAAGTTGTACAATGTACAGGTAGTTAGGTGGTAATTATTTTTATTACTAAATAAAGTAAAGCTTGTACCTAAAGTAGATAATTATATCATTACAATTTCTTATAATTTTGCAAATACGCTATGTTATATTTGCTTTTATTTTCCTGTTATGCAAGTTTGTGCAGGCTGCGTTTTAATGAAAAAGTTTTATCAAAATGTTTAATTTAATTATTACTATCTATAAAATAATAATCTAAGTCGTTAAGTTATTTTTTTATAATGAAAATTTCGATAACATGAAATAAATATTTGAAAGCCTGAAAATAACTTTTAACAAGGATAAATAAGTCTAAAGGATAAAAAGGACATCGGTATAAATGCAATTCAATTGTTTTGGTAGCACGTTGCATTGTATTATCATATAATTTTGCATAAGAGTACCAATCCGGTATATTTACGCGAACATCTCTGGATCATTCAGCTGGTTATTCAGCATTACCATTTCGTGGCATCGCGGGTTAGCCGTACTTGATTGATGGTTTCCGGATCAATGTATAGGACTTAAATATTGAGATGGATTCGCCAGCGTATGAATGAGGTGAGGAATTATTCAGGTGATGGATGATGGGGCGTTCACCCCCGGCGGGGTCGGGGACCGGCCGAGTTACCACCAGCTGATCCCGCACGTCACAGCCCTCGGGCCGGCGTGTGCATGACTAACAAATAGTTTCGACGCTCTGTGATCAGACCGTTACATGTTAATTTTATCGTGATTTATGGATGCGGTGACGTTTTTACGCATGTTTTTTTCATGTCCACCCGAATAGTAAGCAAATTTTATGTTTTAATTTTGTATATCGATTTGTTGAGGTGTTTTTCCTATTTTTGTTTGGCAATTTTTTTTGTTACTTGTGCGCTATATTATATGTATTGTAATATTTATAAAGCAATTTATATTTAATTATCTTATAATGTTGCGGTTTCTTGAACTCTGCAGTTGCCGACTAAACTTGATTAATATTAATTTGTGAATTTAGTCGCACATTAGATTTTATTGTATAATAAAGTAACATATCAATCTATACAAATCGACTATAATTGTATATACTATATAGAATACAGAAGTACAATTATAATGATATTATAATATGATAGCTCTACATTTTTGTCTACGTAGTAGAACTATTCGACAATAGATGGCGTTGTACATAATTTTTACATCGTGTGGTATGCACTTAACGAACTTGTAAAATCATAAAATATAGAATTAGGAAGGGATTAATAAAAATGCAGTTTTTATATTTTGTATCTGTAAAAAGTTACCTTAATTTATAAAAACTGAAATTTGTATTAAAATAGCTTGAAATCGTCTGTAATAATAACCTTTCAATATAATATGAGAATATTTTAATATTATGTTCATAGCACGTTCATAGAGATTAATGGAAACTATTTGTTTTAAACACCCTTTTGACATATTAATTTATAAAATACAAAATGGCATTTTATTTTTAAGTTTTTAACCATATTAATATTCTACAAAATACAATTGATGAGTTCCTTGGTGTTAACGGATTTTTTTTTCAAAATTGCTGTAATTATTTGAATGCTACCAATTTTATGATATAAATTTTTCAATATTGGTAATTTATTATGGGGCATAAGGAACATGGACCCGAAACAAGTTATGAGGAGAGAGCCCAACGACGACTGCAAGTCGTCTACACAAAACAGACTCGAGAACGCCAAGTTTTCATGCAAGAGTTGAAAGAACTGCGAAGAAGAAGGGATAAGAAAATACTAAGAGACCTAAGAGATTTGATCGGCCCTAGATGGTATCAAACTCTAAGCGTCCCACAACGAGACGCTCTAGACACCCTCGAATTTTCTATATACCAAGATCTCTTGGAGGGAAGACCTACTCGTACCGCTTCTGTTATGCGAAATTTAGGATTGTATCCACGGCCGAATGAAACTGATCTTATGAACTGCTTGTATCTTGGTCGCAACGACCCTAAGGTAATGCTTGCTCAATTGTTTTACTGTACTTACGGCCACCCAATCGAAGGAAAACAAATGTCATACACACTTAATGCTAGACTAATGCTATCTGGAATCTTTTATTTAGGCCTTGAAAACTTATTAGAATTACTCAAAGAGAGATTCAAAGCAGATCCTGAAAAGAAAACGCCACATAAGAAGCCAAAACCCAAGGCAAAACCCCCGCTGAAATCACCGTACTTGCAAGATATGATTGCTGTTTTATACACTCCACCGAAAAGAAAACCTTTTAAGCCGGCACCTCTTCCAAATTTAGATGATTTAAATGAACCATACGAGGAAGAACCTCCCATACCAAAACCTCCACCGCCTCCACCTCCGCCACCACCTCCAAAGAAAAGAATACCGAAAGCATGTTGTGATAGATTAGCTGGGATAATGAACATCGAGCCTCATTCGTCAGTTACCGCAGTCACTCTGAAAACGGTAACACATACACAGCGCCATAAAACTCGAGGATCTAAATTCAGTGTTACTGAAGTTAAAAAAACGTATGGAATAAGTGTAGCACGACCGAAACAATCAAGTCGCAGGAAGAAATTACATGCCCCAAATACGGGCATTAGTAATGCACAGTACTTGATAACCGGGGTATACAAGGTACATGGAAAATCAGTTTTCGTATTGGGTAACGTTACTATCTTGCCGCCGATGGGTGAATTAATACATGGCGGATATAAATATATGGGCGGTGAATGTATTATCGTACACTCAGGTATACGAGGGCTACCTCCACCTCCGAATCCGCAACCATGTGATTGTTTAAAGAAATGGCAAGAATCTGTATTCAAATATGTTAAGGAAACCAAGTGTGTTTGTGGTCATCATTATGATTACGGAAATGAAGGAACATTTCCACCGGAAGAATTGCCATTCTTTCAAAAAGCAACGGCACATTCACCGTTCAAATTTAACTATGAAACTATTTATGATTTGGATGAAAAGCATCTTTTTGTTGAGAAGGAATTTAAAAGGATTTGGGAAACAGATAGCGCTTTGCATGTTGGCGATCCAAATGCACTAGGAAAAAAGGACAAAAAGAAGAAGAAAACAAAAAGATCATCAACGACATGTTTGGGACAAAATCCGAAGCCCGAAGATTATTTAAAATGCGCTTTACGGTTAATGAGGAGAATTAATATCGCAGCGAAACTGCCGGATGTGCACCTTGTCCCAGAACTTAAAGAATGGATGCGTAACAGAATATATGGCCCATTTTCTGCCTACGCAAAAAAGGAAATGATTCGCCAAAGTACCATCTACTGGCAAACCTTCCTAACTCTAGCAGCAAAAGGCTATGGTCACGTCGCCCCACCAAAAGACCCGACGTACGCCGGTCATACGACCTGGGTCCATAAACAAGAATTAAATGATAAATTCCGAAAGTTTACACAGAAATATAAATTGCAGTTATTTCGATCATTAGCTGAAGTTAACAATATGTTATGGCCAACTATGTTCCAAGCTCAATTTCCAGATAAAAAGTTTAGAGAGATATACTTCTCGTATCTGTTTGGCAAGATTGAAGATTTACAATTGATGCATCCATACAGTTCGAAGGAATCGCTCGAACGTAAATTTAAATTGGCGAAAAAGAGATATATTTGTTTACCCGCTGGTATAGAAACGGATGATTAAAAATACAACAAGTCATGTTTATTCTTTGATTAAAATATTTTTGAATTGTTTTCGTGTTATTATTAATGAAATGAATAAATTCTACTATAATCAGTATCAGTTAACGACATACTTTTTCATATCAATTAACTACATATTTTTTTATAGATCACATAGTGTTTTTGTGTAAAGGAATAAAGGGATATAAAATAAAAGAAATATATGTAATTCATAATTTAATGTGATAAGTATATTATAACATACCTATGCAGGTATATTTAACAAAATTTATGGCTTAAAAATTAAATTTTCACTGTAAAACAACTAAGTTGTTGAATGTCTATCGATTGCATACTCAAAAATTGTTACAATAGAGGATATTTGTTAGAGCATTTCCGAAATGCAGAAAAAGAAATCATACAATTTTCCATTCACATCACTAAACTCTACGCACGTAATACTCAAAGGTATTAAAAATATTTCTCTTCTATTCCAATGCCGAGCCACTACATATAATCATACTTCTACTTATTATCATACAAGTCTTATAATATTATAAAATCTATAACACATTAAAATACAATTAGAGATACAATCGCAGAATACGCCACCATAACTCTAGGTAAGGGATATTCATCGTCTTTGGTATCATTGTTATAGAAAACAAAAAACTTCACTTTGAAATCAGAATATTATACAGAATACTGATGTAGAACTCGATAAATTGATTTAAAGCATATGTCATTAAAACTAACGTAACAACGTTAACAAAATAAATGGCAAATTAAACAATTGTGATTCACATTAAGTTAAAATAATACAATAACAATAATTTCAATAATACAAAGGTTACAACAGAAATGTCATAATTAGAAATGCATTTTAACTTATACGTCTTGTTCGTCATAGTTTGTGCAAATTAAATAAGAATATATGAGACTACCAATTACTACTATACAAAGATTAATGCAAAACCGTTACAGAGTAATATGAGAAATCCAATTTGTATAATGCCCTACATATATTTTAGATTGAAAAAAGAACGTTGCTATTTTCAAACTGTAAAGAATCGTTATAGGCTCTCTTCATAATTAGCAGCGTTGGCCCAACAAATGATAATCGAAGTTTGCCGCCATTACGGTAATTACGAATAAACATCTACAATTACGGCCTATTATAGACATTTAGGCCCTCTCGTGATTGCTTCTACTCGCACAACGCTGCCCATTGTGAACACAGCCCATCAGATTGAAAAAAAAAGACGGGTTGCACTCCGGGAGTGCCGGCAGAAGTGAAAACTTGATTATTAACGTTGAGCATGTTTGATATTTTGGAATGGTATCCGTCTTACGCTTTTTCGATCAGGTCACGTGTCCTGACGCGAGTTTCAGATTTTATACCCATTACAGAAAAAGTTCTCAACGCCGCTAAAGAAATTTTCACTTCAATAACGTTGCTATTGCGAATCGTTAGAGAAAGTTTTAGATTTGTAGTTCCTGGTGTGAGTGTGGCGAGTGTGTGCTAGTGTTGTGTGCGGGGGGGTGTGGGGCCCGCTGCTGTAAATGCACTAACGCGGAGAGAAGCCGCGTGTTGGCTTCATCGAGCGCGGCTATTCTGTGCTCTTGCGCTTCTATGACGCGCTGCTTGTGTGACAGCGCGGCCGCCATCTTGCGTTGTTCGCGCCGTAACTCCTCCTCCACGCAGATTAACCTGGAATGGATAATTGTTAATAAAATAATTGTGACCACTTCTTAATATAGTGTGTCTTACATTATATTGAAAAACACTTTTGGCGATCGTTATTTATATGTCACTATTTTGTTCTTTTATAAAGAAGTGAAAAGACAATAATATCATGTTCGTTTCATGATGAATTCTTATTCGGGCATTAAATAATGGGCTTTTAGCCAATAATCACGAATAATAAGGTTATTGTTTTGTGTTAGACAAAAATGTTGAACTGTCTAACAAATTGAAAAATGAATGATAGAATGGAAAAGAAATTATAAAATGTCACTTATCTTTTAGTTTATATTATAGAGCTATTTATAATAATATAAATATACATAAAGATGAAAATAAATGAATATTAAATTGCAAAGCTATGGTAAAAGTTCATGTTACAGCTATTACGTCTGTCTAGCTAGCAAATAAATAATAACAAATATATATGTACATAGAGGCAAAATATGTATTTGGTAATTAATTACCTTGATATAATAGCCTTCATCTTGGCATCGGTATGGTCTGTGCCAGCGTCGGTGGGACCGAGCCGTCCACGCAACAATTCCACTGAACATTTTAATCGTTCTATTTCACGTTCATACTGAAACAGATCACCAATATGTTTATTTAGAGATAATAGTTTCAATTTTCTAAATGATTTTACTTTTATTTTTTTAATTGACGCGATACTACATGAAAATGTCATGTCAGGTCATAAATGTATTTACGAAGATGGTAGTGGTTGGTACGAAAAAAAACTGGGCTATGTTAATAAAGTATAGAAAACATACTCTACATACTTTTAGAATAGAGATTTTATGGATGACCGATATTGATATGGGAAACATGCATGAAAATTTAATAGTATAACAAAGTTTATTTATAAAGTGAAAAGTGATCTTATTTAAATAAAGCTATTTTTTAACATTCAATTAAAGTATAAAATCCTCACCTGTTCAATAGTTCTATGATGCTTGGTCCGTCTCCGTCCCGTAGTGCTGTAGAGCGTGTCGTCCATCTCATCTGAACTGTCAGTGAGTTCCCGCGCAGACTCCAAACTGAGTCGTCGCTGCAGTTTGTCTCTCGCTGGGATGTCCCTCTCAGTCCTCACTGGGACGCGCTCACTAGCTTCACTAGAATGAGACTCCCTACTGAACACACGAGACGGCGATTCCCGTCTTTCCCTCACACCATAATAATCCTGATGCCTCTCCATATCCTCGTTCAATCTACTGCTAGACATCTTTGCACCCGAATAAGCTCTATCCAGCGGATAATTTGTCTCCGGAATAGAGTTATCGTTTACAAATTTCTCGGGAGAATTCTTTGCATTCTCCATATTGTACAAAGCTTTCTGACTCCTCGATATCTGCAGTCGATACATCTCTTTATTCACTTCTTCGACGTTCGAATCCGACCTGCTCATCGGATATCCTGAATCCGTGGATATATGGTGAGGTTTACTTTCATAGAGCGACTCGCCTCTCTGTCCGAAGTGTTTGAGGTTGAGTTGATTTTGATTAGTCGAGTAAGAGAGCATAGGGTTTGTTCTGGGCATTCGCGTCTTGCTACTTTTGCGTAGACTGGGCGAATTGCTAGACGATTCGTCGTCCCTTATTCTAGGGGAGTTACTGTGATTACTCCTCTGATAGACATCTTCATAATTACAATTATCTCTGGTGAGTTTTCGGTGGGTACTGTTATGATTCTGTTGGTCGAAGTTTCTACCATCGTCATTGAAGTTGGTAGAACCCTCTTCAGAATTAGTCTCCGCGTTGTCAGTGCTCAAGCCCTCCTCATCTATGGATGAACTGGATGAGCCACATGGACACCGTTTGGAGTTTCTATTTTCATTCTTTTTATTTTCTTGCGATTGTCGATTATCCTCCATATTATAAACGGGATTCGTGAACACTAATGGAGCGATCTTTGAGTTTGAATTTGTGTTATTTTGTACATTATCGGCAGTGGTAAAGTTTTGTATGCCATATTTCTGAATGTCGTATTCGATTTTTTGTTGCACTGGGCTCTTTGGATAGAACTTTTCGTTTTTACTGTCGTAATACTGTTTATCTCTTTGTTTTTGGTAATTTAGCTGCGAATAGCGACTCAAAGGTTGTCCGCCGTTTTCATAGGGCTGATGATGATGTGTAGTATTCTCGACGGGACTAGAACTTTGGCTGTACGTAGCGATGCTTTGGTAACCGGAACTGGCGACATTCGACAAACCACTAATAGAGACATTTGAGCCGTTGTTTGTGTAATTTTTGTTCCCGTTCACGATATTGTTGTTCGATTTCGATTGAGCTATATTCTTTTTGTTCATAATTTTTTCGTCAACTATATCGGAATCATCTGCGTATTTCAACAAATCTGACAACTCATCTAACGTGGCAGTTTCTTTTATGATATTCTGCATTTCGTTTGTGCAATAATTGTGGTTAATGCTATCGCTACTCGGAGATCTTTCGGTGCTGCTGTAATTAGAATTATTGTGATAGTGCTGTTGATTGAAATTATTGTTTGGCTTGTATCTGTCTTGGAACCGTCTCTCGAGGCTTTCGTTTAAGCCGTTGCTGATGCCTTTTGGATATTGATCCGAGCCGAAACCAATATGTACGACTTTCAAGTTAACGCAGTGCTCTTGGTTGTTGTATTGTGAGCTGTATCTGTCCGGGTTAACATTTTGGTTTCCCGGGCTCGAGCCATATCCATTTCTAGGTAGCGTTGCGGAGCGTAAATTAAAACTGGGCGATTTGGACACAGTTACGTATGATCCTTTGTACTTCGATTCGTCTGCGTTCGATTTCGACGGACTTATGTTGAATTGGACCCCGTTTTTGTTCATGATAGGTGAACTGTGAGCGAAGTTACTGTTTATTGGACCGTTGGAAACAACGTTTTCATTGTTTTGTTTCGTTGGTGTGTTGCAAGTGGGATCGTTGAACCTGAAAGAAATCGAATATTTAAAATGCGTAGCTTGTGTCGAAACTCGAAACTACATTGGATATGATGCAAAGCGGATGGTGTAGCTGTATAAATTTAAAAATTTGTTTTTAGCAGTGTAAATATTATATAAACATTAACTTTACAATATTTTTTTATTCATAAACTGAGACATCTGTTTTTATTTGAAATGTAAATTTAAGTAGTTATCAAGTAACTCACCTAAATATATTATCAGTCATTTGGGTTGTCGGTCCGATATCGTTGCTCACTAACTTCTTAGAAAGTTCTTCCAAAATGTCGGATAGTGGATCCAGTTCCTGAAAATAGATATAAGTTTATATTACGTTAAAATTGAATCTCTATATTTATTTTCATTATTGAATTTTTAAATATGAGGGTGTATGTAACTGCTTTTGCTATACATATTTTACAAGTGAATTTTCAAAATATTTTTTTTAAATTATTTATTTACCTAACATTTTAGTAAACAATGAAATCAATCAAATGTAAGTTTAAAGTCAATTAAACTGTACCGGTTGCGCAGCACTATGTGAGAACAATTTGGTATTATTATTATGAGTGTAATAAATTCCTTGGCACAAGAAAATTTTAGTAAAACAAATATACTTTTAATTATCCCGGTCTCTTACCATCTGGGATAATCTTATATATAAAATTCTCGTGTCACAATGTTAGTCTGCATACTCCTCCGAAACGGGTGGACCGATTCTCATGAAATTTTCTGTGCATATCGGGTAAGTCTGAGAATCGGCCAACATCTATTTTTCATATGTACCACGGGCGAAGCCGGGGCGGACCGCTAGTTTGATATAATATGCGGGATGTAGGGTAATATATGCTCACCGGTATCCTCCCAGCGGGTAACTTCGGCAGGCTATCCACCAACAAGCCATGCAATGTGGCCAGCTGCTTGCCCAAGTCCACGTGCGGGGCCCACTCGGGGTCCGCCTCCACACTGCCGATCTGTGACTCTGATGTTGTGGACCCTTGAGATGTGGACGAGTTGCGCTTGCTGTCTTGTTGCTGTTGCTGTTGTTGCTGTTGCTGTGGCTGTTGCTGGGCTTGTTGCTCCTGCGGCCGTGTCTGAAAGTAAAAATTGAAGATATGAGGTTTTGTTAAGGGTTTCTTACTAGCATTGAAAATTATTGCTGAAAGTATTTCAAACACATCGCTTTAAATTCTTTTTTCTAATTCATCTTATCAATTGAGGGAAGGGAATCAGGAGGGAAGTTTCAAATTTAAAATGAATTTACTTGGTCCATTGAGGATCTAAAAATTTAAAAACAATATATATAAGTACATACTCCAGTATTTACTGGTCAGTTTAAACATTCGTTAATTTATTTAATTTTTTTTGTTACACTTACAGAAATAGCTCTCAAAAAGGCCTTCATATTGGGTGCCTCCTGTTCAAGGAAGTCGTTGAGGAACTCCATGAAGGCCTCTTTGCCCTGGAAGCGCGTGAAGTTGGCCAGCGTCTGCAGCGTCTTCGCGACCAGCGTCAAGTTGCGCGCCGCACGCTCGTTCGGGTATTCTGTATACATTAAAAGGTTCATATTTTGTGATGCTAATGGCATTTGGTTTGATCGTTTAGTTGTACAAAATATAATTAAACTCAAACACTTATTCATTGAACCAGAATGTTCATTTCAATTCTTTTAGAAGCGCTCTTGTGCCGTCAAATTACATAAATAACTCGGAAAGTAGTTTCCTCAGAGGAGAGCCGGTAAGAAACTCTGGAGTAGTTGCAAATTCTTTTGTTCATTTTTAAAATGAACTTACTAAAATAAATTAAGATGAATAAGCAACAGCGAAAACCATAATATCTTACCGTGAGTAATTCCAAAGAGGCTCGGGGACAGTATAGCCGGACACAAAAAGCGCAAGAATATTGAAGCACTGATGAGATTGTCTGATATATCTTCCCTGCCCATCGATGCCAGTCTGAAATATAAAATTAAAGAGTTATCATTTTATTATTTAATATCTAATATTGTCGTCATATGTTTAGCATCAAAAGCCCTCCGGGCTATTAAAAAAAAGATAAGTTATAGAAAAGCTTATATGTTTACAAGCTTTTGGTGTGATATCACACCATTGAAGTTACCACAGGTAGTTATTGTAAATGTTTGTTTGTGGTGTTGAAACTATGGATATATATGACCAAGATAGTAAAACAGTCGAAGAGTGCACAAATGTGCGTATTATAGTCTAGTAGCGTAAATTATCATTAATACATATTTTGTTATATAACACATATAATATCGATTTTAAAAGAATAAAAAAAGACGTGTGGCACTCATGCCTTCAAGCCACACCTCACGAGCGAGAGGTTTTTTCGTTACGGAATTTCTCGATTCGGTCCCCGCGCTCAAGGCCCGCGATAGAAGCTATGCAATAGCTTAATAATGTGTGACTATGAATAGTTAAATTACCTTTCCCTAAAAGTAGCGAAGCAGTCTCTCAGCGGCGGTGGGAAGCGCGGTGCAGAGGCCGCTATAGCGCGCCAGGCGAGCGTCACCGCGTCCCGCAGCGCGGCCTGCTGCCGGCGCAGCGCCGCGCTCGAGCCCGCACGCAGCGGGTCCACTTCGCACTCCGCTGCACTTGGTCCCGCCGCTGCGCATACCGCCTCGCCCAGTGTGTCCTGAAAGAGAATAGGTTTTGTTTATCTTGTAGGTTCGGTAATATTTTAGTTAATACACCACCTAGCCTAGTTTGTCCTGTGTACCAGATTATCTTTTTACTTTATCCTGTACTCGACACGTTAGATAAGAGTTATACCAATAAGATCTTTTTTGCTACGTTAATCAATAATAATGTGTCATCATATAACTTTTAAAAGTGTGTTAATCTGATAAAAGCTGATAATGGTAAACTTCGTTGATATAGGAAATTTGCTCTTCTAAATAAATACATTTATACATAAAGATTAAGATTATTATTTTTATTTATAAGGACCCATACTTACGAATTCTGTTAATATGATTCTAACTCATAGCAGTTTCTTTGATTTGATTTGATCATTCCCATTGAAAATATTATTTAACATAATATATTTTGGTATTTTACAAACCTACTAGAAAACAAATTTAAATGTCCATCCAAAACTATTCCAAATAGAGCACTACACTAACCTGCAAATATTGATCACCAACGAGTTTCAAATACGCCTCCATGCTCTTAGTAGCGAGCGAGTTTCCTCTAAAAGTGAGCGAATGGTCGCCAGTTCTTCGCACATCAAGGGCCACTACATCCGCTAAGTATCGCGGGGCCAAGCCAGCACCGGCCATGCAGAGGACGAGGGCACAGCCGATATCCTCCTTTGCTTTTACACCTGTAGACGATAGAGAACGTTAATTTTGTACGTTGGTAACATGTTGGTAACTTTAGTCGCCTATTTTGACACCAAACGCAATAAAATTTTCGAAGCTTATAAACTTCTTCATATGCCTGATGCCAGTTGCAAAGAGTAAGAGTAGGTACACAAAAAAGTATAATTTGACCTGTAGCTATAATACTCTGGCGAAATATTACCGTACTTCTGACGAAGCAAATTATGGGAATGGCCCTGAATATTACCTTAGCTGAATAATCGGACTTACAATTATTGTAATCTTCAATTAGATGACAATATGAATTTCAACAATGTAATGACGATCGCGGTATAAAGTACTACAAGGTAAACTAAAACATCATTGTTCAAATTCAACTTCCTTACAAGGTTATGTGTATTTTCTTTCGATAATAATCTGTAATCATTTAAACATTGTTTCACAATAGTCACATTCTAAAGTATTTCACAAAATATTTTTATTAAGAAACGAAGCAATACTAGAAACCTAATCTCTTGAATGGTGGTTCTTATTTATTTATCGAATAAATCACACAAACGCAAAGCACTTATAAACCCTAACCAACCAACCAATTTATACTGCTATCTATCCTTGGCTTGGAGACAACATTTCTATAATTTTACATCTATATCCTGCTGAATTGGCTCTAAAATTGAAAAAATAGAATACGGAATATCTGACCGGCGACTGCGGCTTGTCGCCCTCGCTCACCGGGCAACAGCGCTCGTTCTGTAAAGGCTACGGGCACTCACCGATGACGGGCTCCAGGTACTCGCAGAGCCGCCGGTAGTTCCGCTTGAGGTAGTCGAGGAAGCGCGCGTAGCAGTCGAGCGGCAGCACGTCGACGCACTGGTAGCGGCACTTGATGCGCAGCGCGGGCGCGGGGCCCGGCGACTGCGGCTTGTCGCCCTCGCTCACCCCGTACCAGCGCTCGTTCAGGTAGCGGGACGATACGTCGTCTACCGGGATGCGGACTGTGCCTGCAATTACAGTGAAAAAAACATTTTAATAAGCGATAATTTAAACAAGTTGGAGAAATTCTGAAAATTGGAAATTTGAACACATGAACATCCTATAAGATAAGCACTTCAAAATAACATTATTTATAGAGATACACGATAAAATAACGCACCAACAAGCGCGTGCTTGTCCCGCTTGCGCGCGCGCCGCTCGGGCTCGCGGTACACGTTGACGTGTATCGCGCGCACCGCCGGCAGCGCGCTGAACTCGTACACCTCGCCCCAGAAGCACAGCTCCGTTTTTAGTTTCGATGATGATCTGGAAATTAGAAAAAAACGTATTTTTTTTTACTCCGTCTTTTGAATGCCCTGTCAAAGACAGTCTTCGAATGAAACGTATTTTTTTTTTCAAATCTAATCTTACTGTTTGACAAATTTTATTCATAACTTATTCATTTGCGGGCTGAAGTAACATTTATTTATCAAAGAGCAGAAGAATAAAGAAATAACACAGTTACATATTAAGTTGGGGTTGGAGTAGGGGGCGTTAGATTTTTCGTTACAGAATTTTTACATTCGGTAATAGCTTAATAAATGTAAATGTGTAGGAAAGTATAAAAACATATAAGGTATGTAGTATGTATATACCTCGCATATAAAGTGTCATCTAGGAGAATCTCACAATAGTATCTCTTTTTAGGAGGAATAGCTTTTGCTTCAAGTAACCAAAGCTTCACCGTTCGCTCACATCGCCTCGTCCGTATTTCATCGGGTCGTGCTGCTTGCCGTAAACTGAAAAGAAATTATTTGTGTTATTAATATATTTTGGTTTGTAAGTCGTGAACTGAATCTATATACATATAATAAATCTGTAGAAGGGTAAATTCTGTACATTGAAAATATTGAAAAAATAAATAGCAGGGGGTGTTACTGGATCGATACCAAACCCAAATAATGGGTGACCAACCCATGTGATTAAAAAAATTTTTGTCTGTCTGTCTGTCTGTATGTGAAGACATCACGTGAAAACTATCGGTTCGATTTCGATGAAACTTGGTATAATTATACCTTATTATTCTAGGCGTAAAATAGGATACTTTTTATCCTGAAAAAATACGAAGAAAAAAAATAATCTTAATTTTTCAGTTTTATCCATAGACGTTGTTCTGTAGAACAGCGAACACACGTGGGGTATTATTATAGGCCTAGCCGTATTTGAGTCCAATAGATATTTATAAGATGTCATTGTCAGAGTTACTCAAAATGGAGAAATAAACCATCCACGCGAAGACCGACATCCGCGCGGACGGAGTCGCGGGCGGAAGCTAGTAAATAATAAATTAAATAAACACGCTTTAATTAGATAAACTTATATAATTATTGTATTGTCACCACAATTGTCACAGACCCTTGATAAGTGTATAAAGCTTGAATTAAACCTGTCCGTTTAAAAAGGGTTAAAATTGAGTCGTCAGTAACATACTTGAACATATAGGTGAAGCTAATAAAAGCGTGTTAAAAATAAAGTAATTACTTACTAATAAAACATAAGTAGAGTCAAATATAAGGAAACTAATATAATTAATAACAACGTATTTTAAAATATAATTACCTATATATCCATCTATCTCTTTCCTTACGTGACGCGCAAGCAAAATATCTAGGTGCACGGTTTTCTGCACTCAATGCAAAACAGTGCGGCCTGCCTAGCACCGACGAATGTAGAGCACGAATTTCTACCTGTAAAAATATTATTATTTTTAAGCAACTTTATATTTTAAGTATAATTTAAAACATATATTGCATAGATTGCATATATGTATAAAGTGAATATTTAATTAAATATTTATAAGTCACGTAAATAATTTTATCTGCAATAAATATTTACTTCTATAAGAAAAATATTTAAGAGGAGATACACGTACAACAAAGTTAATCGTATTAGTCAATTGGCAAATGTTAAAACATGAGTCAAATCTCACGGTGACTCAGAGGTTAAATTGCTTATTCGAAAAGCTTTCAATTTGCAATTTATTATTGAATCAAGATAAAGCCTACATTAATTAACTCATTTACGCTTATTATCTAATTACCATTCATGTTTATTACTAAAGGTTTAATTGAACAAGTAGAGAATTCAAAACATCGTGCCTAATTACTACTTTAAATATTGAGTCAAACCTCTAAAGTCTAACGTAAATGTTTACTAGGAAACTATGAAACAATGTGACTCTAACTTACTTGATTTGGAGGTCCCAAATCCATTGTGGATACAGCGGGCGAATGCGCCGATAACAAACTTTCATGGGATCTGAAAGTAAGCAAAAGTGAAATTAATTACAATCTAGTTAACATAATTAATTCCTTCGACAGTTAGGTTTCTATGTACATAGTCGTAAAAGCTTTTAGTGAATGGATACGACAGACGAGGCGGGGCTACACTCCTTAATAATGTTACGACACCTAGGTTCATAATATGATGCGGTCACGACATATTCTAATTACTCTTGTTGTCGCTAGTACTTCTTTAATGATATAATTAGCGGTGTATTGGAAAAAAATATAAATTTCAGCTTTGCTTCGCCCATATAACACCTATTTAATAACACTCTTCACTTTTAAAAATAATACATAAGTACTACAGTGCACGAATAAATTATCTTCACAAAGACAGACAGAATAAATCGATTGCGGATTCTGCAAAAGACAAGATTTGCTCAGCTTCGGGAAGCAATCAGTGGAATGCTTTGTAGACTCAGAAGTCTGAGAGGATTAACAAGAGCGAGATTAAATAAAATAGTTGACAAAATAAAATAAAAGATCTTCTTGTAGCGCAAAAATAGTCGTCCCTATTTTTCAAACCGAACTAGATATTATTTTTCAATACAGATACAAATTTAATACTAAAATATGCACATAGAGTGTAATGGTAAGTGGTAACCAACAACAAATATTTACTTAGGTCATTCGTCATATTTTCATTTGAATCCTGCTGTTATTGGCATGTTTAACTATATTAATATGTCTCTATATTTAATTTTATCCATGAAAATTCACTTTAAGATTCATAGAAGGCTACAGACAGTAGTACGAGTCTCAGTAGTAAGATTCCTCAAATGAACTGCTCAAGAAAATTAAAATACCTTGAAGTCCGTAAAGCATGTGTAGCTGGATGAGTAGGGACGGCCGCGAGTATCCTCTCCCTTTCCAATTTGGTGGCGGATTTTGTTCGTTTCAGGGGATTGCTTCTGAAGGATCTCTTGGAGAAGAAGAAAGACGCTAGTCGTGATGGACTGTGCTGCGCCTGAGCGCCTGGTATAGGCGTGCTTGGTGCGGACCCTCGCCGACATGCTTTTTCATATGATGTGTCTGTGGACAAGGAGATTTTGTTATTAGTATTTTATACGTTGTATATTACACATTGTTATACTGTGAGGAATAGTAATTGCACCTGAATAAGTATCATATGTACATATTAAACGTTAATAATTGTATTGAGATTTGAGACAATTGGTCAATGTAATTGAATGTCGTTAGACGGAGACGTATAAAGCATCTATTATGTATCATAGAGTCACGATAAATTAATTGTATTTCGATTTATTTTCACAAGCAACATTTTAAAATATTACTACATATATTCACTGCAAACACGTCGATTCCATAGAAAACACATTTTACTGTGACCACATTACACCGATTCTTACCAAAACAAGATAGTGAATGCAGGAACAACCGCATATTTCTTAGAGCGCTCAATTGAGTCCGTTTTACAAAGAGGCTCGCGTCAAATGGCCGTGAATACGGCAATCATATGCAACGGTCTGAATTGATTTAATGTAAAGGTGCAATTTCACTTTCCTAGAATACGTACTAAGTAATCTTACCAATTATATTTACGACAACTGCATATTATACTTAAAGATGTACTGAAGCATATTTCCTACATATTTAAATTATGGTATTTTAATTGATTGCCGTAAGATATATGTTATCATCTCAAAACGGACTTGTTCTCGATCTAGGTTACTTTTTATTTTACATAAACAGTGTTTATATAGTTGCTTCAGGTAGATACTCCCGATTCGTGAACTATTGAAGTTCGTTTTTAATTTGAGACCAAAAATAATTAATAAATTTAATTCTTATCATTCTAATGTACTATGCTCTTATAGTATTGTATTACGAAAGCAATGTAATCAAAACAGTATGTAATATCGTCGACACAGCGATACGGCCACGCGTGGCTTCCGCAGGATGTTGCGCTCACGACGCCCGTGACCGCTGCTTGCGTTTACAAAACAAAATATCGACTTGGCGCTATTGTTTTTACTTTTATTACATACATTCTTTCATGCATTTTGTATTGGTATTTTAAACTTTAGCCACAAATTGGCATGCATATAAGCAGTTGTTTCTGAAGTTTTGCAGTAGATGTAGATTACAAGTTTAGGTGTTCTTTCAACTTGATCAAAATTTTTTATAAATTTGCAAAAATTTAGAAAGAATTGAAGACACGTTTCATTGAAGAAATATGCCAACGACATCGATGTGTCGCTGAACGATGCGAATATAACAGATGTTGTGTATAACCTATTACCGTTATTGCATCGGTTATGGGATCGTCAACATGTCAATGATATCGATCGATTATACTCGTGGTAAATTAATAAACTTGCTGGTTTCTTACATATTTTCTTGATATTCATAATCTCTTAAAACTTGTCTTGAATAAAATGGGTTAAGATAAGCAAGTAAAAACAAGCGTAAAAAATCTATTCAAAAGGAATCACCGCTGCAGCGCTGGGACTTTTCTTGGCATGTCATTTTATTTTATATTTTTTAGACTGAGATGAGTCAGTACAATAAGATAGCCGAAGAAAGCGGGAAGATAGAGTTTCGGAGATTAAGGCGAATTTAAAATTTCTTATATTTTTCTCAGTCAGAGTCTCGTTTATGATTATTCACCCCTGTAAAGGTTAGTGACCTAAAACCAATATGCTTCCAAGTTACATGGTACAAGTGAGTCATGCATCGTAATTATTGCAAGTTCGCTGCGCCACGCAAAACCCTGCAAGGGGCTCCAAGAATATACGAACAGTTAACGCTAACGTTCACTTAGAGCTTGGTAATTTATAATGAAATTTGTCAAAATGCCATATTATAAACGTGGAGATGTAGACAACCTGTAATGAAATTTACCGTAAATGTCTCACTTCCCTGTTATAAAACAGTTTTGTTTATAGTGTATTTCGTAAAAATCCTTTCAAGGCTTTTTTTTGGACAAGGAACATTATGATTTTTTAACAAAACATTTGAGGACGGCATAGTTAGATTGCACAATCACGCCTTGGATAACGAAGTGATAAGCGCCCACGAGGAAGTACTTAACAACATACATACGATAACAGGGCACTCATTTGTTGTTTTATGAAAAACTAGTATGATTGGTGTGTTGTAATAAGAGATGGTATTTTATGTACAGAAATTAATTCATTGCATGGAACTTTAATTATGCACTGCAAATCATATATCCAGTATAGGGATCGTTTAAAAAGTAAACCGAACCGGTATTTACATGCAAACTGAATACGAATCGATAACGGTATCTCCTTTCATACTGCATACATAAGATATCCCTAACTTTCACGCACGCTAATGTACTAAAATTATTAGTTAAATACATCGTATTGATTCAGCCGGAAAAATTTAATTACAAGTAATTTGTTATACCAGCTTCACACTTGACAGTCTTTATCTAACACGTGACTTTAATTTGTATGGAATTATTAATTTTGTTATTAAAATATTATGTAATAAGTATGTTTTTAATATTTATATTATATATTGTATAAATAATACACACAATACGTAAATTCAAATAAATAGATACTGTTCTTACCAGAATGCACGGCTACATCATCATCGACATCCAGATGATATCCTCTTCGAATACTGAGAGGACTATTTGCAACTTGTTCCTCATTTTTCTTTATAAGAGCTTCTAAAACCTCTCTCTCACCACCATTTTTTCCAACAAAGGTGTCATAATCATCAGTTATATCCGTAATAATAACAGCGACTTCTTCTAATCCTTCTTCAATATTCTTTGCTGTAATACTTCGAAGCAATGAGTTGCTTCTCGAAAGCTTTGTACTTCGAGATCTTCGAATGAAACTAGTAATTTTCCCAGCGCTCTTATTAGGACTTTCGGGGGTGACTGTTATTTTTGGCGTTTTAAATATAGATGACGAACTACAACTACCTTTAATAGGTGACGGGGTGTTCAAGTTCTGTGGCAATGTTTTCGATTTCTCTTTGTTAGGAGTCTGTATTTTTGGTGAGTCGGGTATTAAGGATAAATTAGAATTTCTTATATCAGTACGTGATGGCAATTTAGTTGAAATATTTGCTATGGAATTATTTAATTTATTGGATGAGATCGATACTGCTAGCGGTTGGTAGACCCTGTCATACCGTGGTTCACACGAAGTCGTAGATCGTAGTCGCGGTTTCGAGTGCTTTATGAGATCATTTTCAGCAACTAGTCTAGGGCTCATAAGATCACGTTGACCTACTCTCGGCAGCGCTTCATTAGAACTCGCCGTCGTTGACAAAGGTCGGTGATATCGCCTCTCTGGACTAAACAAACTGATATCACTTTCACTTTCGGTCAAGGACGTATCGCCTCTAGAGTAGATTTGTAATTTTGCGCGATCAGAGGCATATTTTCGCTTTGGTTTTATCGGAGTTCCATCCAAATTTTGCCCCGTTATTAAAGCCTCTTTTTCTTCTGGCGTGAGCGGTAAGTAATTGTCAAAGCTCTCGAACAATGGCACATAAAAAATAGATTTACGTCGCCCCTCCTCGTCGCACGCAGGTGAGGACTTGGGTGAGATCGTTCCCGACATGCTGGTCATTGCACGATCACGGAAATGCGCCACGTTACGGCAATCTGTGCTGAGTCACAGGAGCTTGCCCCATTATATCCATTCGTACCATTGCTATCTACCCGTTAAAATTATTAAACACAATTAATTATGATCGTGTTAACCACTGTATGTATTATATGTATTATCTGGCGCGGTGACCCCAAAGTGGGTCTTGGCCTCCGACAGCAAGAGACGCCACTTATCCCGGCACGGAGCGATGTTTTCCCAGTCTCTTCTGTGCAGTGCCACTAGATCGTTGGTTACTTGGTCTGCCCAGCGATACTTAGGGCGGCCGACTGGCCGGCGGCCTGAAGGACGTCCCAAGTAAGTGTTAACCACTGCACTCCTTTATTTCACTGCACTATGAGTTATCTATTAAAACAACAATATTATGTAAAATGTTGGAATACTTTGCAGTCATGAAAATTACTATAAAAACTGTTGAGTATCAGAAGTAATAAATAATTCAAAATTACACAAGTTAGAAGTTTACATAAAACTTTTTATTCGCAAGATATATCGATCGTGTTAAAACAAGAACTATGAATAATTTCACATTATCAAAGTGCGATAAGATTATGCACTACGGCAACAATGAAGTAACCTACTTTACTGATGGAAAATCATTGGCCATGCGACAAATATAGAGAACTGGAAAACTAATCTAATCTCGATGTTTATACAACTTGTTAACTTATATATTGGAGTTAAGACGCGTCCTCTCGAACGCAGTACGAGACACGAACTAAATTTCGCGAAAAGCAATAATAGTAACAGCAGTCAACACATGTGTTCGTTGTTTATACAGAAAAGCGGCGGGTGTCGTGCAAATTTATTTAGGAGCGGTTACGAATATATTACAAACATACGCAATTAGCCTGAGAACCTGGAATCTGTTAATTAAATTAACGAACTTGCGTGTTCTCATGCACACAATAATTTAGAAACAAGGTAATGAACACAACACAAATGGTAATGAAATGAACATTTTGCGCCCATTAATATTTGAATGCTTTCCTTAATCATTTATGTAATTATGTATGACAGATGTTTATTTTATTTGAGGTAAGTGTATTTATTACTCATCAATTTGTGTCAATAACCTTAATTTTA
Source organism: Colias philodice (assembly GCF_061535455.1). NCBI lineage: Eukaryota > Metazoa > Arthropoda > Insecta > Lepidoptera > Pieridae > Colias > Colias philodice. The sequence goes on from NC_143088.1 coordinate 4,139,995, forward strand.
TTATGTTGTTTATATTATATCTTAATTTTGCCAAACATATGCGTATTTGTTTACTTATTCAACCTTCAGTATTTTTCAGCATTAAAATATTCTCATTTCATACACGTACTTTCTATATTTTAATGGAATTCCGCTCGAATTAGCCTCCACACAACGTGCAAAAACAAATAAAACCGCGATCCATTTAAATTTTCAAGACGAACAAGACGAGTAAAGTAAGCACCGGATGTCGTGATGTATAGAATGAGATCTCGGGTTGTTATGGAGTGCAAGCAAGCAAATAAAGATTGCGGAACGAATGCTATTAACCGGTCTCTGGTACAAAATGTACGTGTTTACCAAATTCAGAGTCACTGTTTTTATAGCCAGCTCTAAAAACGGAATCATAATCACAAAAATTAACAACTATAGTTGCGTAAGCAATGTTCTTTATGCTGAGGAAGATCATAATATGTGTATTTATACGAAATTGTCGAATTATGTTGTAATGGTTAGGAACGAAGAAGCTCTACATTATATTTTTCGATAACTCTTTTATATTATGCTTCAATAACTCGTTTTTAAATGTAATACAATAGTCTACTAAGATCTTGAAACGACAGTAGAGAGTGGATATCTATGTGACTAGCATGCAATCACGTTTCAAGGCAATCGCAGCGCACTGCGCAGGTTGTATGAATCTACTGCAACGCCTGTCAGTAGGTCCTTCAACTCTATTTATTTCTTATATGCGTACAAATTAACTCATAACTCAATACTAGTTGTTAGATGTGTATATAAATATCTTGCAATATTATAAAAGAGAAATTCTAAGAATTATGGCTGGTCTTTAAAGTTGTTGATGAGAAATATAAGCCCGTGAAAGTCCTATTTCCCGTACGAGCATTAAGATTAATTTCTGTTTTATTCCTAGTTCTTGTCCATTCACACTGAAAATATTGAAACAAACTAGATCAGAAATTATTAAGTCACTAGCGGTCCGCCCCGGCTTCGCCCGTGGTACACATTTCGCAATAAAAGGTAGCCTATGTTCTTTCTCAGGGTCTAAAGATTGTCTGTGCCAAATTTCATCAAAATCGGTCCAGTAGTTTATGCGTGAAAACCATACATACATACATACATACATACAAACCTTTCCTCTTTATAATATTATTAGTATAGAAGTATAGATGAAAGTAATAACAAATAATAATTGCATATGACTGTCATAAATAATAAAATATAATTTCTTAATCCGCATTCCATGGTCGGTCTCCAGCGTTCCAAGTGTGTACAATATGAAGACAAAAATAAAACCACAACATGTCCGCAGCAAGATATTTTTCACACGCAATTCTCGCAAATTATTCAACGAAGAATTATCCATGTTATTTATTTGATGCCCGGGGTTTATAAATGCCACAACTACCTGTCCGGTTCTACCCTTGACGTGCCTATAAATGTTTATAAGGGGTCATTACGCAAATTTATAACCCAATTGAACAAAGAGGGAATATGTTAATATGCTTGTTAGATAATATTATAGTACTGATCATTAAGAGTAGTTGGAGTATATGACATACTTGAAAATTAAATTTGTTCCAATTCGTAATATGTAAAATTGGTACTCCCTCTTAAACCAACTCTCCTATGTTAAAAGGTACCAAAGCAGTGAACGTAACAGTACTGTTTCCTAAGCCTGTCGCCAATTTCGACCACAGTAAATAATGAAAGCTGCACAACCACTGCAAATTGCAAAACAGTATTAGAAGAACAAACAAATAGAGCACGTTTGATGTATAGCTCCGCTTACTCATACTGTAATAGATTAGCTATGAACTATTCGTTTAGTTACTCACAATGAGGTTAAGGAAGATCGTTAATACTGAGCACTAGTCGTAAGAATCAGTGAAGAGCAAAAGCAGTATGGCGGATGTGATCATGACTTCCTCTCGGCCGGACAAACGAGATTCCTAGTAAGTACCTGGTACATTCAGGTTTGACGACCCGGCCCACGTGGGTCATTTGGTTTACTTTTATGTTGGCGCGTATATTGACCATGCATACAAACATTGTATCGAAAATCGTTAAATCACATACTCATATTTTAATATTATTGAACGAAGTTGTACTTAAAGTACAATGTATTTAACTTCACAACACCGTTTATATATAAAGTTGAAAAACATTTCAAATTCAACAAAAAAATGTGAACAATAAAACTGCAATTAATCTTAGTCATTATTATAAAATTTAAGCTATGCTGTTAAGTCAAATTACTAGTACAATGTAAAGACGCCATAATGAGTCGTTGTAGAACATCAATCAAGATGTTCTCGAAGGGTTCAAGACTCAAGTTGTCAGTGATGAGAAGGAATGAAAAAAATAGGTATAATGATAAGCCCTAAGCGTATTCAAAGCAGTACCTTTTAATATGATAGTTATGTTTGTTATATTTTACAAAATTTAAATACGTAGTGTTTGTTTTTTGTTCGATATTTTTTTACCTTCAGACCATGTTTTAACCAAAGTAGAACGATTACTAACGAAGCAAAAACTGATGTAGTCCCGTTAAGAAGCTACACCATGATTGACCTGAAAAGTAAACCTACAAAGAACTCGTTAAGTACATCCGAGTCCACGTTTCGTACTACATTTATAATTATAATAAAACAAATAAACTTAACATTGAACAAAATGCAATTATCTTTGAGGGGCTTCCTTTCGCGATCCATATTGTATTACAATATGTTCACAAAACGACTCTTGATATTTAGGTGTCGCCAGCACCCGAAATATAGGTTAGAAAAGGTCACGGTAAAACCCTTAGTTACCGCAGCTCGTTTCAAAATGAGGGCAAGATTATGAGAACTAAAACGCATCTTGCATAGACACGTCGCACTAGTTTCTTTAAGACACGTATTGCATGCATCAGCATATCAAATACTGGCATCTATATGTTGAAACCGTTTGAGGCGGGATGAGCTTTAAATCAACGTGGAAGGAACCACTGATGAAAATCAAACAGATTAGAGGCACGAAGGAGAAATTTCTGAGAAAGTCGAGGTCGAAGTATACAGGAACGAATTTTGAACAATGCAAGCGAGATACTACAATGAGGTTGGCGGAATATGTTTGACGGTAACCGGATAGTTGCGCAACCGCTGCGTGTCGGAGGCTGTGTTGGAAGACAAAGAGCTACTTGAAGGCTGGTATTTAATGCCAGTGTTTAAGGCCGCGTGGGCAATAGTAGAGCTCAGTCATATTGTCTTAATATGAAGTTACGTCGTACAGCGTACTATCTCTGAACAGTTTATGAGTTAAGTATCTAACTCATTATATTTTATGAGATATGTGTAATCAATTAATGAGTTAATGATGCAGGAATAAAGCAGACCTATTAAATAATAATCTGAAATATTTTTCTTTTCTATTAGATAATTCATTAAGTGCGACTGATACTATATGTATTAACATAATCGTGACTAGAGTCTTGCACCAGACCTAGATAATCACCGTTCACCAACAAAAGGTCACGATCACAAAATATACGAAAGTAATTCATGTACTTGAATCATGTTTTAATTTGTATAATGTATAGTATTTACTAAGTACGAATGTTTAATAGGAATTATCTTGAGGTTGTTTGCATTATTCTTTTTTACTGTAACGATTTATTAAGTTCGATGAAATTAGTATCAAAAATTCAACTGTAATTGTTTAGAAATTTATGACGAAAATGTACACGGAAAAAATGCAAGCAATTGCAATCCTAAATACTTAATAGTACCTGCGTTAAATATTAACGTGTTCCTTATCTAACATCGAGCCTATTTTTAAATGACATTATTTGAGTAAGACAATGCCTTATTATTAAGCTATTAGAGGCAAATTACACGAACAACCCGAGCGTGATTTATAATTACATAATATGTAAATATTGGTATAAATAACAAATATATAATGCTAACATTATTTTTATTAGATTTTTTTATCGCCATCAATAAATTTCACACACAAAACATGTTTTGATCACATGTGGTGCAATTTGCAAACACAATGTAAAATGCAAAAGTGGGCCAACTTATGTTATCTTCGTGAGATCAAATGACTCATTCCATCTATAAGCCAAAATACAGCATCAAGATTCAAAATTCTTAAAATGTTTCACATTCATTTCGTGAATGCTTACTTTTTTTCTACTGCTTACTTATGTCATTATGTAAACAGAAATTGAGAGTTTACCACGCGTGGCTATAACGTCAATTACATCATATTAATTATTGAACATTGGAAACAAGTAAACAAATCATATTGTTGCTTTTATAATTAATTTGTTATTGCAAACAGTCATAACAATTCAAAATAATTATTCGTCGATATGAGAAGGAAGTAAAGGGCATTAAGCTGACATTCAGATAACCCCTGCTTCCTTTCAAACGTGTCCAACATAAGTTCAACATTATGTCAATGTAATGACCCCACAATAGTTTCATCTTCGAGTTTGCAAATTAGAAATAATTTAAATTAAATATAAATGGATGGCGGATGGCCATATTCATCAGAATCACCCATATCTTCAGTAAATTATAATGTTGGTGGAAACAAATGAATCATCAATGTTACAAACAAATGTTATGTAATCGCACAAATCTATGCGCTAGTAATTAGGGAATCACTTGATCAATCGCTTTTAATTAGTTTTGAAACAATAATACACAAGATTACTCGGAACAATAGCGATTCGTCGCAAACGTGGTGCCCTAGACGTTCTTCGTTTTTTTTTTAATTATATTTAAATAAATATTATTAATAATATCAGTTCGTAAAATGTGTCGTATTTTTGAATAGGCATTCGACCAAACTGCACGTGTGTCCCTTTTCAAGTGATTATTTACAAAGCAATCCCATCAAATGAGGCGTAAAATGGAAACAATAGGCAATAGTTTACATGTTAAATGCACGAGTGCACACATTTCCCAATGCCCATCTAACAAAAATCGAGACAATCTCAAGCATGTATATATAAGTAAATGACTTGCACAATATTCTCATGTAGGTAAACGCATCAGAACCGTTGAAAATCGAGTTAAATACACTCGGGGAAATGGTAACGGATAATCTCCATTTATGTCTCTATTATTATTCCTTATTTGTATTATAACGAGCTTACTACAAATATCCTCTTTATATTGTGGGGGAAATGACCTACAAATGCAAAATTACACACATTATAATATGTCTGCTAAAACCGATATAATTCTGGGAATTAATTTATCAAATGGAAGTCAACAGGAAAACCTCAAGATATATTGAAAAGCACAATGTAAGAATTCTTACGCGTATCCTTTAGTAGGGATATTATCAAAGCTTTTGTCCAGACTGCGCAGAATAACAAATAACTCAGGCAATTGTTACAAATTTGTTAATTTTGCAATGTGTACATCATAATACCATCCAATAAATAATGTACCGATTACTTATGTAACTCTACATTTCAATTAAAGATGTAACGTCTCGATCTTGTTGCTTATAGCACTATGACTATGCTATTAAATATTAGAGAAACTCGAGTGTTACAACATAAATAATTTGTAATCAAAGAACAGCATGTCTTAGAGCCAAAAACACCTGCCCTCCACGAAAACGACACCTGCCAGGCATGAGGCGACATATGGTGAACAAAAAGACTTGGGACCCCTATGGCCGGAAACCGACGGTCAGACAAAATACGACAAAATTGTATGTTGAATAATAAACAGTTATTTTGTAGGGTGAAATTGAATATTTGAGCACTATGCTTGAAGTGTGTGACTAATGGCTTAGATAGAACAAAAATGATAATAATATGATAGTCATATCATTAAATTATATTAATAGTTTAAAATGTTTATCTCCGCTAAAGGGCTTAATGGGCTAAAGCCATGATAAGACATACGTAAACATGTTAGTCAATAGAAGCTACACCTTAACACGCTTATGCCGCCGACGACAGTTTTAACTAAATATTGTCACTTAAAAAAGGAAGGGTTTGAGCGTCGCACTAGGTCCGGTTTGGCGGAGGCAGCGGGCAGCCTGGAATGTGACCCAGACCTCATGGGACTCGACTCAATGACTCATGTGAACTTACTCTTTCGAACAGACAATATTTAGAAAGTCACGGATAGCGTGGGCGCAGATAAATACACTTACATCACGTGCCTACATGCATTTTTTCATATTTCAACCCACATAAGTTATCATTAAAATTAAATTAAATAGGAATAATTGAATATGTTGTACAATTTCAACTCGCATAATACCTATAACGTGCTTTGAAATGATTTATTTTGGTCGTAACTTATTATGATTTATAATAATAATTAGTTATCTTATTTATTTAGGTGATTAAAGTATATGTAAGTTATCTTATTTGATAACACTATTCACAACAGATATCGTATGTGATCAATTTATTATTAGGTAAATTAAATTGACAATACGAATATCTTATTTATGCCAGTAATATGAAATATGTTAAGTATGTATTCTATTGAGAAGTAGAGAAGCATTATTAGTTTATATAATTCAACAAGTTGGTGAATACTAAACTTCTCTTCCTCGCTATGTAGAGATCAACAACGAAATAAAATCTATAGCAATTATAACAATAGGCTACATACAGTATTGGTTTTTATTAGATATGATTTATCAAGAAGCTCATGATACGCAATTACCATGGACCTAAAAAATGGCAATATCATAAATAAAAATATAATACTCAGTATTTTTTCGCTCTCTACATCTCTATCGCCAGTACATAGAAATGGTTGAAATATTTTCTGATAACTGCGATAGTGTAATTTATTGCTAGATTGTATAGTGAAATTACTATAATATTTAATATCCATGAACTGCACATATTCCAACATTTGTAAAACCTTATTTTATCATAGCACTAAATCACAACACTTAATTACGCTTACATCCTTATAGCACTGCACTATTAAAACACACTGTCACAAAACTCCATAAAATTGCAATACTAAATCGCGAACAAAACAATGTTTTCGTAATATTTATTGAAAACGCAAAAGCGCGCGGCCGCTATGCAAGCCCAAGTAACTTTGTTGACAAGCGGCAAACTGAAAACTCGCTCCTCCGCCATGTTTGAATGCGTCGGCAATCTTCGGCACTACTCGTCTAGCTTCGGGTGGTACTTTCTGTTTTATGTTTGTCTGGACTATAAAATAATATACGGAATACACATTGAGTAGCACGAAAAGACTTGTTAGTTGGAAGATTTAAAAAAAAAACAGGGCAATAATTAATAAATAACGGTAAAAAAATGAGTTAATTTACATGTAACCTAACTATAACAATTAATGAAACATAAAAATAATAACTTTATTTTTTATAAAAACAATTTAAAATGCATATTTACTGGACGACTCTATCGCTCTATAGAAAAGATTTATCCATAGAGCGATAGAGTCTAATATTAAACGAGCAAAGCTCAAGTCTTTTGTTAGTTTTTGTGCAACACACTTTTACTTTGATACTTTGTTACCTTTTTCAAATTTATTCTATACGACAAAGATATATGCATTAATCAATCAAATCGAAGAAATAGTACCTTATATTATGATCCAATAACATTCATTATTTGTTATTCATAAATTATGATTTCGATTTGAAAGCTTTCGTACAAAAGTTGTACTCGCCAAAGGGCATGGGTACATAAAATAAATCACGATACTTGAGAGTTGAGGCTGGCGGCGGTCATGGACCTATTGAACTGGTTCTCCGATATTGTTCTTATAGGTAAAGTTTTTACACTTACAGTGTTTGCTTTCGAGGTTACAAAATCTTTTAGTTGATACTTGATTGGATTACCGCTTCACTTGATGTCTACAATAAACGATCATCTTTAGATATTAATGAAATCGATGTAGAGCTAATTCATAAAATATGTAATAAAAAAAATAAAAGTTATTGTAAAAAACTTTATGTATATATTTGTTTTTACCTATTTTGATTGTAATATTACCTACATAATCTAACTAAGTAACATAAAAATTTATTACAATAATTCACAAAACATACGATACAAAAAAAGCTTTTACGAGTAAACTTTTAAACGTTTTCATTCATTTGACTAGTGCCATCTAGAGACGAGTAGTAGCATAAAATGTTTATCAATGCTCCGATAGAGGGAGCTATTTCAAAATTCTGTTCGCTTGGTTGTCTTTAACCGGCGCGGCGTGTAAAATTATTCTTAACTGACATCCCAAAACAACAGATGTTAGCAAATTTTTTTTACCATAAAAATAAATTTGTACATAATATAATATTATATTTTAAATTATGAAATAAAAATTCATTAACACGGAGTTTTACATATCTTTTATTACTTTTACTACAAAGTTAATAAACATTGTACTATGAAATGGTTGTAGTAATTAGCATTTTAACTATCGCTTCCTGTGCACGGCACACTTTTCAGTAGCGATAAAAAATAAGTAAATGGGTTTATCATGAAAAGGAAACCCTATTTTCGATAACTGGGACACATTAAATTTCTATTTTACATTGTTGAATTACTTTTTATATTTTCGTTTGCAAAAAACTACGTGACAAATGAGAACACATGATATTTTATCAAATAATTTATTACAATTTACAGGTATCGTAAATTGTGAATGACTACTATTTAAGAGTGTTCGCGTAGAGTAGAAATATTGGCGAGTGGCAACAACATGACAGAATTATCGATATAAATAGTAGCCGGGTGCAATGTCCGGGACAATTTAAGCTAGAGATACTATACGTACCTATATCTGAGTATCTTTATATACGCGCGTAGATGCTGTGTGTAAAATGGCGTAGGAATGTTATCATTGCGAAGCGTACTTTGATATAGTACCTAATTATGTAGTTATTACATTAAAAAGGGTTTTTTGAAAAAGGGATTCCATTTTTTTTTAATAAACATAGTATAAAACAAAGTAGCTTTCTCTGTCCCTATGTCCCTTTGTACGCTTAAATCTTTGAAACTACGCAACGAATTTTATGCGGTTTTTTTTAATAGATAGAGTGATTCAAGAGGAAGGTTTATATGTATAATAACATCCATTAAATAGTGGAAAAGTACTGTTATTTTTCAGGTTTCTAATGTGATGTCGTAAAAAATTACATTTTTTCCGCTTACATTGCAAACGCAGGCTGAACCCTACGAGTTTTATCAAAATAATGTACTAAGTATTATACACATTGACCGCCTCCTCGGTACAGTGGTTGACGCGTGAGCGTAACACCAAGGGGTCCTGGGTTCGATTCCCGGTGGAGACGAAGAAAAAAAAATATGTCTCGGTCTGGTAGGACACAGAAGACTGATCACCTACTTGTCCCTAAAGAAAATCGAGCAGTGAAAACAGATGTATAATGCATCTGCCCCTTACCCCACTAGGGGACATGGGACTTCACTTATTAATTATTATACACATTGAAAAGGTCTACAGAAAAGTCCGTGATGGTATGTATATGTCTATCTCTTATGGATAACCCACTATAACTTTTTTTTGTCATTTACTTTTTACGACAAATAATGGCTAATTTTTGAAGCGATTTTAATTTTTAACCAATACAGCATTAATCCTTAACCAATTAAATACCTTGAATACATTATTCATTTAATATAGATCTATATGGCCTTTTACACCGTATGATTTAAGTGAATATTTTCGAAGATATTACAGATTTACAAATTGTGGGACCGTGCGAAGCCGGGGCGGGTAGCTATTTATGAAATAAACTGATATTAAACATAATTTTAATATTGTTTTTCAGTTTCGTAATTATCAACCTATCAAAAAAGATTTTCTCAGGTATTAACCAAATTAATTACATATTTGAATAAAACAAATATTTTAAGTTATTATAATTAGACCATTAATCTTCGCAATGGATGAACTCGCTTTTAATACTTCTTGATTAAGTTTTAGAGATATTAGTTCAACTGAATGTATATTATAGACCTAATCAATTACAAGTAATACAATAAATGTTATCTTCTATCGCGCAACCTTGCCCATTGCGGCTGATAATGCATTATTCTATTCGATAATGTTGTGATGGCTATCGTCACTGCAGTTATTTGCAATACGCCGGTGAAGTCACGTCCGTGTCTGATCTCATGATTCTAAACGCCAACAATTATAATTGTTCAACAATTAAGAGTTTGTGTTTTTATTTTACGATTGCGTTTAATTTTAAGCCAGAACGCTTTCAAAAGCTTAGGTTTTTATTTATTTAGTAACCACACAGTGCAGAAGCTAGATTATTTTTTTTTGTATTTTAGTTCAAAAAACTTCACATCTGCAACAATTAAATTATCATCTACGTAAAATGATGTTATGGAAAACAACCTTAAAATCTTATTTAAAATCAAATAAAATATTGATAAAGTAACATACTCGATTAATATTTTCCAAAACCAAAATACTCCATGAGTCAAATTGTCCGAAAATAATTAAGTTATAAAACAAGCAACATTCCGAAAAGATAGTTCACACAAAAATTTAATTATCCACTTCACAGTATAACGCGTAAAATGTATGAGAATTCACTAGGCTCGGCGTGTTTGCTTTAAACATTACCACGTGAGTTACTTTCCGGTCCTCTTGAAATTTCATTCAGCACAAAGGGGAAGAATATAATGCAAGCACAAAGGCATATAGGGGCACTCAGCTTCCGTAGTAATAGATGGTAGACAAACCAGCTTTGAGACCGCATACCATAGATTAATATCGACGTAACTACGTGAGGCAATATAGGTGTACCTTTGATATTATTATGTATCATGTTTTTTAGGCCGTTACCTAAAGTCAGGGACCGGATTTACTAAGTTATATACAATTATATAATTAAAATATATTCGTTTATTATAGCTGTTGCGTCAATATGTAATAAGTACATACAATTTAATTGCTGTTATTACACAAAATCATTTAACGGTCACTAATCGCAAGCGTGACCGTCTTTCAATAAAGCACATTCGTAATTCGAAGATAATAGAGGTCAATTAAAAGCCTACATATTGAAGGCGGAAGCTTTGCTGGCACCGAAAAGGGTTGTAGACTATAGAGACACGGGAAGCGGATGTGCGGTGACTGCGCGCAGGTGCGCAGACACGGGCGGAATAACTAACTTGTGCCACATCAAACGGGCTACGGTGTACATGTAAACAATCAACCATTTGGACCCAACGTGAATGGAATCGCCAGAAATGTTGGCCACGTGCTGTTTAACCCTTGCGATATAAATAATTTGGTGCGACGTAAATAAATGCCACAACAGCGTTAACTTCAAAGAAACCTCACACTTCTATATGTTTATACTTCATGTTATATTGAGGTACATAAAGTTGTTGACTCATGTATATCTCTATGAATTCATGGGCCTCATTATTAAATATTCAATATAATGTAGTAGAGCACCAAGGCCTTGAGAAGTAATTATTGCGGAGGTTGTATAATCAAACACTGCGTGCTGGGAATCTAACCTTAAGAATATTCGAAAATAAACCGTGGTTGTTGAAAGGTTTACAATTACGCCTCTACGAAAATAACATTAAAAAGCACATACAAACTGTTATAACATCGTTTCAAATCGTAAAAGTAATGCTTCTTACTTTCGTTCAAATTATTATACACAAACGAGTTTTATACAATCATCGCTTTATTAAAGACACTATTTTACAATGAAGAAACAGGAAATATAAGCGCTGTTCAAACGATGACCCTAATCTCTTCATCTATGATTATTTCATAATGCCTAAACAAACGAGCCGCTCTCCACATGGCAGATTAGTCCTTGAGTTTATATAGCGGAATAATAAACTCATTCATTGCTTCTCAGTATTAAAATAAATGTTGGATCAAATTGGCGACACTTCCTATCCGGAGCTTTAAATATTCCACTAAACGCGAGTTGAAAGCAATGTATCCGGTGAGTCACTTGAAGATATTACGTCGCAATGCCAAGACCAAAGGATATCATGTAAATTTTATCTCTATTTACGTGGACTTAGACGTTTTTCTATTGTTCAAACACGCAAGATAGCAGGCTATTTTACTAAATACGGAAGGTTTTCCGGACTGTGATTTAAAATCACGTTTTGTGTAACAAAAGAAACATACATATGTATTTATTTTTTTACGAAAATTTTATGTCTTGTGGTATTCAATCGGTTTATCAATCTGAATTGTATCTAAGTCTACTCTCTATACGAAGATTATATCACAGTAGATTATGTTGCTAAACATATACATATGTGACTATTAGTTAACTGTTTGTCATGTATTATGTCAACCGATACCAACTCTCATATTATTATTAGTGCGGTTGTAAACAGTTAACTTGGAATGTGATTACGGTGTCCTATGTACATATGAACAGACTAAGTCTATATAATATGTTGGTGCACGCCAACCAGAAAATATTATTAATATTATTTGCCCTTTTAAGTATTTATATAATTTAAATTTGAATATAAACTCATAATTATGTTGCGAAGTTTATGGCACATTTACAAGTACCTACTACTTATAATTAATAAGCCGTTAAAATCTAGGTTAAAATATACAAATTCAAGGACTCCTAGCTTAATTAAACTATCATATCGCGAAATCATAAATATACAATCAAAATAACATGAAAAACGAGTTGCATTTGTAAAGATACTTTGTTATACGGAATAAACAACGCTCATGAAAACGTCAACTCATTATAAAATATGTCAAGACTTGAAACGATAAATAAGTAATTTCTCAGCAGGCCATTAATTAGATTGTTAAGACAATCAGTGAAAGTACGACTAAATGTATACGCACTACACTGTTAATAAAATCCATCAAGTACCTTCTGGTACTTGTCATCAATCAATCAAACTTGACATCAAGTACCTTATGCTATTTATATTTCCGTAAAATTCGTACAATGCACCCAAAAACAGCAAAATTAAATAAAATTTTCTATTATAGCAACTGAAATCCCTAAAAAAAATAGAATAATATGAAAAATAACTGAAATAAATCTGTAAAGCAATACACACCATCTATATCATCCTGTGAAGACTCGAAATCGGCTAGTGTAACATTCGAGAGATCCTCCACGTACACCTGGGGCTGTCTATTCAGCGAGTGACGGCCTCCGAGGGAGTGGTAACAGCTCTCTTCCTCATCCGCGGCCTCCTCCGTCGAAGAACCCTTCAGACAGGAGTGAAAACTCCGTGACAGGCGGCGCTCCGTACTCATTGTCACTCATGTCCCAATACACGACACAGGTTTGTACTATCACGCACAACACGTGGACACCCAACACTGTATTTATTTCACTTTCATTCACGCGAATCCTCCGATGACTCAATATTTTTTGCACTAATACAATTTCATCATTCGTCTACGTAATTTGTAGTGATTTCGATTCCATTTTATTTTATTTCAACTCAAAAAGCGTGCACACCGATGCAAAGACACTAAAACCACATTTCTTTTCTTATCTTATCACCAAGGACCTGTAATCGTAGATATGTAACGAATCATTGAGTTTGTGCTCAAAGTAAATAAACAGCGGTCTTTAAATATACAGAGTGGGTTATTGGTACTACACGTCTTGGCATTTTTTAAGTTATCTTTATCAAGTTTCTAAGGCAGTTGTTACAATTTACGTAGGCATACTTCTAAATCTTAACAATATAAGATCGTTTTGAATTTCGACAGAGCCACGAGCTAACTTTGCGGAGGCGCTTGGAGTACCTACAATGTCGGTTCATTGCACTCTCAAAGAATGAGCCTACCTATGCGACAGTGGACTAATGAATGACATTTTAACAAAAGGAAGCGTTTTAAATGAACGCGTTTATATAACTAAAATATATACAACATTTACGATAAATAAAGAGCGGATAATAAATCTTTTTTCCAAACGCATCGCCTGAGATCAATTAGGAGAACACATTTTTAGAGATTATAAAGAACATAAAACTATCCAATACAACTGGTATTATATCTCGTCTATTTAGCTTTTAGAAATTTTATTAAAGAATGCTGTTATAAATATATCCTTTTCCTGTGTTTATTTAATAAAATAAAGTTATTAATCCAAATGTTTAAGAAGTGGTTTGGTGAGTTGGAAAACATCTTGTTCAAGTAATAATAGAAATGTTTCCTTGTATTTTTACAATCACAAAAAATAGGAAGAGGAAGATTATATTGCATTCGATGCAATTACACCATTTGTAATACGCGAATTTTATGACAAAAAGGTGAAATCTTCAACAAGCTATTGTTTTGTGGAAAGTTGAGTGTGGGAGCAACTCGACGTAAGACGCAAGAACCTCTTTAGAAGAAAACCTCGGAACAACCTTTTATATTTTACAAAGTGTGACATGCGCGCGGAAAGAGTATATATTCATACTGATTTCATGTATAAGAAAATTAATAAAGAGATGGTAACTACCGAAAGATCAAATTACAATTTGTGTTCACTAGGATATAAGCATGTAAGAGCTGTGTGTTTGTTCATTTTGAGGTCATACTATATTACTTTAAGTTAAGCTACTTAAGATATGAATGTGATATAGAACATGGACAAGGAATAGTAAATGAAAAATTTGGTAAATGACCGTGTTTGACGCAGTCTTATGAAAAGGTAGCTGCTATTGGAGTTAAGACGTCAAGTCTGGCGCAAAGCCAACCCTCACCGGCACGAGACCGATATTTTCACGAGATAAGCCAGTCCAGTGGGAGTTCAGACCAACAGTAGCGTGCCAGTAAAGAATTATTAGCACGCGAGGTCTGAAAGAATAAGAACATTTCTATTGCCCCAAGGTTGCCCTTAATCTAGCGGCCTTGTCAGGAAATCTTGATTCGAGAAAATTGATCGGCCAGCATTGTACATGAATATAAGGACATTATCGCAGATTAGATGTAAATCACATTCAAGTCGCATAATAGTCGACTCCTTAAGAGAGCTGGCTTATTATCAGACATAAAAGGCTCAACTTTTGTTATAGAGCGTTGACAGCGAATAGGCTGTCGGGGCAAATAAACGCATCCGTCTGCGACAATCGCTGACACGTTAACTAATGACGTGACAGGTATAAATCATGTTATAATAGCAAGACTTTAACGAGCATCGCTGGAGGAAGAGGCCGATTTGCAACCATTGCTATAAGAGGAACACTTCTCAGTCAAATCGAATTATTGTTATTAATGGCTTTTCAAATCACTCGACCTATACTCCCAGATAAATGTAAAAGATCATTAAATCATCAGACTAATAGGTATAATCTCTTCGATCACATTAAATGATATGTCATAGATTAAAATAAATATAGAAGTTACTATTTCATTTGTATTCTGTTACGTTAAGCTTTTCCTTAACATCAATAGATATGGTATTTTAGATCAAATAGCAATAGCAATATTCATCATTTTGCCATCTCCATCAATTTGAGTTCTAACTTCTATGGCTCATTTCGTAGTCCTATCAGATTTTATCAGATTTATCAGATTTATTTATAATTTTCACTGAATTATTTTGATCAAATCTAAGGATTAAATCACCAACAAAATAATAGTATAACCGTCTTATAACACTTCCTTAAATTCATTGCCCATTAGAAATTATATTGTTAACATTATGAAATACGAATAGCTAAATCTAAACCAATATCTGCAACATGTGTTTCCAAGGAGGTAAACACAGCGTTTAATTATTCAAACATGCTGTTTATTCACACTGCGCACTGAAATAGCTTACACTAAAATAAACGGGCCACAGCCATGGCATTATTGAAAGGACATTTGGAAGAACGGCACTAGTTACCACATTACAGAACACTGTGACATTGGATACGTATTAAAATTCGTAAACAAAACACACTTTCCGATTACGTGTCACAAAATATTTACAGAATGAAAACACCGCGTGACTGTCTTCATTCAACGACGCTGACGCACTGAAGCACTAACTAGTAACTACGGACTTACGGAGGCGAAGAGGCGCACGCGCACGCTCATTATGACCAACCGTTTATTTACAATTCCATTTTAAATTCGAAGATGGAACGGTTATGATTAATCTTAATCCTATTTTACAGAAGCTATTCGACAACTATTTAAATATTAATAAGAAAATGGTCAGAAGTATTACTATTGTTCACACAATATGTTTATGTTATTATGTAGCCACATACTAAGTGAAAACCAACAAACCACAAACGTAATTTGTGAATATTACCATCGAGAGTGAAAGCGGTTGATCGAATGCAATAAGTGTGATATCTGAAAACCAGTAAATGTTATCGGCCACTCTTACTCTCTAATAAATATAATGGCAGGTGAATGTGAAGGGAACCATGGGCAACGACCGCATGAGGGTTGTCTGTAGACTGTAACACTTGTGTAATTATTTTAATCCAACTAGACGGGAACGAGCAAACAGCGATAGAAATGTCAACACGCGTTATACATATTTCTGAAGTCATAAAACTCTAATGAGTTTAATATATATGTTTTATTGAGGTAAGTCCCAATAAATCTCCTATAATAAAGATTCCCTGCTAAGAATGTCAGGCAACATACGTGATACGACTATATAAATTCACAGCTATGTAAACATCGTCAAAGGAATTCATTCAGCCGCTGCTTCAATATTAGAGAAATTTTCAAATAGCATTTCTCTTAGAAATGTATTAAAGATTACGACTTTGATCGAGATAGAATTGTAAAGAGTTATATTAGCTTTATGGGACTCGTGAATAACAATGACAAAAAGAAGACTTCTTTTGTTAGATTACTGAATTGTTTCTACAAAAACTTGAATGGTAACGATATTGGTGTTAAACACGAAAAGATTAAGATAAGCGTATTATTATACCAAATAACAATAAACGTAGCTTCACTTTCTTTACGGGCTATTGAGCATTTAGGTACTCATGTTGCCAATATTTACCGCTTCATTAGTAGTATAGGTTGTATTTTACAGATAAATTTTATGCTCGTATTTCATTGAGAAAAACAAAAAATCTGTACTAATGTTCTGTTCATTAGTGCAGTAATGCACAGAACAAAAATTGAATCGTCTATTTTTGTTAACATCGACTTTTACCTCTGACCTTTCAACAGCTGCATTCCTTCATAAACAATTCATGCGGAACGTAGAAGCATTGGCAAACGATGACCTTCCTTAACTTTGAAATTCATATCATACAAAACAAAAAATTACCAGTATAGAGTTTATATAGAACAAATAAAACTAAGAAACTATATAGCTTTATATCCTTCCAATGAGTGGTTTGTTATAAATCTTTCTTAAGTACTAGCGTACGATGGTTCAAACCCGTAAGTCTTGTTTCAGATGCAGTCTTATAGAAAGACTCGAAATAAAAATAAGCGGTTCTCGTAAGTCGTAATAAACTTTAGATCGAAATATCACTGAGAATTATCACAGAGTACCTACTCAGTGATATTGAATTTCTTGGACGCATTTATTATTATTGGATAATTTTAAAATGTTAATACTTTTGATGCTGGAATTAAATTGTAATACTATATAATTATGCAAAGTACTGTTTTAAATCGAAACAGTATCAATATATTAATTAATAATCGGTATTTAAGAGTTGTTATGAGTGGGAGAAGCCAGGGCGGGCAGTGGGCGGGAGTGAACTTGGCTAGCGAGTGTGTCTTGCGCAAAATACGCCCTTCGATTACACTAGAATGTTGCTTTTAGAAACATGCAAAATGATACACATTTAAATCACCAATAGAATAAACTTTATAAAATTATAACGAAAATTCATTTGATCGTTTGTAAATATCTAGAATTATACCTTTCCAAAAAGTATTTAAATACATAATGGTAAAGCATATTATGTAGGATTGAACATATAGGTATTGTTACAAACAACTTAAGTGTATTTTTATTTATTTAAATATAATAATCGTAAGTAACTTAATATTACAAGGCCTCTTAAGTCATGTTTCTCGTGTACGTAGTTACATATTATGGAAAAGTGTATTTTCTTAAATAAATATATTAAATGAGGGACTAGGGTATTTAATTTATGTGTACGAGTTTGAATTTTAATCATTTAGTCCATAGAAGGTAAAGTATAATCAACCAAATGAGATGTAGGCAGCATGTGTAGGCTTGAGTAGCAAGAGATGGTACAATTGTCACAAATTGACGTGATAAAATTATCATTAGGACAAATGTACCTACTTTGAATGAGCGAGACTATACCTACTGGGAACTTTACTGGAAATGTTAGAAATAATAATAATTTTGTGGATGCATTTTGTGGCTGTTTTGGTTACTTTACTAATAGACCTTTTGTCTCGTTAATATTCGTTTAAATAAAAAAAAATAAAGCGTTTTAAGAAATTCTTGCTCTGCAAGAAAATAGAGCGACTGAAAATTGCTAGTTAGCAGAACAATAAAAAAGGCTATCAATTTTAATTACTCAATCGATCAGTCCAATACAACAGAAGACCATAAAAGTTAGCGGTATGAGAGAAAAAGTGGAATATATAACGAACTTTCGTTGTGAAGAAGTGGGCCAATAGAATACGGTGTGAACCGTGCGTGCGGCTCGGGGAAGTGAAGCAAATAACTGCATGTAACTGTTCATTGTAAGTGAAACTGGTGGAATATACGAACTTGAACATAATTAATCACAGTGACGTTATTTCTAGGAACTAGGAATGCAACGCTATTAATGTTGTTAAACTGTAGGTATACGGTCATCAAATTACCTACTGAAACTTGTAATTACGCTAATTTTAAATCATTTGTTTCGTGTTGTTTATTTTATCATGCAATTTCACACCAAAAGCCAAAACATGCCACACTGACAGATTCTTTTATAGATCAAAATCGGCTATCTCCTACAGCCCATTTAAGCCTAGTCTAAACAAACTACACTCAAGTGAAGATAATTAATTAAAGGCCGTTGTACATAATAGGGGTTCAGTGTGTCGTCCAACAAATACTCAATGGAAGAGATTAAGCACGATACACAACGGTGTAGTGCATTACCGACCTACACAGTACACATACTGACACACTTTCTGCCGGCAATATAATGAGATCATGTCTCGCTAAGGAAAAGAATACACATAATATGTACAGGCACTGTTTACAACCGGATACGGATAAATAGACCACCTCCTTCTTACTTTTCTTTTAGGATACGTGTTTAAAGGTCAGATTTTTATGGACAATCCCATAAAATGGATCAGTTTTAGGCTTAAGCAATAGTTCTAATTATAAAGGCATTTATAATCAAAAAGAGATTCGTTTCATAAATATTAATAATAGAGTTAATAGTCGTGTTCTACGACGATTACATAATATTTTATATCTTAGTTTAAATTCAAATTTGATGATAAAATAAATAAGCGTATTTAAACGGCAAATATATTTTAAATAACTGGCGGTTAATTAATTTTAAAAGAAATTTGTGAAGTTTAAATGTCTGTATCCAGTGTGATTTTTAGTATAAATTAATACGAATGAATCCAAAGCATTTTGAGAAAATGGTCATTATGAAGCAGATAAAAGGCATAATTTGATAAAAACGTTGAGAAATGTTATAACAACTGTCATCGTATTGCAACTTTTATCGTGCATGTCCGTTTGTTCATTTCACAGTCAGTAGCTCCAACATCCGGCTGACCGAAATGGATTTTGAGTCTGACATATGGCACAGAAAATGGGCGAGCATTAAAATTTCATAATCAAAAATATGTGTCAAAGATATGGATAAAAATATTTTAATGTGTATCAACGTCCTTAAGTTCCAGAGTATAAAAGACTATGTATTTGCATTGTAAGTAAAACAAGCTGTTACGTAC
This sequence comes from Colias philodice, assembly GCF_061535455.1. NCBI lineage: Eukaryota > Metazoa > Arthropoda > Insecta > Lepidoptera > Pieridae > Colias > Colias philodice. Next base: position 4,159,878 of record NC_143088.1, read on the forward strand.
GGTAGACCTGAGAACATTTTTGTAACAATGCCATATGGTCCATGTACCTACTTAACCATTTTAACAAAAAGCTAGATAAACGTGTAAAGGCTATAAAAATCAAGTCGGCCATATTTCTGTGACGCTCCAGTTCGGTAAACAGTGTCGGCTATAAAGCGTTTGGAAGGACGCCAGAACTGGCTCCCTGCGCTCCCTGCACGTATGGTGTATGCCGCCATTACTCCAACCTGAACATATTATATTATCTGTGCCTGAACTGTGTAATGGACACCGCTTGTGCCATTATTCTCAACGTACGACCTATTTATCGATGATTTATTTTGACATAAATTAGCTAATTTTGGATGGTCTAAATAATTGGAATCTTTGTAGAGCTTACCGTTTGTTTTATTTATGGGAATTGACAGTGTGGTTTATATCTTTGAAGGTACAAAAAGGCATGAAAACTGCCTGCAACATCAGTAGTAGTGTAAATATTGAAGTGCTTATAGTATTAAGAGCATAATTGAGGAGAAGTGTCACGTTGTTGCATTCTGTGTTAAATTATTAAGAATTCATAACATCAATAAAGAAAAGTCAGGTTATAACTATTCCTAGAACTGCGTACTTGCTTTACTTGTTTGGTTTCTCTTATAGAGGCAATGTCGTTAAGCAAATAAATATGTACTGGTTTAACTTCCCAGTGATTTTTTTTTTTAATAATAAATACAGATTCGTCTTAACTTCGATATATTCGTATCATCGAGACATGAATAGGAGTACATAATAATCTAATCTACTCCGAGTCGAAAAAATGTACAAAAAAATGTGAACCAAGCAAGCTTTTCTGTACAAATGTCTCTTTATAAGTGAACAAATTTTATAAGGATGCTTTTGAAACCCAAACTGTGCTAAGTACATATTAGGTAGTAGAGATGCCATTTTCTGTTTACTTTTACAGTTAACCAGTTATTATTCCATTTCTGTTAACATCTTCACGTATTTAGTAATCATACAGTGACATAACACTTCTTGTTGATGGTTTTACAGCAAAAGCTTAAAAAGTGAAAGTTTTTGTTGAAATTACGTAAGCGTCGAATAAACCTGTTATTGGTTTTCACTGTTTTACTTATTTACACTTTGGATAACGCGATTTCGTTTTAATTAACAAAGGAGAATATTAATTTATAGATAGGTAATACTTAAAAATAAGTCAATTAATAATTATTTTGTAATTGTATATAAATGTGTTAAAGCTAATAGAGTACGTTCCAGAATTTAAAATACATTTAAATGACGTTTGAAAGTATACGTGCGACTCAACAACTTTCGCTGTTCGGCGAAAAGGCTAATGGACATGAAAGCGACTCACTGGACGCCTGGTCCATCGGAAATAGGTTTACTAGGTATCAAACTGAAAAGTACTAGGTAACCAAAGTGCTGACGAAATAGTTGGACACAATAATATTTACATTTTCTTTTGAACACAAAAATAACATGAAGTGATTAAGAATAAAGTTATGATTAACAAACATGAAAATGTCAAGACAATTTTAGTCCGTTAAAGCGTCGATAGAAAATTGTAGTATTTTCCTCATATTTTAAGGTTATCGAGATTAATTTGATTCCATTACAATCTCGAATAATGAGAACAGAAACAACCGCACACGATGGTAGACAATGTCAATTTGTTGCATGAACATGACCAAAATAAAACATTCGAGGACACATCGCAAGTCAACTGTGAAGACCACCTTCCAAACTGGATCAGATGTCGCTCACAGGAAAACACTTCTAGAATTTTGATTTCGTATTGGTGTTGTTTTACAATATATTATTTGTCAAGCAATTAATTATACCATAACGAGTTACGGTACAGGAATTATTTAATGTTAATTGGTAAAAGTAATTTCCAAAAGCGATTACTTTAACAATTGATAAGTATGTATAATGTATATTTAAAAGGGTAAGTACCTATAATTTTATATAAAAATTTTTACTGACCTACATAAACATAGCTAATATCTTGAATATATCATCAAACGAAATCTCAAATAAGCCAGCCCTTTTTGCTAATATTTGCCCTCATTTTCTTGTCGAAATAGTAATAAATAAAAGATTCAACACGGGTGTTCTCACGGCATGTTATCGGATTCTCAGGGAATTTAGTCCGATGACGATAACCACACACTTATCTGTTACAGGGGACGTGATGCGATTTATGTGTTGACTTTTTGACAGTATTTAGGGAAGGATGGGAGAAGGCTTTTAATTTATATTGATGTAATTACTGCAGCATTTCATTAAAATGCTATCAAAATAAACACCATTTTCAAGTTTGTGCACTTAAAACTTAATTTTGCTTGGTAAAAATTAAATACAGATACCATTAAAGTTAATGTTGCGTTCAAGGCGAAACCATGAAAAAGTTTTGTGTTTGGATTTAGGTACCTCAAAATTCATAAATAATTTTAACGTTATGTATGAAATGTGTAATAAGTATTTCGAAATACATAATGCTTTTTCACCCCAATACAATCGCCATTGTTTCATAAGTACCTGCACTAATTTCATGATTTAAATTACGAGGTCACTTAAGTTTCAAAAACATCGACAGAAACTTGAATACAACCGACATTCTCGGCTCGAGTGCAGTAATGAAGCTCTTGATATGGGGTTTTTATGTTTCTTAGAACAAAACAGGGTAAGCAGGTCTCCATTGTAATCGCGACTAGTGCAAGGGAACAGTAACAAAGCATTGTTGAGCAGGTACCCGAGATGCGGGCAGCAAGATGTTGCGGCATCTGCGATGCGTGATTTTGAGCCACCGGCTGCGTCGCGGCAGATGCCATTCGCTACCAACATCGGAATTCGATAGGCAATTTCACCAAGAATTCGTAATACGGCAGGTGTAACATCTACCTGTACACCCTAATCATTTATTCGTCATATACCTATCTAGCCAAATTTAAACATTCCAACATGTTTTTACCGGAACGTAAAAAACATATTAGTATGCAGAAACAACGTGGCGTCGTTTTCAAGTACACTTTAACGTATGGTTAAACCTTTAATTATGTTTACGAGTAATTAATGCCGAACATGTTATAAAGCGCAGCTGAGCCAACTTTCAAAAGAGAAATTTTTAGCTAAATTTGCGTTTCTCATTTTTATGCATGAAGTTTTTGGGTGTTTATTATGCAATGGGATTTTAAATTTAAATTTCATGAGTAGGTACATAATAAATATTATAATACAAGTTTGTTTTGCGTGTTAGTTTTTAATAGTAGGTTTATTATTCTAGTAACAGTTAATACCGCTCGTGTTAAGTAAATAAAGACGTGTGTGTTTATGGTTGTCATCGCGAAGGGCCGTGCTTACTCTGTGGGCTATATTTAGGTCTTGCAACGAACCAGCGACGTGAGATGTGATGTTAAGGCCACGCTAATCAATACATTGGCTGGGCAATTAATTAGCATGGTACAACGCACTACGGGGCCACTGTCAGCGATATTTTTATAAAATAAAAAAATGCAAAGACGTACAACAACAAACTATTTACCAGCGCACAAACTCAATACACTCAATCAGTCAACGAACACAATCCGAAAGGGCACAATGGTCGCACAAAAGTAGAGAATGTTAATGCATCACTCGGAGTTAACCGCGGAGTTCCTGCGCATTGTATACTCGCATGACGACCGGTGCATACTGAGAATCTGTCAGGCGTCTGATGGCACGTGATGGACGCAACGCACACGTCATGCGTCGCGCGAGTTCGAGCCAGCACTGGCTGTTTACAAAGCAACTGGCAAGCACGACTCGGCACCCAACGCATCGTCACAGCTGTGCACCCACCGACCGCGACGGACCGAAGAACCGTTCATAGAAAAAATGGGCACGTTTGCGATAAGCTTTATCATATCGCCCAGGCTTCGTAGTAACGAAACTGAAGTTGCGTACTACATATGCACACTGAACTGTTTTATTTATCTGTTTTTACATTGGACCGTTAAGTGTCCTTTATTTTATTTAAATTTCTGTGCAATTTTATTCATTAGGTGATAAGACACAGCAAAATATGTAATTAGTTTCAAGTGTTTTATATTAACATTTTGGCTGGGAATAAAAAACTTAGAGAAATTAAAAGTAAAAAAAGTGTGTAAGTATTCCTTTTCCGTATTTAAGAAAAGTATGGTGACCCTACTACTTTTCTTTATTTCTCTATTTTCCTACTTTGCGTCTTGTTCTATTTAGGCGTCTTGTTTATATCGGATAAAAAGTTGTTTAAATCGGAGGCCCTATTCATTCTCAACTAATATTATAATTAAACTAGCTGTGCCCTGCGGTTTTACCCGCAGTGCTCCACTCTTATTGGTCTTAGCGTGATTATATATACCTAGCCTATAGCCTTCCTCGATAAATGGGCTATCTAACACCGAAAGAATTTTTCAAATCGGACCAGTAGTAATATTAGTATAGATTCTAAGGTGTCATAGAATAATGTCTGCATAACAATACAAAAAAAATCCCAAAAGCGCAACATTAATCGGCCTACGTATTCATGTGAACTTTACACATTTAGAGAACCTGAAATGTTGAAACGCATGTTAAACGTACGTAAAAACAACATAACTTTGTAATGACCGGGTAGAACAAATTGCATTGCCTTAACTAAACATCTAATCTGGCGTAACTAAAACATAAACATGATACCGCGAAAAGCGATTATTTAACGCATTGTTTATAAAATATATTATGATTATGGCTCGTGAAATAAAGCGTGGCCTGTTTATTTTCATACCAATATGCAATTTCAAATATAATTCTCTTAATAACATATCTGCCTGTGATTTATCTCTCATTACAATAAATATTTTGACATAATTAAATAATAAAGAACCACTGTATAATTCTAAAAAAGCAGGTGTAAAACTTCCCACAGATGATACAAGTAACAACCATAGACAAGTTAATTATTTAAATATTTAAAAGTTCACACTATACAGTATACACACGCAATATTTAACTGTATATAATTATTTAAACCTAAGCAAATAATAACGTATGATAAATAGCAGTCTTTTATAACGGTAAATAGTAACTACAGTTTAAATGATGTACATATGACAAACTCATAATTATTCGTACAGCGAGATGATAAAACGTACATTACTTAGTCTTTACTGGATTTTTGTAGGGTACATCAAAGGGTTACAATTAAGGTACAATTACTTTTAAAACTGTTGAGGTTCACAGTGAGAGGAGATGTTTATATCTCAGTGATTTACCGCGGGAAGCTCCGGAAGAATTATATAAACAGAGCTATAATTAACACATGAACATAACGTGAGCTTAGCAAAGACGATAATCATTTTGTCGATGTGTCGAAGTGTGAGTCACGAGCTCTACTTGCACGTATTCTTATATTGATAGGGCCACGATACTTGATAGCGAAGACATTTGGATTAGTAAGAACTACATGCAAATTAACACAGAGTAAATGCGGTAATTTTTCGCAATTTAAACTGGTAACTCGGTTGGTTTATGTAGTACTAGTGGGTAGGCATTTAACCGTATCGCCGGTACCCTACCTAACGTGTTTCCGCAACACATTATAACTGATTCAAAGCTTTTTCCAACACAATATATTTTTACATATTTAAAATTTGTTAATACAGAAATATTGTTTATGAGCTGAGATTTATAGGAGCAAATACTTGAAGATTGCAGACTGAAAGGGTGCGAAACGTCAATATTCCAGAGAATCTTACGGTACCACAAATAAACAACACTTCGCCAAATGACTACGTGAAAACAACTGGTGTCATAAAGGAAAGTAATCTTTCCCAGGCGTCAATCAGTTGTGTACCCTATAGTATACGTACAAGTACTACAGATATGTATTTTTCATCATTTCTTACTTATAGGCCATATTTTCCTCGAACGATACGATTGTGAGCCATCGTTCCACATATTTCAAAATTAAACGAACCGGAAAACTAAACCATTAATTTAAAATTGGATTCTGCAGATCTCTAGCATACTTTGCTTAATCCAATAAAACATACTTGTGTAATGTCTTTGAAACATAAATAGCACTAGACGTTCATCGCCTCACATAATGCACGTTGAAAAGAGATTTATTTCAATCGTTGTTATATTTCATCAAGCGCAATTCAACTAAATAACATTTTCTCACCATCGTTGCACAAGTTACAACTGCATTACGAAACTAGTTCCTCGTGTACATCTGCATTGCTGTTTAATGCAAGTGAATTATTGGCTCGAAGTTTTCAAGTCGGACCAAATCCTGAGAACACGGAAATGCAGCGGCCTTGTATAAATGTTTGGAAAGAACGGCTCTATCGGTTTCTCTAATTACACTTCTTACATTGAAGGTGTTAGATTTTAACTCTGTGTTCTGTTTATTTTTGTATGTTTGTAATGTTGTTGCACTTTCGTAAAGTTTGGTCTGTGATGACATATTCACAGAACAGATAAACAAAGAAAAAGCAGAAAAACAAACGTATACGTACTTTGATTATAATTCAAAACACGAATTTAAAATATAGAACTGTAAAAGTTATTAGTAACTTCCGTTTGAAATACGCGATCACAATATTGTACCACATAAATATCAGGTAAGACACGGAAATTCTCGGAAGCTGCAAGGCGATGAATTCTAAATGCCTTCATAAACAAACATGATGTTCACGCATCTTAACTAAAAAGGGTTGTCTATTTCGAGAGGTTATAAAGGTTATAAACATCCTACACAAAAAACGAAACCACTTTTTTGTATAATATAATATGTAATAATCATCTTCATTATCAGTTTTAAAAATCATTTAAATAATAAAAATAAATCCTGATATTAAATTTTTTTTCAATCAGTGTTACAAAAAGCTTCAGTTCTATCTATAGAGCGTATAATATATTTTTTATTAAATTGTCATCGTTCTCGATTCAATACTACATGTACCCAGTATGCAGTAAAAAGCGCAATTAAGGCAGCCCTGATGCAAACGGATGCGATGTAACGGTATTTGTATCCAGCATCCACATTAATGCTGACATCCGCCGGCTACCGGTCAACGATACGATACCATTAATTCGGCCTATTGTTATTTTTGTGTTTGGTAAACATTGAACGAGCAGTTATTCAAACTTGAAAATGGTCCTTAAATAGCTTTGCGGATAAAATATATCTCAATGATGGTTTAAATACATTTTTCCATTTTATATTCATAGAAAACGGTTCAAAGTATAGAAATAAATATTTCATAATTTATTAGGTGGAAATATAATAATATCTATTCATTTAAGAAAAATTAAGCGAGTTAAACAAAAGAGATGTAAAACAAGACCTAGTTGACCAAATAGCAGAAAATGGACTGCAAACCATTTAAGAGTAAAACAACGGTAATTGAAAGTAACTTAATTAGCACTTAATCTAACATACCTAAATACTAAATGAGTGCGTTTGATACTTTCAGAGCATGACAAATATAAGCAATTTCTTCGTTAACGTACTTACTGGTAATTATATACTGTTAATCGTAATTGGCAGATGCACTTACCTGTAACAAAAAACAATAATCGTTAAAGATATTATGTATTTCGAATAACAAAGGCATTTTTTAAAGAAACACATATATATTTAAGCTTTACATAGAACCGGAGAGAAAGGTAATTACAATAATTAGGTACAGTACAGGTAGACTATTTCCAAAATATAAATTGATTGAATACAAAAATTATACACAGACTTATTTCTCAAATGATCATTCTTTCGCCAGACCTTCACTCGCATTTGATAGAAATTCAAACATATACACGTTACAAATATAGCTATCAATAAGGTTCTTTGATGTGTATGAATCAGTCATTACCATCAAAGATACATATAATTAAAAATTAAGATAAAAGAGAATAGAACGTCCGCCATTTTGAGTGGGGTGATCCCGCCTTCACGTTTCGCTTAGACGTTGACTCATTCTTTAATGAACTCGAATGAATCATTATTTCGGAACACATAATTAGAAGGTCTAGTGCCGAAAGTGTGGGTGGGAAATAAGGAACACAATGCCACTTCTGCAAATTCTTACAGAGAAAAACCAGAAAACACTTCCAGCTTTTAAAATTGCTTCTGAGAGCAAAGCAAGTAAAAACCGCTGAGAATTTATAATGATCGCCATCCGAACGTATATAACTAGTTTTTTGCGAGAACTGGAAGCTCTCTCCAGTGATCTGAGTACCAGTTCTGTGAGTTATCTGTGACGCGGTCCCACACTACTGCATATATAGGCAAGCCATATGCATAGAATTTTATCCCTATGAAATCTAGGAAATGTGAATCAAAGGAACTACCATTGCATATCAATTTTCTCAGCTCAGTCCTGCATGTTAATAGAATGCGTTAGCAACAGGACTTGTGATTGTTTGAGGTATAAAGTGTTACGACTTCAAGTGCCATGCACAATGCACGATGTGCTTTTTTAATACGCTTCTGAAAGTCTAATAAGAAAATAATCCAAAACACTGACCAGACGATTCAAGTATATTCTATAATTTGGAATACAAAGTAATTTATTATTTACTATTGTTATATTACAAAATTATTCCTTAAAATGTCTATATGAGAAGACTGTTGAAGGTCAGCTTAACAAAAGCATTTTGCAATTTACAAATCTTACAAATCACATCTCTGGTACTTCCTCATATACTGCTCGTACTAATTGGTAGCTTTATTATGCACTAATTTCATAGACTATAAAACCACAAAGATAAATACCAAGGTCAAATATAACAAAGGTTCTCAGAAGACGGATGTTTAAATTGGGTTCAATTGACATTGAGGAATTCGCTCGAACCCGTAACGCACAATACATCTTGTACAGAAGCACACATTTATGAAAAGAAGTTTAGTTTCAGCTAAGGATATTTAGATGACTTTGGGTTGCTCTATCGTCTATCTACATACTGAAATACCCTGATGCTTACAGGTGCAACTTTGCAATCACATTGTACTATGCTTCGAGGAATTTATAATCTTGTAAAATAATAAAGCTAAGGAATCATTTTGGCTCGTGAATAAAATCGATCCAATGTTAATAGCATACTTCCAACACGAGTCACAACTTGCCTTTTATGCGACTTTTCTTTGCCTCAAAAGTGTTCAAAAATGCAATAAATTAAAGTGGAAAAACAAATTTCCATACATATTAATGAGTGCTATTGTTGAAAATACCAGGGAGACATAGCCCACATGGTATTGTAAGTGGGTCAGAGTGATGGCGGGTTGCAGCAACGACATTAGTTCCGCGTGTAATGTACACAGAACGAGGTTGGTACATGTGCTTTGTATGTGTTTTTTGTCGATCTACCTTTTGATTTTACGGATAAATGTTTAATATTTGAAATTGTTGAATGGAAGGATTTTACTACAGTCCATTTTTAATATTATAGAGTAATGCAAAAAATAATAACTTGAATTTTATAAAGGGCCTTATCATGATAATATGAGAAGGATTCGAAAACTAGCTAGTATAAAACAACTTAATTTCTCTACTTTCTCAGAAATAATTATAATAGAAGTTTAAAGTTCCTTCCAAATTACAGCGAACATACTAAAATCATGCGAGTAAAAATATTTTATTGTTCTGCGTTGTGTAAATCAGTAATCAGCAGATTTACGTAAACGCATGGAAACTGTGACGTGGGAGACACATTGTCTGAGCTGCACAACAAAGCTATCTACTCATAAATCAAATATTATATAAACTTATCTTTACTGTTTAATAATTAACTACCATTAAGAGAGAATTAATTATGATAATACAATAATAGACGCGAACAGATCACTTTGTGAAGGCATTTATCATGTATTCTCTCAATAAACAATACAAGGTCTTTAAGTATTTTTATTCTGAAATTATACAATGCTTTTTTTTTTCATATAGCTTTTCATTTGCTGCGGACAACCGCAGCTCACAATATATTATATACATGGCTCAGTTTCATTTACGGCCTACGTATTGTTTCACTGTTCTACAAATAGGGACGTAGGTATTGTTAGGGTTGAGAAATTAACTTAATACAAAAGAATAAAAAATACTGTTATCCATATTTGTATTTTATATAAATATGAAACGTTTTATTTAAAAGTGTAGGTCTAGTGTAGCTTATTAATTAAAAGTAAGTATGAATAACTTTTAATTTATCGGATAACAATTGCGTTGTAGAACAACTTAAATACGATAAATGTAATAAACATAAAATAGTTTTTCCTATTTAGATCACCAAAAATTGTCACCCCTGAAAGAGTATAGTAGTACAATATGGACGAGCGATGTCCTTTCACGCTTTTTGCTTCAGACAATGACAATTGTATTCGAATAACTCAACAGGCTCTAATGAGATGCTTTTAGTGTTGTTACATTGTGGTTCGAAAATATAGACTTATATTACTTTTCACTTCCTCACACTTTTGTAATCGGGGCGTTGTTTCGGCAAATTTTGAGTAAGCTGTATTTCCATTTTATATAGCCCTCGTCTTGCCCTCGTATTAATTTGAATTGAACAGATAAATTTATTTAAGACAATTATTTTATACCTCTAGAACTTACAAAGCATTGACGAACTCTTTACGTTTAGGAAGTTCATAAACTCATTAATCATTCAAATTCAATCTCAAGTAAAATACAATAAAGTCACGATCTCTGAATGACAATTGGCTCGATCTCAGGTAGGTACTTACTGTTCTTTGTGCGTGGGTCACGAAGGTAAATTCAGCAAAAATGTCAGGCAGATTAACCTTATTTAGAGGGCGGCCGCGGCGACTTGACGTTTGATACGCTCGGTTCATAAACACAATAGAATGAATCATGTTTTTCTCACAATAAAAATTTAACACGCTGCCCGCAACCTTTACCGAATTTCACATAAAAATGATTTTACTGTTATCTATTCTGTGAGCGAACTTAAATTATTGAAAGTTCGAGTAATATAACTGTTCAAGTTTTTATCAACTTGTAGTTTGAGTATTATTTTTTCAGATAAATCACAGACAAAACTCAAAAATGAGAAATGGAAATGAGAAACATAATATAAATATAAAGGACGCATTGATTAAATCAAATTAATTATTAATACAATAATATTATAAAAACGGAGCCTTTACAATTAATACACAAAAATAAGTTGACAGTGCCATCTATCGCCGAGTAGAAGCAATACTTACATGCGCGAAGGGCATCAAGAGATGGCGGTAGTGTCGCGGCAGTGCCTCCCTGCATTGACGCTAGGGCGGCGTAAGTGTCCTCACAAGATATATCAACATCTGTGTACTTTCTTCTCTTCTGAATGATGGCTTTCCACATATTGAACTTTGTCTTTTTATTCCTTTGTAGACTCATTACATTTCTTTTATTTCACTTTATACACAACTATGGATAATTGTATTGTGATCGTGATTATCATTGCCTTTAACGTTTTTGAAGTTGTTTAATTTTTATGCAAAATTTAAGGACGCGCTTTAAAAAGAGTCGTAAAATCTTAAAGCGCAAGTCGTATTTTATGGACAGTTGTCAAGTAAGTCAAGGCGACGTTGATCGGACATAGGGGCACTGCCCCTTGCTATATCAGTACTTGCATCTACACACTACTCACATCAGGAGTCACTCAACAATAGTGTTAGAAATAATTTGTTCTATCTATTGATACAATTTTAAACCACGTTTTAATTTTGAGAATTATTTACACGTCAAAAATAATAATTTAAACCTATATTTTTAAATATACGGGCAAATGTATAATTTCTTACGTTTTCCCAAAAAGTAATAATTAACGAATTTTAGTTTCATAAATTTGCCGTTCATTACTTATTTCTGGTTATAATTTCAAAATTTCCTGGGAACGTTTCATAAACGTATAAAAAAAACACAAATTAAAACTTTTATTGCGTGCTCTACGTACCTATGAACTATCCAAAATGTGTGTTTATATCAGTAATAACAACAACCAGTTACATTTATAGTCTTAGTGTTGAGAAAATAAAATAAAAGAGTTCAAGCAACCCATATATAGCCGTGAAATTGGACACAAGTCACAACGGTCCGTGACACTTTTAAAAATAAATCACAGGTGCATTTGTGACTGTTATTACGGACTCTAAATATGTGATAACGCCTGACTTTATCGCCTGCAGTTTATAAACCTGATGTAAGCCCTTAATATAATAACTACTTCAAAAGGACAACCATTTTTAATGATACGAAAAATATTCTGATTCTCTTGTAAAGATCTTTTAATGTAGATTATACCGTTACATTAAATTCAGTTAATTGATTCAATAACCTAGATCCTTGATCGAATTTCGATTTTTTTTAATGACAAAAATGTATCTTATTAAACTATACGGTACTTTAATTCAAGAGACAGTAATGCTTATGCGTATATGCTCACAATTGCGAACCATCAAATAGTCCAATGCATCAGAAACAAAGAAGGGTATTTAACACGGCATACTGTAAAGATTTCTCTAACTAATTCTGGTATCTGCTCTTTAACTAGTTCTAATCACGTTTCGCCATCCATTATCATATCAAGCATACTGATCACAAAGGCAATGCAATTGTCAATATTCTATTATAGATCGTGCAACGAGCCATATTCAGTACGGTCAGTACAAGTAACTTGAAGAACGATTGAAAGACCCAGTTAAAAGGAAATAAATAGTCTCTCTGTGAGATAGTCCTATCGGCTATCAACCCGATGTAGTGTCCAGGTAGAAAGATGATCCTTGAATGATTTCATTTATTGGATAAGATGAAAAACTATTAGCAATTTTTTGATGGTTCTTTAAAAAATTAAATCTTTTTGCGAATTTAAATTTGTTTTCTGCAACCTGCTAGATACCGTTAAGAATGTCTAAAAATGGATTGTTGATTGAATTTTATTGAACTCCATAAGAGTATTTAAGAACTTTAATAATGCAGTCATCATTTGATGATTGGGTTAACTATTTCAATTCTTAAACAAGAAGTTTTGTTTACGATACGCACTTAAATTTTTGAAAATCATTATCAATATTTTTTATTTATTTGCGAGTTTTTTTTTCTATTTCTTAAAGACAAATTGTTCCCTTAAATTAAGCACTTCTCACACAATCGCGAGAAAATCATAGTTGCAATTATTTTTATTTGTTTAATCTCAAAATGTATGATAACGTCCGTGTGATTGTTATTGTTTTGCGTTACAATAATGTGAACTCGCTTATGAATTTTTTCAAGTTGCTCAAACAATTTTTTCTTAATTAATTTCACATTAAGCTTTGCACTTTCACCAGACACTACGTTTTGTTACCACGGCCATTTAAAATAATTACAAGTGCTTTTTTAGCAAGCTTCATGAGAATCAAAACGACTTAGGTAAGTGTAGAATTTCGTTGAAAATGCATTGGTGCAGCAAAACAATTGCTTTACAAGAATTGCAACAAATTGTGTTATCTATATGGAGAGTCGTGAAGCTATCTTTACCAACAAAGGCTTCACGGTCATCTTTATCGATATCGATAATTGGTATCTATTGTTTGAAGAATTTCGTGCCATACCCAGCACACGCTGCCTTAACGGTCTCGAAGACAATCGCATAAATAATAATGATTCAACCGCCGTCTACCCGGTAGGTGACCTCCGGAAGCTTGTCATAACTATTATTAACATTACTGCCCGTCCACACTAAAGTACCGAAACTATTTGTTACGGAATTTCAATTGACTATTTCGGGTCGGTCGATTACGCCGGTGCGATGTTGCAAAATGCATGCGGGTCGAGAGAAATCTATTGAATGTCTATTTTTACTTTTACTATCAATGTATACAATGAATGGTTGAAAAATGAATGAGGATTGAAACGAACCTCTTTATTACCTAACATATTAACGATTGGCTCTATAATCTATGCAATATTAACTTGTCTCAACTCACAGATCACTGCAAAACACAAGTAGGTACACAGTGGCCTCTATATCGTATACCTCACTATTATTAATAAAACACAATCACCTTCCACACCTAATTTAAAACAAGGTATCGTAAATACGCGTTGATCTTTTGAAATCACGTTAAACATTACTCATCCTCATTTGCACGTGGGTCTAAGTACCACACCCACGTGGTACTATTCATCTTGTAGCTTGTATGAAGGTTCTCTGTTACGATTGCACGATTAACGTATTGGTTCTATTCTAACAATACAAAGAAGTCGAATGCACTAGTAGAGGCTTTTTTGTAAGACATTCAAAATTCAGTCAAATTGATATATGCGTTGTAAGATTGTGGATGCATTGTTATCGATAGTTAGGCAGAAATATAAATACATACTTGATACTACTATTAGTATAGAACTGATGAAAAATGATACTTTACAAGGATATTATTTGATAATCTCCTAAGATGTACGACAAAGGACAATGGGCAGCATTACAGAACAATAACAGATGTCAACTTGTGCAATTTTAACATTGCATCTAGAGAACTCTAATACCTACAAATATCCATCATAAACTGTCAGAAATTAGAAAAACGTTACTTATTCTCGGCTCTACATAATACCAGTTTAACAAAAAACATGTTGACTTATCCTCTAGGAAGTCCTCACAACAGTTTCGTCAATCCAAGGTTAAAAAGTAATCACAAAGCATTGCTCATCAATAAAAATCACTTGCTACCGGTAGGTGGCGCGGTGCCAGGTCATTATGTTTACATCATTACCAAAACTTTAATGGCGTATTCCATAAACTATTAATAAGGCTTACACAGTTCATTGTGAATAGAAACCCAACACCGGACGAACGGATGCGCTAAAAGTATTGACGCATTTACTTACATCATTTTCTTATATATAACATTTTATCTGAGTCTTAGCACAGCATGTTTATAATAACCCAACATTATATTTTGTTATTTACGTTGAATGAAGACGTCGTCCTTGGTTAAAATTCGTTAAATTTTATAAATACAATCCGAATTGTTAAACACCACACCCATACATAAAACATTTTGCGTGATAAAACGTACATCATTGAATCGCTCATTTTGTATTGATAAAGAATCGTCTTTTTGTATTGAAAACAAAGACAAATAAATATTTTTTTACATTCGACCAAAATTTTTAGATGATTGTCCTTGTTGGTATCAATTTACAAACGCTCTGCATCGACATGCAAAAATGTACATTTTAAATTCAAATGCGCGAAATATAAAGTTCCCAATGTACTGATATTTTGATTTTGTCAACCAACGTCGCAATCTACATCTATTTAAAAGTTATAATCTTATTAACATACTCTAACTATAATATTATACGGGTATTATTTTAGTTATGTATTAAGAATTATCTAACAACTCTACAGTATAAGTTTTCTGAGCACGTCGTAACATATAATGGGCATTAAATAAGTACATATAGGTCATATGGGATGTGAAGACCTTGTATAACACATGATATGTATTACAATAAGCGAGACAAACAAAAAACCATTATAACGATCCTTATCGTACCTATGGTACTTATAAACGCAAATCAAACAGATTCAAATTTGTTTACTTTATGAAGTTACAATAGACTCCCATGAAGTACAATAGATTACAATGAAAAAACATATAAACATTGTTTTAAATCAATTGAAAGTTGTGCTACTGCAATAATTTGGGCAGTAGAAGAGAAAAAAAACAACATATTTTAAATTATAAATGGATACAATAATAAAAATTACTATTTAGGTTTAAACGAAAGACAAAATCACGAAAAAATATAATTCAAAGACAAGTTCTGTTTGATGTTTCAAAAAAAGTTACGTTCCTTTCACTTAAAAAAAATGTTAATTTAAAAAGATTTCATTTCCCACAAACCACTATAGAGCAGGTGAGCTTTAATAAAAGCTTTTGTACTCTTTTCTATTTTTTAAGTTTTATTACCGACTGATTTTGAATAGAATTAGGTAACTTTAAATAAATTACCATAATTTCTGATAAGATCTATTTTATGGGTGTGGTGATTATTATGATAATATTTTTAAGTTTGATTTCAAGGGCTAATTCCAATTATTAAGCTCGTATTGCACTGTGAAAAAAAATCATATCAATAATCAAATATCGACATCTACCGTTATCACCTTTTTAGCTTAACTCATCCCAAATGAATAAATCAATAACCACACAGCTTCGTCCGTATATTATTACTGTATAAGGAAGCTTGCAAGACGATACATAACACCAACACCGCTGTTATTGTCCAAGGTGACCTTGTGCTTTATCTGACTGCGGTCGCTTAGCATTATTAAATTAATTAACGTTGCAATGTAAATCTCAATGAGATAATTTAATTAGAATACGTCGCTTAATCAGACGCTTCATTAAAGACACTGAAGGTGTAATTACAAAAGAATCAATTGATGAGACATAGGTCATTTGTTTCTTTCTAACGTTTGATTCGATTTGAATAAGAATTACTTTATCAATTAGGAGATATTTTCCAGAATCGGATAGTATTTATAAATAATTTTTGATTTTAATTTTCTTTTTCATGTCACTCTTTTAATTATTTACAGGCATTTTCTATACATTTGTCAAAAACAAACCCCGCAATGTACACATTAAGCGACATAAGTACGAGACTGTCGTCTACATTTAAATCACTGCACTTATATAAACATGAATGACTTTAAATGCCCATTCAAGTATATAATGAACCTTTTGTGTTTATCCGAATCCATCGTTCTTTAATGGATTCAGGCACCCTAACGTACTAAAGGGGAATTTCCTAGGTCGCCCCTCAGGCGTTACGGATGATACCTAATGAATTCAGGGCTCCCCTTTGCCTCCAAACGGAGGGTAAAATGAGCTGAGCTTACAATTTACAGCCGCTACCCATCGCATCCGTCACCTCACCCTATTTAATTAGTGCACTGCATTACATAGGCAGAGACGAGAAAATTTTAATAAATCATCTTGGTATTTTTTATTAATTTTTATGTAGAATTTATCGGAAATTCAAGACTAGCTAAAGATAATTGTGGTATAATTCATGGAACATTTTCATATCTCTATAATTTATGAACGTAGAGATAGAACAAAAGTTGTTACTCTTTAGTTTACATAGGCAAATAGTTATAACTAAATCTGTTTAATATTAAATTAATTAATGGCTATTTTTGTATAAAACTATCTCTATCTTTGAAATATATGGCTTGAAATTAATGTCAATTACCAATTTAATTTCAAAAAGGCTTCAATTAAATATTCCGCAAGATAATGATAAAAATGAAACCTTAGAATGAAACCCATAAGCAACTAATTATAAGTTATACTTATAAAATACCAAATTCAATTTAGCTCTTAAAATTTCATCACAAACCGTACCTATTTATAGAGTACGCAAATTTCCAATTTGACGCGAAAAGCTAAACCCTCAAAAGCCCTCGCCCCCTGCACACCCTAACGACCATTAAGTTAACACGCCTCGTATATTTTATCAGATTTGTGTCTCTCTCTGGTGCATTTCCACTGCACAATATATGCAATGCAGACAAATTTTACAGGCATTAATTGCAACGAGCTAAACTGCGGCATTTCACACTATAATCGTACCGCAGTACATGGAATAAAATAAATAGCACATCCTGTATCATTTAAGTCGGTTTTTCTTTTCCATGAAACATACCAACCAAGAAAGTGGAACTCGCATAGTACAAGGGCATGAGATGAAAACAGGAAAAGAAAACGACGGCAAGACGTCGCATTGGATCCAAAAATAACAAATCAGTCAAAGACGAATATTTGATTCCATTTAAATTTATTCCACGGTAGAGTTACAAGGAATTTAATACATATTTTTCTAAGCTGAAATTTCGCATTGCGCGAAGGTCACTAGAAATACGAGACCGATTTAAATTATATTTTTGTGTTAGAAGTTAGAACGCTATTTTTTGCAAACAGTAAATGCATTTTAAGTGGGCTTTGCGTTGTATAATAATACAATCCTTTATTTTTATTACTTTTACGATTTGAATCTCTGCTCTATCTTCAATAGTTATCATCATAAATATTAAACAATAGTTGTCAATGCCACAAGAAATTTTATATCTTAACCAATAATCACTCGAAAACGTTCAAGAATCGTTTTAATGCTTCATTACAAAAACAATGTTTAAACATTTATAAACATTCTAACATGTGCTAACGATTTTTTCAGTGTCAATCATGTTCGATCAATTAATTGGCTTCTATTATGTCACTCGAACGAGGTGCACATGTCATACTGAATTAATGTCATACATCGACAAACTCAATTACGCAATCTATTGGAAAACGATCTCAATTACCATAATTCTCATCAAATTCTCATACATATTGCGGCCGCAAATCAACTTTCGCCAGTTTCTCTCAGGTGATCTTATCTTGATATATTTGACCCCGTGTGTCGTCTTTACTATTAATTCGATTATGTAAATGGAATTCCATTTCTTTTCATGTTCATTCGTTACTTCATCGTGCATAATATAGTCGTAACTCTTAAGCATCTGTTTAAATATGTAAACAAAGATCGAAACTACAAAATTTATAAAGTTGAATTAATATGCTTTCTGAAACACCGTCATATCTGTTTCTGATTAGGTAAGAGTAATTCGTCATAACGCTAAATATAGATTTATAGGTATACCATTTCTTCGTATAATTAGTATACTTAGTACATACATTATATTATCTGTGGTATAACTTTAACAAGTTATTAATATAAGTGAGGGAATTCCTAACAAAATCTATAATTGATTTTCCTCGGTAAATACTGAAGACATTAAATATAGAATTCAAACAATCGTTTATGATTCACTGAAAAATCCAATCTATAAGGAAATTTTACTACTCAAATACTAAGTGCTTACATAGAAAGACTAAGTACAATGAACAGAGTAAATAAAATTTTGTAGGTAAGTATGTAAAACGTTATAGAGGCTTGACGGAATATGGGCGATGCGTAAACAGCTGCATTCTAAGATCCATCTTTGGAGAGAACAGAAAGTTAACAATCGTTTCGCGTGATCGCACCGCGGAGCGCCCATACCGTCCATCGGTTCACATTATGTTCGGAACAAATTGATCCATTGCATCACCAATCACAGGAAATGTGTATAACAGTATCTCCAAAACAATAGCGAGCCTTTTAAACGGCTTAGAGCACGGAATTTTATGCAATGGTCAAAAATCCTATTGCATAACTAATGTGCGAAATTGCTGGTACAGTTTTATACGCGAAAACAAACGTAGATAACGGATTTACATATCCCGTAAGCTGGAGCGTCCTAATTTCAGATCAAGAGTATTTATGTTGTTGTTTTTTAATAAACTTGAATTGAGTATATTTGAGATTTTGTTTTGTATAACATCATAGTAAGCTCATAGCAGTATCTGGAAGTTGAATATGTAACAATAAGTAAACAGTAGATAGAATTCATAAATTAACTATTCATTCAATTACCATTCGAACGAATTATTATGAAATTAATTTCAAGTATTACCATCAAATAAAAAATTAGTCATTTTCTTGTAAATTAATTTAAAATGAACGCATAGTGCATTCGCGCGCCATCAACGCCTACTTACATTATGATATCAAACGGATGTTATGATGAAAGGTGCTATTTTGAGCGCGAATTGTTCACTAATTGTACACAATGTGTTAGCATAGTAACTCTTTTTACTATGGTGTTAGTGGTCTAAAAGTATTCTCTTGTAACGTGGGCAGAGAGCCGTGAAGTCCCCAAGTGATTGTCCAGGGAATGAGGGAACGATCTTACTACATGTAAATTATCTGGCCTAAACAAAATGTACGTTTAAGGTTTTACAATTCTTACTTAGTTATTAATTTATTAGTCGGAAAAATCAAGTTTGATTTCTAATTAACTTAAACGAAAAAGCTCTACCTAAGTAGGTAAGTAAAAATAATTGTTAATTGAATTTTCTCAATTTTCCAATTCATTTAATTCAAGAATGATTCTACTTATACATAAACCTCGTTTACTAACGTACCCATGAAATTAAATCGATTTCGCGCAAAATAAAACAAAAACTTCAGCATTAA